>NC_068950.1:38448475-39648475 GCF_026419915.1 Harpia harpyja
ACCCAGTGGTCAGGGCAGAACAGGCAAATTCTGTGGCTCAGAAAGGCAAGTGACCTCACAGAGATCCATGGGACACAGGAGGTACGTTAACACCAGCATCCTTCCTTCCTTCCTTCCTTGCCTTGTGCCTTCCCTTAGTTAAACAAATAATTCAGCATCAGCACTAGTCTGTGTGCATGCCAAGTAACGCAAGGACATCCTTATCTTGCTCTGCTTGGTTATGACCAAGAACTGGTAACAAAAACCAAGCCATATTCAAACATGAACCAAACACAGTTGGATTTTTTTCCTTTTTAACAAAGCAGCAGTAAAAACTTACCAAAACCCCCCATGATGATCTACGTGACAGCAGTTATTCTTCATTACAAAGAGCAACTGGCATCTCAGATAAAGCCAGAGACTCTATTCTCTAAAAGCAGTAAAGTTTCAGTAACAGTTATAAAAATCTTTCTGTAGAACACAAGGCATCATCACCAGCCAACAGAGGACAGCAGAGCAAACCTGGGATATGCTGAAACCAGTATGAAAGCTCTCAATATCTAATGAGGAAACTTGAGTCCTTTTAATTACACTTCTGAACAGCAAGTGGAACCACTGGTCTGGATAGAAAAAGAATCCAGGACACAAGCTTGGATATGCTACCTGCCTTGTACATTGTTTATGGGAATTCTCCTTAAGCCCTCCATGGCACACTAAAAAAGCTCCATGTGGACCTGCTCTGCTGAAGAAAGGCTCTGTACTTTCAGATGGGAGGACTGTCTCAGAAAAAACATCAATGCTCTAAGAGAAGTTGTGGTTATGAAAATACTGGATTATACATGCAGTAAAGTCAACTGCACCCCCCTCCAAACACACTTCTTCGAAGTCTCTTCCTTCCCCAAAAGATACGAGACTAACAGAAGCACCTGCTCTCAAAGATGAAATTTCTATTTAATTGGTGACAATAAACTGGGCCACCAGAACAGTCATAAAACAGACTCTTACTGCCTCACTAACTCCCAATATACCTCTGTATGTCCAAATCAATCTTGCTGCTCTTCCCCATAAGAAACATGAGATCAGCCTTAAAATTCTATGATTTTATTGACCATTTAAATTCATGGATGAAATGAGTTATAAAAACTAGAAGTCTTTTTATGGTAACTAAGAAAGGTGATCTTCCTTTCCCTAGATTTCTGCGATCATGGCTACTGCCATCCAAATATCCTTACAACAAACAGAATCAGAGTGCACTTCCCATTTCCTTAATTTCCAGGATCTCTAACAACTGAAAAAATAACAACATTAAAACCGGACCACAAGAAGCAGAAGTGTGAGCAGAACATGACAAATGTTCTTTTCCCCATCAGGACACAAGATGGTTAAGAATACTGGAAACTGAAAGGTTGTGGGTTTTTGGGGGGGTGGGGTGATTTTTGTTTTTTGTTTTGTTTTGTTTTAAATCATAGCTACTAGACTGACTTTTATTTTTAATATAATGATACAATGGGTTTTGCTCTCCAGTGTGCACTTCTTGCACTTCCGTAAGACTCATTACCACACAGTGAGGAAATAAACCCTTCCCAAAAGCAATATGATAGGTGTAGATCACTTCAATTGAGTTATTTTATGTTTTAGAATTGGACAACCCTAAATAAATTATCTTATGATGAAAAAGTACAAACATAACACAAAACTGATAGCCCCTGACATGGTAATTTTACATAAATGAAATTAATTCCAATCACTTTATCTTAATTTTTATAAATAGAAAATAGACAAGAGGGTGGGGTAAAACAAAAAATTTGTGAAGGAACAACTGTAACCCCCTTGTTTATTCTGGGGAAAGAACATGATAATTCATCATACTTTCATCCACAAAAAAACATCCAAGCAAGCCATAAGTCAAAGTCAGAAGGTTATCAAAAATAAAGACATTTAGGAACTGTTTATTAAATTACTCAGTTACTTTTCTATTTCTTAATGATGATGAATGTGCTGCTTCATAGATTACCATGAACTTCCAAGACTGGGTACTGTCTAACGATTTTCACTACTAAATTGGGATTATACTGTAAATGTTAAATTGAAACTTCACCATATTCCTGAACCCACATAACAAAACAGACTGCAAGTATTCTTCTAAGCATCTAAATTAAAAGGATCCTGCCAGATCTACTCTACTACTCTACTGCAAGCAATTGACGAGAACCACAGAAGGAAAATAACATACAAAGTAATTAACATTACAGACAATCCAGATTATAATTATGATATTCTTACACAGAAAAAAAATAGTTAAGTATTTTCTAATGATGTACATATTTTAATTAAAATATAGTCAATTTATGCTTCCGATTAATAGGCACTTTCTCTGTCAGGACTATTCATTCTTTAGTCATATCAATTTCAGGGGGAAAATTCCGAAAGATCCAGTAAATGCAGACATGGCATTCATTACAATTAAACAGCCAGTGTATGTAAACTTCACAACTTGTTTTCATATCACAATAACAGCATGTGGTAATGAACTTCCTGTTCAGAATTCTAAGACCTGGAAAGGGAAAAAAAATAAATACTCCCAAATACTAATTACTCAAATGCTTAATACTCAGCCTCTTCAAAAATCTGGAGATCAGCCAAAAAGTGTCATCAATGGTTTCACTTTGTACCAGAACACTATTTACCAGCATTCTTAATTTCTATCTGTGCAGACAGACTGTGCTTAGTACTTCTCAATGAAATAGCTAAATATAACAGCAGTGCTAATTAGATAATACATAAGTGTTTGAGTATTTTGATTATAACCTAGAAGTCTTTATTAAATTCAGCTAAGGAACATCAACCATATCTGCTACAGCCATCACAGAACTGAAGGTGGTCATGTTCACAAGGGATGATGCAGAACCTCAACACGTTAGTGGCTACACACGTGTCACATCTCAAATGTGACTTCAGCAGTGCAGCCTAGTAACTTGTCAGCATAGACCTACTTCTGCCTAAACTAATATCCAACAGCTTATCTGTACAATGAAGTACAGTTACTTGTCTTGAAGTGAGAATACAAGGTCTTGACCAACCGTACTGCTTAGGCAAACAAAGCGTTACCTGCAGTAGGTGGAAGGATGGATGCTGAGTTCCTCTGTACGGGATCTGCGTGCGAGGGCACAGTTAAAACACAGGGCACTTCATCTTCTGTCTTTGTCTCTCTCCCCTTTTCCCCCCTCAAACCTCATCCTAAAACTTTCACATCTTTTTAATGCAGAAATATATTCCATTTTGACAAGCTCACTGTCATTACTTATGAAGAAGCAGGCATTTCTCATCGCTATGCTGAAATGACTTAAAACAATGAACCAATTAAGAAAAAAGTTTTAGCTTAAATACTGTGAACAAAAGCAGCAGAAAAGCAACCTCTCTCTCTCTCCTCCTTCTCATATTGGGTCTTGCTGTTCTATGCCACCAAAAATCAACAGAAACATCAGGGACAAAAATTCATCCTACCGAAATAAAAATCAAAAACCAGTGACCTCACAGGGGAAAAAAGTTTCACCTCAAACATACATGTGTAAAGCTAATATCCAAAAAGTCATCTGTACTTATATAAATAAAATCACAATGCTTCCATGTAAAAACTGTAACTAAAACATCACCTACAACTGATCTCAGATTCTTTTTTTTAACGCACACATATCTGAAGGTTGCTCATTCCACTTGGCAATAGCAGTAACTACCAGTGGAAGTTTAGAAGTTCAGCCAATATAGCAGAGAGAAATGGAATACATTTCAGAAATTTTAGTAAATTATTCTGGCTTGGTTCTCATTTTACAAACTCAGTAATGTTAAGGTTGTTACAAATTCCAAAATAAAAATTGAGAACAAACTGTGAATCTATTTATATCAAATTATAATTATGGTTTTATTTTCTAGGATAATTTTCAAGACTTCATTCTATCAGTTGATGATATATACCCAAAAATAGATAAATTAAGCCTTTAATATAATTAAAGTTTTACTTGCATAAACTTGTTAAAAAAAAGGATGATTTAAAACTCATACATTTACTTTGTTTGAACTTCAACGAGCAGAACAGATATAATTCGTGGTGTTAAAATTATTCAGGCACAATAAAAGCTAAAAGTATGTCCTTGCAGAATGGTGAAATGAGATTTCCACAGACTACGTATGCCTTGTTTCCCACAATCAAACTGTCACAGCATGAAAACATTCTCCTGCATGTGGAGGTTTTGATACTCATTTCCCTGGTGAAAGTGTGCAAAAGGATCTGAAAGAGTTATTGACAATTCATACAGTATCCCATATTTCATTAGATAGTACAAGCAGAGAACATATCTTAACTCTGAAGGGAGATGAAGCAACAATGTTTTAAATGACTACTGACTCCACTAAATTTCCTGATAATGTCAGAAGACTGTAGTCTGCCAGGTTCATAAGAGACTCAAGATGATACAGGAATCCAATTATGCGAAGTCTATTTAGTTGTCCTGTTTGCTAAGCCAAAGGTTAACGAGAACTGCACTGAAAAAACCTCCTGTGGTATTACAAAGTATTTCTTATGCTGCATAACTTGTAAATGCAAAAGTATTTTAATCAAGTCTTTTTTTAACTCTTTAATTGCAACAGAGTACTATACAATACAGCAAATTAAAAACTCATGATGGAAAAAGTGATTTTAAAAACTTGCCACTGAACTAAAGACATCATGAATAATTACTAAAGTAATTATTACTGAATATTTCTAATTTGCAAAGGAAAAAAATGTTTAGATCACAGAACCATAGGCAGTCATTGCTAACATTAAATCTTTATAAATAGTAAGCTGTGGCCTCTAATTTTAGACAGAAATTAATTCTATTTTTGTTGGTAACACATTCAAATCTGTTTACACAGCTGACGAGTCTCAGCTCCACCAGACTCGAGCAGTGAGCTTTGAGGGCTCTCCTGCTTTGGAGCAGATGACTCAACATTCACCAATTTCATTAAAGATGAAAAGGGGAAAAATTCACCTGCAACAATGTCACTTGTAAAAACAGACTTAAAACAGATTTATGAGTTTTACATATGTGAAGTATCCTATTCAAAAGAAAGGGGGGGGGAAAATACAGGAAAACCTAACAGCTGTGGGAAAACGGATTAGAAGTGTTGAGTTTCCAATTCTTTTTTGGGCTAATGTAAACTAATAAAATGTTAAAATGGATCCACATTTCAAAGACTGTAATTACCACATGACACCATGCTGTTATTTCAGATCTTACATCTATCATCTCAGATATGCTCCTGAATATATGGATGTAGATTTACCCACCTCTCTCAAACTTAACTACTGTTTCTGCAAACACTACCACAGCCATATTTTACAAGTATATTAGAAAATCAGATAGTCTTTGCTTTTTTTTTTTTTTTTTGACTGGCATAAATCCTTTACCCAGAGCAAGAAAAGCAGCACTCTTATCATACAAACAGCAATTCTCCCTTTACAAGAAAAGAGTAGAAATGGACAGAAAAGTAATGCATTGAAGATAATGGTAATATGTAGAGAAAGCAAATCCCAATTCCATTTTCACATTGTAGAATACTCAGGTTCAACCCCTAGTTTAAATGAATGATTTCATAAAAATAGAAATACTTAATTTTTCTACATTTTTCTCAGGTCACACAATCTACATACAACATGATTACATAATTATTTCAGCCTTTTAGGGTTTTTTTGGTTTTGCTGGTTGTTTTGTTTCTTTCTTTTTTTGTTTAAGTAAAGGTGGACCTCACTAGCTGGCATTGGGAACATACTACCAGAAGAAAATTATCTGAGCAAAACTGAAGGACATGCTGTAAAACACACTGTAGGGACAACCATGCAAGGAAGCAAGTCTAACATTTAATGGAATTCTGCAGTTAAGTCCCACAATTTCATGAGTTTGTAGGCAATTCACAGTTAGCTGATTCTGTCACTGAGGGTTCATACTGATCTCAGCTAAGATTTCCCTCCATTTCTAAATAATGGCAATTCTAAAACCTGCAACATACGTTTGAAAATTGAATACATATTGTACTGTATACATATTATTTACTATTTCAAAATGTAATCTTGCAAATATCCATAAATTCTTACTGGTCCAGCAAGAACCAAAGTAGACACTTTAAAAGCAAGTGAAGGTCTCTACTGATTTCAACAGGAATAACTCCTGCTTAAAGCTAGACCCAGGCTTAAGCATGCTGGTGAACTAACTAACATACACTACTGAGTAAAATATTTGCATGTGCACTCAGAATACATGTAAAAACCCAGACTTTCTTCCTGAAGTTCAATCACTGCGATAGACTTTTTCAACTTCCAAAATGTTGGGCAGTTTTGCTTCAGTCTTGGAACATGTCTCCTTCTCATCTAAAACATGCACTGAATTTGATACACATGAATAATTTCCATGTGCTTCAGTAATCCAATACTTTAGTATTTGTATCTTTCAAGATAAAGCTCTGAAGTATGTGTAATGTTTAGTTACTGCATATGAGACTGTAAAAGCTGTTGGGTGATTCCAATCAAAAATCCAAGTAAAATCAGCTATTTGTAGGAAGAAATGAAATGAGAACCAAAGCTACTTACTGAGTCATCTGTGGCTGAAGGAGGCCAGCCTTCCCATAACTGGTGACGGACAGGGATACTAGTTAGGTCATACACATTCCGCTTTACCTAGTAAAAAAATAAAAATAAAAAAAATCAGAACTTACTCTAACAAAAGCAATACAAGCAAATCGCATTATTTTAATCATAATCCCAAGCTTTTTATATTGATTTTTTTTCTAATTTTTGTAAACCAGGTTCCTCCAACACTCAAAGATTCAGATCTGTTCCATAGGTTTACACACAGTACTGCCAAAAGCAACTGAACAAACTATGTTAAAGAAAAAAAATTTTTTAAAAATGTATCAATTATAATTCATAATGATTCATTATTACTTCAGCATCATAAATGTGTAAAACAATTCATAATACGAATTTTCACAGTAAAAAAGTATTACAAAATACTGAACAAACTGAAGGGAAGCAGAAAGTAATAACAAAAATTCTGTTACAGGTTTTGCTAGATAGTGTATTCTGTTTCACCTGAAAATTTTAGGTTCATGCTACATCTAATGCAGTAATAAATGCAACTAGTTTTGCATGAAGTTTCTTAAATGGAATCCAAAACTAAAAGCAAGTATATTAAACATGAAAATATGAATAAGCAAGCACATTTCCAATTAAGACAACACATTTCAAACATTTATTAACAAAATGCAAATAAACTAATTTTTACATCAACTCTTTCCTCATGCTATTAAAATACAAGTCGCTACCATTAATCATCTCACATGATGGTTGTCCAGAGGAAGGGAGGGGGAAAAGAAGAGTTGAAAATTTTGAATACAGAATAATACTGCAAAATACAAGAGTTACAAAACTCTTTCCACAAAAACATTAACACAGATAAAAAAGCTAGCATGTTTTATCAGAGATTTTGTGATAAGCAATTATTTAAATCACAAAAAGATGTATTTTTATACTTGGGATAGAGAGTGATATCTCAAATTCTGAATAATATCTTACACCTGAATGTAAAGACTGCACAAGCAACCAGGACATGTAAATATTGCCCAGCTGGACCAGAACTGTGAACAATAAAATGCTTACAGCAAGCAGTGTTGGCTTTTGGTGTGTCTTCCATAAAACTGCTACATGGGAATAAAAGTCCTCCCATATCTTCACAGCTCTATGTTAGTTTCCAAGTACAGATCTCAACAGCCTATATTACATCCAGAAAAACATTCTCAAATAGGTAAAAGTAAGGTTTGATACATTTTACTAATATTTCACATGACCATTTGCTAGACAGAATAACTGAGGAAGTCAGAAGTTCTGTGTCCCATTCCCAACTTTAAGAGGGCTGTACAGTCTAACACTAACAGACACAAGAACCAAGTGTTTGACACATTAAAACAAAAGATATTAAGGCAGATTGATAAGATTTGACGTAAAGCAAATGCCAAGACTACTCCAAAACCTGTCCTCTGATGCCGCCTTTAGCTTTTCATTTGTTCACTTGTCAACTGGAAAGAAACAATTAATTGTATTCTAACTTCTGCTATAAGTATTACTAAAAATTCTGTGAACTGAAAAAAATTATATATAGTTGTCAGCAGAACAGATCTTTGAGCCAGCACCTTGCTTGCAGTCTAGCACACGTACCCTAAGTTAACAACTTCCTCTGAACAGAAAAATGGTTTAAAAAAAAAAAAAAAAAAAAAAAGCTGAAATTTGTCAAAATGAGAAATACTAACATAATCCATATATTTAAAGGTTTTCTATTCAAGAAATGAATGAAAGGTAATTCTAAACTACCATTCTTTGGGAGATAATGCAATAAAACAAAGTGATCCACTCTACAGGCTTTTTATATGATTTGACCCTACCTATTAATCACTACTTGCCATAGCTTCATCACAGAAGCATAACTGAGTTTTGAATACACGGTAAGGTAATATGGTAACATAAACATATGGAGCGTGCATATGTTCCCTCAAAATTTGTCATTTATTTTTAGTACAGAATGTATATGCAACATCTGGCAGTAGGTATTAATTTAAAAATGTGTTTGCATAATGACACAGCACCAAAGCTCTTTTTCTCTGGATCATCTTTAGAGAGAAGTGCTGCATGGACCCTTTCTTTCAAATTTTGCACATAGTTCAAGCACATTAATATGTGAATGAAGGATACATGTGCAGACATTACGCAGTAAAAGAACAGTTCTAATCATTGTAAATATCCTAAGGGGGGGGGTTAAGGGAGGGAGCAGGGATTTCCACACATGCGCTTGCTCAGAAATGTTGATTTGGGCAACATTCTTCAAAAGACTCTTCATGGCATTGCTGCATGAGTTTGCCAACAAATAAACACTACTGAGAAAATTCAGGACATATAGAGAGCAAACATGAAGTACAGTGCTCTTATTGTATTTCCAGTTCTCCAATCCTGCATTCAATTATCGTTGCTTGTTCTCATTACTTGTAGTAGTAGTAGCAGCATTATTTCATACTAATAAAGTGCCCCTTAGTAAAAACAGTGAAGAACTGCTTCACATTGGACAAATTTAATATATTGGCATGGGAATATGAATTATTAGTGTTAACTAGGCTATGCAGATAATTTCAATACTATCAGTTTAAAGCTTTACAAATATAAATATTCTGCACAGATGAGAGGAAAACAATGGCTTCAATTTATTATCCAACAGCAAGATACATTACTTCCAACTCTGGTTCTACAGCTCACTAAAGGATGAAAGTCAGGCCATGTGGGTTCCTCATCTGGACATTTCAGTATCATAACATATAGCTGGGTTGGATTTTCAGCTCAGCTTTAGATTTATTGTATGTTTTAGAATCATTAAGATCTCTCTCCTTTTTCATAAAACTGGTAAATTACATGTACACCCAATAGCCTTTATGTTAATATTGGTTTTGTTCAGGAGTTTTTGCAGGGAGATTGATCTGGTAACTTTGTTTCAAATTAAAAAAATTTACAACTATATTTTAATTACAAAAACTAAACCAAGAACACTTTTGTTTTAGACACACTATACTGAAGTATTTATTAGCAATTAAAGTGGATTCATATTAGTGCTTCCTCATATTCAAGCATGTTGTCATGCTTTAAAAAATATAAATACACCTATATATGGTATATTCTTATATACATGTGCACGTGTATACACACATGCACCTGTGAAAAATGGAATTATGGAAGACCAAACTCTATAGAAGTTGGTATATGATCTCATTCGTACTGTTCAAAACAAACAGCCTTTCTTCACTGCTTCTTAACAAGAAGGTAGCCTGCTGTGCAGTATTCGTTTCGCAGTAGTATCAAGGTAAAGAGATGTCATTACTCCGTACTGACCCCACAACAGCCCATCAAAATGTAACAATACTGATCTGTGATCACAAGAACACGGTTCTTGCAATTTTAGTTTTTTTCATTAAAAACCAGGACAAACTGTCCTTGTGAGATAACTGTTCTGCAATTACATATCAAAAAAGTCTTATTAATGTTATTTTCAAAATACAAAACTCTATTTTGAAATAAAAGGTGAAACTCATTTACAGAAATGTGGGATCAATGCAACTACATAATATTGTTTTCAAAAAGCTTTCAGAAGTAAAAATAAATAACTCAGAAGTCACATTCCTCAAATTCCGTTTTAATTCCAAAGTACAACAGAAAGGCATTATGAAAAAAACAGTATTTCCCTTCTTTCATTAACTCATCTGTAACTCCACTGAATTCAATAACATTCCTCTGCTATTCTAAGCTTGAAAGGCATGCTCGGAGTAAAGTGTTTTGTTGGTATAAAGCACAATGCCAGACTGATGTGCTGGACAAAAGTGATCAAAGTTGAAGTAATTTTAGCCAACGCACAAGTATTCTGCTGCATTATTCTACCAGAATGACATCTGTTGAGCAACTCGTCGCAGAATAAACTAGTTGTTATAGACAGGCCTGGTCGGGTAGGGGACCATGTAAGACTTATTAGAGTAATGTTTGATTAAACAAACTGCTTGAGTTAAGATCATAACTGGATTTGGAATTCATGCCAAAGTAGTCCTCTTTCAAACAACAAGCCACAATCAATTATTTAAGATAAAATAAGCTTGCTTTTAAATAACTACTTAATTTTAGGTTTGTTTGATAATTAGAATAGTATTAAGTGAGCAGACAGCAAAAGTTTTAGAGACTAGGAATATTTACCAATCGAGAACAGAAACCCCTGTTTCTTCATTAGCTGACTTCATTTCAGTTTAAAGTTAAAAATTCCATAAGGAGGAAAAAGTTCTGAAGATCTGTATAAAGCAGAACTATAAACTGCTTCTTTACTAGGCCAGTGAAATAAAAACCTACAGCCATACTCCTCATGCAACTGAAAAAAGTTAGCATAGTAAATGGATAAAGCCTGTCTTAAGGCTTTTATTTATAAATTCACACGATATTGATAGGAGGACTGAAATCTTTATAGATTTGTGTAAAGCAAACTCTAACTCCTAGTGCCATCCACTGAGCTACATTTATTGGCAAACTTTTTGGTCCCCCACCTTTGATCAGTTTGAAATACTAATTGGTGGCATTGTCTTTGTGCAGCCCAGAATTTCTTTTCACAATGCTCAGATGCCATGGTGACTGGCACATTACTATGGCAGCCACCCTTCAGATTATAATCTCCAGAATATACGATCATTTGAAAACAAATTAAAGGGACATCTATTTGGTTCCACAACTCAGCTGTGAACAGTATCAATACAACCATTTAAACAAAAAAAAAATCCCCTAGATATTTCAGATACAATTTTACTTGGAAAATTATGTGTAATTCCTGCAGAATGCCCTGCTTTGCAGCTATACACTGATGCTGGAAAAGCATATGAAGTTTTACCTTAGGCTTATTTTCACTGGTGTTAGAAGGGAGTTAAAATATGAAACAACTTCTAGTATTTTAAGAAAACCCATACGTCAAAGTAGTCAACACACTGAGAAAACTTCCCAGATATAGGCAGAGTCTTACTTTCTTATCTTTCACTGTTTTTTTTTAAGCAGATGAGTACCTTGCTTTAATAGGAAGGTTAAACACTAAAGATACACTTTGTAGATATGAAGTTAATCCAACATTCAAAGCCCTTCCACATCTGTATTAGTAAGGATAAAATGAAGTAAAATGTATCACAGGGCAAGAAGTCTGTACCAGGCAATGGGATGATGACGACCCTTTGGTGGTTTCACTTGCCAGGAATAAGTAGCTATTTTCTTATTTCTGAATTAGAAAAATCTGAAATCTACCATTTAAAAAAAAAAATCTAACACCTACCAAATTGCTAAAAAAATTAACTATTATGCTGAATCATCAAAGAACTGTCGTGCCTGAATCTGTATCTTTGAATCACAACAAATCACAACAAAGTTTAACAGTAGTTTCCCTCAGGCTGTTTTCCGCTTATGCAGGTACAAAGTTAATTGAAATAATGTAGATAATGAACTTTTGTTAGTCTTATTATTAAATATAATTTATGCAAAGCTGTAAATTGGCTGAGATGCTAAAGACTGTTCCAGGCACATAGGCAGCATGAAAGACAGTGCAAAAATGAGTGCATGAAAGGCAGACAAAAGGAGCAATAAAGTCAGAGGACTGTGAGGAATGTGGAATGTGAGTTGGGGGACACGGGGAAATGAGATCAGATGCAGACAGAACAAGGTTGCATGGGGCACTGATAGTAAAATGAAAATCTTGACTTTGACATTGTAACAGAGAAGAAGCCAAGACAAGGAAGCCAAATTTTCAGGGGACAGCAACAATATGGCTAAGGCAATGACAGAAAGAAATGCAAAGTAAGCAAAAGCATTTTGGTGAAGAAAGATGGAAAGAAAGGAAACAAAAATCAGCTGAAGCAATAGTCTTCAAGATTATAGACGAAAGCCTTTAACATCTCCACCAGACAGAATTCCAATGACAGATAGCAAAGAGCGTTGGGAATCTAGCAGTAATACATGGGAAGCAGGGACTCTAAGCATAGTGGAGCATCAAAGGTGATAAAGTGGTGAACTGAAAGGATAATGATGTTATCAATAGTTATGAACACAAAGATGGGTCAGATAAAAGGGTAATTTCAGTTAACTACAGACTAACAAGAACTACTAAAAATATAGAGATGTAAAACTAGAGAGAAAGAATTTCTGAATCAGCATCTCTGCCACAATCTATTGCAATAGATTTGGTCCATAGTAATAGTAAAGACACAGGACAGAAACGGAAGAAGTCAGGAAAGAAAATGAAAAACAAAAATACGTGATCCATATTTAAAATTTTCCCATAGCAGAGAAAAAGTATTTTGCATTTTACAAGGAAAAGGCTATCAGCAATGAGAAACTGAATTTCTTAACTTTTAAAAGTGACAAGTGCAGTAATTTTTAGCCAGCAACACACAAGTAGGATATATTCATATATAGCAAGTAATGTACTGTATGAACAACGACTAACATTGGCACCCAAACCAGAACTCTCAGGTCACTTTATGCAAGATTCATTTGAGGGGAATGGTATAAGTCTGCTCCACTCACAATTTTGATTGCCTTTTTGTATCTCCAATACACAATATAATAAAATATATTAAAACATAAAGAATGAAGGTTATTTAAATCAGCAAATTTTAATTTTAGTGTAAGCTTTACTTTTGAAACAATAACAGAATTCTAAAGACATCAAATGACAACTGACCTCTCCTTCTAGCAGCTGACTGAAGTTTAAATCATGGAATGTTTTCAATTAATGAATTAAGATGTCAGAATCGGGCTATTTTTAAATAATGGCATCTGCTTCTCAAGAATTTCATACCACTGAAACTCTCCAAGGAAGACTCACTATGCTAAAACAACTATTTATATTTGCACATATATTCAATTCACTCTGTTGTAATCTAAAGGAAAAAAATATACTTCCAACTTAAATATTTAAAATCTATGCGGAATGCAAAAGAATGTCTCTCCTGCCCAAGCTTGCCAGACAAAAGTCAGTTGTGATTCAGCACTTTTATGAAATACACAAGAACTCAAATATGTTTTACTACAATACATTCTCTAAATAATTTTTATTTCACAGCTCTTTCTTTAAATTACTATTTTTGCTTTTAATACCTCTGAAAAGATTCTAGTCTGCATTTATTAAGTTTTCTCCTTCAATAGGCTAAAGCTTTGAAACCTCTTTTCTTGTTTAATGCAGAATAAAAATGCATTAAATTCTAACATAATTGGTTTTAATTCAAGTCTGAAATACATTACTTGCTTATTCTATCATGACAAGTAAAACTGAAACAAATAAAAGCACTGAAACTTGTATACCTCCTGAAAATACTATTCTCTTCTCTCTAATTAGGACTGTTTAATTTTCAAATTAAAAAACAATATGCAATTTCAAACCTTCCTAAAGGACCCCAAGAGAACCTGAATGTCCACTGTACATCAGCCACATACAAAGCAGAATTCATCAGCAAGTTACAACACAAAAAGATAAGTAGAAAATTTTCTGCTAAGTTTTCGTGTACCACTTGCCTGCAGTTAAACACATTTTATGTACAGAAAAGCCACTAATGCATCCAACTTTCACTTCAGAGTGTATGAAACAGTGATTGTACCAAAATAAACCCAGTTTAAACTACTGTTAAAAATGGGTTGTATTGTACTGTAGCACTCAGTAAATATTGTGCCAATATCTTCATTACAAAGCTTGTTGAATTCATTATGTAACCATTCAAATTAACTTAGGTCTGGAAAATAATGTATGATTTGTGACATTTTGCTGGTAAGAGTTCAAACAAAGAAGATTAAGTCACATTAAACACTAAGCAAAAACCAGCAAATACATTTTTTGATGTTTCCCATTCTTTAATTTCAGTATCTAGAAAAGAGATTGAAGTACATGAATTTTGCCTCTCATCGTTGGAAAGGTGGAGTAAGAGCTTCATATACCTAGGGATTATTAACATAAATAATTCACACTATTTCCAATTTGAGTGATGAGGCAAGGAGAAACAGGTAACTACTAAGAAAGATTAAGTGGCTGAATAAGTAAATGCAAAGTTTATGAATTATTTTGCTATTATGTATTTTAAAATGGGGTACAGAGGAAAATTTGCAGGAGAAAGAATCTGTAAACAGATAATAAACTTAACAGAGAGATGATTCACCATAACATTTTAGCAAAATCCACCTCATTTAGGAAAATAAGATACTAGGTATGAGGACAGACTCACCAGTACCACTTCCAGAAAGGCATATGGATTCTTTACTCCCCAACTAAGCACTTATAGCCTCATTCCCCCAGATTTATACCCATCATAGTGAGCCATCAAACAAAATCCAAAACAAAAATGTTAATTCCATTTCACTGATGTAAATTCATGAGGACTACAGATAGTCCTAATTACTTCTGTGAAATACTATTGGCAAACTTTAAATGTCCTAAATTCAAAAAATAAACTGTTTTTTTCCTAAGCTAGTTGGCCACATTCTGTCTACTTGTTCTACAGTTGAGAGAAAGGCACCCTCAGAGACACTACCTACTCACTTTATAGCCTCATTGAACAATTATATTTCTGAGCTGTAACACTTAAT
Organism: Harpia harpyja; assembly: GCF_026419915.1. Taxonomy (NCBI): domain Eukaryota; kingdom Metazoa; phylum Chordata; class Aves; order Accipitriformes; family Accipitridae; genus Harpia; species Harpia harpyja. The sequence continues at coordinate 38,463,666 of NC_068950.1, forward strand.
AGAATAATTTAGAAATTTTTCTTAATTAGAAATTGTTATCAGAAGCCCATCCACTTTAGGAATCACCAGATGATTTAAAAATTCATTAAATGTAATGACATTTAAAATTCATTACGTTTTGTAAATGCTTGTAAAGCAGCATTTGACAGTTTCCTTTCAGCAATAGAAATAACATTGTGAATAAATTACTTTCATAGATTTCACAATTATTAATACCTTGTTATCCTCTATTTCATTCATTGGACCTCATATTTTAAACCTCTTTTACACCAACCCTTCTTGGATGTCATTTGACCTTTTTTTAATGGGTTGGTGCCAAGTTAGTATCTTAACACCACAACCTACAATAAAATGGTCCACTGGGTAATACTAGTATATTTTTGTGGTTAAAACCTGCAAATTTTGAAACAGAAAATAAAAGCAAGGCTTCAACTAAACTTTACTGAATCTTTTGACATGTGAACTTCTGATTGCCTCATGCAATATGTATCTATACCTACAATATAATCTGAAAAGATGGATGTTCCAAGCACATGAAATGTTCCCTCAAAGATTTAGCAAGATATTTTCCCAGCCTCAGCCTCCTGCCCAGACATCATTTGAGGTTTGAGAATTAATTTGAGCTTTCTTCAAGCTACAAGATACTACTTTTTGCCACTGCTCTGGATCTGGCCTTTTCCCAGGCTGCAGCAAGTGGCAAATGTTAAGTATATTCACTATATTATATTATATTATTTGCTATATTCAAATTCTATATACAACTCTCACTGTCTTTAAAATGTTGTTTTACTTCTCAATGCCTCAGTTTTCTACCAACATACGTGCACATTTTAATTTTGTGGAATAAAGAAATCTCTTTGCTGATCTCCATCTTTAAATACCTAAAATTAGCTGTCCTTCTAGAAGAGAGTTATTGCTAAATGCAAGTTACAATCTTCTGAACTTGATGCAGAAGTTACTGATTGCTGCTATATGGCCTGCACTGTGCAAAGGTTCAGCCTACATAATTATTATTATTCATTGCTTGTAGTGCCTAGGAGACCTAATTGTGATAATCCCCTCTGAACTTAAAACCGTATGACCCTTTGAATTTTTTAATAGAAGGTTAAAAGAAGAAACAAATTCCTGTAGAAGAAGAAGGGAAAACACATTCTTAAGAAATTGAGGCAAGAGACACGAGTATTTAAAAAAAAAAAAAGAGAGAGAGAGAAAAATCATTTTGGCAGCACACAAGCATGAGGTTGAAATAGGGTATGAAAGAATTAGAGTGTGAGCTAGCTGTGACATTAGAGATTGAAAGGAAGATGTGATTAGGGTTAAAAGAGATCAAACAACAAAGACTTACTGCCAAAACAATTTTACGAACTTGTTTGAAAATGCCTTAAAGACTTCTACTAACAAAATAAAACTGATGATAATACTTGAAGTTTTTTGTTTGTTTGTTCTACATATAGTGCACTGACACAGAAAAGATACATTTTGAAGTCCTAGTTTGTTTTTCCATTCAGTGGGAATGGTCATTTGAGCAAATATACTTATTAGTAACCTAAATGAAAAAGCACTGCTCTGTGGAAACTTTTAACTGACCTTTATGTACAGTATGAAAGACAACAGACAACTACTACTAAGTCATCTATTACCAGATCACTATCAAGAGGTAACTGCTCTTTTGACAAAGCACTCAAATATAAAGGGTAAATACAGTTTCTAATATTGTTCCCCCAAGGAAGGATATTTGTTTGCTGTAAAAAACAGGAAAATTACCAAAACAGATTGTTAATGCTACTGTCCCAATTCCAGCTGCTTTTATGTCCTAAAATGTTGATAAATTGCCAAACATCAGGTATTTTATTGCCATTAAAAATTAACATTTTAAGACCCCCTTAAAAATAGTGGGACGAACTCTGGAGGCCAATACTCAGGCAAGATCCTGCATCCGGCAGGAAAAATGAGACCTTAGTTTCACTACAGAAAATGTTACTTTTAGTTACCACCTTCCAGAAGATTTCAGAGTGCTTCACAAAGCATGGTACGTTGCAGCAGCGTACAAGGCTGTAACAGAGCTGAAGCTAGACAGATATAATAAAGAAGCTGAATTAGGATATCTCTAGGAAGAAACCATGAAACACTGATAAGAAAAACACTGCAAATTAGAAAAGCATAATTCTTAAGATCAGTTCTATGATCTTTGGACTTAACAAAAGCCATATGAAAACCAGTAGTTGAAACAGCTGGTCTGCTAAATGCAACAGAAGACTGCACCAGGGTAACAGTTTGTATCTGGGCTAACCTGATGAAAGAGATCATCGGGAGTCAAGGGACAAGTAATTTCATATGGATTGCATACTTAGCAGACTTAATAAATAATCCTAATAATTTATCTTGGTGATTAAATCAGTAACTTAGGGAAAAATACACCTTGACGCTTACTGATTATGAAGTTAAGGACATGACCGAGAGCAGTAACTTTGATCCAAGCTATTTAAAATTGGTATGAAAACACAATTCAACTTACTAAATACACTTTCTGTGCATCCCAACATCTCTCACTCACGAGAAGCTACTGTCACTACTGGGTAATGGTAAAATATGAACAAAGGCTGGGAAGTAAGAAAAAAATGTACACGCCAGTTACTTAGGTTGATCCCAGCTTGTCCATATCACGTGTGCATGTATTCAAACTACTGCACAAACAAGTGTAATTTTGCAGCTCCTGTCTTTCAATCTGTTCCACTTGTCAGGAATCAGTGTGTGGACTCTTCAGCAAAAGTCTGTATTGTACTTTCCTCTATCTTGTATTGGCTGCGTTGTTTCCTTTTTAAGGAACTAGTTGTCTTAATGAGTTACAGCATAGTGAATATTTTGGATATAGTCAGGTTCCCACTCATAAGGACCTTAAAGATTATTTCTAGGGTTTGAATTATCAGTCAAAGTGAAAGAGCTGGTTGATGTGACTCTTGTAGTGGAAAACAGATTTGTTACATTTTCATGGCTGTCATGTTCTGAACAAAAGAAAAATGTAGACAAATTTATTTGAAGACAAACACCCTCATCTTCATTTCAAAAGAAACTGGTTTGCAACAGCCTAAGCATGATAAATACATATATTGGTCTTTCATCACTTCCCTACTTGTGCATTTTCATGCATTTCAAAAGTAACCAGTCATATCAATTAATGGTAAAATAAATGGTCATTTTAGGAACTAATAAGATGAATGGAAGTTAGATGGCCAATTCTTGCTGCATTTAATTACAGTAAAGAGCACCATTCGTACTCATACTGGGGAAGAAAGAAAAAGAAAACAAAACAAACCACCTTCCCTCTTCCAAATTTCTTTTATCTTCGTTCCAATGAGAGACTAAATCCTACTGCCCCCCTCGAATCCCACATTATGATACCAAGACATATGCTTCTTAACACATTTCATTGACTAACTGTATCTTCCTCCACTCCTACCCAAACATGTTTCAGAATAAAAACTGACTCAGTTTCAGTCTTAGAAAATGCATAAACCACATGTGCTTCAGAGACAATCCTTATCTTAAGTGATAAGCCTACTGATTTTAGTTTAAGGAACAGAACATCACAAAATCAGTATTTTGTCATGTGTTTTTTACTTGTCTCTAGACTATCGATAAAATCCTCTTTTATTAGACAGCATATTTTATTGCTACTAGAGACAATATAAAATCTATTCAGATTTTTGTAAATAGTCAATAATTTAAAATATTTGCAAATTTAGACATTTGCAAATTTAGACATTATATGAAAAAAGTAGTTCAATCTGTGAATTTTGTGCAGCAAAGTACCACAGTTGTGCAGAGTGTTGTGCAGTACTTTCATGTAGAGAAATCCTCCAATACCTCTGACTTCAATGTTTTATTTCTGTCTTTCCACCACTTTCACACTTAAAGATCACAGCAAGCCTGCTGCTTAGTGAAGAGAGATGGGTAGGCTCTCTCTGCAGCCCTTTCATTCCCATTGCCAGCCAGCAAGATGCATCTAAAAAGGAAGATGATCACAGATCTGAAAGGTCTTGAGCATTATATTAATTTCACCAATACTGTACTGTTGCAACAAGACAAAGCTATTAGTGTGACTTGCATTGCACCTTCCAGTGCACCTTGCAATCACATTTGTAACCCAAAGGAAAAATTATGCGCAAAGTGCATTTCCTCTAAAGTCTTGCTGGTATCTTCACCACACAAAAGAGAACATGGGTTACCCAGAAACCCATCAATAACTTAACTGTTGACTTGTTTGGTTCACCTAGGTTGTTGGTACCAGGTAGTTGGCAGACTCTTACATGTGAGAACTAAGTATGAACTCAACACTAAAGTAAACTGTGATATCTTTCTCAGTCACTGTAAGTATGAATTTAATAAATTATTTTACATGGCTGAGTTTGAATAGATATTCTATTAACATTATTCTGAATTCAAGTTAAAATAAATTATGAAGCAAGGTTTACTGAGCTGTTAGTCAACTTTCTACTAACAAAAACATTTCTTGGTACTTCCTCCAATTTCATTTTCATGTCTACCAAATCACCACTTCTTTGGGGGTTTTTCTTTACATCAACAATATTCAGAAAGAATCTAAAATTCATTTCTGCTTTAACCAAGGAATGGCTATTAGTTTTGCAATGGAAAAGAAAATTATGCAGACAATCTGCACAGTGTATTTTAAGAATGTCAACATACACACATCAATTACAAATATAGTTACTAATATTGCTACATTTAAGGTATATGCATACAAGGTGCCCGATTATACTATTAACAAGCAGCTCTTCTATATACATATACATTTTTAGAAAGAGAATTCAGTCTATTTAACAATTCACTAACAAAGCTATTCCTTAGCTCATCCCTGCCATAACCTGCTCTATTCAGAAACATATGGGAAAAGACATTAAATAACCAGTGAAAACCATGGACTTCTGGTATTAGTGCTACACATTGCATACCCCTATTCATTATTCTACCTCCCTTGTTTAATCTATCATTAAGACTCAGTGACCCTACACTAAATTTAAAGCAGATCCTTCCTTCCTCCCATGCCTAAATTCACATACTTTTCTAGCTGGGGATGCCCTCGAGTATTAGCCACTCTACAGGGTTTCTCTAATCTCAGCTCTGAACTATGTTGTGCTATAGAAGCAAGAAATTGCTGGTTTACATCTTTAACTATGGAATCTTCCACCCAAAAAAACCCCTCATTTACTTAATAAGATAGAGAAAAATCCTTCATTTAGAACATATTTAACATGTACAAAAAATTATATATTTCCCTCTATACAATATAGAATAAAAGTTATCAAGTAGATTATTTTAAAGCACTGCTTCTCTGTACTTGTGTCCCAAACACAATTTCATTGGAAACAATTTTAAAGTTTTCAGAAGTTTACTGTCACATCTTACGAGAGCTAGATCTTTATTTGCATCCAAAGTCAACATGAAATAGGTTTCTAATAAACAAACAGAATCAAGAAAATGAGAAGATGACAAAAAAATCAGATATTAGATTTGCTTTTGTTTTTTAATGTAGGAACTAAAAATATATAAAAAATATGAAGATCTCTACCTTTTTCATTTCTTTTTATTGACACAGATTGCACTTTAACAGCAGTGGCAGTAGATGTGAAAATATATTAAGAGTTTTCTGAATATGGGACAAGAATCACTATCGTTAACATCTGTATTTATTTGTCAACTATACCCCTGTCTTCCTCTTCCATGATAAGGTGAAAATTGACCTTCATCAGGATTTTAAAAAGTTACAGACAGTAAGACTGTGAGTGAAGCAGAGATGTAATTCTGTTGAGTTAACAAAATGAATCAGGCAAAGGTGCAATCTGAATATACATTTTTATATTTACCAAAAGAAGCCATACAATTTTGTTTTGGCTTCATGAATAATATTATTTTTAGCATATTTAAATATGTTTAAACATATTTCCTCAAAAAATAGAATAGAGTTGAAAAGAAGAGCTGCAACCTGACCAAAAACCCAATCTGCATTCTCTCTGGTTCTTATTTCTTTAATTTCTTTAAGTCTTTCCCCAAACAAGACAGCATTTGAATTAGTGGTATGTGTACATGAGTCATAAGTATTTGTAGAATACAAAAAGATGATGGGGAAAGGAAATTAGTAAGATTCAAGTTGTCAAAAACACATTTTTCTACATGCAGGCTATAAAGGGTTATTTCCAACTCCTGTTCTCTATTAGAAGTTAATAGATGACAGAAAAATATTAGGAGCGGTTAAAATAAACACACTAAGCCAAGAGCAACACTGGAAAACCTGAAGTCTGAGTTCTATGCAGGTACAGATACAGGAAGATGAAAGGAAAGCATAAACAGATAATGAGAAAAACCAATAAATGCGAACTCTATAAAACTGGTACATAGAACAATTTGGAGATAAAAATTATATTTGGAAGCCTCTCCAATGAGGAAGTTTTCTTTATGAGCAGCAACACTTTTATGAAGAAAAGAAGTCCTGTTTTGCTGAACCTAACCTGTTTATCAAAGGCATACTGGCACACTCCTGCCAAAAGCTGCTTCACATGCTTGAACTGCATTTATGACAGAAAAGCTGACCAAAAAAAAGTCATAGAAGCTGTCTAGAGAAGAGCATTTTTCATAAGGGGGAAACCTTATGAGAAAAGTTCACAACTTCACTTTAAGTTTTTCAAGATGGGGAATGTGTCCTTTCATTCTTACTCCCTGCTAATTTCCAAGTTATTCAAATGAATCTGCTGTTCGGAAGCATGTTTTGACTGGGAAAATAACCTACAAACCTCTCAGTACCTGTATGGGAAAGCAACAAATGGCCAAAATCTGAAAAAACACAAGATCATTTATACTAACTTGTAAGGCAGAATTTTCAGGAAATTGGATAACTTAGTAGTCATGAAAATATACATGCTAAGGCCCCAGTTCTGCAGCTTGTAGTTTAGGTGTTCTTCCTGAGCTGGACTGGCTTCCAGAATTGGACCAGTTAAATTAAAAACTAAGTAGTCCACAATACTGAAATCAGATTTCCCTTTACATTCTAAAATTTTAAAAGAAAACTACATTATTCTGTTCTACTAAGAGGAGTGCACAACTGAGTCTCTCTCAATGCAACAAGAATTTACTCACTGTATCTTCAACAGTGGCCACCTTAGAGAATTGTCTAGCTTGAGTAACCCAGAAACCACACACTGCTGAAATCACAAAGCTGTTTCACGAAGGCAGGGGTCAATATTTCTTGAATATACAACTAAGTGCAATTTCGTTACTGTTTGACCAATACACTACAGGGAGTTACCTCTTCTGTGGATTCCAGTCTTTACAAAGCTTACCATTTACATGCTGCAGAACAGCAGCAGAAAATTTAATTGCCACTTCTGAAAAAGAGCTAATATGAAGCTATTCTGACCATTTTCACTATTCTACTGGGCAAACCTGTCAGCTCACTGAAAAAAAGATTTGAAGAAAGGTTAAGTTAATCATTTAAACATACATATTGTTTTCTCTGCATTTTTCAGTCTTAGCTCTACATGGAACTCTACTATTAAATAAGCAGTGAACACTATTCCATTTAATGAAAAAACTGCTTAAATTGCAGGTTATTAAAAACTCAGCTACTCATTTCCCCAGAAATACCTCCAATGCTGCACAGAATTAACAGACTCCCCACCAGAATTCCTTTTTCTTTAAAATAAAACTAGAAACTATGTATTACAAAACAATACTCACAGATAACAAATATTAAGATCAGAAAAGAACTATTCAGCTCAAATTAACACATTTCTATAAATCAAAGCAAAATTTATCCTCACTTTCATTCCTGTTACAGAATTATCACCTCAATAGCCAATTAAAAGAAAGATATAATGAGGTATTTCAGTATCTCCCAAAGAAATATTTTCAGCTCTGTTTTTCTTTTAAGTGCTTGAAAGGAAGAGAGTAATGAATTGCTCCTGCGCGGTCTTTTTTATTATTCTGTTATAACAACAACAGAGTTACACCAAGTCTTTATTTTTCACATACTTAAAAATATTTTTTTATCTCACTGCAACAATGGCAAAGGAAACCTCTGACCAGAAAGGACAGTTATTTAAAAGCAACAGAGAAGTTCTGCTTTGAGCAGTAGCCTTCGTTGTTTCTACTAATGGGTAATGGACTGAGATGACAAGGACTTACTGGGTAGGTAAGAGATATCTGAGAGCTCTGCACTCTAAGATCCAGGAAATAATCCAATAATCCTTGGGAATAAGTTTCCATGAGAGACAAGGATCTAGACTTCCACCAAAACCCAGGTCATTCAGCTATATCTTGTTGAGTCCCCTGGACTACTTCTGCCTATTAGGCTGAACATCCACTACTGGAGACAAGCAAGCACTCTCTACTCCTGAAAGCATCCACATATATCATGGGGTCCATGGATTTGAGATGGGGAAGACAAATCTGTTACAGTCCAGCAAGAACAAGTTGGAAACTCGAAGAAAGGCCTGGGAGATTTTGCTGGTCATTCACCTGCAGAGAGAATATGCCCTGGATCTAAAATTGTTTCAGGCGGGACAGTGAAATCATAATCACCTCTTTCATGATCTATGTGAGAACACTTAGAAGAAAATTAATTAGAGGCACATCCAATAGATCAAGAATGTATATAACAGGCAGGCTAAAGAGATGTAAGGTCTGGAATAGATTCATTAGCACTTTCTGTTGTTGTTTCTGGAACTAAAAGACCAGCCTTGAGTAACCACAATGTGGAAAGTTTTGAGGATATCCTCCAAGGTCTCGTTTGTCAGAAATGTTCAAAATCAACTGGGCACATGATCTTTGGGCACTAAAACAGATGCACCAGAAGGGAATGGGCCTTTCTGAAAGACCAAATGCTTTCTAAGAGAGAAGTCAACTCTCTGAACATGCTTGTTAACATGTGATCATCACCATGGCACTGGGGTACGTGAGGCTTCAGCATACACACTATCAACAGCAGCTGAAAAACATTCTATAAAGAGCTTGTCATCCTGCCTGGGAAAGTGAGCTGTCACTTACCCACCAATCATCAGAAAAGGGACACAAAGCCATGTATCCCGTCACATGGATGGCATGACCGCTGACAATAAATTTCATTAATTTTATGTTGTAGCTTTGTGTTTTTAAGTAACGCATGCACGAATAGCAGTCCTGACAGACTCAGAGTCAAAGATAGTTCTTGGGCAAGAAATGAGCGGCAATGTACAGACAGGAATCTGGCACAGAGCAACCTCCTTGAGCAGTGAAAAAGTATTCTCATCTTGTATTCATTTTAGATACTTGGAATAGTTTCTGTAAAATCCTCTTCCCTTGAAATAAGAAGCCATTATTAAAGCCCAATGGATTAGAAGACCCAGAAAAGGCTTGCCTGCAGATGTCTTGTGAAAATGAATTCCTGAAAAGCAGCAGGAAAAAAGGTTGCAGGGATGGCAGAAAGCCAACAAAAAGCTAAGAGCTGCTGGCAATGGTGTCACAGAGACAGGCATTTTAAACTGTAATTCCAGACCAGAAGAAATGTGTGTAATATGTCACCAAAGCTATGGAGAAAATGGACAGATCAGATTGGGAGGGGAAATAGGTCACTCCTTTCCAGATCTTCAAAACTGTTTTGAAAGTAGAGATTCAGATACCAGCTACTGAATATAGGTCCATCTATGGTGGCTTTGCCAATGATGATACCTTGAGGACTCTATCATGGTTTGCAAGAAGTCATGGGAGCAGGACGTTATTCAAAGGCATCTTCAGTTCGTTCTGCTGCATACCTTTGACCTTGCTGCAGACACTGATAGCATGGAATCACTCTATACTTGAAGAAATATCCTCAGTTACTCACTGAAATTCAAAAGGTCATTTGCATAAGTGACAAAAAACGATCCTGTTTCTAGACTTTGGCATACAGGTAATGTCAGAAAAATAGGAAGCTTCTGTTCATATCACCACCTCTTCAAGAGTGATATTCCAGATCTGATCCTTGGAAAGAGGTCACTAAAAGATTAGAATCCGGGAAGGAGATTTTGAGTATATGCTAATATCACATTATCTTAAAAATACTTAGAAATGCACATCAGACATTAGCCTTGGGAAAAATATAAATTTAATGTGTAAGAAAGCTCCAACAGAATCCAAATGAACAAGATGAACAATAGAAATTACAGCCTTACACTTTTGTTTTTCAGTATGCGTCTCTGAAGCACAAGATCTTAAGGCATGTTTACTGTGCAGGGATAGAGAAGGATAGAAAAGCACATTTCAGAATAAAAACTGTGTAGAAATACTTGCAAATTAAACGCCTCTTTTTACTTTCATCGGAGCTTTCCTTTTAAAAAAGAATCAATAAAGCTTCACAAGAATAAACTGTGTGCAGTTGTTCTTCATGCATCAACATCAGTGCCAATTAAATTCAGAACCCTAAATCTTTATTGTTTCCTATTAGCTGTTAACCAGAACGAATACTGTGATTTTCTGAGATCCCAGGCTGAGACTTGCTGTAGCAGCAGTTAGAAAAAAATATTCTTGTTTCGACTTGTCTGCTGGGTAAACTTGACATTGAAGCTACATGGTGGAAAATAAATACATAATACCAAGATGTTAATTTTACAGAAACACTTAACTTTTGTGACCACAATTAACACTCAGGGGAAAAAAAGCCATTGACAGGTCTGCCTGGCTCCTGCTTCTGCACTGCTTCTCAGGCTCCCTTTCCGAGTGGCGGCTCGGCTCCTGCAGAAGCCAGGCTGCCACTGACCCCAGGGGCTGCCTTCAAAGCAGCACATGGGGAGGAAGAGGGGAGCAGGATGACAGGGAGTTAAATACAGCTATAAAGTGACATTGACTCCCAGCTAAGATCCAAAACAGAAGTCTAAGGGCAAACGGCTGCTGAGAACAGCTCATCCTCTCCTCCTCCCTCTCCCACCCTCAAGCTCTGCGGGCACCTCTGCAAGGGCAGCAGGACACGACTCCCAGAGGACACCGACAGTTTTGCAGGAGCAACATCCTATCTGTGCAAGCAGACAGGAAGGCAGAATTGGCCCTCAATTTATGCTGCTACAAGGTCTTCATTTTTTTATAGAATAACCAGAAAAATATGCTATCTTAAGATGCATTTTGGGAATACAGCTAATTTTATTTTGCATAAACACTGCTCCGCATCTCTCACTCCACTCCCTAAGATCACAGAACAACTGCTGCAACACTGAACTCCTCCAAAACACCATGAGCTTCATGATACAGTAGAGTATTTTCACATTTATTCAGTAACAGTGACACCACTAAACTGAACAAAGAACTAAAAAAAAAAAAAAAAATTCCCAAGTCATCATTTTAACAGTGGTAGAAAATGGACAGCACGTTTACAGAAATTAAATAAAGACTTGTTTACACTTTCATGAGGGATACGAACACTAAACTTTCCAGTAATTTCTACTGTAACACTACATTTGAATTGCCAAGCAGTCAAAGAAGAGAGTACAACTGACTTTTTTTCCTTACTTCAACTGCATTACAGTAAGTTAGTCATGATTCACAAATGGGAGAACAAAAAATGCAAGGAATTGAGAAAGAGCTTTAAAAAAGTCTGAGAAGCATTTTTTCGTCTATGAAACCAACCAAAGGCAAAGTAGTTCTTTTGGCTGAACAAGAAAGTCCTCAGGGAAAAAAAAAAATCCAGGAGAGGACCCTAAATACCTTGAAGTTTACTTAATAGTATTATAAAGGTAATAATTTTTTGTTACATAAAATTGAGAAAGAGACTGTAAAAGATCCTCAAATCAAAGTCCTTATTTATGCACTTGAACATATACCACTTTAGAGGGAAAACTTTAAGTTCATTATACTAAGATGGTAGGAGCACTGACAGAAGGGCACGCTTACGAGGTTTATTGAATGTCCCTGTTTGGCACTATAGTACTTGGTATTGCTTTATTACTTCACAACCAGTACAGCTGGTTTTAGCATAGACTGTAGTTTCTACTTGCTTGGATAGTGAAGATGGGACTCTTGAGGGAAACCAAAGTTTTGCCCTCTACCAGATGCATGCGTATGACTAAGTGTTTTGTAAATACAAGGGGGTTACTATGATTTATTTGTTATTTATTAACTAATAAAGGTTGAAATTATTCTTTTTACCTCACCAAGGACAAGCCTTACTTTTCTTTAACTTCATCTAATTCATCCTCTGTTTCTGTTCAAGTAGAACAAGCTGCCCTTAAGATAAATGATATTCACACAACAGTTCATGCTGGTTTCACTAAATCGGATTAGAAGTACACCTTATTTTAAAACTATGTAGTGTTTTTGCACAGAGCACTTCTAAGTTGGAAAACTCTATTAAATTGGTGTCACATTCTCTAAGTTTTTCTCATTACTACAACTCAGAAACATTCATAAAGTTGACACACAAGTTTTAAATTGATCTAAGATTTTGAAGAACAAAATGGCAACCTCAAAAAATCCCAGCTAACTACTGACCAAACCCAACCTGTTTTAAGGATAAAAATGCCTACCAAACCTTAATAACTAAGTGATAAATCGCTTTGAATCAATACATTTGGAACACTAATTCAAGATGATTAAAGAAGCAGATAACATTAGGAATTAAAATGCAGAACACATAATATGTAAACATCAAACACAAAATATTATTAATTGTTATATACTTCTCATGTATTTGCACTACACACATATTTCAAATGCAAATATTAATTTGGAGAGAAATACCTACTGTATATGCACACACTGAAACAGTTTGCTCAGCTATACTGCATCAATGGTTATTTGACAAGTTATAGCATCACAAGCTGCTCATTTACATATTCAGCTATTCTGTCTGGTTTTTCCCTGTGAAGATGTTAATAAAATAACTGTTTTACAGATCCATACTAACAGCTCCTCCTCTGCGCCACAAGGATACTCATAGTTATGCAAATTCAGTGTCTAAAATATACCCAACAAAAAGACACCAAAAAATGTAAAAACACTTCTTTTCTAAATCCTAGGAAAAAGTGTAATTTTATTGAACTATGGAAGTTAACACCAGGAATAACAATTTAGTTGATAGAAAAATTTCCATCTGATATTCATATAATAATCAGTGAAAATTCAGTCTCTGAAAAGCTAATGTGCAAGCATTGTACTCAGTAATTCCCTCCACACAGGGACAGTTCTCAAGTATAACTCAACACACCTAGCACTCTGCCTTGCAGAAAATAAGTATAAAGACCATAATAATTTAAAAGTTTGATTTATGGTATGTTTTTCTGCATTGTAAGGAGAAAACAGTATATAGAAAAGTTAAGTCAGATAAACCATCTTGATTTTTTTTAAACAAGCAACAACGAAGAAATTCTTAAAAGTTTTTAATTAAAAACTGCAAAAGAGTCAATAAACCAGAAGATAAAGAACAGGAAGTGAGAGCGCAGTGAAAAAGAAAACATGTATGTGAGTAACAAAGAATAAGAGAAACAGAAGAAAACAAATTCTTTAAAAGAGGGAAAAAAAGAGAAAGACATGATTTACTACACAAACAAAATGACCTACAGAGGAGAAATATAGATGGGTGATTGTCAAATTTTCTAAGTTAAAACTGAATTATCTTAGATCCAACCTATAAATTGACATAAGGCAAAAGACACAAAATGAGAACTGAAATTGGATTTGCAGGTCCCTTCTGATACCAGTGACTTGAGAAGACAGATGCTTATTTCAGACTGTTGCTAAAATTATCCTCTACTTCAGTTTGCATTTACGTTTCAGAAGAAACATTTAATCTCCGAGTTTTATTGTTCCTCACTTCAAACTGATCTTAAGAAAAAAATGGAATGAAACACAATGCTAATGTACTCCTCTAAAGGAAAAATTATACCTTTTCGTGTATTCAAAGGGCTTGTCTTACAACTCATGTTGACTCCTTGCATGACTACTCTGCAGTGAGTTGAAGACACACAGGAGGTGCACTTTTCACTCAATCTTTCATTTACTTGTTCCCATTCAAGAAGAATTTGACCACCCTTGTTTACGGAATTATTAAATGACAGTGTTTCTGCTACAGGGGAGAAGGTTTCCCAGTGGTGTAACATTTGAAAATACTGGTTTGCACCAAAGGACTGATGCAGATCCAGTCCTTGCAGGACGGAATTGCAATGGTGTTTCACTTCAAAAAACACACTCCTAATCTTAAGTCTCCCACTTGTCCGACTTACTGTACTTAAGTTTGCATGATGGAGCAGTCTCAGAGCATGCAAACTGAATACCACTAGGATCAAACTAAAACAGAAGATGCACAATTTTTAAATTTCAACTGCTAAGAAACATTCAATCCACAAGACCAGACTAGAAATAGTCACTAGGAGAATGCCAGAAACATAAATCGCATGGATGTTAGATCCTCACCAGCAACTGGTTTTCTAGGCAGACCTCCTATTGCACTGTCCTGCGTGCTAATGCAGACATAGCTGTGAACTACAACTTAAGAGTTCTGTAGAAAGATTTAAGGAGGAGAGTAAAGACATCTCCATGGCAATTCAAGTTTCATCTCAGTCTGCTACTCTTAGTTCATCAAAAAAGAAACTTTCATCCCACCCAGACCTCACAGAATGCTCTAGAGAACTTCCATATTTTTCACTGGCCCCGTAAGACCCAACCTTGAAATATTAATGGGCACCTGCCTGACTTGACAGTTTACCTTTTGTATTGGGGAGAGAAGTTTCACTTTACTGTTTTGTACTACAAAAGTATCCTCTTCCACTGTTCGATTGCTGCTTTTTGTGAATGCCAGAGCTTCTCCATTTTGTTTGTCTTAGTCCTGGCCTAGGCTGCCTTGTGGTCACAGTTCTCAGCTGCAGTCTAGTCTTTTCTCTGCCAGCCCAATGTCAATGCACAGAACAAAAAAGAGCCAAGACCTTTTAAGCAGAGTGGGTGAAAAAGACTGTTAGTTATAAGTGAAATTGTCAACACACAAAACACTCCCCAGATTAATCTAAGCACTTCTTACACTCCCCACTTTTGAATAAGTCCTTCTTGTCTTAAAGGAGGAACTTTTTGTGGGTAAGTGCAAACAGGATTTTATGCAAGACACAGAGGGGAGATGTTGAACTGAAATTCAGCTTACAGTTACAGAGAAACTAACTAATAATGGGACAGAAACATAGCTCACAATGTTTCTTAAGTAAGAGTCACTGTTTTAGAGTTGCTGAGTTCAGTAAAAGGTAGTCTGGCATCAGAAATGAGTAAAATAAATTTGAGAACAATGTAAAGCCTTTGTCTTTTTGTTTCTCCTGGAAGAAATTGCAGAGATATTTGGAGTGCTGCATTTTGCCTTGATGCTGTAAATGAAATGACTGAAATTACGTCAGTTCTTTGGATTCATTATTCCTTTCTCCATTTCCCTTTGTTGGGGTTGGAGTAAGGTATGTTGTGCCATGTGATACCAGGCAGTCAGACTTACTGCCATTTTATAAGTACAGATTTGTAGGAAGAGGCTTTCTCTTCCTTATAGACAAATTGTAGAAAAATAGTAAAAAATCCTTGTTCTTTGTACTCCTCTTTCCTGTTTTTTCTTTTATTGCTTATCTGTTTCAAATGTTGTGAAGGTCTTGAGATATTCTTCTACACTTTCGAATGACAGTAACATCATAATTTCCAAGACAGCTACTAGGTATTAGATATACTAAGTAACAGCTACTAGAGAGAATCACCTACCTGGGGAAGGAGGAAGAGTGGTGAAAGTTAAGGACTTTGGTACACCAAATCTCTGTTTTTCACAACTGCCCTCCCCCATTCCAAAGCAATGTATACAAATGAATGATGTCTCCAAAATTTCTATTGTTACATTAAGTTCTCTTAATTCCACAAGTATCATCCCCAAAGAATCAAAATTAGCAGTATTCTATGCTGCATATGGCACAGTCTGTGATGAGTTTCTGTAGGTAACGCAGGGAAGGAAGATTTTCTACTAATCTCTTTTTCCTCCAAAACATGATGAATTAAAATAGATTAAGTCTTTACAGCACTGTTATGCACTTTCTATCAGCTGGGAAGATTGACTAAAAAAATACCCTCTTCTAATGAAACTTAAGACTTTTTCTTTTTAACCTGATTCAGTAAGAAGCAATTCATGAACATATTCCTGGTTATTCACAAAGTTCTAGTTCCCTAAATATGATAAGAATAAACAACATAATAAAGCAACAACAAAAAGCCTTTGTTCGTGGTTCAACTGCCTTTCCAGTCAGCACCTACCCCAAAGCTCCTTTCCTTATCTTTTCACAAGGCCACATTACCAGTCCTTGCTCTGGATGGTGTTTTCTTGATACTGCTGGTTGTCCTACTTTCTTACCTTTACTCCCAGTTTCTTTATTTTTTCTACCTTTTTACCAGTCAAAAAATACTTCACAGAATAGTAGCCGCAGGAATCTCAATGTGATTTTGGTTTGGGCAATCATATGTGTGTGGTTTTGGGGTAAGAAACCAGCTGTTTCAGGTAACTCATGGTCTAAGCAAAGTACATAAAGCCAGAAACCACTGAAGTCAACAGTTTCATCCAAATAATAATAGCAGCACTGGATATGTGTGTGTTAGGTCTTGTGGATTTTTTTGGTTGGTTGGTTGTTTTTCTACGGTGGACACCAAAATGATGTCTACTTAAATCCACTAAACTGAGCTCAAGAGGAACAGAAAAATGATCAAGGCCATTTGCAAAATAAAAGAAACATCAGAGGGCACTGAACAGAAAGCTCCTCTCCTTTTTCTTATGTTGCTCACTATTGGAAAAGTAAAATATCCAATACAGAAGCAAGTTCTGCAGAACTGGGAAGTAACCTTTGGTCAAAAGGTGGATGATCCACTCCCCAAGATGACCAAAACTGAGCAGATTTTGTACAGGAAGACACCTGCTTATACTGTGCTCATGTCCTAATTTGAACATTGGCCTCAGAAGGTCCTTAGAGTGTTCAAGATCAACTGTTTGCTGACATGATATGCAGGTGACCACAAACTTCACCCAGGTTGACAGGACCTTGTGGCAGTTGCCCCTCTTCTGGAGGATTTAGTTTTCTTTTCTATTCTTTTTAAACCTAGTTTGCTCCTATGGTTTTGTCTAGCTATGCTTTATATAGTTTGCCTCCACCATACCCAGAGGAGGTTTAACTTGGGAAATATCTCTGCCCTGTTTTCATTTACTTCTATGTCCCTACAACAACAGATGCAGTCTCAAACAACTTCTTGTGCTGAGCCTACTGTGATGCTTCTCTAATTGGAAACTGGGTGGTTTGATTTGTATATACATTAAATATGGAGTTTTAGACTACAAGCTTGTATCATTTCTGCTGTCCACCATCATCCCCACATATCTTCCAGCATTATTGCTTTCAAAACAAGGTAAGAATAAGTTCACTTTGGTCTGCTAATCTAGGCAGGGAAAAATAAAGTAGATTCAAGGCTTGGTATAAACCCAAAAATTGTGATCAAACTATATAGTTAGTAAATTGTTTGTCTAAATCTTTCATGTATGATGAAAGATTATTATCATAATTCATTAGCAAATTACAGACTTTGTAACGCAGGCAGTCACAAATTTGGCTTTGTATCAATCATTTTAGACCAGCTGGGTAGAAATTAACACAACTCTGGGATACATAAAATGAAGTGCTCTTTCATTTTTAATTCACTGGAAACTTTGAAGGAAAGAAATGGAAGCTCTTTCAAAAATGTCAGTTTTCCCTGATTTTTGTAAATCATTCCATTCCACTGTACAGATATAGAGATACAAACACACATACATGGAGTGTATGAAATTGAATACCACAGTAACTGCTCAATCAAAATAAATATAATATAAAGTATATGTAAAAGAAAAGCAGTGCAGTTTAAAAAAATCCCTTTCTTTCATTGTTTCTGAGGCAGTCATATACATTAGTGATCACCACAATTATTAAACATACACAAAAGCTAATAACCTAGCTACTCACAAGATACAATATTGTCAAAATTCCTGCTCTGAGCTTTTTCAGCCTACCAAGATGACCTTGTACAAAAATGCTTGTTTTGATTATGTCTACTTTGCCTAAGCTACAAGGCAGTGTATAGTGACAGCTGCATTTGGGAGCAACTTAAAACAAATTTTATCTTAGTGGCACCTAATCCAGAGACTGGTACAAGCAGCATGGAAAAGTCAGTGTCAAAATTAAACAATGAAGGCTTTTCTAGGAACAGATGCTTTTTGCCTGCAGCTGTAAAAACCTTAAAACAATCCTATACTCCACTGTCTGGTCACGCAACTATCACAAAGCAAGGCATAAATTTTGCCACTTATTGCAAATGTTTGCCAAGAGCTTCTATAACCCTTTTTAAAAACAGTAACAGGGATTTCTTGAGGGTGATTACGAAGCCATTTTATCCTTTAAATGAGTGCAAGGCTCTTCAATTTATGCCCAGGATTCTCGGTATAAAAACAAAAGAATAACTTTTCAAGTTCATGTTTTACACACATACAGGAACATAACTGAAAAATCATAAGAAACAGGTTTTCTAAAGAGACAGCACACTGTTTCACTAAGATGTTATGGACCGGACAGAGACAAACATTATTAATTCACATTTGAAACAGCAACTGAGTATTTTCTTTGCATAGCAATTACAAAGTGATGTAGTACAGCACTATCATTACACTGCTACTAAGATACTGTTGACCATTTTGGTGTCGCATCTCCACAACTACTGTGTTAAATATCCTCATCACCTCAACTACCCCAAAAAATTCCTCCTGCTATTAAATGAATGCACTAATAAAGTTTAAACTGAAATATAAACTCTTAGTGAACAAACTTCTGTAACTCAATGAATAAAAGTAAATCATCAGTTCCCAATTAAATGAGCAATTTACAATGTCAAGAATCTAGTTGCGCTCCATATGAACTGATGGGGTTTTTAGATTAGCTTCTGTTGTGTATTTAAAAGTGATAGCACCAACATGATTTACATAAGTACAATATTTTCAAATATTTTCTCACCAAGCAAGCACTCTAAAATTGTGAAGTGTTTCCTTTCTTACTCAAAAAAAACCCTAAAAAAAAAAAACTTTTCCAGAACAACAGTTCATTAGCACCTCACTATTTATAAGTATAATTGGGTTGTTTGATGAGAAAACATGAGAGAACACTGTGCCTACTATAATTTGCACAAATACAAATTTCATTGTTTGAAAACAAATCAGCAATTCAACGATTTTTTTTAATATAAGTGTATATCATGCAATAATAGAAGTGATCATATTATAGTTAACACAGGATAGGAAGGTTAAACCATGCTCTAGTACACTTTAATTTACAAGCTGTAAATTAATTTTTTTTTAATTGCAAAAAATGCTAACTTTAATTTTTCATTTATGATTCAACTAAATATAATTTATACAGATAGCAGTGCTATGCTATTTAACTAGAGTACTGCTTTCCCACTTTAAGTAGCACAGCAACTATGGACATAGCTGTTTAATATGTTCATAAAGCTGCTTAGGTTTTCTTGTCATTTCATGCTAACACCTTTTTAATAGCAAGCATTATGATAGAAGCCTTGCATAAAAATTCTCTACCCTGAAAGTAAAACATAGGAAATATTCAAAATCAGAATAGCAAGCGAAAGTTTTAATTGCAGTTTTTAAAAAATTCAGGGTTTTAAATTAGGTCTTGATCCCCAAAATCCTTAGCATCCTTAAATTACATGAGCAAAGCCATTCAATTCAACATGATTACTTCTAAAACAAGGACAACTCACATGACTGAGCATTTACAGAGCTGAACCTATAACCAAAATTATAACAATGACTCCTCATTACTTTCAAATTCAAATAAATTGATCCTTATCCTTTGAGAGTTTCTCTCAAATCCAACTACACTTACGGATGGAGTGTAATAGAGACAGAGAACGAGAGAAAGAAAGAAGGGAGATATAAACATACACACAAAACTACAAGCACTGACAAATCGAAAGCTAACAGATGTGTGACTTCTAATTAGTTATAATAATCTGTGCTTTGACGCTATTGGAACATGCCTCGCCTTCCCTTGGAAATCAAACAGCTTCCTTTGGAGTTTTAAACTCTCTGGGTGCTTCTAAATTTATTCAATAAAAAAGCCTTGCTTTCAGCAAATTTTAGATATCTACAGTGATAACTTTATGAAAGGAAAATATTAAATTATAATTATCCTAAACAGACACAGTCTTGTGAAACTAACCCTACATTCATATGAAAATACAAAGCATTGACTATAATGAATTTGATTCATCCTTGGACACAAAGCTTTACCACAGTAAACTCAGTCAACTGTTGCTCTTGCTTTTATATTCATAGTACTTAAATAGCGCACTTTAAAACAAAAAAAACTCCAATTGGCTTTTCATACATCCACCCTCCCCAAAAATAACGCACTTGAAAACCCCAAATGATATGAAAAGGCTTCAAGGCCTCTTTTCTCCTTTTCACAGCACTTTTTTTTTATTTCTGTTTGCAGTAATCTGCCTTTCACTTTCTCATTGCTACAGAACAAACGAGGAGGCTCAGCACTTTGAAAAGGGGGCTCAATGTGTAATGGGTCCACTAGAATTAATTTAGTTGCACCAAATCCATTGAGCAGTGAGGTTTTTTTCTCTTCTCAAATCATTTTGAGTCGGACGCAGCCCCCAGCCTTTGTAATTCTAGTAAAGCACTTAAAGTGCACAGTAGGTGTTCATCAGGACCATCTGGTCAAAAGCAAAACAAGCTGCTGATTTTGCCTTTGAATAGAATGAAGCAAGTGTGAATTAGTCTCTTCAATTAGCACTATTACAACCTGTCAAGTGCATATTGTAAAACAGGATTATTACAGTATTGGTCACCAGTGCAATTATTTACTCTCTGCCTTTTCTTGCATATAAAAATGTCCATGTTTACTAGTTTTTGATAACTGAAGATCGTTTCTTTAATGATATGCACATCCAAACTCACCAAAACCAAATTACAGGTTATGAAACATATTCTGTCAGGAATATATTAAGCTTCATAATTAATAGAGAAGTAGAAGAGTGCCCTTCCTTTATCTCTTATTGCTATTTCTGTTGCATAAAAAAAATAATAGTTATATACCTTTATCAATACGATCTCTTCGAAACAGATCTCTGCAGTCAGATATTAATATATTTTAGGTGCCTAATAAAGCTATCACTTTTGAACAGGTACATAAAAGGTATTTTCTCTTTTTTTCCCAAGGAACTTCCTTTTCATATAATTCCTAACACATGACCATTTACAAAAAGTTTATCAAGGATTTCTTTCGGCAAATACATTTTAGTTTAGCAATGTGCTGGTTTTCTTTAAAAGAAAGGCAAAAAAAAAACCAAATCAAGAAGTTGATTTAGCTTTATGAAAATAGATTTTTCTCTCCTTGTTTAAAAAGTCAAAACCTAGCTTGCTAGCTGGCACTCATTTACCACTGTAGAACACTAAGGCTATCACAGTGATAGATGTTTAAATTATGTATACTGTTGTTATGACTCACTATAAATTGAATAGAATTTTTACATGACAGATTTCTTTAAAAAGCAAACAAAATGTTCAAATTTCACAAAAATAATATACGTCTCTTGAGTACAATCCGCATAGCAACAACGTATTTTACTAGCTTCTCTGATACTGAGAATAATTGAACAATAGCATAGAATGTTTGTACACCTCCTATTAAATACCAAGAAGTGTTAGTTACTGATTTTTATTAGCATAAGAATAGTTTTCAACAATTTTAAAGCAAGTAAAAAAACCTCAAAATACAACACAACTGTTTCTGAAACTGTTAATGTATGCACCATATTTGGATATGTCCATATTCTGATCTCTGGCAAATATATTTTATCGTAATTACTTACCCACAACATTAAAAAGAAGAACATTATTTATATATACATTTCGTGTCCCCATACCAATGTCTGACCTTTACTGTGGATGATCTCACTCAACAACAATTGGCTTGAAAATATTTTGTACAGATACCAAAAATCAGATCTGAAAACTGTACAAGACCTTCAGCTGGATTATTCTTCTGCATGCTGAAAGTAATCCATCTGCTTACCTATATTTATATATTATGTTTATTTAGGCCTTTTAAATAAGGTTTCTGCCTGCATGTGTATAAATGGTGCTTTTGTATCTTGTTTCACATTCATCCACTTATCAAAAAAGTTTTTAAAAATTCAGCACAAAGGACTTCAAACTGTCATTAAGGTCTGTCAACACAGAATTTACAGTTTATCTCAGCTCAAGCAGTTGTATGCACAAATAGTTCCACCTCCTTCCTGGAGTGCTATTGGATACATTGCTTTTCATATTCCACCTTAGCCTGTGAGTCTATAGGGAACAAAGAACAAATATATTACCTATCGCAGGTGACAGGGATGCTAAGCAGCTAGCCTCTGATTAGGTTATTGGCTAAAGGAACAGAAAAGCAGATGCAGCTATGCAGAGGCAGCCAGTATTTAAAGACCCATCTTCTTTGCATTGTTTGCACAGATTTTATGTTTTACTAGGAATTATAGTGCCCGGTACATGCTTTACCTAGTATTCTCAACTGGAATCTCCAGCAGTTACAAAATAAAATCACCAATCTACAAGAGGCCTGAGGTTTCTGCATATTTAACTCATCCACTCTTTCGCAGCCACACCTCGTGTACACTGGATACTTCTGTAATCCTGCACCCAGGAATCACAAAAAGGCTTCAAAGTCTATACCGAAAGTAAAACAGACAAATGTAAACTCCTTGCCTTTAACAGAATTATCCAGTTTGTTAAAAATGTTTGATTTTTTTTTCCTATGTCACTGACTAAAACAACAAAAAGTGTTGCAC
This sequence comes from Harpia harpyja, assembly GCF_026419915.1. NCBI lineage: Eukaryota > Metazoa > Chordata > Aves > Accipitriformes > Accipitridae > Harpia > Harpia harpyja. The sequence goes on from NC_068950.1 coordinate 38,486,565, forward strand.
GCTATTGTGACAAGAACTCAAACTCAAAAAGTTTTTCACAAATTAGTTTGCTCCAGGATGAGAACACAAACTTGCTTTCCATGAAACATTTAAATATTCCCCCTCTGAAAAGGGCTGTCCTTCATTTCCATCAAATAACATAACTGCAACTTGCAAAAATGAAAAGTAGTAGAAACATTCATTTCTAAATGAGAACAAGTTTGTAGGAAGAGACAGGACACAAATTATGTTGAATGCAGCAATGCTTTGTAATAACTTAGCACATAGCTTCTCAAATCAAAAATTCTATCACTCCAACTACAGATAGCCTCTACAAATTATCTTAGTAGAATAAAAAGCAAGTATTCTAACAGAAAACTCCTTTTAGTCTTGTAAGTATTAGGAGTTCAATTTGTTAGAATCGTCCTTATTTAACCATATAATACATTGAAAATGTATTAATTTACAGTCTCCAAACTGGCACAAAGCCTAATAATTTCCACTTTAAAATGCGGATCATGGAAAAAAGTAACCATGATATTTCCCAGAACAGTATCTGCCCAGAATTAATTTAATACTGCAATCTTACAAGAACAAACAGATGTCAGAAACCTGTGACACAGATTAATTTGCAATTTAGACCAACACGTTATCATTAACTTTCTAAGTTAACAACTCCCCTGCCCAACTCACCAAAAAAAAAAAAAAAAAATCCAATATCCAGAATTCTGGACAAGTTTAGTTTAATTTTTTTATTTCATTTCTGAAGATTCCCTAGAGGCTTATAATCCTACATCAATATAACTGAATGTAACATATTTTTTAAACTCAGAAATTAAATCTTAATATGTAAACAGTTGAAAATGTAGATAAAGCATGTTAAAAAAAAAAAAAAAAAAGGCATTTTCAAGTACCATCCAAAATCCAACTAATGAATTAATATGCAAGATATTGTGGAAGCAGACATGAGCACTATGGCTTCAGGCTTCTCTCAGAGAATTTTCTGTCAGATTGTTTCCCCATTAAACAGCAAGATTTCTTTGAAGAAACAATTAATCCAAGTATCATTTACTATTAAACATGCATTCTAAACAATAAAAAAAGACATCAGAGAACTGAAGCAATAGTAGTTTAGGAAAGCACAGCTGAGACCTCACTGGATTTTGTATTTAATCCATTGCAAAATATTCCTGACAGTTTTGAAAGGGTGGTAAGGCTGGGTTTTTGGTGTGGTGGGTTGGGGCTTTTTTTTTTTTTTTTTTTTTGAGACACTTGGAAAAAATATCTATTCCTTAAAATTTGCAGTACTAATAATAACAACAAACTAAACACCAAGCCCTGGAGAGACAGTTGCACCCAACTGTGGCAAGCAGTAGAACATTTATAGAATTTTAAATATTTCTTTTAATAATTGATGTAGTCATTTTGAATCTTTCTGCATAGGATATAATGTGTGAGTAGATTGCATTAACACTGCTTAAACATTTCAACTTGTCAGTATGGCCAAGTCGATTTCTGAAATATTTGCAGTATTTTCCCATCGAAACAGTAATAAAGGTAGAATAAATATATGCCACTGCTTTATAATCACTGAACATTAATGAATATTTTATGTCTTTTTAAATCTCCCTGTTTAATTTAAAAGGGTGAAATTAAGTCTCCTCCCTGCAATATGCCAATTATCTGTAAATCAAACAATAACTTGGCCATTATACTCCTTTTTGTTAATATACCAGAAGCTAATTTGAAAACACTGAACGGCATTTTTAGGTAATAATTGAATAGTCCTTCCTGCCCTCTTGTGGTTGGCAACTGCAACTCACACAGAGCTTTTCCATGATTACAAAAATATACCAGAAGTAAGGTAAACTATTAATTTGTTAAAGTGTGAACAAGAGACTGAAGGAAGAAAAAAAAAAAAAAAAATCTAACAGTCTCTGGCGAGGAGTGAGACAAGGCAGAGAAGAGAAGGAAAGGTATCACCAATTCTTCCAAATCATACAGACTAACTAGATTCATCAATCATTTGTTACAATGCTGACTCTATGCTAAAAGAAAAAAAAATTTTTTTGAATTAAAAAGCCATTAGGGAGTTAACATACGAAACAGTGCTTGTTTTCTATAATTAGACAAATGTTCACCAACCCTTTTACCTCAGCCAAATCCCCAGTGATTTCCACGAGACTCTGCACAGACAGACATATTCACCTGCTCAGCATCAGCTACACAAGAAGGTCCGGAGTTCTCTTTTCATTTTAGTCTCTGAAATGTCTTCATAATTTTATACACTCTATTGGATGTAATACTTAGGTACAAGACAGAAAAGCAAAGAAAGGTTTGATGCTCACACTTGTTATGGGTTGGTAGGATTTTTTTGGATTTTGATTGTTTAATGGGGAAAATCATAACTGACTTGTAAATTACGTTGAATTCCTATGTTAACATGTTGACTGTAACCTGCCATTACCAACAAACAAGAAAACTTCAGTGCATGTAAAAGCAGGCTAGATTCCCATGCACTGTCACACCTTTCTGGTTCCTTTAAGCTGGGTAAGACCCACCAGCAAAGCACTAATTAATAAGCACAGATAAAAAACAAATGGCCAATATGTACGTATGTGTTTTCTTTTAGAATCTCACCATTTTAAAATTAAAAACAGATATTCTGATCATTTATTTCCATAAATATTATTTTTAATTGTAAAGGGTCAGAGCTTGGCCCCTCAAAAAATAAACTGATGCAAGTATGTTTGTTTGTTTATATTATTTTAAAAAAACCAAAACAACCAGAACTTGCTATGATAGGTTTAAAAAGGCAAAGTAGAAAACAGGCTTTCATGCAGGGGAAAGATCAGAATTTAGATCTTAAGAATAATAGGATTCACAATGAAAACAGTTAATGATCATTTTTCATTGTTGTATGAGATACTGCTCCTATAGCTTATATTACGGAACTTAAAATAATTTTGTCTACAATGTCAGCATGTGACATGAAAAACTGCAATAAAATCTGTTCAACCCGAAAAGACTGAGAGAAGTGTCAGACCAATAGCAAACATACATTTAATTTGAAAAGCAAACATTAAATCTTACTATTTTGTAATGTGAATTCTGAAGACTCACATTTCTAGATTGTTTGTCATGGTTCCAGAAGTTAGTGGGTTATATGGAAAATAACATCCAAAACATCTGGCATTAGACACACCATGGAGCACTAGACAGCAACCTTTGGCTTTAGAAGGGAGTTTTAAAAATCCGCAAGGACTGCTTGTTCTAAATTCAGAGAGTCCAGAGTCATATTAGAGATATTTGTTCCCATAGGACTTAATTCTGACAAAGTTCTCTACAATATCACCCCTTGCTGGCCATTCTACAGAATGGCAGTGACGTCCATTATACACAAACCCATTTGGCTACCAAGCCAGTAAGAATTACAGCACTGTGACAGCAACCAGTAATGGTAGATGTGCCTACAAAATGGAGATGGAGCTGGTTAAAAGAAGGGAAGACAGAGGGAGCTTCAAGGGGCTTAAAACGTAATTTGAATAACTGCCTTTCCTCATTACTCTAGAATAACTCACTGAACACTGTTCATATATTTTGCTACTACGATACAAAAAGCAATATCTTTTCTGTATAATTTAATAGAAAACCTTTTTTAGGCCAAGTTCTTTAATCAAATTACAGCAATCTTGATGATCCAGTTGATTAAACAACAACAAAAAAAAGATTAATAAAATAAAGGAATACCCATCAAGACCATGTAAACCCTCTTTAACAGAGCTAGCATTAGCTATAATGAGCTACATTTATTCTTCAGCTGTGAAACAGCACTCACCTCCTGAATGGTACTGCTTCCTGAGAAGTTGAGGTTGTACTCCCGCTGGACTTCTCGATGGGTGACGATCAGCATGAAGTTTTGATTTAATGACTCCTGCAGGGCCCTGAAATGGTTGAAAGAAAAACAAGAAAATCAGGGATAAGCATGTTATAGCTTGTTTTACAGTTAGATGCAAAAACCCCAGGGTACCCTAAACTCTACATGGACAAGTCCAGGCACAACATTATCATCTCTCTTTTCACTCTTAAATGCAAGGAAGCATGCTGAGAATGACCAAAGGCCATTCCTGAACTCCTTCCTTAATAAGGTGACTGCAGCCTTTAAAGCTCTTCTAATGTTAAGTATTCTCAAAATCGAGAGAGTCACATTATCTCCACAAACACTGGGTATATTTAGCACTCATAATGCCATTAATACCAGGCTTATAAGCATACTGATGACCAGACAAAATATCAAGCTACAATGCGCATTAAAAACTGATGGTAAGTAGAACAAGGCAAAGCATGCTTTTGCTTCTGTAGAGTAACCTGAAGCATAAACCAAACAGAAATTCTTCTGCTTAGTTTCATTCAAAGCACATAAACCCAGCTAATTAGAACTGGAAAACTAACCACAGCAAAATTTCTCATGTGGGTATTGAGCATTCAGAAAAGTTAGTTCTGCTCAAATTGTTTTAAATGTACATAAAAACACCTTTAACCATATGAATTAAAAAAAAACCAAAACCTTAAGATACAGATTAAACAGGCCAACTATACGTTCATGTTGTCACAAACTTGGGGGGGGGTTGTGATTTTCCTGGTAAAAAAACCATCTGGATGTTAAACAGGCATCCTGTTTGCTTAATTAGGTACAAAATTATGCAGCTATCTACTTTTTAAAATAGAAGGCAGGACTTCTGTTATAGACACGGCAATTACAGCTCTGTACAAGTCTTATACAGGCTACAAAACTGCAGCAACGTTGTAACATAGGTTGGGTTTCTAAACAATATTTATGCAGACTTGACATGCAGTTCAGTGGCATATGGAATTAAATTGGGCTTATTTGATTCTTTTTTTTCTTATCACATACTCTTAAAAGAATGACAGGCTGGGTTTTTTTTCCTTCACATCTTCACTGTTCCATGACACTTCAACATGCCATTCCTCTTAGCAATAAAGGACAAATTCTGTATGCAGATAAGCACAGCTGTATCTTAAGATACAAGAAGACAAGAAAAACTGCTAGATTATTTGAGGCCTGATTTGTTAGTTTGAACTTCTACTGGAATTACTGGTCTGCCATTTTGCTGCTCAGATGGTAAGGAACCCATGCAATACTCACTGGATGCTTTAGCAAGAGATGCACAATTTGCTTTAACATCTCAAGAAAAATTACCTTACAAAAATATCTTCACTCAGCAACTTAATTTGGATTCTGTGACATCTTAAACATAATAATTACATACTACAAAACAAAACCACAAAGTGCTATTTCTCGTCTTTCATGGTTTTGTAATATGGAAGATAAATTTAACTCATTGTCAGTGCTACCTATGATCAAGTATATGAGAGACACTACAAATGTAACTGAAGTCAGTCATCTATGCTGAACATGAAGTTAGCTGCACCTGTCACAAAATCTTTTAAGAAAAGGCCAAAAAAATTTTAAAATACTTAATAGTCCTTCAAAAGAGAAGAAAAGTCCTGAAAAGTTGTATGCCTATTTTCAAAGGTAATTCTAATTTGACTGTTAACAGTAAGTTTAGCACTGCCATAACCATATTTTCTTTTGGCAAATGTTCAGTAGCAACTAAAATATCCTGCTGTGCTTTTTCAGATTCTGATTTTTTATTTGTTTTCAGCAAATACTGGAGGCAAATGACATATTTAATTGCTCTGAAAACATTAATTACAGCATATGTGAATAGCTCTGGATTCCATACAGAATCACATGGGGCTCTGTTATAGCTATCTGAAAATCTGTAGATGCTAACTGATAACATGACTCATGTTTTCATTCTATAATTGATGTAAATATAGAATGAAAACAGGCTTGTTCGATCAAACCCTCAGTCTCTCAAGGTATGCATGATACACACACTTCAGTACTACGCAAAATACAGCATGCTAATAAAAAGCATCTGTTTGTAGGAAAGGTTTTTCCCCTTCTCTATTTCATCTGGATGTGATAGCAGAGAGTATTTAGAAAAGGAAAAAATACTCTTCAAACACAGTTAACTTAAATGAAGTGCCTTAAAATTAAAAGCCTCAATTTTTGAAGTAAGTAACAATTTTGACACCTCTACTTTTTGGATTTCTAAACAACACAAGCTGAATGTTCTTAACAAGCAAATTCTCAGTACATATTCATAGCCAAAGACAGTCAAAGAAGAGACTGAAAATAAAGCTGGCTAAAAAAAAAAAAACAAAAACCCAAAACACCACACTTTAAAAATTTGAGGAAAAAAATTGGGTTTGAAAGTGTTAGCAATTAAAGTGCATGGTTAATTATTCACCTTTTCTTCAGAAAAATAATATCATGAGGAATATTACTTCTGCTTACACAGAAATGCAGTCGTCAGCTGACCCAATCCTTTTGAGTTCCTATATCAAAATTTCATATGGTCAGACAGCCATAAGACCTGGACCACACACATTAGAAAGTCAATGGGAGGAGGAATCGATGGCACATCTGATGGGCAGTTTGTGCCAATCACTTCTACGCATACCAACACTCCTCTGCAGGACGGGGTTGGTCTGAACATGTAGCTGGACAACCAGAGATGTCAGTCCCCTCCGGTATTAATTCCCCCCAGCAACTAGGGATGTAGATTACCCCAAATTATCTGTGCCAATAGAACTCTGCTTCCAAAACATACCTTGCCCTAAAATTGTATTTTCAGCCATTAAGGCTATGACCAAATGTACAAAATAAGTGTATTTAAAGGAGACTTCTCATTGACAGTAAGCTGAAGCTTACTTTTATTTCTTTTTAGGTGCACATAACTGTATTGAGAAGACTGAACACAATGCACATTTCTAAAATTTTGGCTTCAGTGTTTGCAGCAGTTTCATTTTCCTGCAAATGTTATCAGTTGACTACAATCTTCCAAATGAAACATCTGCATTAAAAGAAAAAAAAATAAAAATAAAAATCAGGGCCAAACCCCAGGTCCCATTAAACCATTAAAGTCAAGACAGATTTTCTTTTTTTTTTTTTCCCCCCCATCAGTGCTAACAGAATTTAATTAATATGAAAATTAATTAGTGGGAAAAGAAAATCAAATTCGAGAAACAGGATTAAAGTAGGCCACTCTTATCAGCACCATTTCTCCCCTACTGCAAACCCTAGTTTTCAAAAGCATTTGCTGATAGGTTATATACCGCCTTTTTTTTTTCCTCAGCTGAATTATTATACATTTACTATTCAGCACAGGAGGCAAGGGAACTTGATGGTAATTTTGGGCACCAATCTTCCAGTAGAGGAACTCTGCCTACACCCAAAAAACAATTCCAAGAACAGACAAAAGAAAATAGACCTGAGCGCAGTCATTGCTCTGAACAGTTCTAGAAAGAGGGACTTGGACCAGTTTTAGATTTCATATGGATTGCCTATATAGCATCGGTTATCGGCATTATCGCAATGCACAGAAACCTCAGTGATGGACCAGGATTCAGCTGGTGTTGAAACTACAGTATGCAAACAAAAATGCTCCTCTTTCAAACTTAAATTTCAAGCAATGGAAGTTGCAAGATTTTTTTTTTTTTTCCCACTAAACTCAAAATATCAAAACTCAATTAAGAGTCTGGAAGGAGTTTATTCACTAGCTACTCCATCCAAATCCCAACACAGCACAATTTATAAACCACAAGTCTAATAAATTAAGAACAGAAACAATATTTAGCAAAAAAACGTGTAACTGCAAATAATGCTAATCTTAGGGGACAGCAACTATTCAATCAGTCTATGCAATGCTGAAGCAAGATAGTATTAGTATTGATATTTATTATATTTTAAGTTTCCAGATTTACTGCTTTTCTATTGTTCTGTAACAATATATAAAATAGATTGTTTGTATCTATTGATAAGTGACTGCCTTAATGCTTTAATTTCTGATGTAATACTCTGCTTTTTAATAGCATTTCTTTGAAATTTCAGTAATATTTTAAGCTTTAAAACCAAAAGTATATCCTTAATCAATGATCAGCAAATGCTCCTTTTCATTTCAGTTCTCTAAGTTTTTATGAAATACATTCAGTATTTCCCATTAGGCAATATGTTTTCTCACTCACATGGAGATTTCTCCCCCAAAATCACTGAATTTTATATAAATAGGTATGACACAAGGTAATTAACATTTCCATTTTAAACTTACAGATTTATACAAGCTCATGTCAACAGAAGTCCAAATTTACTGTAATTACAGATTATTTACATTAAAACAAAATAAGAAATCAGTATGTAAATGTAATGTTTGTTGTAGCTAATGCAGCAGGAGGTGGTAGATTAGGTTCAAACAGCAATCAGTTAGCAAATCTGGCTAACATGTAAATGAGCAGAAGCCCTTTTGTTTACATTCTATTGCGTTTTAAACTTCAGGATTTTTAAACTGTCTCATGAGCAGATGTGAAAATAAAACATTAATCTTACCATTCTTATTGAAGCTTTCAAAGTAACTAAAGCAAGGCACTGCTCCTGTCCAGCTAAACAGACAATACTAATAATTGGAGTTGCAGGTTACATCATTCTTAATTAACACTCTGCTACAGTTGACAGCGTACAACAAGACACCATGCCACAATCACCACTCCTCTGCAACAATCTAACACACACACACACTCAGCAATATATGGACCCACTACGTCAAAGATGGGGCTTTTTACTCCTATCCACACAGATTATTACATTTCTTAAATAAATTACAATTGCTTAGCAAAAATACATTATTTGTAATAATCGCCAAGGTATGCACCTGGTCAAATAGGTTTTAACTGTTTTGAACCTTCCAATGATTCATCAGGTATAATAAAATATCTAAGACTTCCAGCTATTTAGCAAAGTAGTATAAATATAAAATACATTATACCTATTAAATGACAACTGAAGAAAAAATTCAGAAAAAGTGCCGCCCAGAGTATGCAAGACAGAAAGGAGAGACGATCAGGATGACCTAGCTCTGTGGCCAGACTCACACGCCTACACTTTTGATGCTGCCCTCTACTGCATTCTCCAAAACCTCTTCCCTGAACTGTGTATTGCCGGCTTTCAAGAAGCATCAGAGGCAACAAGGGAAGGAAGTCACTCTGAGCAGGTGAAGAATCTAATCTGACAAAGCCGGTGCAAGGGATCTCTCCTCCCCTTGGACAATAAAATGATGGACATTCTTTGGCACCTTTCCTTTTAAGACTGCTTTCCAAAGGAAATCATGTTTTTCTCACCCACCTGTCCCATCTGGTAACTTTTGAATATATACACTAGTTTCAAGGAGGTCTGACAGCATTATAGCGGTCTCAAAGAGTGGGTGTAAAGCAACAGCTGGATAGAGGAAAGGGACCCAAATTACTACCCACCTCAGTAAAGGGCTGCAGTACAAGCATAATATTTTTATACTCCATCCAGCCAACTTCTAGCCAGTGATTACAGAACTACCTACAGCATGTGATGTCTCCTTTCTTTCGATATTACTTGGCTACCAGCTGGAGAACAGAGGCAGGGCAAGCTGACTGTCTATGGGGGGGGGGGGGGGAATGGCACAGGTGCTATGAAATACGTGGGAAGAACTGGAGGCAGTGTCAGAGGTAGGTGGGATCATGGGAAGCATGGAGGGAGAGGGCTGAGTTACGGCAGCCACTGGGATGAGGCAGGAATTCACTAGAAATCAGGTTTCATTACGTCCACAGCTTGTAGAACAAACACACTGTTATTGCTCTGGATATCATGCATGGATAAGTATGGCTTTGCCAACTGAAATTGTGGAAGCAGGGCATGTAACCTTACAGGTGGTATTTGACATTTAAATTTCATCTTTACACGCCAATTTACTAGCATGCAGTAGTAATTCACTGGGTTTCTAGTACCTATAAAAGCTTTAGATATGCCACTGATGAACAAAGATACCCCAGGAGATTCTTCCTTGTTTAAACTGCAGGATCACTTTGCCATTACATTCAGATGCTAGTTTTAAGTCAGTTCTGGGTTAAGCCCATTCAGTCTGTCACAATAAACTTCAATGCCTGTGTACCAATACATTAGAAAAAGATGTTTCAGACACTGTTCTCTCTCAGTGTCAGAACAGGCACAATCTGTAGTTCATAGAGCTGTGACCAGATTGCTCCTTTTAAGAAGGGCATATATATAAAATATCACGTACTGAAATCTCAGGCTTTTCAAATATCACTTTCTGGAGATATTCAAATCCCGACTATTTATCTCCAGTTCAAAATAGATGGCATTTGAAGAAAACAACAGATGAACTCACAAAGTAAGAGGCAAAGTTCCTTAACATCCATTAATAATAGATGTGAGCATTGCGCTTTTAAAAATTGTGGGTAACAAACTAATCTGAATAATAACTGACCTAACAGTAGGCAGTAAACAGTGTAACTGGGTTTGGTACATTGCTTCAATTAGATGTGTTTTGATCTGCATTGATGCTTTAATTGGAGGCAAGCCTCCCCTTTCATCTAGAATTTATGACTTCAGGGAGATGATCTAGCCTTCAAATTATCCTTGTTTAAATAGCCACTAATTAATCATCATTTGCTATCCCAAAGCTACCAACTTCATCTTAAAAATACCCAGAACTAATCTCCTCTATGAAACAAGTATAAACTGTAAAGGTAGCAAACCACTTTGATTTTACTAGCAAGTAAAGTTCTTTTAAACTATTCATCCAATCAAAAAGCCCAAGAACTGTTTTTAAACAGTTTGTTTTTATATAGTTCATTGCAGTTGCAATAAATAACATCCTTCAGACCCCAGTTTTCTTTCCGGAACCGAAGACATTCAAATTACAATATACAGCGATACCTGGGTAGAAAATTTTGAAATTGGAAAAGGGTTAAAAAAAAAAAGGACCCAAACAATTAGTATCTACAGTGTTTTTCCACAGTATTTTCACTATCCTTCAGTACAATGGCTTATTGTCCTCGCACACGACTACAGCTCCTGTTTGCACATACAGAGCACATCCAGTCGACACACAGCTCACCGCCGCTCTGCTCCAGTGTCACGACTCCCTCTCTTAATAAAGGAAAGCAGCCTTATTTTTATAATGCACATCAGCAGTCTTACTTCCTCCACAGGCTACACGGTGATGCGCACAAGTACCTTTCAGTAAAACATGAGGTACTTCTAGTCCTTGGGAAACCGGTCAGTTGATGCTATTGATTGTCAAAGAATTTCCGTCACCAGCAACGCCGCGGCGTTTGCGGAACGTTCCCCGGTCGGCCACAAGGGCGGAAAACCGACTCCCTCCTCAGACAACCGGCGGGCAGGCTCCCAGCGCAGCCCCCCCCCGCCGGCCTCCGTCCCGCCGCCCGCCCGGCTCCGCCAGGCGGCACCGCCGGGTGCCCTCTAGCGGCTGCCCGGGCACCTTCCCGCGCTCCCGCCACAGCGAGCGACCCTCGGGAAAGGGACGAACGCAGGCCGAAGCGGGCGAGGTAACTGCCGCTTGCTTTGTCAGAGCAAAGATACCCGCCTCTGCCAAGTCACGTCTCGTTTTCAGACCTCAGCGATATTCACGGACATGGGAAGGCTCACCGTTAACTTTGGAAGTATTCCGATCGGCAGTAAAAGGTAGCCCGCTCAGTTAGGGGAAACCAACTACTCAGCCCATCTACGTGCGTTTTAAAAGTCCCAAGAATATAAGACAAAATAACGTAACAAACATTCCAGAAAGAAAATCCTGATCTGCTGGCAATGATTTATACAAGGCTTGTACATGATTTATACATTAAATGAACCAACATAATGCAGGAACTTACAGAGGGCCAGCCCCCATTTCCACAGGGACTGGATTTTTGTTAAAGTCATCACATCTGGGAGGTGTAAAATTATGCATGTATGTTAATGCAGGAACCTATGGAGGGCCAGCTCTCATTTCCACAGGGACTAGATTTTTGTTAAAAGTCACCGCATCTGGGAGGTGTAAAATTCTGCATGTAAGTGGTTCATGTACCACACCGAGGTTCTAAAAAACTTAACCACCTTCTTTTCAACAACGAGGTGCTGAGGTAGTTAGTTCATCCCAACGCTTACTAGAGCAGTGAAAATGCTTTGTATTTACCGATGGCAGACTCCTGCAAGGTTACATGTGGCTTCATAAAAACCATACAAGACCAAATCATACAAGTAGCATTTATGGCCAAAAGACTTACCCAGAATGACTTGAAGAAGGAGGAGGCAGGTCAGGTGTTAGAACATAAAGACTATTATTTTTTGGCAAGTGTAGAGTTTTTAAAACAGTCTGAGGGGAGAAAAATCATTATAAATATAAAACATTCATCAATTCTGACACATTATTTAATTTCTTCTAATTATTTATACTTATTTACAATACCACCAAATATTTTGTTTTGAGATATACTTACTGTTAACTTCCCAAGATCCTTTTTGTAGGTGGGCCATGTTATATATAAAACCAACACAAACTAAAGTGATTTGTCCTGATTTTTTTTGCAACGTTTTAGTTTAAGAGTTCCTTGTAAGCCACTTGAGACATCTAACACTGTTTGAAACTCACAATTCTTGCATTGTAATCCCCACCCACAGATGCTCAGTTTGAAACTCTGAACTCAGTTAACTGAAAACACAGTTGAAAACTTACACTATCATCTACATCTCCAGTCTTCCACCCTTTTAACAGCATTTTAGATGCAGGAATCTGAAGTTCATTTTCTAGAATATGTTTGATATCTCCTAAAGAGAAAACAAAGAAAATATATAAAATATACACACTTACTGCTTTATTTCAAACAGTACTGAGTTATACTTAAAAAACAAGAGCAAGGAAAAATTTACTATGAAAACCATTCTTAGTCTAGTTACCCTTGTAACATACACTTCAAACAGTAAAGGACAAATGAAGCTCAAAAAAAAAAAAAAAATCACATAAAGCGTGAACGTTTGGAGAGTCACATGAGGATTTGACGATTTGGACATATATTTGAACAGTTCTACACGGCATATGCTAGACACACACATTTGCAGATGCATGCTATTTGGAGCAATGGACTTTGCCAGCAATAAAGAAGGTGTGTATTTTTGATACCCAACTCCATTATCAATAGTCCTAACGTAAAGAACTGGAGTGTTCATACAATTTAACTGCTCTGACAGCTTTTTCCATGTTTTGCACATTTCGATGCTCTCCTCTCCCTGTAGTTATTAGAGTCATAAAATAATTCAGGCTGGAAGGGACCTCAGGAGCTCACCTAACCCAAGCCCAGCTCAAAGGTCTAATTAAACCAGTTTAGTCAAGGATTTGAACACCTCTAAGGATGGAAGTTTGACAACTTCTCCGGTCAACCTGTACCAGTACTTCACCACTCTCACAACTTAAAAAAAAAAAAAAAAAAAAAAAAAAAAAAAAAATCCTTTCATCTAAGGAATTTTCAGTGTTGCAAATTGTATCCATTGCCTCTCATCTTATTATCGTGCACCTCCAAGAAGAGTCTGGCTTCATCTTCTCTCTGTCTTCCTAGCAGGTAGCTGTAGACAGAAGTAAGGTCTCTACCTCTCCCCTTCTCTCCCCCAGGCTGAACAAATCCCGTTCTCTGCGCCTCTCCTCCTATGTTCCCATGTGCTCCAGTCCCCTGACTATCTTGCTGGCCTCTGCTCGACTCACTGCAGAATGTCAACATCTTCCTTGTACTGGGGACCTCAAAATCGGATGTAGTGCTCCAGATGCAGTCCCACAAGTGCTGACGAGAGGGGAATAATTATTTCCCTGGATCCACTGGCTACACTCTTGCCTAGGATGTGGCTGGCCTTCTTCACTGCAAGGGTGCACTGCTGATGCACCCCTAGATCCCTTTTTTTTTTTATAAAGTTGGTTTCTAGCCTGTCAGCCCTCAGCCAGTTATCAGATGGGATAACATGAAGTTATCCTATCCCAGATGCAGGACTTCAGCTTTGCTTTCTTTGAACTTCATGAGGCTCCTGTCAGCCCATTTCTCCAGGCTGTCCAGGGCCCTCTAAATAGCAGCCTTGCCCTCCAGAACATCAGCCACTTTCTCTGATCTGGTATTCTTTGCAAACTTGCCAAGAGCGCTTACCTTAACAAGCAGGTTTTTAATAAAGACATTAAGCAACATTGGCCCCAGGATCAACCCGAGGGACATCCCCAAACTAGTAACTGTTCACCAGTCAGACTTTGAGCCCAGCAGTCCAGGCAATTATCGGTCTACCTTATCACCCCACTTATCCAGTCCTTATCCTAACAATTTAAGAATACTACAGCAGAGTATGTCAAAGGCCTTACTAAAGTCAAAGTGACATCCACCATTCTCCCCTTGTCCACAGAGCCAGTCATCAAATCATAAAAGGCAAGTATTGATTAGGTGCAATGTGCCCTTAGCAAATCCATGCTGGCTGTTCCAAATCACCTTCTTTTCTTTCCTGTGCTCAGAAAGGGCTTCCAGAAAGATTTTCTCCATGATCTTCCCAGGGAACAAGTTCAGCAATCACCATTTAACAGTGAGCTCACATTTTCCTTAGCCTTTCTTTTCATGCTGATGTACTTAGACAAGCCCTTCTATTCCCTCCGTCACTTCAGCTCCACCTGAGGTTTGGTCTTCCTAACTCCAAACCTGCATATCTAGCAACGTCTCTGTATTCCTCCTGGGTAGCCCATCACTACCTTCCACCTTCTGTGTACTTTCTTTTTGCATTTAGCTTAGTCAGAAACTCCTTGTTCTTCTGTGCTGGTCTTCTGCCATGGTTGCTCCTCTTTCTGCATGTTGGAATGGACTGTTCTTGTGCTTTGAAGAGGTCGTCCTTGAAGATCAACCAGCTCTCTTGGGCCCCTTTGCCCTCAGGGCACTCTCTCATGGGATCCTGCCAAGCAGATCCCTGAAAAAGCCAAAAATCTTCTTTCCTGAAGTCCACGGTTGAAATTCTAACAATTTGCCTTGCTTACTTCTCTCTGGACTTGAAACACAAGGCTGCCCTCAATCTTCATATGCCAAGATACAGACAGAAGTTCTACGTTGACTGCTTCTGCCCTACAGCTTCATCATTTATACCCGAAGGAAGTTAATAAGAAAAGAAAAAATAAAATACTACGGCTACAAAATTCTGATTTGATCAGACTTTTATATCTGCTTTGCATGGATGCCACTCAGTGCAGTGCTCTGGAAAACATGAAAGGCTAATCAGGAATTCAAAATAAGCACCACTAGGTGGCACCAACCAATACCAAATCGGATGCTAAGAAGACAAATAAGGATCAAAAGTTTCAATTTCAAAATTTCATCACAGACATAAGGCTGCAGCACTGAAAATTGTTTTAATCAACTATTTCTTCATGTAGTTCCTTATTTTGATCTGTATAGACTTTTCACTAAAAAAACCAACCAAACAAACAAACAAAACCAAAACCACCTACTCTTCATCCTTAGCAAAAGTAAATTAACTCACAGTTTGGGGAAAGTAGAAAAAATAACATGCTCTGCAATACTAACAATAGCATATTTCTAACATACTGTTACAAAATGCATCAGTTTTAGGATAAAGACAATAAAAGTTATAGAAGAAATCTTAATTTGCAAAAACAAGTCAAACAAAAATTGAAAAGAAGAATGCAACTATGCTCTTAAAATTCCTCTAAATCTTGTCACTAATCCTACACAGAAAGAGATGCCATACTGATTCGAAAAGGAAATGCCAAGATCATCCGCTTGTTAGTAGGCTGCATCTAGACTAATCCTATCCCAAATTACATTTTCATGCCTTAACTTAATCAGCAATCTCTATTTTGTTTCTGAAGCAAGTTCATCAGAAAGCTAGATTTCAAAAAAATATTTGATAGATCACTAACCATTACAATGGATTAGTGAAATTTTGCTTTTTTAAAGCTGCAAAGAGATTTGAAAATGGTTAGAAACTGTGGAGCCTGCTACTTCTGGGGGATTT
Organism: Harpia harpyja; assembly: GCF_026419915.1. Taxonomy (NCBI): domain Eukaryota; kingdom Metazoa; phylum Chordata; class Aves; order Accipitriformes; family Accipitridae; genus Harpia; species Harpia harpyja. The sequence continues at coordinate 38,502,505 of NC_068950.1, forward strand.
TTTTCTTCTTTGAGGGGTTTTCTTTTGCTTTGCTTTGTTTTAGGATTTGGATTTTTCAGGCTGGGCCTTTTTTGTTTGTTTTTGTTTTAACAATTTTACCACAATGGTTTTAATTTCATTTTTACAAATCCTTACCAACTGTGGAGCTGTCTTCAAGTACTACATCCACATTTCTGTCTCTGTACTCAACCCTGAAGTCAAGCATTCGAGGTTGTCTTTCCACTATTTGTCTAGATGGCACTACATGGCGAAACGCTGAGGATGAGGAAGGAGTTGAAGAAGCTGCTGTAGAATGACTTGTGGGGCCATACGCTGGTCCATGTAAAGTGTCTCCACCGTACTCACTGAAAGATATGCAGATAAGAAGGTTTAAACAGAAGAGCTTGATATGTTTAAATAAAAGTTAGCAAAGCAAAATGAACAGTATACTCACTTACTGTGGTCCACAGCACACACTTCTTGAATAAACTACACTGTCACATCTGAAAATACTGTTTTATTAATAATTAGAAAATAACTTTCGTATCAGCAGTATTAACATTTCAGTGACTCAGAAGTGCTATAGGAGTACAGCTTAGATGACAAACAAGGATTTAAACTATTATTGCAGTCTAAAGTTCACAATGTAATTAATATCAGAATTATCTTGAGAAGAAGGATTATTTCCTGTTCCAGGAGTGCTGTGACCATATAAAAATTGGCACCATGGCAACGACCAGCTTTCTACATCATTGGGCTAGTATCACATGGAAATGAAATTAAGAAATAAACCTTAAAATACTGCACACATATTGGTATTTTTCAATACCAAATTAGTGGAAAACAAGTCAGATATGAAAATAGTTTTGTACTTAAGGTAAATAAATCAAGATAATGAGGTATATATTGCAAAAAATACCTACAAGTAGAACAGTTACGCAATGCTGAATTCTAGCTTGCCTTTAAGTTCAAAAACCCTTCAAGCCTCTTGGACATTCATACAAGGATGCCTCCAACCTGGCTCAAGGATACACCTAGCATTACAGGTCAGAATAAACTGGGAAACCCTCACTACCAAGATGCACTTCATCTTCCTCAGGGAGATATACATAAGCAGCATGTAACTGGGATTCAAAACAAAGGTAACAAAACATGAAATTTAAGGGAGATTACTCCAGGTCAAAAAAAACTATGATGTACAGAAATTAAATCTGGAAGGCAAGCAACTTCACAGGGCAAGCCTAGAGCTTTGCCTTGGAGATGTTCTTATCAGGAAGATTATCTGTGCTGGACAGTTACAGGATATCATGATGGAGGACGCAAGCTAATAAAACGTACGCACTGAAAGGATGCAAGCTGAGCAAAGAAGGATTTAGGAAATGCTGAGATTAAGTTGTCTCCTTTCCATTCTTAAACAGGACTTATTTGAAAAATGAATTCTGCCATTCTTGAAGATACCGTGAGATCTCTCAATGGAAATGCTTCTTATAGCAAGTCAAATATGTCACCTAGAGGAGACTTGAACTTAAAAAAGCATAAATGTGGATGGCATGCATGTCACAGAAGTGCAGAAATCATACACAGCTATTGCAAATCCCATCATTGTGCCTTCCACATTTGAAAAGAAAAACATATTATGCTTGTAAAACAAGGGGCTCCTTCACTTCTCACATCAGTAGGCTTAGAAGGATGAATTCCCAGCTACAAAGACCCACACTCAAAGACGCATGCTCAAAGGTCAAAGACCCATTTTAGAGGTCTAAAGAGTAGAGAAAACAGTCTTATTTTCAGGATTTAAAAAAGCATAAATACCGAGTGATACGTTATTGTCTTAAATCTGATGGCCAACTATGAATTAAGTACTATAATGATTCTGTTAACAGACCCAAGAAGCAATTAATATCCTGATTCTCAGGACTGGATTTATTTATTTATTTTAAACAATATAACTGAATTATAAAACAAAATTTTTTTTTTCCCTTCAATAAATTAACTTACTTCAAGTCCAGTTGTATTAATTCTATTTGATTCCACCACAAAACGCATCCTACATATCTGATTGGCAACCTCTAATGGAACATAAAAAGCCTCACATCAGTAAAACAAGCCTCATCTGAAAACCATTGGAAACTAGGCTTCTACATCTTGTGATCCTCCTTTTAAACCACTTCCATTGGAAGAAAAAGAAAAAAAAAATACTTGAGACACATTTGACTGTCTAATCATTTCTAAAAATGAATAGATTAGTGTGGAAGAAAGCTGTAAGTGGATGCTGGACCAGCTTGTTATCCAAGTCAGGCATAACTACTCCCCAGCTCCTTCCCCCTGACCAAATGGTTCCAAACATTCTGGTATTTTGAATGTAAATGCTTTGAGGGTCAGGACTTATTAACATAGGTAGAAAGAGTGCTCAACACAACCAAAACTTGATCTCAAATGGACTAAGTAGACCTTACAGTAAACAAACATCTAACTTTACTGAGCAAATAAGGTTTTATCCTGAATCAAAAACTGACTCCACTTAATGACAGCTTTAGTAAGTATTGACAGAGATGCCAAAACACCATTTTACCTACATTATGTATCATTTTTCATCATTAAAATAAACTTTTTAAAATAGTACATTGAGTATTTTTCTAAACAAAATTTTAAATGCTATTTTACTGTCTCTCTCAAGTAGCTTAATTCCTGTTCTGCTGTTTTCAATTGCCTCATCAGCACTTAGGAGCTCATGCTTCAGTGACTTCAAGATATCTAGGCATCAGTATACAAGCCAAAATTTAATTCAAAAGCTGAAAGAAAATCAGTAAAGCTACTTTTAGAAGGGAGCAACCTTACTTTATCTAACACAGTATCTGCTGCCTGTAATTCAATTTAAAAATAAATAAAAAAAAAGAAACCACAACAAAAAAGCCTACAAAAAATACAAACATTTTTGGCCAGGGACAGGGAAGCATGGACTATCAATACTTTTAAAAATGCATAAGGAAAAAGAAAATACTTAGCCAGGAACATCTGTGGATTTGCCCTGCAAATTTTTAGATCTTGGGGGGGGGGGGGGGGGGGGGGGGGGGGTATAGAAAGTCCTGACATCCAAGGAAGCATACCAAAATCTAGTCTTAGTAAAGAGACAACCCTGCACAGAATGACCCAACAACCAATGAATTCAAAATAAAAATTAACCAACTTGAATAGGTGTTCAAGCTGGTCCTCCATCAGTATGGGAAAAATTGAATGTTAAATCAGCTTTGCCAGGAATAGAATTTGTGGCTCCAGAAACTGCTTTAAAAGGAGAATTACATCATCTTCTTAGGATTCAGGAACAAAAACTGTAACTATTACCCAGCATCATTCCCCGTGTGTACTACTCCAGCTTTCTATGCTTACCTTTGTAGAATGCCGTTTTCTTGTGGTATTACACCATTTATAGCTGCCTGAAAAGAGAAAACAAATTTTGAGTCAAGCATACAGAGCAACAAAAATAAATCAGAACTTCTATAATATGTTTTGAAGAGTGATTAGCTTGCTTTACAATGTGCCATAAAATATTCTCCATTCAGTGAATATTCTTGGTGAATGACACTGTCATTAAAGTACCGACATAAGATAAAAACCATATCTAAGTGAAAACGAACATGAACTGAAGCTCAGACTCCTAGACGCGTGCGATGGATTTCCCAGGTGGAATGCATGGGAATAAACTGCATGGCCCACACTCAGTAAATCTAACACTTTGTATGCTTGGTACATACATACAGTGAACATATTGCTTTCAAATACATCGAGCTAACTGTCCACAGACAAGGTAGCCAGACAGCATGTATACAGAAAATCTAATGTTTCCCAGAAGTATCAAACCTGCACAAACCGATAAACCTGCACAGTTGCACATACACTGCATGCTGCAAGCCTGATGTGTTCAGGAATTGCTGAAGTCCACGCAAACGGTTACTCAGCAGCACACGTTGCCTCCATCACACCTACACCTTCTCGACAGCCTGCCTCTAGCTCACACACACAAAAATACATCTAGCCTCTTAAGAGTCCTCATGTGCCAGGGAATCACAGAAATGACTACCCCCAAAATTCAAACAATCTTCAGGCAGAAAAGGAAGTATTTTTTAAGTAAGGTTTATGCAGTTAAATATCCCATGCTGTCCAGAACATCAGAATAAACAAAATACAACTTATAGGTGTATAAGTACAAACCTGGCAAGCTGCATTCAGATTTGTTCTTATTTGAAATTACAGAGTTACTACCTATAAAAATATCCTAATGAATTCTCTCTCATATTAAAATGCAGCATTTTAAAAATAGCCACAACATATTCCAGTTGCAAGTTCGAAACTCCATTTCTGACAAAATTGTCACCTCAGCCTGTTACAGCATTGCTCCGTTCTATGTTGCAGAATATTTTAATGCATTTCCAGCACATCTGATGCTATAGAAGTTTGTATAACTTGGAAACTGTATGTAAGTCAGGATGAGGGAAAAACTTGGAAAGCCAATAAGACTCTCTTCAACAGTATTTGGAAGACAACTTATTTCAGACTGCTTTATACCACCAAAAATGTGTTTTAAAATCATCTCACTGCTAGGATTTTTCAGATTTAAGGAGCAATGAAAGTGGCACCATGCAAGCTGGTGAAGATGACTTACACATTTACTCCTCAGCTGATAAAAATTTGTTGATTATTGTTAGAAGATATGGAAGTAAAGATGTCAGAACCCTACCTAACTTCAGACTTTTAATCCTAGCCCAGCAGTGGGCAGATAAGGTGGAAGAGCACAGGAGGGAATTTGATGAGGAATGAGAAAGAACTAAAAAAAAAAAAAAAAAAAAAACCAAAAAAAAACCAAGGAGAAAAAACAGACCTCAAAAGACTAATTCTACTTCTGCTCTTTGATGATCTTTATAATCACTATTGTGTTCACAGGTACATATTTGTTAGGCTTAACAGTGAGATTAAAGAGAGACTGTAGCATCCCACTAATCTCAATTTTCTGCTGTACCAGCAGCGATTCATGCATTTCTACTATCACAGCTTCTAATATCCATTCTCCTATGCCAGATATACCTGACCTGTTGGCCAGAATACCTGGTGAATGAGTGTCTGGTCCCTGATGAAGAAGGGAATGCTGATGTTTAGAAGCTCATAGATTCCCCGGTACTGCAGGAGGACAAAGTCATATACTGCAACTGATCAGTTGGACAGTCATCATCTATCAACATAATTTTTACAAACTGACATTTAAAAAAAAAAAAAATGCAACTTACTTAAGTGCTTAATAAACACAAAAACAGACAAAAATCAAGATTTAAATGCTATGGTTTCTTTTTCTCTGAATATATAAACATGATTTTTTACAATTTTCATTAATAGTTAAGGCTACACAAAGTCAAAAAGTATTACTGCTGAACTCAGCTAAGTAACTATGATATTGCAATAACATTTATCATATATTTAGAAACAAATATTGCATAAATAATAACAAAAAAGCAGACAAGGAAAAGGGTCACAGGTATCTATAAGCTACAGCAACTACGCACAAGGCTGTATCAAATTACAGTGAAAACAAAGCTTCACACCAGATCAGTTTTTAAATCAGTTTATCCACCGTGCATGGCAATAATCAGTGGTTTCTTTTCAACAACATCTCGTTTATCATCATTGTGGTTTTGCAGTCGTACATAGCTCTTGATCACGTTCATCTAATGAACCTCCAGGAAAAAGTGGGAGGTTTTGGTTTGTTTGGGTTTTTCTAGATTGGCTTCCCCCCACCATACTCTTCAGCAACATACATTTCATTCCTATCAATCAACAGGTAAATTTGGTTGAAAGACAAAAATATCCCTTATTTTGCATCTGTAGGATACAGAGAGCAAATACAGGGTTTTGTACCACAGGACCTACACTAATAATGATCTGCTGGTGCAAGAGAATTCTCTCTACTCAGCAAAAAAGAAGCTGCTTCAGCTCTGAAGAAATATAGCACAGCATGGCATTTCCACACTACTTCTGTCAAAGCTCATGTCTCAGCCTCAGAGGATTAAAGCAGCTCGAACTTTTTCTAAGCCTAGTTAGAGGGGTTAAACACGACAGAGGCTCCAAGCTATTTTCTTTAAAAATGAATAACTCGCTTGTTCACGTCTCCAGTTTTGTAAACTTGATGACATTTAAGGGGCACAGCAGTAAGAAAAAACAGCAGCAGCATTATGTACTTTTTTGATGGAAAGACCTCTATTAACCACACTGTAAAAATGAAGAGTCTGGACACTATTTGTTAAGCAAGCTGGAAGACTAAAATTACGTAGACGGCAAATGGTAGCAGTGCACATGTAGATATTGCATAAATATTAAATATCCATGTTCTTACAAGACATCTATAAGTAGATCGTGCAAAGAAAATAAGAAAAAGGAACAACCATCTGCTTTAGAATTTCACAGGAGGAAGGTTGTGACTATAAAAAAAAAAAATTAAAAAAAGAACAAGTTCTTAAGGCAAGCAAGGTCTGTTCCAGGCTCTTCTTTCCCACTGTCAGTCTCCTTTGAGAGGGGATCAGGTCTCTATAGTTAAGCAAACATTCAAAGTTATTAAATGTTTTTGTTTTTCCAACAGGGATCATTTGATCATCAAAAACAGCCTGTGTGACTAACATACAGTAATTAAAAAGATGTATTACCCTTGAAACAATTTTAATAACAGGTGCATTAAATCTATTTGTGGGTTATTAAATATGAAGATATCATGTCTGGCTCAGAAAATTTATTCAGCTTCCAATAACCTGTTGCTGAGACTGCTACCAGGGAAGTAGCACTCCATGCTTATGCTGTTCTCACACTGTTTATCCATGAGTGTCACTGCTGGATACTGGGTACCACAGCTACAATAGGTATTTGCCTTTTCTAATGCTATCACTATTTAAAGAGCGAAGCTCACCTTAAATTGAAAATTATAGGAGTTTCATAAGATTTTTTTCCCAAAGCGAAGAACCTTAGGTGTGTCTCAGTGCTATCCATACACAAATTCTGCCATAACACTGTTCAAACTTGGAACAGAGGAATAGAAGTGAGGACATAATTATTGTTTTGATGACAACATTCAAACAACAACCAGGCCCACAATTTATTTTAGGAAACTAGAAGCCAAATTTAGTTATTCTTGATTTATACATTTTGTTTAGAGATACCAGTCATATATCCAGCATTTTAAATACTTTATTTAAGACTTTATTAAGCACTGCATGACCTGATCTAATTGGACCTACTTTGGACCATACTGACATCCAGAAATAACTTCCAATCTCAAGCACTTTGTGACTCCATCATCCAACAGTATAGGATATATTGATAAACGTTACTGAGAATCCTGTTCATTTAAATGAATGGGAAGACAGGAGTATGATATAATACTGGACTGATGAGCGCCAATTACAACAGTTCAAAGTAACATACTTTTTTGGTGTTTGTTTCAGCAACAAGCTTCCAAATTACAGTATCAAAATCTATTAAATCCAACATTTTTGTTTCCTGCAAATATAGGAAACAATAAAGCAATACAGTTAATGAAAGGTTACCAAATTCATTAATAGTTTGGGCAACCCAGAAACTCTGCGGTATTCTACAAACACACTGACATTATTTAAGTGCCTCAAGAACATTGTGAAGCAGACTGTGAAATGCAAAGCTTTTCCTCAAGGGAATATTAACTTAAACAGATTAGTCAGTTCTGACTAAACGTGACTATCTTCTATGAGTACAAAACAGTGTTAGAGAGAAAACCAAGAACCACCATTTCTTAATAATCTGATGAAGCAACAACGTTGATGACTTCTCCCAAAATACACAATTATAGTACTAACCATCTAAAACCAATTAAGCACATCTTAGAGTGACTCTTGTCCCAGGGGAATGAGGGTCGTATGAACAACTATGAAAAAACTGTGGTATTTTAAATAGCACAAACATTAAACTCCCGAGTTTAAAATACTCGGCGTTTATCACTAAGTTTGAAGATGGACTGGATTTGCCAATCATATTATTTAAAAGCAGAGGTCTACATATACTGATTGTATATTCAAACGAAACAGGGAATTCCTTCCTCTTCATGAACTACAGATGGGAAGTAGTTTTTAAATTTCCAGAATTTAAAAGTGATTTTTAAATGAATTATCTTAAGAGTTAAAAGCAGGCCCAGGCAAAAGTGCAGTTAAAGGCTTTTGCAGTGGGTGAGGTAGGAGAAGATCTTCCTCCATGGCCACATCTCGTTCCCTCTCCTTTCCAATCTCCATACCACATGATAGTTTCAGCCGAAACATAATGGAGTAATTTGCTCATGGGGCATTTTCTTCCAACGCCTCAATCTTCTGTAGGTCTGACACGTTCAGATTTCTAGTAATTACAATTTTTTGTTGTATTCCACTTAATGTAATAGCCTCATAATGGACATATTTAATTATTTCTATGAAATTCAGTAAGAGCTTTCTTTGATAAAAGAATTCATTTATTATGACTTTCAAAAAATCTACATTCCTCCCCAAATGCTACAACTCAGATTTTGCTTTTGGTTTAAAATGTCTGGTAAGCTAAAAAAACAAAGTTCTGCATTTTGTGTCTTTCCTGCTCATTTTGCCTTTTCTTCCTATCATACATTTAACATCTCCTTGATATAAAAAAAATTTCTCTCAGATCACAAATTCAGAAAGTTTACCCCATACTGTTTTCTACATTAGCAGAAGTAAAGACAGCTTACCGTCTTAGAGGAAGGGGTGCTAGCAGCTTTTAGGACTATATTTTGAAATATAACCAGAAAATGGTTGTTTTGTTGTTTCACGCTACAAAACAAATAGAAGCCTATTTTAATATTTGACTGACCCTTTCAGCATTTAATCTTAGATTTATTTGTCAGTCTGATAACACAAGTGAATATAAGATCAAAACCTACATACAAAACCTCACTATAGAGGGAGAGATGACACGCAAGACAAACGTACTGTGTTTTTGATTTCTGTAGAGTAAAAAAAAAAAAATAACTGTTATATTTTGGAAATATCAGCCAGTATTCCTCTGTGCTATCAATCCATCCTGCTTGAGGGTCACTCAAGATTTGTTGAATTTAAACAAATTAAACATGTTTTTTTAAAAGCTAAAAGTGTAATGAAATATACTAAAAGGCCCTCATTAAGCAATCTATAATAAACTAGAAAAATTATTTCTTATCTTCTGTATTTTGTGATATATTTCCACAGCACCAAAAGGGTCATTTATACTAGTCTATTTACAATTGTAATCCCATTGCTATTAATTCTACTCCTAATTTGGGCTAAATGTGATATTCCCCCTGAAATACAATATTCTTACTCTAATTTTGTTGTTTTCACATGATAAATTGCTTATCCTAAAGATTTAAAATCCATTATTCTATTTGGTATTCAAACAAAATAAATGGATGATAAAACTCCAAATGCTTTGTACAATGGGGAGCTTAAAAAGAAAAAAAAAAAAAAAAAAACAACAGGAAACAAAACCCAAAACTGAACAAATGTTATCCAGAGTGGAAAAACAAATAATTAAATGATAAGGTTAAATGATAAGGGATAAAGGAAAGCATTAGTGAGACAAAACATGCATGAAAGGACCAAAAAAGCAAAAGTGAATTTTAAATTGCTTCCAAACTATAAATCTCCATGACAAAGGAACATACTTTTATATACAACAGTAAAGCAAAACAGGAGAAGCGCAAAGATTTATTAGTTCCTTTTGAGCACAGAAGTATTTCTTACAGTGAAACTAGCTTGCAGGGTTCTACTATATGCATATATTTTGGTAATAAAGTAAATGTTTTGAAATAATGCTCCCCTAATAACTTTATTTTTAGCAAATACTAATTTGGGCTTGTATTTTCAACAGAACTGATGATAACAGGTAATGCCAGATGTAGACGTGTCAAAACATTCGTTCCAACCTGCTGATACTGTGATTTCAGGAAACTGAATAAAAAGTAAGTAAGACTATGCATAGGCTTTTCTTGTGATCAGTTTATAACAATAAAAAAGTAGAAAATTCGGGAATAAACAGCAGAAGTTTTACTAACTGATGCTGACAAAAACTTACTGCAAGTATTAGTCAAATACTGCAGTCAATCTGGATTAATAAAATAAAGGTTTACTGAAATCAGCTGTAATGCAATCACTTCTTTCTGCCTCAAGACATTGAGATTGTATTATGAGATTCCCAAGCAGAGGAACATGGTTTCTGTGCATCTTTGTGCAACTATCAAATCTTGCCTGTTACAAGCAAGCCCTGCGATGCGTTATTCTAAACAAGAAATTCCATAAAACCTTCTGCAGAAATACCAATTATTTTAGACTAGAGGCTTTTTACAGACAAGGTACACTATTGCCTTCCTACATACACAGCTACTTTGAAATCATTACTTTAACAAGTAATGATTGCTATGAGTTCAAGTTATAAAAAGTATTATTTGGTTTGGATTTTTAAATGAATGCAATCATATTTAAATAAAAAAATTGCTAATTGTGCCCCAGCAGTAACAGAAGCAACCTCTACCTTTGTTATCTTTGGCAGACTTTTCAAGGCAAAGAAATGAGTCAGCTTTTTCCTGTAGCTTGTGTTATACTTGCTGGCATTTCCCCAGCTTTGCAAGTCACAAAGTATTTCCAAGTGCTAGACGTGAAGTTACACCCACAAAGTTTTTACAGAATGCCAACATTCGTCCCCATCGTGGTTAAAATTTAACCAAAAGCTGTAATTGAACTACAATGAAATGTCTTCTATGCATTCTGCTTTATTTCAGCTTGCTTTCTTTACAACAAATATACTTCATGAAAAGCTGCAAAACAATAGAATTGCTAATAAAGCAAAAAATTAACATTTCATCAAAAAAATGCCACATGAATATATTCCTACAGATGATTCACTTCATCAGCAAGACAGCACGCGTCGAAATAGTTTACAATTAGCACTCTAGATGTGGTTTCCCATTTCTCCCTACTTCTTTGGTGGCTTCAGCAAATTTTTTCCTGTAGTTCCTACAACATGCCGAAATGCACTAGGAAGCCTTTCAACAGTTAGATATACTTCTATAACCCTGAGAAAAAAACCCCACATTTTGCACAGTTCTTCAATTTTACATTGTCACTGCATAATTCCCCAAACAAAGCACAATCTCAATAATAAATTCATAAATAGATGTATTTCCCTAGCATAATGAAAATAAATAACATAAACAGATTTATAAGCAGCTTATGGATCAGTATCTATCTGAGCTGAAACTCTATTTCAGCAGGAATAAAGAAAAATAACCTAATCTGAACTATCCACTCAAAACTCATTCATATAGAAAGGGAGAGGAGTAGACCATGATGTGTCTGCTACTTTGACACACATATATGTACCTTGGTCCCACTCATTAACGTCACAACTTTTTACACTACCACTGCTTCACCTTCTAACTTAACAGAAAGGAATGCTTATGCTTAATATCAAACATACTTTGTTACTCCTTAAAACATTAAGCTAGACAGCAGGACAGTCAGATAAAACTAAGGCTATGCCTGAAAAAATATCTATGTACTGAACTCCCACATTTCTACCGCTCTCCTAATTATTTTATGTAAATTCGAATGACAACACTAAAATGTACAGGTTGGGAATAGCTACCCCATGACAACATACTTTTTGTTCAGTCTTAAAAAAATAATTGTTTTTTTAAAAAAATCGCTCATTGTTCTAACATACTAGCTCTTAGCAAGTACTACCAGGGATGAAATCTCAGGACACAAGAAAACTCAAAAAGTCCTAGAAGTACTGCCTACAGACTAAGGCCCCCTCATTGAAAAGCTATAATAACATGAAACATCTTATATGACAGTTTTCAAACTACCCTAACCATAGTCAGCAGACTGCCTAATCACTAATCCATAATAAAAGAATAATTATGCAAGATTTAGCTTAAAAGTTTGGAAACCAGAAGATCCCAAGCCAAAGTATGTAACCTACAACTCATCTCACAGTATTTCTCCTTATACCTCTTGACAACCTATGCTATACTGCTGGCACCGCAGCAACCCAGGTCTTCCAGGACCAGCTAAGAAGAGTTTATTTAAATAAAACCAGGACAGAACTGTTAAAGATATTCAACAGTATTATAAGTAAATCCATTTTTTAAATACTCTGCTTTGAAAGCCTGAGTGGTCTAGATGACTTCTAGCTTCTGTGGTAAAATCTTTCACAATTAAGGTTTACTTGCAAAATAGTCACAACATTGGCATGGATGCTGGTTCTTAAATTAAATAATCTACTTTATTTTTCTCCTACTCATATATTCCCAGCATGACTTCATGACAGACTAATCACTTGTCAAACACACGTTTATAAGATGCATGCAATTTTCAGTTCAACTAGTCACAGAATAATATACTACAAACTACTTACAGATACCTCATTACTAGCCACTTCACTATTAATATATTCTAGAAATTTGCTCTTAAATTTGAATGTCTCAGGACAAATTAATGCTAAGGAATCTTCATAGAAATTGTCAATACAGAGGTACCAGCCTCTGAAAATAAGTATTTGTAAAACATAAGGCAGGTGGGTAATGCATACATATAGCTACAGCAATACTATCAGGCACTACTGTGATCTCAGGTGCCACTTTTTGGTTATTCTCAGAACACAAAACTCTCTATTACAAGAAATGAGAGTCTTTTTCCATGAACAGAAATCTAAGTTTATTAGTCGCGTTGCTTGTTTGATCACTGTGCAAGAAAAACTTAAGGAAAGGAGCTTATTTCTTAAGTAATTAAATTCCATCTGCTATTTGGAAAGAAGAGACACAGCTCACTCTACAATGTTGACAGCAAAGTTTTACCTAAAAATCTCCTCCACTCTCTTTCTGGCCAGACATTAAAATTTCATATGCATCACCACAGCAACATGGCTACAAAATACAGCCATAAAATACATAATCACAATCCCTCTGTTATCCTCCAGTGAATAAAGCAGGCTTTTTCTATTAGAAAAATTAAAATCTATAGTTCTGAAACATCATAAACTATTTTAGATTAACATAAACCCCTTAGTGTCTAGAAAACTATCTACTATATTGCAAGTTAACCATTACATTTGCTAAAATTGTGAAGGGGTGAAAGGTATGGATTTCTTCACAGATACTGAAGAATTGTTCCAGTTTAACAGCAACAAAAGGGTCCTCATCTAGAAGACACTTTGCCTAAGCTATACTAGTTTTACCGTGTGGGAAATATATACACCCCATTACACCTTCTTTCAATCAGCAATGTAAGAATTAGCCCCTTCTGATGCAATCAACAAAATTGCAAAGCATATATGAAACAGCACTAAAGAAAACACGTTTAAAGCCATGACTCTTAACTGCCTTAAATAAAAAAAATCCTTACCTCCTTGAGAGCTATCAGTTTTTTCATCCTCTCAAATTTGAAAGACAAAATAGTTCATGTATTTAACCCTAATTCATGGTTTCCATAACATTGCAAGCTGCACATCCCTTTGCCTCAATCCGCTTAAACATGGTAGACCAAAATGAGCCCTAAATACAGTTAGTCACCTACTAAACAAATGATTTTATAATGTTAATATTTCAGTAGTGCCTTGAAAATAGGAGAAAAGAATGACACTGCACAGCACCAGTTTTCTGCAGTGAAAGCTCAAGTCTTCCCAAGCTATGAGGCTGTCAAGACTTTTTCTGTGAAATAAGCACCATGTTTCAACAGAGGAGTAATTTAAAGAAATTAAACCTGTTTTCACCAAATTCCTCAAACAATCTCTCAGACAAAGCTTTGCCCTGGTAAGGAGACCCAGTAATTTCCTCAGGGGTGGGGGAAGAAGACTTAGGGTTTTTTTTACACATTTACCTGCCTTAGGAACCAAAAAAGAAAAAGACAGAAATAATCTGAAGAAACCAAACATCTCTCTGGGTCTAGTACAAAATTTAGCTATTATTTCTTGGGGTAAAGTGCATTTTGAGAGTTGTTTTTGTACCTGAAGAGTCCCAGGCAAGATCCATGAGAATTAATAAAGTTTTGGGATAGCAGACTACAGATGAGGAAAACAATTAATTTTAATTTTCAAATCTTTCACTACAGACAAGCCAGAGACTGCCCCCTTCCAAGGCTCTTTCTTTACAGGGGAACACTGTGAAACTTGAGATTCTTGGATATTTACACAATATCAGCAGCTACAGCATTGACTACAGCTTTCATGGGTTTCCTTATAAAAAAAAAAATCACAAGATACAGCAATGTTAACATGATCCAAGCAGTGTTTCTCAACCTCTTTTGAAAGTGCAAAGGGTCATACAAATAAGACCAAATCCAAAGACCACCTAAGTTTTTTGGAAAAAAAATCCAAGGGACCAACCTATGTAATAAAATAATAGTTTTATTCAAAACAATCAAAAGTTTAAAACACACAAGTTAGACATTTGCTACTTTTATTCTCCCTTTAGTGTGTTTGTTTCCTTGCTACCATGTGTCAGAATGTGTATATGACATTTTTATTGGGTTTGGCTCCTTTTTATTTTGAACTGTAGTTGCTCTGTTGACCACTTTCTGATGTCTAACAGACCACTTGCAGGCAACGGACCAAGATTGATGCAGAGACATAACAGGATCAATTGCAATTTGTGCTCTCATCAAAGTCATGTGAAGTGACCGTCACAGTGGCAATATACTGAACACTTTCCTGCATCACCTGAGGTATCAACTATTGCTGTTAAGTCTCAGAAGAAAGTTTGGATTTGGTAGGACCACGAAGACTGGGCTCCCTTGCTGCTAGCAGAGGTAATCTTCCTTCCTTGAAGCACATTACTGAGGTGACAAAGCAGCACTCTTATTCTGCATTCTGCAAGTAAAGAATCTTAATTTCCTCCATATGTATTAGTGGTGGTGTTTCGGTTTGGGGTTTTTTTTTTTTTATAGGTGAACGTGCATACAGCTATGTAGAAAGCCATACCATGCTTACAACTGCCTATAGATCTGCACATTTCATATGGTCTTCAATGTAGAAAATATACCGAAAGGAAACATCTGTTTTACCTGAGATGAAGGCATTCAAAAGTGAATAAAAACAATTAATTTAATAATCATGTTTTTTTTAAGAATTAGCTAGTCTTCTGTGCTACCACCCAGCTGCATAAAATACACAGCATGCATCTGAGCTTACTCAAAGACACAGAAATGTCACTTTGAGAGCTGCAAAAAGCTGGAAATACAAAGAATGAGAAATCAAATTATTTTTGCAAGCAAGGATCCTGAATTTAACAGAAAGTACATTAGAGACTTCCAAAAGGGATTTCTGTAGTCCTTTGTAAAACAGAAGTTCGTATACAATTTAACTGTGTCCTACTAGAAGAGATTAATGCTGCAGTTGGACACACAAGAAATCTGCAATTCCTGTATTTCCTGGAGAACAGGCACCATGCCCACAGGACACTCGCACCAGCGGGATGCCCGTCCACCGACATTACTTATCATTACCTAACTCAGAGCTTCCTTCTTCCTTAGCTCTGCTGGCAGCAGGATTTTGAATGCTGTCCAGGCAACGCAGTGCAGTAACAGCAAGCATAAACTAACTGAGCTGACAATAACACGTTCGACAGAACACTAAGATCCAGAAGAGAACACCTGTCTGAAACAAAAACTTTAAAAGCTCCTTAAAAAAAACTGGGATACAAACCTCTGGTTCCCACAGGCAGATGTGACTGTTCATTTGACCACAGGGAGAATGTTATTAATACACAGATAAGCCCATGTTCCTAACAGTGAAAATCCCTCAGATCTAGTCCTAATGAGAGGAGCACACCATGAACTTCTCACTAGTCCCATAGCGAGTGCTGTCAAATGTGTGCCATATGCAGTATGTAACTCTGAAGTAAAGAAAACAGCAGGTCAACAATACAAGATAAAAGGGGCCAACGTGATGAACATGATCACCATAATGTCTAGTCCTCGTTCGCCAGCCACTGAAATACAGCCCACTTGGAATGAAACTAGAGAGCTGCTAAACATATGACAATACTGTCCCACATTTAAGGAAAAGAAATGGCCGTGTGCCAAACTTAAATTAATCACCTAGTTTCTGGAGGCAGGCTAATTCAAATCGATCGAAAAAAATGTACAAAGAGATACCACATCAAAGCTTTTGCAGGACAAACCAGTTAGAAAAAGGGATGAAAGACATCATTAGTGTATTAGTTTTTACCAACTTGTACCGAGATTTACTACACATTATAACAGAAGAACTAAGTTAATTGTTCGAAAGCAATAAAAGATACAAATAACAGATTGTTGATAACTGTCAAGAGCCAATAACCCATTTTCTGCCTAGAATGCCATCTAAACTGGCACGTCCAACAGAAATAAAAATGAAAAATTGCAAAGCCCTAGCACATTTTTCTCCATTCAATTTTTTGTTTGGTTGGTTTTTTTAACATCTTTCTTTCCAAAAGACAACATTATATAGAAGTAAATATAAATATATAAACAAAATAGGTACTTACATTAAAAAAAAAAAAATCCTGTCTGACAAATAATGACTATTTTTAAGAGGTTTTAAACAGCAAGATGCAGCAAAATCTTCTGCGTAGGTTATCCATTCAAAAGAAAAAACTATAATTGAGAGTTGAAGCTTTATAAAAACAGATGTTCGAAATATACAATTGCTCTTTCCAAGGTACAGAAACGCTTTTTGTCAGCTGACTCTTGGAAGCTGTGTATGACAGGAACTACAAGTCATCACATTTCCAGGTGCACGAAACTGCTGGTTTTACTGAAGTTATACTGTGCGTTGAGCCTCTACCAGAATACAGAATAACAAAGCCAAGTATAGCAGGCAGGAAGGCACAAAGGTCATTTTAAGAATATCTTCTGAAAATAAAAAACAGGCTTTTTTTTTTTTTTTTTACAATCATTATACACACGTTATAGTGAAGTGAATATGGGATAAACACCAGCCCCCCCTTTATTTTGATGAAATTTATTTTCTCCTTAAAGTGATGTTAAGCACATTACAATGTCTATTGGAAAAGACATGAAATAAAATAAAAGTAATTTTAAACCAGTGAACAGGAGTAACAACAGAAATTGTCATACTGGAAAAAGCAGAAAATTAAGTGTGGTAAATCCTGCTTTTCATTCAAAAAACCTGTTCTGATTACCAGTACAGAATATAAAGTCATGATATATGTAAAGGATTTGAGTTTTTCATCAAATCTGTGAAAGGTACAGAAGACCAGGTTTCATGCGCAGATGCAAGCATTTGATTTCAGGAGAGCAAAGAGCTATCACCTATATAATAACCTCATATAAACAAAGGTCCATATTGCATAAGGTCAAGTAGATTATAAATTCTTGCATTAATGGCTCATTTCCTTTAAATATGTACCATCATCAGAAACATTTCAACAGACACATAGTTGGGATTTTTCATACTTTTATTTTATTGTTTTTACACAACGTTTAAGATACATTTATACTGTCACTCTTACCTTCAAATGCCAAAACAGAAGGTCATAGTGTAAATGGACAAGCTATGAAACCATCAGACTTTACAATGGACAGAAATTCCTAACTTCTGCTTCCTCAGATATTAAAAATGGTTGTAAATTAACAGAGCTCAAAGAAATGACACTCAGGAAATAACATATCAGCAATCTTGTTAGGCTTAAGAGAGTTGGATCCATTTATTGCAGAACAGTTTCATAAAGATGAAGGGCTGAAGAGTTCATTATATTATCTATTGTTGATCTTCTCTATTTCACAGAACATCTGAAACATTTCATCTAGTAATTAGGCTACAGTGTTCTAATACAGAAAAAATCCTCAGCTGCTATATATGCAGCAGACCACCACAAAGGCCAAGTGGGGAACTAATTATTGGCAAGATCAGACTTCATGATCCCACTGAGCAATTCATACACTGTTACTGCATATGAATTCTTCTGCAGCACTCTCATGATCAATTTGATTTTAAGCACTTGAACAAAGCCTAGCAACCAAACATTTATGAAAGACAGTTTCCTATGTCACTTCAAAGAGCTAAAACACGATTTGAACCCTGTAAAACATATACAACTCTGAGACATTTAAATCCAATTTATTTAGCTCCAAGTCAAAGATAAATTAATGGCAGTTTATTGTCTTAAAGTATCCCACAGAGAGGAATAGACATGAAGACTTATAATTGCGGGTGGGTAATCTTTAAAAGTTCAAAAATAGAAAGATGATGTTTCAGTTCTAAACTGAAAAGAAAAAAGAATTCAGATGAATTCTTAATATAAACCATAAGTGGCTATTAGAAAAACCAAACCTAGAAAGGAGTTCCTTACACTTCACTCGGGTTTGGCTTTGTTTTAAGGTAAGACCAAATGTCCAAAAAGATACAAAACACAGTAACACTCACTGAAGTAACAGGAAAGAGACATCGGTGACATTTTAACCCTTGTTACTAAAATCTACTAGCAAGACCAGAAAAAAAAAAAAAAAGTATGGAGAAAATAAGCAGCATCAGTGCAAATAAGTTTGCATCAGTGCAAACAAAGAAATCCTCAAAAAAGCTTACACAAAAACATAGTATTTGTAGGATGACATTAGAAACTTGTTTTGTGAACTATATAACCTCTGCCGTCTCTGTGCATTCTGATGTACTTCACTGTTTCTGTTTTGGGATCCTTCTGCTTTCCAACTCACCAGGACTACTTGCTCTTGGCTGTTTTGGCTGACGTCCCAGAGAAATAACGCCCTTGAGTTGAGTCTCATAGAGTTCAAGAAGCAACAGGTGCTCAAGGGAATCTTCAACCTGGATCCCTAGCATAGCCTCTGATAGTACACGACTTTTTTTCCCCAAACCGGAAAATGGAATTGAGATACAGACAGCCTGAATGAAGGGCAAGAAAGCAATCTGTTCGAGACAAGAACTTGCTTATGTTTTTGTTTTTTTCCCTAATGTCACAGAAGTGCCCCTGAAGGTTCACCTCCTAACGGGACTTGCCTAGCTTTCTACTTCATATTACCCTGGGTGCCTCACAGAAGCTTTCCTGATCAAATACAGAGCTCTGATTTCACTTCCAAAGTCATGGAAGTAAAGGAATCCACATTTTAAAAAAAACAACACACACACACCATCCAACACCCCCCCACAAAAAAACCTGAACACCTGTACGACTATATTTTACTACTACAGGTCATGTTTATCCAAAACTTGAACTTAAAATACGCCTCTGAATAAGACACACAAAACAAAGTGAAATTAGACAAGACAGCGATGATGTTCTTCCCATTTACCTAACAGATTGTCAGTCAAAGGATGATAGAGGAAACCTTACAAAATCATCACTACTTCACTACTGTCTTCATGACTTGTGAACCAAGTCCTATGAATTTTATTTTCCTTACAAATAAAAAAAAAAAAAAGTTTTGTTCTGCACTGAATGAAATATTTAGTGCCAAGCAAAAGAATTTTTTAAATTTTTCATCTCAGCTAAAAAACTCCGAGACCTTTTGGTTCAATCAAAACAAAGACCTCCCTCCTCCCAAATTTCTTGGCACTGAAGCTGTATTTGATTACTGAATCAAAGGTATAAAACAAACAAACAAAAAAACCCCACCACACATGGACCATACACTTTTAATTTTAAAATAAAAGATGCTACACTTCTCATGTCATGAGCCTTTTTTCATGTACTGTTTTGACTTTTGAAATGCTAAAATCCCTTGCCTAACAGAGATGTTTGATTGTCGCTCAAGCTAGCAACTTGTCTTCTTACATTCACGTTTCTTTAGTCCTCTCTCCTCTTTCTTCACTATTCTGCTTCTAACACCCTATTAGATTACCATGATTTGGTTTCCACTCCCTTTTTTTACAGTAAGACTGCTTTTAATAAAAAGGAGTCAGTGTCCTACTAATCACAGACCCTTAGGACATCTTCTTCACTTTTACTCTCCCCAATTTTTACTTTTGCTTCTTCCACAACTTACCATTTCCTTTTCACAGCCACCCCTCTCATTCATCTTCTGTTTAGTTTCAAGAACTATGTACTTGCCTGAAGTACCTCTTACACCGCTGATTTTCTTCCCTTTCTCACTTTCCCTATGTCTTTTTTAAGCTTGCATTTTTGGGTCATTACTTCTTTTCCCACTATTTTCTACTTCTAGATCATTTAATCATCACTAATAAAATTAAGTATTTAAAGATATTCTCATAGCTTTAAATACTTCACTCTCCCTTTCCGCTCATTCTGGAGTCTCAAAAGAAAAAAAAACCAAACAAATTCCCTTAGCTGTTCTTACCATTCTTCATCGCAATTCTCCCATTCAACCCCACCTGTGAACATCTATTGCAAAGCATATACTTTACAATTTACAAATCCCCCAAAACCAACTGATTTAATGCATTGTATTGAGAACTTTACAAGCTGAACAGAATGCATAAGGCTATTACTTGCCTTCCCATAAACACTTTAATTTTCAAAACAGCCCATGCTAAGTCACAACAAACTACTAGCACAAAAGATGTTTTTAACTATACCACTCTGTCAACATATATTTGGTTTTTTCTGTTAGAAGACACTGATGATATGCACTCCCTTTTGCTCGTTGGTGTCTCATTCTTGCTTATACCATGACATGTTGCAAAAGAAAGACTCCATATACTTTGGCCAACATTGATTTTAAACCCTTAGTTTCAAGTGTTCGGAGTACATAGTGTTTTACAATAGGTTACAATATTACATGTCATTTCAATCATTATGCCTTAAAAGAAACAGAATATTCATTCTAACAAACTCAGTTTAAAACTGCAACCTGACCTCTCTGATACTTAGTTTGTAATTATTAAAACATAGAGAACAATCTAAATAATATGCTGGGAACACAATGTGGCAGACAGTTGAAACTGTATCCATAGTCAATTTTGGAAAATCGAGGTGGGGGGGCGGTAAATAATTTTCTGATAATTTGAACTGGTCCAAAGATCACTTATTTGGAAAATAAAATTTAAAAAAAAAAAAGAAAAAAAAAAGATAAAATCAAAGGGATTACAGTTTAAAGGAAGATCACTTGCTTTTTAATTAAGTTTGTTCTATTTTACACTTTTAAACCTTAAGAGAATGGATTAATAGTTTCTTTATTTATCCTGATAATCCTATGCAGAGTCTTAAAATACCTAAGACTGTTTTGCTTGGTTTATTGGTTTCCTCCTATTTGTCTGCATATTGAACCTTGTTACAAACTAAACGATAGGGGGTTTTAGGATGAGTGAGTTTGTTGGTTTTTTTGTTTGTGTTTAACTGTGTCTGGATAACACCAAATCTAAATAAGGTATGGCCTTAATCTCTGACTCAATTCTGCATAACAACTAAAAATAAAAGAGCAACTATCTTATTTTTAAACTAAAAGCATATGAAAGATTGAAGAAGTTGTTTTACCTTCCATTTCTTCCACAGGCACCTAAATCCTCAAAAATCTTGTGTATATACACAAGATGTCTCCTAAAAATGTTACCCTTAATTATACTACTTACAAAATTATGCATACAATTAACCAAAAAGGAAATTAAACACAATAGGAAACACTAATTTAAAGGAAAAGAAACAAATCAAAAAGGCATGAAGACAATCAGAGTATACCAGGGTATACACAACTCAGTACCATGTTAACTTGGCAATGAGGCTATAACTGCAGAGGAAACAGTCTGCACATAACTTGCTTGCCCTAGCCATAAAAGACACACCCAGATTTGAAATAAAGATAATAGGTGTCTCAGCAAGATGGCACGTCACTGTTACATGAAGTTGATCTATGAAGTCATTTTCTTAGAATACTTACCACTAAATCCCAGTTATTTTGTTCAAGCAACGTTATAGCTTCATCGATATTTTCAATACCAGTACATGCCTAAAAAGAAAAAGAAGCAGTAAGCAGAATTAAAAGCATTGATCAGAGTGTTAATACTTATAATTTAATTAATTTTAGGAGAATGACAGGAAAGGTATAGGTCTTTCATTTCTGTTAGGAAAGGATAATCCAGAAATCAGATTTCAAGTTTTAAACATTAAACATTTGGATATAACTCCCTGTTCCACCAGAGGACTCTTGTGCAACCTTGAGGAAGCCACCTAGGGAAGCAAGACAAAGTAGTTATTTCTAAAATTAGGACAATAGTGCTGTCCCATAAAGGTGTTTTGAGAATTCTACATTCAAAACTATGAAACACTCATACTACCTTAAAAGGCAGCACAAAAATACTTAAGGCTTAAAATGATGTTTAAGACAGCTGAAATATTTCATCTAAAGCCAGAAATACATAATAAACCCTACTGCCTCCACCATCATCTTATACCCCTACTCACTCTCGGTGATGCAGTGTAAGAAGAAAAGAAGGTGGCATGTATGAATTTTTGATCATCAAAGCGCCAACTTACTACTGCATATACAAATGAACACCCCTTGTGAAACTATTTAAAATGAAGACTATACAATGAAAAATTTACAATGTTTTCCTTTCAAACAAAACGCTTGCATGTTGTTCTAGCCCTATACTCTGGCTTTACCTAGTTCAAGAAATCTAATACAACAGCATTTTTAAAGTAGTGATAACATCCCAAAAAATGATATTGTAAATTTAGCTTAATTCCAAATACAAGAGAGCACCCTTACCCAGCAAAAACCTTAATGCAGTATCCTCCTTTCTTTTTTTGATACCTATACCTTTTCAACTGTTCAACTTCAGCAGGCAGAGCATTGCTATTCATTGCCACATATTTGCTACCGTTCACACCAAAGGATATCAGATATATTTCACCAGAAGGGAAAAATGGAAACAGTTAAGTTTCTTTCTGGAATTTATCTTTCATCCTAATCAAAGCTATGCTCTATATTCAAGCACACAAGAGGAGTTCAGACTTTTTACAAGATCTGAAACATGATCATGTTCCTTCTGCTCTACCACACAGTTATATAAAAAGAAGTTTATATAACTTTTATATAAAACCACATTAAAAAAATCCAACCTTTTAACAGTAATAATACAGAGTTAGATTGCAGCACCAAACAGATCAGTTTTCTTGATTCCAAAGACATATAGTCCTGTTTTTCCTTTATGTGATAACACAAAAAGGGGACTAGGCACAAAAACAGACACTTTTTTTTCTCCCAAGACATAAAAAGCCATCAGTTCATACATTTTCCATGCTCTGACTTTTCTCCCAATTTACAACAATGAAGACATAAAAAGTAGAAAAGAAATCACAGAGAAATTCAAAGCCAATTCTCTTTTCCCAAATTCAATGCTGAAGAGTTCCACACATGAGGCATTACATGCAGTATGTCTACACAAAATGGACCAGTTTGGAGGACCGCGAGGATCACAAGAAGACATTTTAGAGATGTTTTTTGCCTGCAGAGGGGAGGCAGCAGTTTCTATTGATCCGCAATGCTCTCAAGGCCAGACTGATTCTCTCTGAAACAAGACAAAATTTCTTCCATCGCTCACAGCATGCTGTGTTAATACTGAATTTCACCCACTTTTCATCAGGAATGCCAAAAAAAATTTTAAAAATACAGTTTTGCTCTTCAGAAGCATCATTTTGCCTTCTCTTCCATCACTTCTTGCAGTTACTTCTGAAGTTAAAAATGAGACACTAACACATTCTATAGCAAATGAGAAGGTTATATACACTTACACCAGGCAAGCTTGAGGAGTGCAGGGCTTGAGCTTGTCATTTCTGAAATCACAGGAGGGTTCATACTACAATAAACCTGCCACTGAAATCGATGTCAATAGCTCTGCTGCAAAGTAGTCTTACTTTGAGAAAAAGTTTTGCAGAAGTGACAGCCTGAGGTTCGGTTTACAGTCACGTGAAATACACTTAAAAATCTGGTCATTACAGAAATAAAGAGTTACTATTTCTCATTTATCAGCCCCGCAAACTCTGCGTGATCTTTCTAAGAACTAAGTAGTGTTCCAACCTACAATAAGAACCTGACCAACAACGTGTTATTTTCAACCCTGGACTGTGCAGATGAAGTTGAGGAGAGGGTACTTGGAATTCAGGGCTCAAATACCGGTTTTAGTTGCCCCCTCTTCATATCATCCCTGCAGCTCAGCTGACTTGCAACTGTCCATATGCACACTCTTAGCCCATACTAACAGCAAATTGATTCAGCTCATTTTGGCATATTTTTATTTCGAGATCATAGAATATCTCAAGTTGGAAGGGACCCATAAGGATCATCAAGTCAAACTCCCTGCTCCTTGCAGGACTACCTAAAGCTAAACCATATGACTAAGAGCGTTATCCAGACGCTCCTTGAACTCTTTTAGAAAAGAGCAGAATAGAATCATTAAGTTTGGAAAAGACCTCCAAGATCATCAAGTCCAACCGTCAACCCAACCATGCCCACTAAACCATGTCCTGAAGTGCCAGGTCTACGCGTTTCTTGAACACCCCCAGGGATGGTGACTCAACCACCTCCCTGAGCAGCCTGTTCCAATGCCTGACAACCCTTTCAGTAAGCTGAAATCCAGTTTTAGATAAACTAAACAAAATTAGCTTACCCTTCTGCCAGAGCACACAGTGAAAGTAGTTACCTCATCACAGCAGAGGCAGACTAATTAAGCAACTAATTCACTTGTATCTCTGCATCCTTCCTAAATCATCTTGTTGGTGATTTACAATCTAAAATACAACCTTGCTCTT
The DNA here is from genome assembly GCF_026419915.1 of Harpia harpyja. Lineage (NCBI taxonomy): Eukaryota > Metazoa > Chordata > Aves > Accipitriformes > Accipitridae > Harpia > Harpia harpyja. The sequence continues at coordinate 38,527,244 of NC_068950.1, forward strand.
GCTCTCCTAGCAATGCAGAGTCTTTGGGCAACAGGAATGGACAGGTGTAAACAGTAACTAAAAATCAAAACCATCAGAATTCTCAATACCCAAGAAAAGCAGGTTTTTTTAAAACCCTTGGAGCATTTTTACAATCACTTTAAATGTTTGATTTTGAGGAGTTCTAAAACTAAGATTTCACTTTCCAGATGGACTGTTTTTGCTAGTTGTCAATAAAACAGAAAACAAACATTTCTGAATGCCAACAGTGAATGAGTGCTACTTATCAATGTAACCACAAAACAGACATTCCAAGATCTTCTTCAACACCCTGTTAATGTCACAGTTGCAGCAAACTAAGATTCTTCAGAATAATATTTCAATATTCAGACACTACACACTACCACATACAAATCCCTGCCCCAAGTCATAATCCATCAGTAAGACCCAAAAAAAAAACCAAAACAAAACCCAACCAAAAATTAACGTTTGCTTTGTTTTAACTGCGTCATGTCATGGAAGGTAAATTCAAGAAAATCATCTGGTTTGCATGTCTTTAACTTTCCCTAAGAAATTAAGCACACAAGACAGGTAGTCCCTCACTGGCAAGCATGACGTGACATCAAGGACTCTGTAGCAGCAGATTAGTCCCAGAACAACCTGGTACTGCTTCTGCCTTTGTTTTCTGTAGGGAAACACACACAGGAAACCAGCAGGTTCTGTGAGCAACAAAATTAACAAAGTCTGGTTCCTTGTGGGTTTGTCTCTCATCCCTAATTGCAAGGGATGATTTAAGCTTGTCCTATGGCTGGAATATTTATAAGAGCTTCTTTTGATGGACTTCTTTCCGTGTTACCTGGCTGTATTTTCATGAAATTTGGAATAATTTAATTGGTATGAGCCCAGGGGACACCTGGGCACCATAAGGCTATATGCCTTACTTATCTAGGAAGGTAGACTAAAAGTCACAGGGTTTACTTACAATACATAAAAATGAGCAAAAAATCTTTATGCTTTTCATTCTACCCAAGCAAGAAACAAACAAAAAAATAATTGACTAGGAAAAAAAATCATGTTAAATTTGTACAGAAACAGAAGGAAAAAAAAACTTCAAAATATAGCAAAGCAGATGAGCTCCAAAGACGCAAAAACACATCTTTGTTGCTAAGCAAGTAAAGTGATACCAGTTGAGGAGAAATTTATTTTTTTTATTCAGCTTTATTTTCATGAGAGACCTACTTAATAAAAGGCATTAAATATTTTCAAAGAAAATTCCTACCAGAATACTACCAACTCTTGATTCAATCAACAACCAGCACATCCTCTAAGTCATCAAATTGAAAGAAACAAACCACCACAGTCAAGGTAAAACCTTCAAGGCTCGCTGATTTGTAAACCTTTACACGTCAAAAAGAAACCGAAGAATTTTTCTGAAGGACAAAGGGGAAGAAACAGTAGAACAAGTTCCTTCTCCTCCTCCTCTCTGCATTTCCTCTAAATCTAGGATAGCATTTTTGCCCTTCACAGCAGCTCCAGTGACTGTGCAGTCCCTTCTGTGTTTTTTTCAGACCACACAAGAGGAAAATGAATGTGAAGATGAGAAAACTATTGCTTTGCGCTGAATGAATAAAATCAGATTCTTAAGGTTAAAAGTTACTGAATGTTAAAACCACTTTCTTAGCATCCTGCTTTTCCAGGCCAGGTTAAGTGTTTCCACCAGGCAGATTTAGATTTGCATATATTAAAATTTCAGAGCACTTCTCCAAATCTTTTTCAGGTAGCTTCGCAGATTAACCATCACCTTAGTGGTGGAGAGCTTACCCTTGGAAAGATTCACAGCTAACCATTAGGGGTCCTATTTAACTGGCACAGTAATCTTAATCACTGTTACATAAAAGGAGCAAAGTAGCCACTGAGGAAACAATTCACTAGGAGAAAAATCGGAGGGCAGACAGACTTCAAGGCATTCAAGACAAACCTAGGAGGTGCTTCCAGAAAGCTATAATGCAGGATGACAGACTTGCTCTTCTAAATCCCTTGCAGGGTGGTCTGACCCCAGCAGCCGTAACAGCTGGATCTGGGTTTTGAGACCCTCTGTGACCCCCCACCTCAACAGCACAGGCTTTAGCCTACCTCCACATCACGGGAAAGCAGCTGACTTCCCCATCTGGCAGCAGCTGCTGTTGAAAATGCTCCTCCAGCACCTGCTGCAGAGATCCAGGCAGTTGTTACACAGCGAAGCTGGAAGGGACAACTGCTGCTCCTAACACAGAGAGCCGGGCTGTTACTTCTGCAAAAGCTGGGAAAGCAACAAACAGCTGTTGCTGACTCAAATACAGAGTCAGGCTACTGTTGCCCCGACAGATAGCGGGTGGCAGTTGTTGCACAGAAGCTGGGAGCAAATGGTATTTGGCAGCAAGACAGACTTTATCTCACCTGTGGCACCATTCCCCTCCTCGCCAAGGCAAAATGCAGCAGTCAAAAGTATCCAAAGACCACATTCAGCCTGACAGCCAGTAGTTGGATATGGAGGACTTAGAAGTCTGCCTCTCTCAACAGTACTGTTGAACAATTCCGTATTTCCTTTGACTACCAACAGTAGCTATATTTTCCCCAAACAGGGACCTCTAAGCTAACCCAAACTAGGCTTTAGCCTAGAACATTTTGCACAACAGGTTCAGGCCCATTAAAATCAGGCAGACAGATGGCTGTGAATTACACCGTGCACCACTCTCTCCTGTAGAAGTCAGCTGGAAAAAATACCTCACTTTGTGCCTAACTAATCTCCACATGCACTCTGCAGTTAACATCCTCAGCTGCAGCCTCCTGCAGTAATTTAGAGCAGATGCAAATACAGGTACCATTACTCAGTCCACATAACCAAAAGGACAAAACTGGAGCCATAGCTCCAAGTACCCAGAACAGCAACAAACTCAGACAACTGATCCCTAGGGTAGAGTCACACCAGTTGTCAACTACAGACTTTTTCCCTCTCACTAATATCACATCCATCTGTCTCAGAATAAGACTAAGCTACTGTGATTCAATCTGATGCCTAGTCCTCAGACACTGAAACAGCTGATACAGACTCTCCTGTGCTGGATGAAAAAGGAGAAAAGAGCTTTCTGTCATCAGCATTTTGTTGCAACTGTAGCACGGTCCATCTTTTTTAATATTTATAAAACTACAATGCCCAAAGAAACAACTACATTAAGGCACCAAAAGATTCAACAGGTGAGATCACCGAGGAAAAAAAGCTTTCACCCTTTGGGATCTCCTACAAAACCCCAGGAAGCCAGCACTAATACACCTCCATCCACTGCAACAGCACAGACAGCACCCTAGGAAATGCTTACTTTTGAAAGTACTCAATAAATTTTTATCACTAGATAGAGCAATGCAAGTAGAGCTAACTCTATTCCATAAGATATATGAGGTTTTAAAGAGAAATCAAAAACACTGGCAAAGAACAAATACTGTTAAAATCAATTTACTATCCCTTCGGTAACGTACTCTTCAAAAGATAAGAGAGATTAGGAGCATGGAAAACTCTTTTTGAATACAGGCCACTAAGTTGCTCAGAAGGATGGCTGAATTCTCCAGGTCAGCAGCTTAAAAACAAAAAGAAAAACCACTCGGAGCTGTTCTTAATAGCATATGAGATATAGCAAAGGATATTACTTACCTCCTTGCATACTTCCCCTGCAATATAACCAAAATTTAGTTTGCTGTTTTATTCACCTCTTCAATTACAACCAGACAGATCAGTTCACCGACACACTTCAGCTTCCTGTCAGATTTTGCATATCTCCGAAGACAGAGAGTCTGTAGCCTCTCTGGACAGCTTGTTCCAGTGTTTCACCACTTCACTGGGAACTTTTTTTTCGTTATATTTAATTATAATTTCCCTTGCTGTAACCTGTATCCACTGCCTCTCATCCTCAGACTGTGCAAGTCCAAGAGAAATTTGATTCTATATTCTCTGCTATCACCCACCGTATAGCTGAGACAGCAACTAGATCCTCCCTTAGCCTTCTCTTCCAGGCTACACAAACCAGTCCCTTAACCTCATCTTTCACAAAATATGCTCCAGCCTCCTCCCTTCCTAGGCAGCCCTCCACTGGACTTGCTCCACTTTGTCAGTGGAGGGACTGATACTGGACACAGTAATCTGGTAGTAGTGGTCTCACCAGTACCAAGTAGAGGGGAAGAATGGCCTCCCTCAGTCTCCTGGCATACTAGTGCAGCCCACTATGTGGCTACTACGGCTAGAAGAATCCGTAATTCGCTTTCTAAGAGTTCCTAATAAAAATCAGGTTTCTGGATGTATGATTTTTAAACAACCCAACCCCAAGTTTCCTGTTTCTAGAGTGAAACATAGTAGCTCGCTTCCTCCTCCTATCCCTTATGAGGGCAGTAGCTCAGTAATCAAAGAAATAATTAAAAGTCTATAAAGCAGCCAAGGGCAGCTCCACATTGTATCTGCTAGAAGTCTACTCAAACACAGAAAGCTTTAGGACACTAATTCACCTATGACACATTAGTAAGTGAGAAAATTTTCTTTAAAATTCACACATACACTGTTGCAATGGTAATTACTTCAGAGCAACTGAAACAAAGCGTAACACTTGTTCCCCCAAAACAGGTAAAGTTAAACCAGTATGCTCAGCCAAGCAAGTAAGGGCTTTAGTACCTTAATATCAGATTTAGGATCCATGCATAACTCCTCTCTGGGCTATCAAGAGATTCAGCACATTTGGACACTCACAACTGAGATTTTTTTGGTACCTCAGCTCTGCTCATGCCAGAGTCCCGCCTGTCTCAAGACCACCTCCACAGCCTGCAACACCAGCTACATACATGCCCCTCTGTGGCATCCCCTATCATTCTAACCTTGCAACAAACCTACTGATGTAATGAGACTGGTCTTATTATGAGTCATCCGTGGTTATTAAATTAACTTTTACTTCTTTCTGTTTCAGACAAACACTTAAAAAAAAACATCCAGGCATATCAACTGAGACGCAAACGGAAAGGTCACCTACTGCAAGCATCTAAACGAAGAGATAAGAATGCCTCTCTGTTTTTACATAACTCAGAAGACCATCTGGTAAAAATTAAGCAGATTCACCAGCTGTTCGCTTAAGAAAAACAAGCTAATAGACTTACCAGTATCAGAAATTGAGAAAGGGTTTAGGCAAATATGCCGGGCTAAAGTTTTGCCCAATGCGTTTCAACTCCCACCCCCACCTATTTACCAAGCTTCATCATTGTACTATTTGCACACCACTTTAAGCAACACTCTGAAGTGAGGAAGCATTAGCCCCTTTCTACAGAAGGAAAGGGGAGTAAAAAAAGAAAAAATGATATTTCTGAAGGTCACAGAAGACATTTCTACCTATTAGTTACCAAGCAGACAAGAGCGAACTTTGCCCATGCTCCGAGATGACTGCAAGCCTTCTGAACAAAGCAAGCAGGGTACAAAGTCTAAACCGGTAGCATGAAGCTCTAACCACTTCTTAGCAGAACTAGCTAACTTGGCACCACACTAACCACTTTCAAATGGTTTCCAGCAGACTTTGAACACTCTCAAGACTCTGGAGCAAATTCTGCTTCCAGAATACCACGAACGCACATCCCTAGGAAGCCCATGAGCTGAGCCAAGACATGAACTCTAGCCTCCCAAGCCCCATGCTAACACTCTAGCGTTTAAGCCACATGCGCTACACACAAAGAGCAGTGCTCAAACTGAATTAAAAACCAAACCAAAACAAAAGTCAGTACCCATTAATTAGTACTCTGGACTACTAAACCCATTTGTCTTTTCTGAGGACTGAAGACAGCCTTTACCCAACAATTACAAAAAGCTTTAGTTAGGGTTAACCCAAAGGTTCTCTGCTTGTTTAATACTTTATTAAAAGTATCTCAGTGAAGGTAAAAACCCAATGATTTCCTGAATCACAATCATTTTGTTTTTACAGTATCTTATACTTTATCACATGAGAAGAAAAACTGATGGAAAACAGAAAAGAACTGCTGGGGTCAGACACACACTTTTGCTTACTGGATATTTGTAGTCATCTCCTTTCTCCTCATTGCCTCAGAAGTAGTAGAACCTTAAAAACAACTGAAGAATAAATAAAAGCCACTTTGTAGATAAGCACACAAAGGAAGAGTACTAATCCATACAAAAAATATTTTCCTCAACATTCCACAAACACTCATATTTTTTTGGTAAAGAACAGGACCACAAGGAACAGACATATTCTTCAAAACCTGGAAATGGTATCCAAAATAGGGAAACAGAAGAACAGTCAAATCCCAGCAAAGCACAGGTCATACCATAATGCAGGCCAACAAGGACTGCTAAAAAAAAAAATAAATAAAAATTCTCAAAGACATAAAAATTATATCAGCTTTTAAAAGCATCAGGACAAGGAAGCCTGCCAGCAAGTCAGTGGGACCAAAGGAAGAAGATACTAAAGAAGTATTCAAAGAAGGTAAGGGCATATCGTAAAAGCTAAATGAATTCTGTGCACTCATATTCACTACAGAGAAACTTGGGGACCATCCTATAACAAAGCTGCTCTTTACAGAGAACTCTCTCATCCTAAATTGTCAGCAGAGACATATAGAACCACCAGGACCATATGATAGTCCCCAAAATTTTCAAGGAACTGAAATACGAATTTTGTTTTGTTTTTACACAGACTGCTCTTTAAATCAGCCTTAACTAAAGGTTAAATCAACCTCACATTCCCACAGTGTTGACATTAGCTTTTTGGTGAATTTTATTGGGGTGCAAACCAGAAGGCATTAAGATTTCTACAGTTCAGACACATTTGACTTCTGTACCATAAGAAATAGCAGAAATGCCAATAAAGTATACAGAATAGAATTAGTATATACATGAATATATATGACATACTGAGGAAAAGCGAACACAGCTTCTACAGAGCAAACTCACACATCACAAAACTACTCAGATGTCTCTGAGGAACTCAGTGAGTTGAAGAACACAAGACTAACTCAAGCTGACACAGTTCATTTCCAAAAGTCTTAAACCCCATCATCAAGGTCTTAAAGTGCTGACTTCCAGAAACTAGGATGAGGCAAATCCATTCAAATCCTGTTTCTTTCAATTGTTTCCTAAGAACCAGCCACTGCTGCAGATGAGACATTAGGCCAGCTAGGTCTTCGACCTGAGCTGATATGGCACCTTTGAAATTTGCTCACACAAACAACCTGACCTTTAAAAAAAATAATAATAATAGAGGTGACTCAGTTTTGGAGTTCTTGTCTTTACAAACTGTTTCCTGCAATAGGTAAAATATGAAACCTATATTAAGTAACTCAAGGGCTAATGTAGTCTGTTCTAGTTTCAAAACATCTCTTAAGACCTTCAGCTTTAATGAATTATCTTTTGAAAGCATAACTACTCCCGCAGAACAAAGACCTGCTCAACCAGTTAGACATAGAGGACCAGTAGATGACTACTTTGATAGACCAAACAACATGTAATGCATACATTAGGGCTTTAGTTTCCTCTTTGAGCAGTTGTTTTTACAATTGCACATTATCAAGTCAACTCTAAAAAATGGGCTTAATTAGTAGGTATCAATCCAGCCAGTAAGCATGTCATTTCCTTTCATCCAAATGATGAGGGACAAATAAAATGTTAGGTACTTCTCCAGGCTTTTCATTCTAGTTCTTACAGTAGTTAAAAGAAAGGAATCACCTAATGGCTGCCCCACAAATGTACAGACTTACCCACTGACTAGAAAAACATGAAATCCTATCAAAGATTTGCCATGTGGTTCCTTTAATAGGCTATTAACTCTTGCTTCTAGTAGAGAAACGCATAAAAACTAGGCTTGCAATGGTAACTGAACCATGAGAACTGTCCAAACAGAGGGGGAAATTCTACCCTTTCAGACTTCCCAGCACCAATTCAATATTCTGGAAATGGGAAATTCTCAGGACCCCTTAAGACATGTAGCAGCTCACTCAAATCCTCATCCTCTCCTTTCCCACACCTCCTTCCACACAAAAACATGAACTCGCTAAGTCTGTTTACTTTAAATGATCTTTGCTTACCAAGAAATATTAGCCATATTTTCTTTTCAATGTGTCAAATAACTTCCACATTACCTCTCAATGAAAGCACATTCCTAGCCTCTAGAAGTACATATAATTAATAATTTCAATATTATAATTAGTATTAGTTGTCATGGCATTTGTAAAAGGATCCTGCAGCTACCACCTCTCAATCTGTTTCAGTGACCTACTAACCCAAATACCTATATGAATGGGCCGATGGAAATGGTGACATGTTTACTATGATGTGAAGAGTCTTTTCAAGGTAATTGAATGAAAAGAACAGCATAAACCTCTTTCTAAAGATGAACCAGTGCTCCAGTGGTAAACTGTTTAGGTTCTTACAGCAGGGCTGTAATGCACACCAATCATAGTATCCTCTTTCTTCTCTATAAATGTCAGATAGTATTTCTAATTAAATATCTGTCCTTATATAAGAGAAATTAGCTGGCTTTTCCATAAACAGCTATCAGTGGAAACATCCAAGTTATTATGTTTCTAAATGGACATTGCTCTTACTCCAATTTCTTATTTGTGACTCTGGAATCCACTTCGCCTTCAGTTTAAAGGCCAGAAAAGTGACTAGTAAATCAAACTAGCTTTGTTCTGATGAACGTGAGCTTTGGAATTACAGCTGAGTCTAAAAGTATCTAAAGAAATTAAACTGTTGATTCTTCAGAAACACACAAAGGACAAATTAATACAAGCGATGGTCTTGGTAGCAGACAACAATGAAAATAACCAAATTAAAACACACTAAGCATGCAGTATGCTTTTATCGTGTCTCTTGACCCTAAGGCCATTTACAGCAAACAAAACCAATTGTGTTGCAAACCAAGAGGTCCAACTACCAGTTCCAACGCTGTTACTGACAGTGTAATGCACAAAATTACAAGATGCGATAAAAAGCAACAAGGATTAAAAAGAATTATAATCAAAATGCAAATTAAGAGGCCTCATAGGTATGAGCTTCACCATCCTACAGTATCCTAAGGTCCTCTTTTTCACACTGAAAAACAGCCCTGTTAACTATTTCAAAATTTAGCTAAGGATATAGTAACGTATATCCACAAAAAAAGGTCAGGTAAAGCAGTGCTGAGTACCTTGACACCTAACTATTAGAAACTTAGCACAGCCCACTTTTACCTAAAGATACCCAGTATGAGGGGGTTGTAGAAACAAACCTGTCTATCCCAAACCCTGATTTCTAATCTACAGAGTACTGGATCTCCTTCCAACTACTACGGAGAGAGCTGCAGAGCTCAGTCTAGCAGGTGTGCTCTGGGAGCACCCACTGCATTATATTCTACCAAGAGGCCACACAAAAGAATGGTTTGGTATGAGCAAGACTGAGGTTTTAAGATCAGACAGATCTGAACACATATAAATCCAGATATTTAGGTGCCTAGGGAGACTTTCTGATGAAAATGTAGGCCCCCAAGAACTTTAAACACAAGTTGGAGGACACTTTCCAAAGATATAAACTTTGATTGGAAGTCTCTCCAGCACCTGTCTTTTGTTGAAGACCTTGTTCCAACTGAATTGCCAAACACTTCACAGAAAGCCTGCAAAGAAATCACGAACAGTCCTTTCTGCTCCAATGCTTTAATGACAAAACAACACAATTTCTTTCAGAAATCAACATTAAGGACATCAAGTTTGCTATTTGTTCAAAACCCCTTTGTGGATGGTTTACCCTTACATAAAATGGTTGAAACACTCTTTCCAGCCCCCAGCATAAGCCACAGTCCAGGGCAAGAATCAACAGTACCGCCTGAAAGCTGTTCTGGTATCTGCCTACCTTTTTCACCCATCAAATTTTCATACCGGCAATAACTTAAAAGTGACAGAAAACCTGAGCCAGCATGCCAACACAAACAGAAGAAAGCAAAGCTCCCTTAGCACCCCCCAAAAAATTAATACACACGTAAATTCTGCACATAGACTGTTAGACAGTGAAAACAGTGTGCATAACAAAGATAATCGTGTACAGGGCTAAAGCAGACAGATGATTTTCATAACCACCAAAAAAAAAAAAAAAATCTTTAAAAGTATATCTTGTTATCTTGTCAGTTATTTAACAGCACTGTGTTAACTTCCAAGTGAAAAAGATTCTCCAGTTTCTTTAATTTTAGCTATTCCAGAAGGAAATGAGTAGTTTGAATTATGGTTACATTTTAAAAAAATAAAATTAAGAATAATAACCTGATGTATCAATGTCATGGTCAATTGTATACCTGAAAACATGATTATCTAGCATGCTTTCTCACCTTTCTGTAACTGATGGCAATGAGGTTCTTCCTTCCCCATTCCCCCTTGCTCCTCCCACAAACCTCTGGTTTTATGAAAAAGAGTGACACAAAGGTGAAGCTTCAAAAAAGGGTATTTTTATATACAAGCATGTTAATCATACCAAAGCAGTCTATTACTCAGTTTAAAAAAAAAAAAACTGTAAAAAGAAAAAACCTCACATAACTTTATTTCACAATTAACAGATGAAAGACAGCAGGAAGTAGAAGAGAACTCTTAGATATCTGTTGTTTCGATGAGAGCAGGGATTTTTTGAGTTTTGCTATTCTACTCTGAAGCCTTCCCACTCAGACCAAATCTTGAGCTACTTATTTATTTGGTCACTGAAAACTGTGAATTCCATGAAAAATTTCCTTCTGAAGCTTCATGTACCAGATGTTCTTGAAATATATGGACACTCAGGAGCTGGCAACTCCAACCCTTAGGCCCACTCTACATTTAGAGTTGTTGTGAGGACAACCACATAACATGAATAAAGTGGTCCTATAGGTGGACATAACTTATAATGACAAAAAGGTATTCTTGCTAATTTTAGTCCCCATCCTAAATGAAGCTGCAAAAAAAAAGGAAAGGTGCCAGCATAGAAAAATGTCGACATCTGACACTTCTGCCAATAATCAAAGATTGTTTTTCATTCCTGAACATTTTAACTATGCCAATTTAACTAATTCAATGCAACTAAAGTTTGCAATTTAAAAAAAAATAAAATAAAATAAAATAAAAGAAATATCTAGTTTCTTTATAATGAAAAGTGGATCCCAAACTGCATACATCATAAATATATTTGTATCATGTGAGTACCTGGGTATCCCACTGGAGATGGAAGAACATTTTGCAGTTAAACACCGCAAACAAAAGAACAGCGATGTCAACAAAAATTGGTAGAAATTATATGCCCTTATTTCCCCCAGTATGTGAGGTATGTTGCAGCATCACTCTTTTACCAATTCACATACAGTTACCTTTTTAAAAGAATTTATGCTACAAAAACAAGTTGTTGGGTTTTTTTCCTACGGAGTTTTTCCTATATGCAATGACACTTTGTGGAGAAATTCTGAATTGCATTTCAGTAAAACAGCTAAAACTTGTTTGTGCGCTTAACTCCACTACTTTAGCTGCTTCCACTGAAAACAATCAGACTACTCATATACAAAAGCTAAACTTCTACATAATCTTTCCTAAGTGAGGGCCTAAGAAGGAAAAGTTAGACAGGTTGCTTATACAGCCCACATGCATGAATATGTACTTTGTACTCCTTGGGTAGCATACAGTAACCTCATTAAAAAAGGGAAGGGAAAAAAAATAATTATAAACCACACAGAACAGGCTTAAATTGTTTTGAGACATTAAGAAAAAATATTTTGGTAGATCACTTACTGTGTTTTACTCTATAGGTAAAATATTTTATAAAATTATTCAATGTTTGTATGTGTATATATGTGTATATATAAAAAATATTTCTAAAAAGTGTTTCTCTTTAGTACCTCAGAATGAAGAAGTAACCTGTTACAACTATCAGAGCTAAAAGTAAAAACCAAATGCAATACAAGATCCTACTCTAGTTGAAATCAATGGCAAAATCCCTAATGGCTTTGAAAGATACAAAATAAGTCCATGAAAGCTTCGCAAAAGCATCAAACATCAGTATACTTACGCCTTCACTGAAAATTTTTTTATGGGGAGGGAAAACCCTTTCAAGTTTTAAAAGTTCAAAGACCACTGCTCTATGTCTCTTAAACGTAACTTGGGAAAGGCGAGGGTGAAATGGTGATGGAAGTTTTCCTCCCAATTTAATTCAGCAAAGATTAGCTGAACAAAGCTACAAAAAATTTCTTTTAAAATTTCCAATGCGCACAACATTCTTCAACAAGATACCTCACACAAATATAGAAGATGGCAGCAGAACTCTGAGAAACTTATTTATTAATTAAAAGGTACAGAAAATATAGAAGGGAAAATCATGCAGAATTACTTCACACATGTTTTATTTTCCATTTTAAAGTCTTAGTGAGTGAGTTGTAAATTCCATCAAGTATTTAAAATACCCAAAATCCTTTACCATTTTGTAACAGTCTAAAGATACGAGGCCTAATAATGATTGACATTGTCCTTTACTAATCTGAAGCCTTAACAGCATGACAAATGACAGTTCAGTGTTTCAGAATCAGGGAGAAACTTGATATTATTTAAAAACAAACAAAAAAAAGATAAAAAGAGCACGAAACAGAAAAACAAAGTTGTCTGCTGAAATACAAGAGGAAAAGGTTTGGGTTCTTTTTAAATAAGCATTGTTACATGATAAAATATTTCCTGGGTCCTAGGTTCAGACACATTATGTCGTCCTTGATCTACAACTGGTTTCTGTGACTCCTGCAAGTTTGCAATAATACTTACTTGTGTTCATGGTACCAAACACTGCAGGTGCTCTTACACCTTTATTAATTGGTTTCAAAACCCAAGCACAAAAATACTGCAGAACTGCAAAATACCATTGACACTAAAAACTTGGAAAGTGGATACAGACTGAAAACACTATTAAAAAAAAATAAATCTTACATTCACCAGCCACTAACTTAATCATCATCTGGGATTCCTGAATGTAAACCCATTTCAGCTAATAATGTGGGATTCCATAAGAGTCTGTCTCCACTAGCATGAGTGCAGAATTGGGGTCCCAGTTTCCTTTTACACAGTGTATTGTTACTGGAAGAACTCCTTTATGAAACCCCAGCCTCAAAATTGAGACATCACTCCTTACGCACACAAAAGTATCTCCAAGAACAACAAAATAAATGATCATTATAGAAACATTTGTTAAACATTTTAATAAATATGGATGTAAGATACTCAGGTACAGAAAGGGAAAACACTTCCCTGTTATCAGCTGGGAACTCCGCATGTTACGTCACTGAGATATCAGATTCCTTTTGCAAAAGAGGAATTACATAAAGTACACTACAGTCACCCTACCTGTAATTCCAAAGAGACATTCTTGTTAAACACACACACAGAGTAAATGAAGGGATTACTTTTTTTAAACTAAATGAAATAGTTTCACTGCTAACAGCTGAGAAACAGTCTTTTAAGAAGTTGAACACACAAACAGCAGTTTTACAACTCAATCCCAGAATATCCAGGAGCCTACCCATGTAAGAACAACCGCTGCAAATGGACAAAGCTTAAAAAAAAAAAAAATTGATTGAAAAGCAAATATTAAAAAGGTATACACAAATATAATCTGATACCCTTCCAAGCTGCTTTTGGCTCTCCCCACTATTTCAAATGCAGGTATCTTCCACTTGTTTGTTTACTTGTTCTCAGAAAAACAATACAGAAACAAGCGATATTAAGAAACAGTATACTGAACAGGTTAACCAGGCTCTCGAACACATCACTTTTATTTAGAGAAAGACTTTATTCTGGCAATAAGATTTAAGAGTTTGAAGTTAAGTTATAACCCTTTTGTAGGGAGGACAGAAGGTGACAAAGAACTTTTAAGGGCATATTCCTCCTTTCTACACAAACGTGTTGTTTGGAATGGGGTGGGAAGAGTTTTACCATCATTACAACAGTCATAGGCTGAGGCAACCATGAAGTTAGTGTTGATGTTATAATGGAAACACCTCTGTTCAGCGTTAATCTGTAGTACCAGTAAGTGATTCATTACAAACACTGTGACAAATCATGAGGAGCGATGAGTTTTGTATCCTCCCTGGCATTTGCCTCTTCCAAGTGAGCTGGCTCACAGCTGTCCCAGGGCCTGGGTGGTTGTAGAGGGTTTGAACAAGCAAAGTGGATGAAAAAGCTTTTTTCTTTTTTTTTTATTAAAAACTGAAACTCTCTAAGTTAAAGACATTTTGTTCACGCACCTTGAGAGAAGAGGGCACATGTTCCCCATTTCTGACAAAAAAAAAAAAAGAAAGAAAGAAAGAGCGGAGGCGTTGGAGGGTGGGCTTCACACCCGCCACCCCGGACCTTCCCACAAAGAACAAGCAGCACAGCAACGAGGAGAAAGAGAAAAGCAGCGAGAGGCCACGGTTGCGTGGCGGCGGCGGCTTGAAATTTACCTGGAAATCAGCCAATATCATTTCTCGGTCCATGTTGGACGCCATTGCAGCCAGCTGCGTCCCCGGCTCTGCTCTGACCCGCGCACCTGGAGCTGCTGCCGGCGAGGACGGGGCAGGGTGGGAGCTAGGAGCTCATCGAGGCGCCGGGTTCCTCTCAGGCTCCCGCGGCGCCCCCGGGCTGCCCCACCTGGCAGCTCCGCGGCGGTCGGGGCGCGGCGGCGGCGGCGGCGGGTAGAGAAGGGGAGGGGAAGGGAAGGGAGGAGAGAGGCGGGCAGGGGGCCGGGAGCGGGCCGGGGCCGGGAGCGGGCAGCGCTGCCTCAGCTGCTGGCCCGGAGAGGAGGAGGAGGAGAAGAAGAAGAAGGAGGAGGAGGAGGAGGAGGAGGAGGAGGCAGCGCCGCTCCCTCCCTGCCTCCACGGCGCCTGTCGCACATTTTGCCTGTCATTGAGGTCGCAAAGAGGCGCTTTGCGGCCGGCACGTGACCACCCTCCTGTCAAGCGCTCGCGAAGCCGGGGGAGGGGGTGGGGCCGCGTCTTCCCGGCAGCCGGCGGTCACCGGCGGCCGCTGCCCACCGGCCCCCTCCCTCCCTCCCCCCCCCCCCCCGCCGCGGCCCCGGTTCCTGCGGGAAGGGAGAGGAGAGGAGAGATGGGGACGGGGCGCGAGAGGAGCCCCCGCCGCTGAGCCGGCGGAAGGTGCCGGCGCCGGGTCGCGGGGTCACGGGCGCCCGGTCGGTCGGTCCGGGCGAGCGGCGGAGGGAGCTCCGCGGCCGGCGCGCGGGCCTTTCCTGAGGCGACCGACCGCCTCGGCCTCCCGGGAGTCAACGGCTGCGGCTGCGGCCCCGGCCCGGCCTCAGAGGACGGGAGCGGCTCCTCCGAGCCGCCGGGGCGGCTCCGGCCCCCGGCTCGGCCCGGCCGAGGGCAGCGCTGCCCCGGGGGCTGACCCCCGTCCCGGTCCCCGGCGGTTGGCGGCGGCGACGGCGGCTGCTCCCCGGGCCCGGCGGCGGCGCGGGGTGGCCCGGCGGGGCTCGGCCGCCGGCTGCGGCCTAACGGGTCGGTGCGGCCCTGACTGCAGGCAGCCCGGGCCGGGCCCGCCATCCGCGGGGCGGGGGGGAGGAACAAGGGCCGCCGCAGCCGCCGGCCGGAGGGCGGCTTTGCCTCCCCGTGCGGGAGCGGGGCATCCCTCTGCGTCCCCGGTGACAGGGCGGGATGGCATCCGTGAATAGAGCAGCTCAGTCCCCGGAGCGGTTTGCGTCTGCTCTGACAACCTGTAACTTTGGGCTCGCAGAGTGACCCAAACCTCCCCGGGGCGGGGGGGGCACGCACCGATCGGGGCCGGGGGCGAGGGGGCTGAGCTCGGTAAAACGGTGATTTTCCCTGTCTTCGTGCTTCTCTCAAAGAAGGAAAAGCATTTCTCACAAGTTTCTGAGCCGACAGACCGTGATCTGCACAGCGGCCCTCACTCAAGCTTAGCACTCCAGCTCTGTAAGATGCAATTGCCTTATATACCATGGATAATTTTTTTTTTTTTAAGTAATGCAAATCTAGCTGTAATTAATGCTTTTTAAGTCTGCCACCTACAACCTGATGCCATTCACCTACCCCCTTAGCGCTGACATGAAACACAAACGCGCATTCGGACACCAATTTGCTAATCAGTCCCTCTGTTCTTTGTATGGGTGTCGCAGCTACCTGAGGTCACAGGTACATCGAGCACCTTTCCTATTAGCTAATAAAGCTCCATGATGATAATCTTGGAACCAAGTTATTTTGCCGTTTTTAGGAAACACTGTTCTTTATTATAGTTTTTCTCCTCTGTCCGCGAGGGTTATAGACGAGTTTTTCAGAGCCTGCGAGCTCCCTGCTGCCTACCGCAGCCGCCGGGCTGGCACAAGGGAGAGGAGAGCGGCGGGGAGGCGGGGATGGGGACACGCGACACAGCGCGACTGCCCACCGCGGCGCGGTCCGTCGGTGGGGAGAGACCGGGAACAAAGGCTGCGTGTGGATAGGGATGTATGAAAAGTTAAACTGTACCTTCAGGAGAGTCCGTGTTCCCAAGAAAACTACTCCTGGGAATTGTTTGCGGGCGCTGCTGGGGAGCGTGGGCTGCAGGGCGGCTGGGGCGGGGGACTGGCGGTGGCAGCGGCGGAGTCGTTCAGGGTCTCCAGGCGGGTTGAGGCCACGCTGAAACACCACTTACGATGCAAAGCCAGAGCGTCAGAGAAGTTGGATTTTCTGTTTTATCCTGTTCCTGCCCTAGTTTATGTTGGCAGGGTTTGCCAAGGGGTTTTTATTGCCCACTGACGTTAGCTTAACAATTCGAGCTCCCCACCACCGACCGGAGGGATGATAAAGCAATTGCCCTCACACCTGCCCTTTTTTTTTTTCCACCGGGTTGATGTTACAGGCAGCTCTGTACTAGGTACGAGGTATGGTGCAATGCCAGGGACAGCCTATGCTAAATTACAAACAAATCCACCCACACATTACTAGAGAGTAACTATAATAAAGGCTGAAAAGCGAGTTTTAGCAATTGGATTAAAGCCAATTAATTCCTGGCACGAATTGAAGCTATAGGTATGTTGTCAAGATTAGTTACACGGCGTTCACATCTATTACAGCCATATTTTAAATAATGATATCTATATTAGATCAAAACAGGAAGGAATTGATCCAGAACGTGAAGAAAAGGTGAAAAGCTGCACGTGCCCCACATCACAGAAAGTTCACGGTCAAGTCACAGCAAAATTTTCTATTCTTCTCACAACCCCTCACTCCAAGCCACTCGAGGTGGGTTTTTTTATCCCCTCCAACGAGTGTCAGACACATTAGAGCCGCTTATTTTCGTTTATTTTCCTCCTCCTTGTGATACCCGGCGATAATACCTCCCTCCAGAAGGTGTTTTAGGTGCTGATTTTGGAGCCGATTGGGGAAAATTTTTCTGTTTTAGGAGGGGTACCTTTATCATTCTTGAGAGGAAATGATGAGGATTTACGAGCTGCTTTCTGCAAAGATTTTTGACAGACCCACACGGTGAAGGAGGTTTGACAGCATTTTCTGGCCAGGCAGCTTTACTTGCAGGAGGCCTGCAGCACCCCAGCTACACGTTACTTAATTATTTTTATGTGGTGTGATGAACAGAAGATGGGGGCTTTATTCTGAACTGTAAACCAACCAAAAAAAAAAAAAACCAACCACCAAACAGAAAAAGAAAATGGGACACTGTTGTAAGACTTGGAGGTCTAATTCTGCAAGAAGTTGGCAACAGGTAACGCCACCAAAGCCTGTGGATTTTAGGCACTTATCAGTCACGAAATAAGTCATTTATAAGCCGTCTGACTGAATGTTCGAAGTTTTGCATATAAATTCCTTCCCCATGCAGAAAAGCAACTATATTTGAATATATGGATGCTATTTATATGCATATAGTTCTAGAGTTAACTTTGAGGGAAATTATCGTTCGTATTTTTGTTTACAAAACAGTTAGCACTCTTACTTCTGGCTGAGAATTACCGTAGTGAGGCCCTTCAAAATTACGAGCTTTTTCCCCCCTTTAGGGGGAGCGTGAGTGAGGGTCAGTTGATAATTTGAGCAAAGCTGCTTTCCCTGCTCCGTGTGCAGGCGGTTCGTTACCTGTCACCCTTGTATTTCCACAAACAAGTGTGGGAATCAGTACGGGAAAACGTAATTGCGAAGCAAGAAGCAACCGCAGTTGGAAGGAGAGCCAGGGGCAGAAGTCATCCCGGCTTCCTCCAGCTGCCCGGGTTGCAGGTTCATCCCAGTAAAACTGGTTCTGTCTCTGGAAGTCAGGCCCCGGCCGCCTCCCTCCCCTGCCCGGCTGGCCGCGGCAGGTTTCCCCCGCAGAGCGGCGCGGGAGGAGCCGGTGTGACCGCCGGGCAGGTTCCCTCACTAACGCACCTCCCCGGGCTGCCTCACGCGTGTTTACATTCAAATTCGCTTTCCCGTAGCGGTCACGCAGAAAACGGACGAGCGGATCGCCTCTGCCACCGAGAGGTTACGGGTGCTTCTCGGGGAGCCGTGACATTGCGCCTTACCTCTCGGAGAGTTCGCTTCGGCGGACTTCAGCCTTCCGAGGGTCCCTGAAACTTAAAGCAATCCGGCCATTAAAGCGGTTTTAAGACATCGAGTGCCCTTAGGCGGAGTGGCAACGACATCTCCGTACTGTACCGTCCTCGCTCCCTCGCCCTTTGCAGGAAAAGCGAAGCCCTCGAGTCTTCTCGGTGGCTGGGTGCCTTCCCCCCCCCCCCCCTCAAAATGGCACTTTCACATCAATCAAGGACGCCAGGAAAGCGGCAAGCGAGGCGTGTGCTGCCGCGGACGGTCGCCTTCCACCGCTAAGACAACTTGACATTGACCCTTCCTCCTTGACCTTGTCCTTAGGGAGAGGAGCCCACGTCTCTGCCGGCGTGCACCCCGGGCCCCGGAGCCGCTGCCCCGCCGGGTGCCGAGCGAGGCCGGTGGGGCCGGGGCCGGGGCCGCTCCCCCCGCGGGCAGGTGGAGACCGCCCGGGGGGAAGCGCCGGGCGGGAGGCCGCCCACCGAGCTCCCCCGACCCCCGGTCCTCCCGCCGGGGCGCGGCGGCTCCCGGTGCTAAAACCTCCTTTTTTTTTTTTTTTTTTCCTTTCATTTCCAACACCCCCCCCCCCCATTTTTTTCTCCCTAGGCCTCAGCAGCGCTCCTCCTAAAAGCACCCTGACTGTTATGGCTGTGGCGGGGCAGTGCCGTGCCCGAGCTGCACGGCGAGGGGAACGACACAAGGAGCCGCGCTGCTCCGGGGCCGGGGCCGGGGCCGGGGCTTGCGGGCCGGGGCCCCGGGGCCGGGCGAGGGGCGGGTGCGCGCCGCTGCAGGCCTTCCTGCCCGGCCGTGCTGTAACTCCGCCGCGCCTCCTTAAATCTCTGCCGTTAAAATGTGGGCGGGTGTTTCAACTCAAAAAGCGCTCAAATTTTTTTTCTTTTCAAAAAAAGCTGATGAGGTTAAAAAAAAAAAAAAAAAAAGAGCGGGGGGGGGGGGGAAGAGAGAAACCGGCTTCGTGTCCGTAGGAAACAGAAGTAGCGATTGTTTGTGCTTAAAAAAGGGGGAGCGCAAAGTCGCGGGCGGAGGCAGCGACCGCGGACCGGCAAGTGCAGCTTTATTTCGCGAAGTTGAAAGAGGAGGCGAGCGGCGGCTGTCACTGCGCGCCGGGAGGCTGCCGAGCACGGCCGGGCCGGGGCAGCGGCGGGCACCGGCGCAGCCCCTGCCCCCGCCCGGAGCTCGCCCTCCGCTCCCCGGCCGGGGCGAGAGGCGCGGCTGTCGCCGGGGAGCGGCGGCGGGGCCCCGGCGGGCGGCGGGGACGGCCCCGCTCCGCGGCTCCTCCGCGCCTTGAGCGCGGGCGGCCGTACGCGGCGGCTTCCCCCCCCCCCCCCCCGCCTCCCGCTCCCTCCGCCCCGGTTCCCCCTCCAGCCCCCCTCCTCTCCCCGGCCGCCACCGCCAGGCCCGCGGACCCGCCGCCGCCGCCGCCCTCCTGGATGCTCCGGAGCCGCCGGCGGGCGGGATCGCGCCCGGCCGCTGCGCGGAGGCTGCGCGGGGCGGCGGGAGCGAAGCCGCTGCCGGGAGCGAGAGCACCGAGGGAGCGAACCCGGCGGGCGGGCAGCCGCTGCCGCTGCCGCCGCGGCCGGCCCTCCGCGGGCGCGGCTCGTCCTTCTCGTCCCTGCTCGGCCCGGACTAGAGGCGGCGGTGTGGGATGAAAGGGGGGATCCCGAGCGGGACTTGGATGGACACTGCTACGGAAGACTTTTCCTCGGAGCTGCTGCTGCTGCTGCTGCTAAGTCTCCGATCCCGACTGTGAACAGGGTGGGTTGTCTTCTTCTTCAAAGATCTCGGGTCTGAGTGAGTCTCCGGTGTACGTGTATATACGTTACCTCTAACATATATAATATATTGCATAGCTATTAGCCTACCCCCCCCCCCGAAAGTGGCCAAAGTCTTTAATAGGAGTTGCTCTATATGTGGAAGCGAAGAAATCTTCTTTCAAGTGGAGCTGCAGTTTTGCTGAATAATCACGTGTGAGTTAGGGGCGGGCTCTTGGCAAGGAGGTTTTTTACGAGTATTTACTACAAGGTCTACTCCAGAAGATTAACCATCCCAATCCTTCTGTCAGTCTCCGATGCCATGCCTGGTTAAAAAAAAAAAAAAAAAAAAATCTCATCTTTTTTCCGATCGTCAGTCACCCTAAAGAATGGCCGAGCCTTCTGGGAACGAGCTGGCGTCCGCGGCTGCCAAGGGGGACCTAGTGCAACTTACTAATTTGTTGCAAAAGAATGTAAACGTCAATGCACAAAATGGATTTGGGAGGACTGCGCTGCAGGTTGGTATCCAGAGAGGGAGAAAATATTTCATCACTGGTACCTACGTGACCCGGGTTTCCAAAAAAGACAACGTTTTGAACAGGCTGGTGGATGAAATTCGAGTGGTTTTTCAAACTCGTTGGATGCCATATTTTATAACTTTAGTGGCTCCAACTCCCTAAAATGACGTACTTGAAATAAAACTGGTCAAAACCATTATTTCAGTCGGGGATCACCCTCAATGTCAGACGGGCTACGAGTTTGCTAATATTTTGTAACTTCGTGGGGAGGAGGCAAGGAATGAAAGAGCTGAGATGAAAAGAAATCAGCTTAGGTGAGCAGGATTTCATAGCAGGTCTGTAAACACAAACGTGCTGTTCGCTGAAGCTTAGGATTTATCTTTTTTCTCTCCTTTTTTTTTTTTTTTTTTTCCCTGCGATATGCTTTCCAAGCGTGACTTGTCTCGCTTCTGGGTTTCTGCTGTAGACGGTACTTTTCCTTTATGCGCTGTTTGGGAGGAATGACCTTTCTCGTTGGGAAGCATGCTGCTCAGAACCGAGGACCTTCGATGTACATTAAGAGTGAGCCCTACGAGTCAGGGCTCCAGCTGAACCACTTGCTTTTCCATTCAGAATTAAGGCTGACAAATTTGCTTTTTGAGATCGGCTAGCAGGGCACCGGTTCCAGCTATTTCCTTTCTGATCGTATAGGGTGCTATGTCCTAATTTTTAAGTGTGTGGCTGTGCAGGCAGGAGTTGGAACTCGTCCAACTGCTAACTATTGGAGCTGATGAAAGATTTTGCTTTTCATAATATCAGATAATGATGGCGAAAAAGCTAGAATACCTACCGAATAGTGAAAGAAGTGATTTAGAAATCCGGAGGGGGAGGAAAAGTGTGGTGATTTGTACTTAAGGTATAAGTAATGAAACATGGAAGTGGAGCTATAGGTCTTTTTAATTTCCCACATTAGAAAAATCGTTTGTTAGCTCCTCTCCCCCCCTCCCCCGAAACCACGAAAGTAATTTCTGAAATTGGGTTTTTAAAGAGCATAGAGCTTGCGAGTGTGCTCGAGATATTTACAGCTTTTTGGCTTAACATCAAAATGTAAGGGCTGGAAAATAAGTACCTCTTGCTAAAAAAGCAGGAGTGACCCCTTTTTGACAAATTCGCTGGAGCTGGAGGTCTGTGAGCTCCTCTCTGTCCTGTTAGCACCTAAATAGGGCATCGCATGGCAGTGCAGGCACTTGCAGCAACTTTTGAGAGAGTGAAAGGATTTAAATTAAAAACTTACACAAAGTAACTTCTTTAAGAAAGCAGGAAACATTTAGCTCGCTGGTTTATCCTCGGGGCGAGGGCTGAAAACCGATTTGTCCTACAGTAATGTGTTTTATTTTTCTGTCTAAAAGCAGCTAACTGTCCGTATCCTGAATTAAGGCATATTTTACACAATGACATAGCATCCAGCTATATTAAACACGCATCCGTGTCCTAACAATACTTCTGATCGCTGCCTAATGGTAACTGAGTTAATGAACCACAACAAAAATCAAAACAGGAGAATCTGTTGACTTATTTTCAATATGTATCATCCCGAAATGTGCTGTGGGTGCGTGACCACGCTCGAAAGAGCTCTCTGTTAGTGCACTCTCCACAACTGAGATAATCTCTCCATAATCTCTCCCTCAATTAAAACGGAAAGGAGGCTCCTATATTAATAGCAATGAATTTATATTTTTCTTCAGCATTTATGTTTAATTAAACAGCTGCTCAGCTCGTCTTGCTCTGTACTTTTTGTTTCTGATGAAGTGTACCTATGCAGGCCTCAAATACATGTCCTGCCCTTGTGCTCTTCGTCAGACTTATTCAATTAAGGCTTTCTCCTACTTTGCCTCCCTCCCCCCGAGTGAAACTTTGCAAAAGAAAGGGCATTTGCTGCACAGTTGTAGCCCACGTCCCAATAGCATCACCTTTTATATGATTTTTCTCCCCCGCCCCCCCCGCATCTCTAACTGAAGCCTTCAGTCCCCTAGCCTGAGCACAGAAAACTCCCACTTAAACCAAATACATGCTCTGAATTCACAAATAATACAGCCTGGGCTCTCAAAAAGAGATCAAAATGTCCAGATTTTACTAAAGAAAGAGAGATCACAATGCTCTTGTTTTCTTTTACATCGCTTCCATCTCTGGTCAGAAGTGAAAGAAATGGCACATGCAGAGCTGGAAGCCTTGGGGCACAGAGAAATCCCTTTCCCTGAATCCCAGCCTGTCTTATCTGCACTTTTGCTCTTGTCTGTAGATATAATACACTGGGCTGCTTTACAGTCCAAACGCTGCGCTAATTATATTTATTTTAGCTTGCTTTTCTTAAAAAGCCTAATATGTATTTTCACCAGGAGAGGTTTTCAGCAAATCCCTTGTAGAAATTGTACATTATGCTAAATGTAATGCACTGTAATGCTCGTTTATGCAGATAATTTTTTTAACCAAGATTTTCAAATCAATGTGTGGACGTTTCTAAGGAAATAAAAAAGGTTGGGGTTTTTGGTTTTGGTTTTTTTTTTTTTCCCCCGAAGTTGACACTTACAATGAGACTAATTGCAAGGACAGGAAAAATATTGCCTATAGGCTGGAGATTACACATTAGCGTGTTCATTTTTGAAAGTCCTTGTGCAAACAAAAATTGAGGAATTTGGGGGAAATTGGTGCAAGCTGTTAAGTCCCAAATAAGAGACATTTGCATTCTAATTGTGATAGTTTTGTGACGCAATCGAGAAAATTCAAAGAAGGTTTTTTTTTCTGAGAGAAAAAGTCACAAAATCCAATTATTGTTGTTGTTTTTTTTTTAAAAAGGGATGTTTTTAACGACAGAATATAGCCAGTTTACTTATAGTGAAATTATGAAAGTATAATACAATACACTGGTTTTAGAAGAAAGCTTCTGGAACTTTGAAACATTCCTTTTGACTTCTCCTTTTTGGGTGACATAATGAAACACAAATATTGGGGAGAAAAATTTCTTCTGGCATTTATTTTTCTTAGCAGACAGAGCTATGGTACAGTCCAAATATTTGTTTTATGATAATGCACAAACAATGTAAACACCTGAGAGCTTATAAAAACACGTTCTACTTTTGCTGTTGCTGAGGTAAAATATCTGTTCCTCAGAGACCCTATATTTGATCTTTAACGAGCTTAAACAGTAATGCAGGGGTGTCTCAATACTTAGGCAAATAAAACCGAACCAGACTTAATTTTCGTACGTTAAGAAACTGAGATAACCCACGTTAAAAAAAAAAAAAAAAAAAAAGAAAAGAAGAGAGTTATTACATCCCCATTCTGCACCGCCTATTTCAGCCACGAATCTCTGGGGCAGAAAGCTCTTACCCCCGAGATGATAACAGCCTTCCCAATTTCACCGGGTTTAGTAAAAACCACCTACCACAAACGGAGTTCTGGGGCGGGTGCAGTGGGGCTCTCCTCCCCGCGTGAAACGGGGCTTGAGCCGTGAGCCAGCCCAGGGCTAAGAGCGGGGGCTCTGCCCCCAGTGCAGAAGGACCCCCCCCCCCCGACGGCACTCAACTCTTCCTCTTCCTCCCCAGGTGATGAAGCTCGGGGACCCCAAAATCGCCAGGCGTTTGCTCCTCAGCGGGGCCGACCCCAACCTGAAGGACAGTACCGGCTTCGCCGTCATTCACGACGTAGCCAGAGAGGGGTTTGCGGACACTTTGCAGACTCTGCTGGAGTTCCAAGCCGACGTTAACGTGGAGGACGACGAGGGCAACCTGCCCTTGCACTTGGCGGCCCGCGAGGGGCACGCGCGGGTGGTGGAGGTCCTGCTGGCGCGCGCCGACTGCAAGGTGGGCCACCGCAACAAGCGGGGGGCGACCGCCCACGACCTGGCCAAGCTCTACAAGAGATCCGCCGTGGTGAAGCTCTTGGAGGACAGCCGCTGCTGCCCGGCACCCATGAATTGAAGCCCGGCTCGGACGTGCTCTCCTCTGGACGTTAAGGCTTTCGGCCGCCGCCTTTTTTGCTTTTTTTCTCTTTTTTTTTTGTTTTTTTTTTTTTTTCAATGCCCTCCTTTCTAATAACGTCTGTTGCAACCTTACTTCTATTTTTTTTTTTTTTTTTTGAACAGCTGGTAGCTTAAGCCTAGAGGTGGGTTTTTAGATGATGGCAACGGTCTAAACCCACACTCCCCAGCAACTTCTTACACCTGCCATTTACAAAATACTCACAGACCCAGCCGCGTGTCTGTCGGTCGCTCATACCTAGTTTTCCAGTATCACGTTTTACAACTTATTTTAGGTCTTTCGTATTAAGTCATTAACACAAGAGCTACATATGCACATGCTTAATGTTGCCGGACCTTTTTTAAGCAGAGCTTGAAGCCGAAGGCTGCGTGGCCTGAGGGCAGGGGATAGCGCTTAGGGGCTTGGGGAAATAGCTGCATTTTGACACTAACAAGAGCTTGTAGAAGTAGGTCGCTTACTTTCCAAATGTAGATGACACTTTCCCCCTCTGTGTATTTAAACTTTCACCAAGCTGGTTTTGAATTTAGTTACCAGAAACAGTGTAAGTGGTGTTTTCGTGATTGCCAGAGGTTTTAAACAGCTCAGTTTGGTAGTTCGTGTTTACTGTGCGCTGAACAAGGCGTTTTTTCTAGTTTCAAAACAAGCGGCAGAGAACCATTGTCAGAGGCAAGAGGACACGAAGGCAGCAATACAACAAGTTTTCTGGTCGCTTCGGAAGCTGAGTGCAGTTTAGATGCTCTTCACCAAATGTTTGCTTTCCACCGACTACTCTCTTTTGCCTGGAAATAAACTATTTTAACGATAGATGCGTCTCACAAAACAGGAATATTTGAATACGGTGACATTTAGGAAGCAGCACGTTTGATAGGCGGGAAGTTATGTTATTGCTTGCACGTAAAACACAATTTAACCATTGAAAATTTTCCATTGCAATACAGCCGCGAGTGTTCATCAGACTCAAACTCCTTTACCTCTCCAGCTACAGCAGGAGCTAACGACGCTCAGCGCCGCATGGGAAAAAGTTTAGTATGAAACTTTTAACATTCGTACAGGATCTAGTTGTTGGACAGATGGGCAGTGTAAAGTGCTTTACTTTGAATAGTCTAAATTTTAATTGCGCAAAAGAGAAGGTTTTAAATCAATGCAGAATGAATAGTACTTAAAACAGCACGTAAAAGAGGAGGGGTGTACGTTAGCTTAGATTTTAACTCTTCCAAAAAATATATATATTTTAGCCCCACAAAATCAGTTGCTACCGTTTTCAAGTAAAAAGTAATTTGCTGAAACTGTCTGTCACGTTTACTATACGCTCTGTCACACTGCTGTGTTTTCTGATTAAAAACCTCTGTGAAATATGAAGTTTTGCGCCCTTTTTTTATCACTTTCTGTTCACAAGGGATCTAGAGATCATTAACCCAAGCAGCGCGGCACACAGGATGCATGACTGGGGAAACAACCCGCAAAATACCCGGTATAAAGAGCACTAAACCCAGCTGAAATATTAAAACCGAGCAACGTAATCCGCAGGTCCCCGAGGTGAAGTGACCCAAACCACTCTCTGTTGCTATCCGTCTCCCTTCCCGCATGTCCTGGAGGATGCTCCAAGCTTTTTCCTTCTCCACAACCAGTGCCCTGCTCTCCTCTTATAAAGCAGAAATCCGCGCTACCACCAGGATTTCTCCCGTTCGCTGCTACAGCAGAGGTGAACGCCGAAAGGTAATATTCATCTTTCTCCCTTATTTTTCACCTGTGCCGCTAAAAACCCCCCTCATCCCAGACCCGTTTTGAGCTCCACCAGCATTTAACTTACGCTGAGCCGAAGTTTAATTAGTGGCTTAAGAAAACAACTGCTTTTCCGAGAAAAATGCCCCGCTTAGTCAGAAGTAGCGGGTTTTATGGCATGCCAGGAGTTCACGTTTAAAGCCGGGACGTGTCACACCACGGTCGTGCCTATAACGTGAGCGGCTGAGTCACGGGCGACGTTAAGTCTGGTTTAAAGGTGCGTTTGATTTGGTTTTATTGCTGCGTTTTCTCTGTAAGCCCCTCCAGTTATGGTAAACAATATTCTAAACGGCAGTTCCTAGTTAGATACTTTGAAAGCCAAAATTACTCTCTGTTGCCCCAGGAACTTACTAGTTACTACAAAAAGTCTCTGGGAAACCAAAGAAATAAATCAGCTGGTGGGTTACGTGCACCTTACAGGGTTTGCAGGTGATAAAACTGCTGGGGCTGAGCTGGGGGTCAGCTTTCCTGCAGAAGGTCTTACATTTACTCAGCGAGGAGAAAAGAATATAAAGCAAGTCTCATTAATAGGGCATCTTTATACCGAAAAAGGATTCTAATATCGGATGTGGTTTCAGAAATTACTTTTGTGATTTTTTTCCCCCCCCCGGTAGTCCGGCAACATCAAAAAGTCCAGTTTTACAAATTCGCATAGTTGTGAAAATGTCGACAGCGATATTGACCCGGAGACGCAAAACTGCAGCCTGTGAGATGGAACGAAATATTTTTGAGAGCTTTTATTGAGACACAAACCAACTGAAAAGCGAGTCTCCCAGGCAGGAGCAGAGATTGCCCTGCAGCAGCCCAGGAACAGGCAGTAAACAAAGCAGTATCGAGATGAGATGCAGAAATAGAAACAAATGCAGCAAGCACAGAAACCTGTGAAGAAATAGAGCCTAAAATGTGGCTGTACCAGGATTCCTACTGACCAGGCTACGTGAGAGCACAGCTGTGGGGAAAGAGCCCTCTCCCCCATTTCAGTTACACGGATGAGCAAAGCTGTTACACTTGACCTTTGTTTCTAAATCATCCTCGGAAACAACGGCGGGGGCTGTTGAATTCCTTTTGAAAGGGGGCAGATCCTAAAGGGATCCTACAGGGAACGAACAGAGCTTAATCTGTGGCAGCAGCACCCGTGAGAAGGTGAAACAGCCGCTCTTTGAATGCTGGGCGGGGGGAGAGAGGTGCACGGCTAATGCAGGCAGGGAAAGCTGGCCGGGCACTTACACAGGAGAGCGTAAATTATAAGGTATTTGAAGGTGACTTCAGCTCAGTCGCCGGTGCAATACATGACGGCACACTGAAGTACAAGAAAAGACTTGTCTTCCAGTTTTCGGTGTGGGGAGAGGAATGAAATCAATGCTTTATTCCAGGGGGGGATAAGAAATTAGCTTCGTAGGAAACGCCGTTGCCTTCTTCACATGAAGAAAGAGTTAAAACAAGTAGAAACCCAGCACTTTTTAGCTTTTAGAAGAAAGAGAAGGGTCTCCTCCACGAATGTACCTGGCAATTCACCGGGCAGCCAGAAGCAACCATACATTATTATCTGCTTAACCACAGCGCTGAAATTCCCTCGAAGAAGCGAGGGGAGGAAAGCTTCTGCATTCATTTGCGAGGAGACTGTTATACTGTGCATGGCGGGGGGGGGGGGGGGAGAAAAAAAAAAAGGGAGAAAGAAGGAAAGAGAGAAAGAAAGAAAGATTTCTCACCGAGTCTCAGAAAAGCCTGCCCCACAAGACATGCACTCAAAATGTCGGTGCTCCCGGAGGGCTCTGCCGGGATCCCCGGGGAGGGGGGCGGCCGGGGGCCGGCAGGTCGGGCGGCCCCCGGGGAGCGCGCCCGGGAGCCGGGCCGGCGGGCGGGGGGGGGGGGGGGGGGGGGGGCCGGCTCCGAAACCGTTAGGTTGTCTTCTACGGTTCCTCTCCCCTTTCTCTTCCTGTCCAAATATTTTTAAATTTACGCGCCTTAAATAACAGTCTGATTTTATTTATTTAGTTTCCTCCGCGGGCTCTGCCGCCGTTTCAGCCTCGGCCCCCCCCCGCCGCCGCCAGGGGCCCCGGGGGCGGCCGCCGGCCCGCGCTCCGCTCCGCTCCGCGCCCGGCCGCGGCTCGGCGGGCTCCCCCGCCGCCTCCCTCCTCGCCTCCGCCGCGCATTTCTTCGCAACTTGCACTGCGCCCTTTTTTTTTTTTTTCCCCGCTTTCTTCTTCTTCTTTTTCTTCTCTTTTTCCCTCCCTTTTCCTCCCTCCCTCTCCCCGCAGCCGAGACTGGAGCCTTCTCAGCATAACCCTGATGCCTTCGCAGCCCCTCAGCCGCAGTGAGTAGAGACAAGGGACCCACAGCTTTGCCGGGGCGGGGGGATGTTTATGACACATATTTGTGGCTGCTGCCCGCTGCCCGGGCTGTGGCGGCGGGGCTCCCGCTGCAGCTCGGGGCTCTTCCCCCCCCCCTTGCCCAGATTTCAGGGATGCAGAAGCATCTTCTCCCAGCGCAGCCCAGGCAGAAGACAAAAAGAAGCAGGTTGTCTCCAGGTTTCCTTAAAAAAAAAAAAAAAAGGGAAGCAAGGTGGATCTCCCAGCCAGAGATTTTCATGACCTTTTGTTGCATTTGAAAATGACAGACAAGCGAAAGCGGGGGGGGGGGGGGGGAAATCCACGTTTCTTGGTTTCTGTGTCACAGAGGCGAGGAAATGATCTTCGGATGTAAACTACATGGCACATTTCTGGTAGCCAGATGTGGCAAGTCTTGCTCTGCAGACCCAAATTACAGAGCCCCACTCAAAAAAAAATTAACTTCTGCCACAGCAGTGAGTGGTAAGATGGCTTCTTGCATTTTGAAGAAGCACTAAGCACAAATCACCAGGGACATTTTACAGTGCTAAAGGTTGCTGCTTGTCATTTTGTACTATTTCCCAGAACGTTTGAATTACCTTTCGGCATGGCATCGGTTATAATTGTGTGCAGTTCATCTTAAGGAACTACGAGGAAAAGAACTCTCCTATGTTGGATACTTCAGAATAACCTTGACCTTTCTTTAGTGCTTATCCTAAAACATCGGTCATACAGGGAAAGCAGGGAATTGGGCAAGGCACCTGCAAAAGCATAAAGGAAATGTCTCTATTTTTAAGCCAGCGTTAAAATGGCTTCTGAATCCCACAAAACAAGGGACACAGAGGGGCTCGAAGGCAAAACCTGGAGCTCGCTGGCAAAATTCAGTTTGACGCACACAGGACACGAGTTAATTTCCTCAGCCCAAGATGCATTTTCTGCCGTTAGTCCAATCAGCACTGCTGAAACTCAAACTGCCAAAAAGGGTAAATTCCCTCTGAAAGAAACTGAATCAGCCAAAAGTATAATCAGCTTTTCAGGGAAGTACAAGACCACTGAACCATGTTTCCAGTTGCATTTCTTTGTTCCTCTGTAACTGCTTTCTGATATTTGTAGAAGTAATTAGGAGAGCCGCTGGTATTTATGAGTATTTTAAACAAAAAAGCTTCCCTTTGTGTAGGAAGCATGAAAAGTCTTGCTTCGCAGTGAAGCCACTGAAAGGTTAAAGTCAGTTCACAGCTCCTGGTGAAAGTTTTCCTTCAGCAGATAGTGCCTATCAAGATGGTCTGTCTTTCTCCTGCTACACCCGGAGAGCACGGGGCAGCATTTGTATGGCCACACAGCCCTCTTCACTCCTCAATATCAAGATTATTATCAACACAATGATATTTTAATGAACACTTTCATATACGGAGCTAATGAATGTCTAAAGGAAAAGATACTCACACAGCACAAACCACAATAAAATGCGATGCCCTGTAGGAACACTGAGTATTCAAAAGCTTTTCAGGGTTTGACCCTAATGAAACACAAGACCAATCCTGGGCACACATCGCATTTATATGCAGAGTATACTGCAGGCCAGAATAAGGGCTTCTGCTAAAGTTAATTGTAATTTTCTGGTGAGGGAGGATCGCATGTTTAGGCCTTAAGTTATTAACATCTATTCTGATGGAAATAGGGACATTTGGTTACACTTTGCCAAATCAAAGAGAGTGCTTTCTGCTGCAGATATGTTACCACCGAGGTGATGTACCACCATTTGAGTATCTGCACTTCTAAATCAGGCATGCCAGGATGGGAGCGTATTGATTGGTCACGAACTTTTGCTTATATTTAGTAACGCTGGAGAACAGGCAGAGAAGATTTTCAGTCCACACTAGCTAGAACACCAGCAGGCCTGGAAACCGAGCTGTTAATTGTAAATACTTCCTACAGAATGCATTTTTTTCAGTTTTCTGAAAGGAGAAGTACACCCTGCTAGAAAAAGCAGCTTTCTATCTGGACATACCATAGCCCTTGAGGGTGTGACTGCAGGTACACAAACAAAGCTGTATTTAATCTCTCTAAAGGAATTTTATAGAGAACATCTGAGAAAGAGAAAAGTGTATTTGTTCCATGAGCCCTGTAACTTTCAATAATATCACCTCCTTGCACCAACATATAGGCTCTAAATAGTGTGATATCTGTGGATTTTCAGATGTAATTTGTTTTAGCTCCTGTAAAATAAGGGCTGCAGACAAAAAGCTGTGCTACACCACGATATATTCACGGCATTCGCAATCCAGAACTGTTTGCATATATTGGAGCGAACAACAATTTCCTTCCTGTACGAGCATTTTAATTTAAAGAAACATTGTTTTGTGTAAAGAAGGTAGTAGATAATTAACTGTATTCATTTAATCTAATTATAGGCCTCTGAGGCAAAAAGCTGACACTTTTCATTGTGGTATATTCAGAGAAGTTAATTGAAAAAACATTGCAGCCACAAGGCATAACATGCCCATCGTATATTTGATACTAATTCTTTTCTCAAAAATGGGATGAATCTGATGCTCGCTAGAGATAAGGATTACTGTTACTCACTCGAGTAAGGCAAAGTCTGGGGAAGCTCGTTATGCAATGCTGCAGTGCACTGCAATCTCTCTGCAATTCCAGAGCTAACCACAGACAACTTAATTTGCCAAATTGCGAGATGGTTTTGTAATGTACACAAGTATCTATTACAAATTAAGAAAAGATTGAATGCATTTTTAGCTAGGACGTAGGTCAGAATTTGAACAGACATCTGCTTCAAGAAGCAATAGGTCAATGTATCAACTCTTAGCTCTGTTTAATCTTTAGGAGGAACCAAGCAGTAACTGCAGCCTTACCCCTAGGAGTTGTTATTAGGAGTGTAATTTGTGCTTTTAAGCTATCAGTCTGACAAATGGATAAATAGGCAGCAAATCAACACTTGCAGCTCCCAGGTATATAAAAATAAATGTATGTCAGACCATTTGCAGTTTCAGAGTAATTTTTCCTATCACCTGATACATACCAACAACTCAATCTTCTGACAGCAGTGCTACTTTCATTCTCAAAAGGAAAGTAAAGCAGCTCAGCTCTGCAAAGCTTGCCTTCCAGCTGACAGAGAACATAACAGACCAAACGTGCTGGTTATGGGGAAGCATTTACCATTTCTGTTAAGGAGATTCCAGCTTGCAGGCTGAATCATCATGTCAGAGGCAAATACCACCGTTTCCCCCTGCTTTATCACTGGGAGAGTGTAAGCCTGGTCTCTCTGCAGCTCTAGCAGTGCCATGGGGCAGGACACATCCCTCTCCACCTCCAGCTGCTGCACTCCCTGGCTCCTGCTGGAGTCACCTCCATTTCTGCTCTGCCCGTGGGCGCAGAGGCCACCCAGTGCACCCAGCCCTCTCCACCTCTCACCTCCCGTGTCTCCAGGTGGTGTTGTTCCTAGCTGGTGGGAGCAAAAAATTGCAAAGGCAGCGCTGCTCATCCCTGTGATGAAGCGTGCCTAATTAGCGTGGTGATGGTGCAAGCCCTCTTAGATGACAAACGCCCGCAGCGAAAGCCCACCGAGCTAAGTGCAGGGCCTTGCTTTGCTCTGCCAGTGAGAGGCATTGCTGGCAGCCCTACCTATAATTTTAAAATTACTTAAAATATTTTCAAATGTATTGTGCAGAAATATTTTTTTACTGTGGTTAAAAAAGCAGCATATCGCATCTCAGGCACTTCAAATGTTTGTTAATAAAGTCAGAGGAAGCCTGAAAAGTAAACAGATAGTGAAGTGCAGTCACCTTAACTCTGGAGCTCTGGCTCAAGAGATCTAGAATATTCGATAAAGGAACACTCTAACAGGAAAAAAACATGTGGCTGTAGATGCTAGCTGTGCCGGCTTCCTATTCCTATACCATTACAGATAATCACAATTTGCATTGATGTCTGACTCAAAAAATCAGCCTATTCTTAGAGTTCGGTCTGCATTCGCACTCCTCCTCTCCCTTGATGCTCTTAACTAACCTTCCTTCTGCCTGGCTCCTTCCTTCTCTCTCTCCTCTGTGCTGTTTTCAGGTAACTCCCTGCTGTTGCTCG
This sequence comes from Harpia harpyja, assembly GCF_026419915.1. Classification (NCBI taxonomy): domain Eukaryota; kingdom Metazoa; phylum Chordata; class Aves; order Accipitriformes; family Accipitridae; genus Harpia; species Harpia harpyja. The sequence continues at coordinate 38,560,275 of NC_068950.1, forward strand.
TCCACGTTTGGTTTATCCATCCCTCCATTCCCTGACTCCTGCCTTCTTGCACTGTTCACACTCTATTTTCATCTCCTAGTTTCCTTTCCCTCATCTGCACATCCACCCTCTTATTTTTTGTTAATTATTTCCCCTGACATCTTATCTTTATCTCCATTATGCTTATCAACCTCCCTGCCTAATATATCATATCCTTTCCCCATTGCCTAGCAGAATCTCATTATGTATATATGTGTAACCTTTGGTTTTTTCCTAGTCCAGTGGAAGAACTGCTTCCACAACTGATTTCTGCCCATGATGTCCTAGTTGTCCCAGGAGAATTCTTAGCACTGGTCAGTAATAGTTGTCTCCCTGGCATCTACCGCCTTCACCTCCTCCTTCTGCCTCTCGCTTTCTGCTCCCTCCCATGCTTTGCCGGTTACAGGCCTCTCCCAAACTCTTTCATCTTCGTGACCCATCCTCCTTTTCTCACTGCCTCGGCAGCAACAGAAGAAAGGGAGATGATGCACATAGGAGGGGTACCCGGATCTCACGGACAGTAATCTCTTAGGAGTACAGGAGGAGAAATTGCAGAGAAACGCTGCTCGGTCCCCGCTGCCTCAGGCAAAGAGCGTACTTGGTAGCTCTGCGAAAAAAACTGCACGTGGTGCCTGCACGCCATACAGCAGCCGAATGCAGAACGGGCTCCGTCAGCACAGGCTGATCTTTGGAAAATTTAGCTGCCAAAAACTAACAATTCTTAACCGATCACGTGCAAACTGAGATTTTTATGGAGTCTTACAACTTTGTTACATTTGGATGCACATCTGTGAAACCACAGCAACGGTGCTGCCAAATTCCAAGTTGCTGTTCAAAAGGTACATGGATGAAACTAGACCAGTGATGGTGTTCCATTTCAAATTCCTTCTGTAGAGAAATGGGGATACTGACACTTCTGAATGAAGCAACCGGATTATTATTTTTTAATATGGGCAAAATATTTTTTTAACCTTGTTCTTGAAAATGACTACGGTGGTTTAGCTGGAAACTGCCAAAAATTAAACCTGGGGCAGATCCTTGGCTTGGAAAATACCAGCCCAAACAGTTACGAGCAACTGGAAACAAGATGTTATTATGAAGCACTGGACAAGATTGAGCAGAGCAGTTCCATGACTTTGGCCTAAATGTGGAAGATTTTTAAGTGACCTTTAATGAATTTCTTAATAACAACCTTGTTGAAATAAGCAGAATTCAGGCAGATTTCACATTTTTGGGTGAGGACATTTCCTCTGAAAATAAAGGTTATGATCCAGAGTGCTCTGATGTGAAGAGGGAGAGGGAAGAGTACGCTGGGAGTGAGACTGGGAGCACTGGGACTGAGGGCTGGAGCAGTTGCTTTGGCAACAAAAACAACTTGAAAGATCTACAGAAGTGCAGAAATAAATGATCAAAAAGTATTCTATGGAGATGAAACTTTCTGGAGACAGCAGAGGGAAGGGGGGGAAAGGAATTTCTTCTGGCGGGGGAACGTCAAAACGACAGAAAGGGAAGTCCAAATATTTTGTTAGCTCTGGGGTTCTTAAATACCCTGGCTCTGCTCCACGTGTGCCCATGGATTAAGCCCACGGGGTAAAGCAGGTACCCTCATCCCCACACCCTCCAGTGCAGCTTACCCTCACATCCCCCAGGGAAAGCACAATCTAACAGCCCCCAGAGGGGCTCCACAGCTCCCAGAGTTGACTCTTTTGCCTTCATCCACCCATCTGAAAACTAAGGCAGATCGGGAGCTGCTCTTTATGTTGAAACCTCCCTTTTATGGCAACGGCAACGTGTGTCAGAGCGGCAGGTTGCGCAGCTGAGGGTATTACCTGTTTCGGTCATCTGACTTAAATGCTCCGCTGCCTTCCTGCTAGAGATTTCAAGAGTAGGTTCACGGCAAGGGTTGCAGCAATCACCACTGAATGCTATTTTGCATTTTAAATTGTCATTCATTTCATTTCTCTGCTATGGATGGAAGTGAGAGAGTCACAGAAGTCCTTTCTAATATACAATGAACTGCCTGTTAATTTGCAACTACATTCAGTATTTTTTTGTCTATAAAATTAATACTTTTAAATTCTTGTAGCAGATCTAATGGATTGTCTGTCACTTGACTGTACGTTTGCCTAAAAGATATGTTCTAGCTTGAAAAGAAATTAATTCAGGAAGTCCTGTGGCCTTTGTTTTGCAGGAAGTCAGACGAGGTGAAAATGGTGGTCCCTCTGGCCATTTCATCTCTATCAGTCTCTGTTTGTCTAGGATTTTAACAGCAAAATTACACTAATGCTGTAAACTTTCTGTGCAGTTAAAATATCCTGAAATATCTTGCATAGCCTCTGTTTGAAGAAGTTGGGTTGCATTTCAGCAAAATGCTTTATGTTAATGATCATGATTATATGAATTATGGTCAAAATGGTGACCTGTGATAACCCTGCATGGAGAACAGTATGAAATTAAAGCTACTTTAATTAAAAAAAAAAAAAATCTGTCTTCATAAACACAAAGTTGAAAATTCTTGCTAGGTGCTGTTGCTTGGCATACAAGTTCTTCTGCTTTTCTTAAAAGTGCATGTGTTTAACATGTTTAGATTTCTTTTCAGGTTTAATATTAAGCCTGAGTTGGCAGTGCTTCGTTCTGGGACCACTGCAACATTTACATAACGTACCTTACTCTTAATGGTATTTTATGCTCAGCACCTTCTTCCATTTGATACAGTTTCACTTTTTTTTAAGCAGGAAAAATGAGGTTTAAGGATAGCAGAAAAATTGGCCTGACAACATGATCTAATGAACCACAAAGCAGCCTTCAAAGAGAAAAAGTAGCAGGAAGTTCTTTCATACCAGGTATTAAAAATAGACTGCACCAAGTCCTGGAATGCACACAGCAGTTATGTAACGATTTTTCAGTGACATGCATTAGGAAATATTCTCAGTAAATGTTTTTCCTTCCTAACACCCAGTTTACTTCTCTGAAGTTTGGAAATTCTTCATATGGATGCCTCTAAGAAGTCTAAAATTATAATGTTCATTTGAATAACCTATCAATTAGCAAGCCACATAATGACACCATCTAATGGTACAATTGAAGTATTTGAATTTAACATACCATTTTCATAATGGTACAATATGAAACACACCATGGAATCCAATTTTTTTCCTCCACAAGTTAGACGATTCATTTCTGACAATGTAATAATTTTGCACTGGAGGCACAAAAAGAGAGAGATCAGTTTGGGTACGTATCTTAAATAATGAGAATACTAGCTATCTTGGAGCACTGAGAAGTCTTTCAAATATTTCAAAAAGGTTTACTTGTTATTAGGTGCCTTTTATAAGTGGGAGGCATCTGTGGAGGACTGAGAGGAGCCAAAAGAGCTATATCTAGCTTCTACCATACTGAGGAAACTAGATGGTAAATTATTTTGAAGAACATCTTCCTCAGACTTTGATGCAGAGATTGAGGAGCTTTCCCAGAGGTCTAGGCTCTGGATCTTTGCAGTATAATTTGAGAAGGTAATAAAGGAGATGGAAAATAATTAAAGTCTAACTTTTGGATTTTCACAGTCCTATTGTTTTCTTGGACTACTTAATGTTCAGAACAAATCTGCAACATCCTCTGCCTATAGCAAGAGTACCATACAAGGAGGGCAACATTTCTTTCCGGTCTGCCCAAAACTTTGTCTGCTTTTTCTAACTTGTCTATTAAAAGACACAAGCCCTACCACAACCTTTAGACTTCCATGGCCACCATGAACTTATCACGAACATTATTAATTTCAATGTATACTTCAAAGACAGCAAAATCCCCTAATGTGAAGGCTCACACGTCTCCTGCCATGGTTAGTACCTAACTAACACACAGTGTCAGTATTTCCTAGGTTGCCACATTATCAAGATGTACCCAGAAGCACAATTTGGGACAGTTTTCATCACCCACTCATGTCAGTGATAGAGAGTGATAGGAAATATTATGGTGGGTGAAATTCTGCCCATATTTTGGCTCCTACTAATAAGTTTTTCCCAATTCATGTCATGAAGTACCAGGAGATCCTAAATAGTCAGATATGACCACGGTAAAGCAATATGAGTCTTTTTTTAAGATGAGTAGAACTCCACTCTTAGTGTTGGGTCTGGCTTTCCTGAGATGTCTTTAAAATATTTTCAAAGCTAAAAATGCCTTTTGTGGAGCAAGTGAAGCTCCACACTGTTCTTTCTGAGAACACAGAAAAACCTGACTGAGGTACAATCAGATAAAACATCTGATTTATTTTCTCTCCTTACTGTTCTGCAGAATGACAGAATTAAAAAATCCGTATTTGACATGTGAAAAAAACTGTACCACATTCAAAATATTTCATTTTGAAAGGTACATAAATAATAAAAGCAGGAGAACTAGTTAGCTTCCTGTAGGGAAGCTGTTTGTTTGATAATATATTAAGAAACATCTTAATTGGCAGTCTGAAAGAAAATGAAAGAGGGCATACTGAATCCATGTCAAAAATCTATATTAGAAGAAGAAGTAAGGAAGTGAGCATCAGAGCTGAGATAAAAGTTCTGCTTTTCAAAATGATGAACGTAATTTTTTAAGATCAAGGTGCCTTTAAGGCCATAAAATGAAAGAAAACCTGATTAAATTATCAACAAATTCATTTGCTTGTAGATGCTGTCATACAAATATATTTCTGGGAATCCAGTGCCTAAAAAGTAATTTGTGAATAAGTCAATACTTATTTTTCTACACTGATACATATGCAAAGCTCGAGCTGTTTATGAGGGGAGAAACACTGTTTCATGCATAGTATTCAGTAGTGCTCTGAATTACAGGAACACTCTCTCATAATTCATCCTGATTAGTTTACATGAACTGAAGCAAATAACATTCTGTATTTTCTTACATATTTTATGACTATTTTCATATAAGCAAAAATGCATTAAATCAGACTTTGTCCATTTTTAGGAAAGGACATTTTAGAGCAAATAGAGAATTACAGACTCCTGTTACATCTAACTTTTCTGTAAGCTATGCTTCACTCAGTCATTTGCAAATATTTCTGAGTTTTGGATGTATTGGATACGTTCACTTTTCATATGAGATCCGCTGTCACTGAATGTGATATTCAAATGTAGTTGTAAATGAAAGCTTCTATTTTGCCTGAATTTAAAACCTCAAGTCTCTTCTGTCCCTAAACAAACATAGGAAACCTTAGTTGCTTATTCAGAGAAAAAAATATTTCCTTCTTTTTCCAAAATTTGCTCTTATTTTGCTTGCAATTTTCCTTTGTTCACATACCTTTATTCTCTTCATTAATGTTGCTGATGTGTCCGAATTAACAAGTCCTATTATTATACTCCTAAATGGGGCAAATTTGAGATCACCTATGAAAATCAAAGCAAAGCTCTGCCACACCACATTTTCATCCACTTTCCAGAAAGGCAGAGATTATCCTGCAGCACTGAAGGCTCTACTTTCGCGGTGGGAAAAAATTCTGAATTTTACACTGTTTGCTGGCTATGCACAACAGAAGAATAGACAATACCATCTGAGCTTGGGACAATTAACAGGATGTCTTTAGAATATTTTTATAATGTTAATCTTTTCTTTTGCTTGAGCCAGCATTCCCCTGGAGAGGAAGAGAAATGATGCTGAGACAACTTACTATTGCAAATTAATTGTACGGTCTATTTCCCAAGCATTTAATTTGGCCACAGCAACCTGTTTAACTCAGATGAGTTGTCAGAAAGTGACATAAAAGAGAGACCAAATTCTTTAGAGGTGGCCAGTAATTTTAAAGGGATGAAGGGAAACGGCTGGCATTATTGCTTTTGTCCAAGTAAAGCCTCTTCTAAACAGGGTAAGGGAAAATAAGTGATTTAGCCTGACCAAAATTCATGCTTCTTGCGATCTTTTGGAAATGTTGTCTGAAGAGGAATTGTGGACTGGAACAGAAGACTGAGAAGTCAGGCTTCATATGGCAAAAGCGTATGAAACATAAAGAAAAAAGCATAACATTTTTTACTTCTCACAAGTCTGAAATTTGGAATAAGTTTGGGACAGGAATTGGGGTGGATGTACCTGCTCAAACCAGAGCCACCTACTCACAAGGCAGCAGTCTCTACCTGCACGAGTACAGATAAGACCATTGAGAAAAGGCTAATACATTTGGTCCCTGTTGCTTCCAAGTCAGTGGGTCTGAATTTAATCTTTTACAGCCTGGTTTGTTTTTTTGTTTTTTAGCTCTGGCATTCTAGGAAGTATTTCCATGTGCGTACCCCTTGTCTGAGTCCACTCTTGGTATGTGGGCCTCTGCGATGAAGCAATCCTGGATCCTTAACCCATTGCCTCTAACTTTCCCAGCCTGCTGCCTCGGTTCTTCTCTAACAGCTGTATGGATTTCAGCTTTTCAAAGTCCAGTTTGATTCAGTCTGTCAACACAGGAACTTATATTTGGCATAAAATCTTTTTGGGACCTCAAAGGTATAATTTTATAGTTAAATACATTGCGTTTTTCTGGGAAAACTTAAAGGCAGTGGATAATGGAGACAGATTAGGATTTGGCATTTTAACAGACTCTCAGGAAATCTCTCCCTGAGTAAACTCTGTTTCACTGGGAATATTTATTGTTCAGGAAGCAACACTTAAAATTTTCCTTGCTGTGAAAGAATTCTGCAGAATCATATAGATGGTGGCGTATCACCCCAAAGAAGACTTCTGCTAGATGATTACTACCTATAACAATGTATCCTTCTTCCACAAAGCTGGCAGGCGTAAGCAAATACTTCTAATAGGGGATTACTCTTTGAGAACAGGACGTAGACATTTTAGTTACAGGGAGTAGAAGACTAAGAAACATGAATACAAATTTGGAATGGATAAAATACTTATCCTGGTGCATTTTGAAGATAATCAGTTCCCATTTTGTTAGCATGTCCTAGAGATGACTTATTTTCAGAGAATTACCTTTCACAATTTTAGATTCCAGAGAAATATGATTCCCAGAAGTTCAGGGATTCCTTTCACTAAACTGACCTTGAAGAAAAGATCTGTTTCATTCTGTGCCTAGTCTCTTCCTTTCCTGTCTCCCCTTATCACTTTTGAGAAGCCAGTACCATCGGTGACATTCACTCCGCAGGCTTTGTGCTCCTGCCAGCTTGCCTGCCCTGCAGACAGTGGGCAGGAGCAAAGCTCCTTGCAGGGACTGGGCACAAACTTGTTCTACGTGCTACTCAAAAATCCTAATCTGAATCTTGGTACCAGATATCCATTCATTTATTAAGAGCAAATACAGCAGACAACTAATGCTCTACTTTTTCTATTATTCAAACCTGCTGCTAACAATGAAGAAGATGATGTCATTCCCTGGATGTGACAAAGGACTAATATTATATGCAGTAAAAGCAATGAGTCAACAGTTTCTATGCCCTTGAGGTCAAAGCATTCAACAGTTTTGAAAGTAGACTGTTCTTTTTGTGCACAGAGCTTGTAGTTTTATATTAATACAAAATGGGTACAATCAAGATATAATTAAAAAAAACCATTTTTTTTTTAGTTTCAAACAGAATGTTTCAAACTAGAAGTCCAACTGAAATACCTTGTAATATAAACTTCATAAAAATTTAACCCAGATATGTTAAGTATAATATTGCAGAACACTTTTTTTTGGTCAAAAATACATTATCTATCTTAAGTTACCATTTGTACGATCTTGAGAGGCACTTTGCAATTCCCAGTAACATTAGTAAGAACTGTGAGTATTAATGCAGCAACTAAATAATATGAAATGTTCTGGAGATATTTTGTAATGGTCTGAAAGATAAGCAAGACCTTTAACATGGAAATGTGTTTTGAGAGACAATTGAAAGCAAGGAGTCTAACAACCGAAGTTTCCCAGATTTACTGGAATACATGAGGTATTGACCACATCCTGGCCACCTTCAACCGCAGCTGCATCTAGCTCAGGCTAGTGCAAGAAATGCCTAGTGTTGACACAGATCCTTTCTTCAGTAAATCTAAAATCATTATGGAGGATTATTATCCTCCTCATACAGACAGTGAAACTGAAGCACAGAGAAGTGACAGCTCAAGGTCATTTAAAAGTCAGGAGAGTTTGGAAAAGAACCCAGATTTCTCAATCCTTGTCCAGCACTCTGCCCACTGTGCTTCATTGCCTTGCTGAGTATCTGCTTGATACAGTGCCTTTTCAAAACTAGATATAATTTAACAACTTTGAGAAGTTTTCAATTCATCATATTGTTGTCTATAATAATTTTATTTTGTGGAAGAATAGACTTGCCTAATTGGATCAGGCTGCTGACACACAATCAAGTGCAAGGGAATCCCAGGCCAGCTGCAGTCTCCGTTCCTGTTGTCCTTGCAGACCAAATTCAGAGACAGGACAGCAAACTGGACTAGATCTAGATGGGCTTCTATGTAGGAAGAAATATCATTTTGCCTGCATTGATGCTAGCTGACAGTGTTTTGGATTAAAATGAGCCCTAGTGTGGAATAAATAATACTCAGCATTCTAACAATTAATTGAAATTACACCTTAGACTCTGAATCCCAAGGAATTTCTTCTGGCACGCTGACAAAGTGCCAGACAAAGTTTTCTTAGTTTATGCTTTTTTTTTTTTATTACCACTTTATTGTGTCACCTAAAATAACTGCAAATGGGTTCAGACATAACTTGTACAGTACATCCCAGGCCCAAGTGATTACTTACCCAAAATATGGAAGAGCGCATCTGGCAGGCTAGCTGGTCAGCATCCTGACAGCTTTATTAGAGAAGTAAATGCAAGAGGCATGGCTCAATCTGATCTTTAAACTCTGTGTCTTCTAATGCTTAAGGAACTCTTATCTTTTAGATATTTAAACCAAATATTTAAGCCCTAAAGATATCTCAGGTGTTTTAGAGTTATGTCACACCGCTCAAGCAAGATGAGGATGCTTCTGAGTTAGCCAAGAGTCACAAGGGCTCCAAGGCTCCGCACGGTTCCTTGCAAGCCACAGAACTCTTGGGATTTTAATGACAAGGACTCATTAGAGCACTTCAATTGAAACATACACATTTCCACTAAAATTCAGTGACAAGTTGCTCTTATAAACTCAAACAAAATCAGATAGATTCAAAAGAAGGCAAAATGAAGTCTGAAGTAGCTTACAGAATTTCCTCTGGATATCTCAAGCTAATTATAAATCATATGGCATGCAGAGTCTGGTATTTTCATTTCCATTGTAATTGATCCTCCACAGTCATGATTAAGGAAGGACACAATGATTTTGATGTCATGTAAAAGAGTGATGAAATATATTTCCCATGTGAAGTAGACAGACATTAGAATCTCTTTTTGAAGTCATGAGATATTTTTGCAGGCAACATCTTACTACTTAATGAAAGCCAGCATCTGAATGTACTGCAGAAAGATTCACGCACGCTGAAGCCGTGTTAGGCGTGTTGTTTTACAGAATACATATATTTGTTCCCTTCCTGTGACTCACACAAATACAAATATATTTATTTATATTAAAGGTAAAGTTATTATTGGTCTATTTAATAAGTAGACTTATGAAGAAAAAATAAACACAGGGGCTCATATCCTAGTGTGTTCCAAGAAGGGATCTTTACGTGACCTTTGCTTTTAAAGCCCTGGTCGCAGCAACAAACTTTGAAAACTTGCACAACATGAAGCACTCCAAGTACTATTGAAGCTGCTCCTTTGTTAAACAGGATATTACAAGTTTAAACTAGGGACAGAGAGTCCTATTCAGGGACATACTGAAGATTATAATTAAAATTAAACATATCTTCATGTTATTTTGTAAATCAAAGCTTACCTAAGCAGGTGACACTTCCAAAAGAATATTATAACAAGCCTCCCGCCCAAAAGCAAAGGCATATTAATATTAACTTAGAGGCATCAGCCACCTTATTAGTTCAAAATTTTGCTAATATGAGATCTGACAAAACTAAAGCTCTGTTCAGCGTTAGTTTGACTGTCAGCACAAAAATTTCAGACCAGTAGCATTTATAAATTCATAAAGACAAATGTATTCTTAATGTTAAATAATATAGATAGAAAAGAATAAAAAGCTTTTCATGAAATCGTGAAGCAAATTATTAGGCTTTGGGCTACTTTGTATATATGTTTATCACATCACCATTCGAACAGTTAGTAGGTCAATCCTTTATTATATGCTGCAGTGTCTGTTTAGAACCTTACTCATAACTATCATTTCAACAAATCAGTTTACCCAGTATAGCATGATAGTATTGATCTGCAACAGTATTACAAGCTCCAGGATTATGAACAGGAAAAGTATCAAACAGCATCAACTCTAATTCTGATTTTATCCCACAATACAATTGACATCATGCTGCAGTATGGATATAGATTTAGCTATGGCCAAGGGGTTGATATTTTTTGGATGTATTAATTTGTTTCACAGTTTTACTGTTACTTTTCTCATGTATTAATACAGGCAAGAATGTTTCATAATATTAAAAAAAACCCCAAACTGTTTAGCTGGAAGGCCTTTTGAGAGAACACCTTCTAATTATTCCACAAAGTTAAATCTTTGTCTTATTTTCTCTTCCCTGGTGATTTTCTATTGTTGGGAGGAACAAGAGGGGAACTTTATATCAATTTTAATCTATTTTCCCAGGTGAAACAAAGTAAGAAATAGGCATAGCACGCATAGTATATTAACTATGTTTTGTCAGTTAGTGTTGTCTGTGGAGAAGATGTTGGCATACAAAACCTGATGGATATTCCCTCCCTCTTCTGGACAGATCCATCCCTCCTTCCAGGAGGGAACTTGGGAGACCCCTGACTTGTTCAGTAATTTTCCTAAGTGCAGAGGTAGGTCTGAAGCCTACTCCGTTAAAAAGAAATGGTGAGAGAGGCTCTGAGAGGGGCCTCAACGTAAGCTATCTCCAGCTGCAGAGCTGAGGATGAACCCAAATCCCACACCCCAGGAGCAGCAGCAGGAACGGATGGATGCTTGTTTTCAAGTCAAGGTTGGAGCTAATCTGTTCCTGAATTGCAAGACAGGATTGGGAATGTTGGATGGAGAACAGGCCTGGTCCTGAATCCTAATATTAGACAAGCAGGCATAGAGGAACTTCAGGTAAAAATGGGTATGATGGGTAGGCTTTCTTATTGAGCTGAAGAAATAGGGCAAGATTTCAGATGGGATAATTTTCTTGCAGAATACATAATCTCCCCTACCAGTTAGATCAGGAATTATTACCCACTCACAGCATTCTACATAGCTAGAATTGTATTACTCATTCTCCTTAACAGAAACCTAGTACTGTGGGTTTGGTGACACACTGAAAATTTATTTTGATCTTTCTTGTGTTTTCAGATGGAAATGTACTGTCTTCTTCCTGATCTTGGATTCGAGTACATATGGAAAAAAATTTTTTTAAGTGATTAAGAATAAAAGTTTATATGGATTTATTTGTAAATGCTGGTTATGGGCCTCCCATAACGAATCAGCTTTTTTCCTACAAGTCTTGCTCAGTACTAATTAGTACAAAACTTTGTTTTCTCTTGCAAATGCCATATTATGTATGAGATTTTCAACAGGAATAAAATATTGCTTTTTAAACAGGAGTGGATGTTATCACTTCAAATGTGCTTATATGTATTTCCTGTGCTTAGATATAGCCTAACAATAACAATACCACAATTACCAGAATGTATAATCTATAATGTAGTCCTGTGTAAATCAACACACAGCTGAACAAGTTGCACACATCCTGCAGGATACCACTGCCATTCTAAATTGTTTCCGGTTAACACTGTGCATCTGCAGGATGATTTCTGAGCTCTGCTCAGACTGACTCCTAACTTAGAATACTGGAGGTTACCTCCTTCTAATATTTAATGGGACCTAAATATAGATTTAGGTAGAGACATAGCATGCTTTGTTCATGATTGCCTAAATGGGAAACCAGAAAACCAGACTTAGAAGAAAAACATGATGTTTTAAAAATACTTACAGGATTTCCAACAAGAACACAAAATAATTGCAAACGTAGCAAGGGCAAATGTTCAGGATTTCAATTTGATTGTTAAATTACTAAAATAATGCATACCTGGGTTTTACATACAGTGGAGACCTAAATGTATGATCTCAGATGCTCTGCCATTCCTTTTAGAATAGAGCATAATTTCTTCTCTATGTAAAATATCTGAAAAATATACATTTTTGAAAGCAATTTTATGAAGTCAGAGAAAAAGCAAAGTCCAAACTAAAACAGAAATACGTCATTTTAATTGCAACACACATTGCAGCCATATACTCAGAACAGGAATACTCTGACTGAATGTCACTGTTGTGATTCAGTTACTCTAAACTAATTAATTAGAGTGACTAACTCAGAAATTAAATCTAGTTGACCTGTTCAGTAGCTTTGCACTTTTAGTTAGTTCTCTGATTCTGACTTTTCCAAATAGATGTTAAAACCAATACAAAGTTTTAAAATACTGTAAACCACTTTAAAATGTAATTTAAAAATATGATCCTTAAAAAAAAAAAAAAAAGAGGTGGCAGTTGTGTAATTTGACAACTTTTAGAATTGGACTCGATAAGCCTTTAGCTCTCATTCTGCTTTATAGCTGGGGGACAGACCATCTTTCATGGGTATATATAACTTTCACTGAGTCTCTTAAAAGCCACCAGAATTTTAGTATGTTTTAAAACAATAATACAGCAATTTAGAGAAAATATATTATGAAAAACCTGTAATTTTTCTCTTTCTGATACAGGTCTACCATACCAAAAAGAGATTCTAGCAGGAAGCGACAATCAATGCACTGCTTGCTTGAAAGGTATTTTAAATGATCCCTTTTTCTTGCTGCTTTTGGTACAAAATAATGTGATGAATAAATGACTCATACTTATTATATCCATTGCAGAAGCTCATAGAGAATATGTATTGTGTTAGCATGCATACCTGCATTGCAGAGGTCATTGAGGGGAGCAGGGCAGGGGTGCAAGAAGCAACCACGGCCATGTGGCCAAGGGTAGCTGAAGGATTGAACACACACATGCCGAGAGAAATGACCAAGCCCCTCTGCACTTCAGCTCTTCTGGGACATGCAAGTCTGCTATTATACAGTGTAGCCATTCAGATCCATACCAACAACTTTTTCCTGTAAGTGTATTGTCTTTTCTGTACCGGGTGGTTAATCCATGTACTCATTTTACATTCCTTTTTATTGCCTTTTACTTTCTCTAGTCTGATCTTGTGTAGAAAGACGGTCAGAAACTTGATCACCTGTACTAAACACAGTTTGGATGGCTGCCTTTTTAACCATGATTGAAGAAAAAAGACTACTACTATATTTTACCTGTATATACTAATCCAGCTGCTCTCATACCAGGTCCCTCTGGAAGCACTTCATATCCCTTTGGAATTAATAGTCAACTGTACATTATCATATGACAGGGTAATGGGGAGCCTGGCTATCCCTGGCTGTAGAAAAACCTCTGAAAGTAGGCTATGATGTGCCATACACACACTAGGGTGACTGCATGGAAGCCGACTTAGCTGAAGCTGAGGATGAATTATTCTGCTTGTCCAGATTCAGGCTGACTCCTGCAGTACTGCTGAAGCGATCTAGACATACATCTCCTCGTGCTGGTGTTTGCACTGGTAACTCTGCTAGGATAGACACAGCTCTGCTGGTCTTAGTCTGTATGGATCCAGTTCTTCATTCTTCAGCAGCCTGTCTACTTAACCCTGAGCTGTCTCTTAATTTTGGTACATGATTTTGGACTGTCACAGATGTGTGGGTGTTGCTCCCACTCAGACAGCAGACAGACCCAGCTCTGCTTACAGCAGTGATTTTTAAAAAAGCTTGCAAACTTGTGATGTCATTACAAATGCTGATGATCTTATGCTTATAAAATAATTACTAATTCTTTAATGATGCAGATACTTTAGACAGTTATAAAAAGCAGGCAGAATTATCAAATTATATTTGTCTTATTTATTGCTAATTTTTTAGCTGTGGCACCACCTTGTGGACATTACTACATGGAACGAAAAGTTGACTAGTGGCAACAAAAGCAACTAAACAGAGCAGGCATTTTGGAAAAACAACTGTATTCACACATGATTTCCTAAAGCAGAGTAAAATAACTAAATTTAAAAACTGATTCCTAAAAATCCACATATGAAATAAAATGTATAATAAATACTGTCACCAGCGTACTCAGTTGTCTTTGCAGATTTTACCAACTGTTCTGAGCATCAGCCTTCAAAACTATTTTTGTTCCTTCTTGATAGATTAACTAGCAGCATCTGAACCCCCGTTCTGTTGTTGCTGTGCAAATAGACACGACTTGTGCAAGTATCCCAAGCAACAAAACTTGCAAAATCAGAACCATAATACTGAACACATGGAGAAAACCTTAGGTCCTACTCCATAAATGTAAAGTCAGCAGTGAGATTAGTGTACACACTAAGCCACAAGAAAAATGATCTCTAACGCAGATGAACTGGTGGATCTTTTAAATGCTTGCTGAAAAACAAAACAAAACAAAAAATAAATTTAAATTCCACTCTGTTGGCCATTAGATTCCCAGAACAACCTTTCACAGTTGAGATAACAGGGTGTTACTGTTATGAGTACTCTACCTGCTATACAGGCAAATCAGTAAAGCACAGAGGAGCCAGAATTTTAAACAGAAGAAGATCTCCAAGTTGTATGCAGCATATATCCACCCTGTGTCTGCCTATCTGAGCAAGCTTGGGAAGCATAATATTAAACATTGAACTGCATTTTCTATTTCTATCTCTTCAAAAAGTAACTGCATACAACTTGTTATTTACACTAGCATAAAGTGAAGGTGGAGGAGAAGATGAAGACTCGGACCAAGTTCCTTCCCTCTTGGATTGTCAACAGACTGTGCTGAACTCCACCTGGGGATCTCACATGCATAAGCCCTGCTGGGGATGAACCGCTTCCGTGTCTCTGGAATAGTGTTGGGACACTGACCCCTCATTTCATGTCTCCTCTTCAAATATGGACCTCTGCAGGCCCAACACTGCAGGCCCTTGGACTAATACTGACCATACCACAGTCCCTCCCCAAACTCCCACTTAGACAGCTCCCCTTAGTAGTATATGAAAGTTCATCCACCCGAGCATTTCCATTTCTGGTTTAACTCTTTGACAAATATGTAACTATTAAAGCAAGGCACGGAAACTCTCCAGTCTTGAGCTGAGAAAACTTCTTTTAAGTTGCTGTCTCAGTTGATTTTTTTTTTTCTTTGTTAGTATCTATTTTTAAATGAAGTTTGCACAAGTTTCTTCTCACCTCTTCTGGATTTTTGTGCATTCACAAGCTCTTCCCAATTAATCATTATAGTGAATAGGAATAACCAGTAAATCGAGTTTTTGGCTGGCAGCCTCAGAGGCTGCTCCACAAATGCCCACAGCCCTTGTGCCATTTCTAACTGAAATGCAGTGTTACAGCAAACATCAGAGTTCACTAAATTGAACAAAATGAATAAATACAGGTAGTTAACAAACTTTTACAGAGATGCTTGCTTGACATCTGAGGTAACTGTTAGCAGAGGTGGTCTAGCATGTGAGAAAACCAAACCACTCTGGGAAGAAACCAAGCACAGAAAATCTCAGACTAGCTAAAATGATATACTAAGCACTGTCAGCCAGGGAAGCAAACTCATCCCCAATGGATTTTGCAGATCCTACCCAGGAGCTGTGGCTTACTGGGTTTTGGTGACACGTTACTCACATGGATTCCATAGCCTACATCCTTCTCTATTCTTACAGTTATGTATCGTTAGTAAAGGAGGCAAATAATCATTGCTGCCACCCACTGTGGCATAGTCTCGGAAGAAGAGGGATGAGGAGTACAGCTAAGGCATCAGCATGGCCTCTGAAGACTCTGTGAGCTGAAAGTAATCCGATTTACAGGTATTGCACCAAGAAAGAAACCTAGATGACAACAAAATTCAGAGTCAAATTTACTCTTTGTTAAATAACCACTTTATATAATATTGTCCATTGTTGGAGAAGTTACCAGCTGAAAAATGAAGACTGGAGCGGATTACAGGAATGGAGTTAAAATAGCTAAAGCAACCTCCAAGGTAGTCCATTCCATAATAATGTCACCCCGAAACACATTATCAGGAAAGATCAGAATATACATCAATATAGATTTTTAGAAAGTTAGTTTATTAAAATGTCATGTAATGCAATTAAATATATTGCTCAGTATAAAGTCTATATTAGAAAACACTAGAAAACCACCTTTAGCTAACATAGCTAAACATACACAGAGATGGTTGGGCCAAAAGAACTTTGGAATTAATGAAAGAAAGTTTGAGCAGAAAATAACAATGTACTTTTTAAAGGAAACACTTCCATTAATGACATAAAATGATATGATGTCATACCTGTTTGCATTCCTGGGCCATCTGAAACAGAATAGTCTGAACACAGTGAATGCTGTTACATACAATAACATTTTTTCACATTAAGCTTTTTTTGTTTATGTAGATATTTTGAACCATTTATCCTTCATCTAGAACAGACACTACTCTTGTTGGAACTGGTGTCTTTCCTTTGGGAATAGCAGCATTGTACCTGTTTTATGAAAGAACATAGAGTAAAATGTCATTTTTTTCTTTTAATATCTCATAAAATCAAAATATCTTTTAAAACATGACAATAATAATACAATTTTTACAATATAGATATTTTTAGAATTGTTTCTTAGAAACTCAAGTTTTATTTTGTTTATTCTTCTTCATCTCAAAAAGATGAAGCAGTTTATATTGGTAAAATTGTTTTCCTTTAGTATCTTCATACAATACATATTACAGTTATTTTACTTTTTGTGCTCAGTAATTCCCTAGTATAAGTGCACTGGAAAAAGTACAGGGCTTCTAAATTCTTAGTGATTATTCTTAGAGATTGACTATTAAACTTATTTTCAACTTAATTATCTGTTTCTGAAAAAATAAAGCATTTGTTGCCCCTTATGCATACTTAGTGCAGCAATTCTCCTTGGGGACCATCAGCGTAATCCTGTTCCCTATTGCAATCAGTTGCACTAGCGCAGCCCTGGATGTATTTGGATGGAAGTTTTCATCCAGAAAATTGCAGCAGCAGTTACCATAAACCTGGGGTGAGTGACACAGAAGAGACTGTGCCAAGTCTATTCTTATATTGAACTCAGTTTATAAAAATATCTTATTTCTCATCTTCTTGAGCAGGTGAAAATGTTATTTCGTGTCCATCGCATTCAGTTGATTTGCTTTTAGAAAAGAAGCTAATAAGCTCTGTGGTAAAAATAACTATATTTCCATAATGGTATTTCCTCCAGAGAGTTGGAACTCCCTTGAATGTTTTAATTATCTCTTTCCTGAAAGTCAATGAAGTAGCATGGCACTATATTAAAATAATTTTCTTTCGGTTTCTGCAAGAACTGATTTCTTGCTGAATTAGTGTATCAACTGCAAAACCAATCTCCACAGCACTGGTGACCTTATGTCACTTCAGGTATTACAGAGCTAGAGAGAAAACAGTTTCAGAGGGCTATAACAGTTTAAAATTATTCAGCATAAATCCACTTACTAAACTGATACATGCAGGAGACAAGCCCCTGAAATTATGGTGCTAATCTGTATGGCTTAAAGTCAGATTTCTGCATTTTTAAATGCCATACCCACCGACACAGAACCGCAGTGGGTATTAACAGAAAATGGGATGGAACAGGCAGAAATCTGGTCAGGCTGGAGAAAATCCTGGGAGGGAGAGAATGAATGAGAAAGCAGCCAGCACCCCCAGGGTAAGACTCCGGGGTACACAGCCCTTGCGTTGGAAAACAAAGGGGGTTCCTACCACAGGGAGAAGTGGAGAAGGGCACCAAAACCTAGACAAGAAAGCTTCAGGGGTCCTTCAATATGAGAAGAATATTGAGGTGACATTCAGAAAGTTTGCAGAAAGGGATGGATAAACCCAGCCTCCCCTAGTCCAAATGCAGAACCTATTTGGTCTACAGAAAAACAAAGTGCACAACTCTCCAGCTATCAAAAGACAAAGTAATATTATTAAGTTATTTAATACTTTTATTCAGTGAACGAAAGTTGCATAAGCCTTTATGCTTATTAGACATTAGATTTAATTTCCTGTATTACTGAGAAATGGGTGACTTGGAGCTATGCCAGGCTTGGATAGATATAATAGGCTATAAATTTATAAAAGGAAAACAGTAGAAGTAGGAACTGCTGCTAGAGGTGTCAATTTAAAGTAATACTCTTCCCACCAAAAAACCCCTCCCACACAGAGACTATTGCAATCAGAGGAGATACGCTGTAAAAGCATTAAGTCAGTGAAAAGTGGTGGCAGCAAGATGGCAACTTATGACTAAGGGTATTATTTGACCTTCATATATTATTTATGTCTGAAGACTTAATTTTGTGGTTTCAGGATGGATTCATCCATAGCAAAATTTGATGCCTTCTAATAATTATCACAGGTGTTATTTATATATTTATGTCTTGGTCTGCCAGACCCAATGTGACTCCATATATTGATAATAAAGAAACAGGTTATTTACTTATTGTTTCATCTGCTAAAGTGCAAAAAAATCAAATCAAATGCTTGATAATCTATTCATTTCCTAATTCCTTGTGCAACATTCCTCAATTTCTTGTTTTTCAGGGTGTTTCCCCTTTTTCTTAGAGGCAATGTGAAAGAGTTTTCAAAAGAAGGAGGATCCAGGAATTCTCAACACTTCAAGTTAGTTCCTTGGCATTTTCATGATGAAAAACCACAGGCAGATCTTCCTATCACTATTCAGCTGGTCTAAAAAAATACATTATCTTTGCCTTTCCATATAAATCTTGTGTCTATTAAAATATGAAAGCCATTTTAAAAGTTCATCTTTGTTCTTATTTTGACGGTGCTTTAAGAATATTTACAAACTAAGTGCCATAGAATATAGAATCATAGAATCGTTTAGGTTGGAAAAGACCTTTAAGATCATTGAGTCCAACTGTTAACCATGCCCACTAAACCATGTCCTGAAGTGCCAGGTCTACACGTTTTTTGGATACCTCCAGGGATGGTGACACCACCACTTCTCTGGGCAGCCTGTTCCAATGCCTGACAACCCTTTCAGTAAAGAAATTTTTTCTAATATCCAATCTAAACCTCCCCTGGCGCAACTTGAGGCCATTTCCTCTTGTCTTATCTCCAGCCACCTGACAGAAGAGACCGACCCCCACCTCCCTACAACCTCCTTTCGGGCAGTTGTAGAGAGCGATAAGGTCTCCCCTCAGCCTCCTTTTCTCCAGACTAAACAACCCCAGTTCCCTCAGCCGCTCCTCATAAGACTTGTGCAATGTAATTACATATTTTGATTTTTCCTTGTTCAAATTATGACATTCTCAACTCCTTGAGACACAGTATGTGCCTATTACTGAAGTAATATGTCAAAATACATTGCAATTTGTTAATATCCATACTAGTAAGGAAAGAAAGCGTGTAGCAAACCAACCAACAAATTCTGCACCATAAACCACCAAATATTTATTTCTAGAGTAAAGTATATGCTAAGATTTTCCAGAGCAAGATTAAACTAAAATAGGTGTTCAGAAAGAGAAAGGTTGTTACCATCTGTGGTCCAGCTGAAGTGAGAGATCGTTATATGTATTCAGTGTCATTGATAAGACCCAAGTCTTGGGTAAGACCCAAGTCACTTCCATATCTGTATTTTTAAGTCAAATATCAATCTGAGGAGACATTCAAAACACTTAGCAGCTCTCATTACGCCTTTTCTGGGCCTCAGCCATCTGGATGTATTTTTAGGGTCACAGCCTTTGCTTTCTTTAGGATTCTTACACAGCCAAGTTCCAGCTAAAATGCTGACAAGACATAAGCAAACTGCTTCAAATATTCACAGCATCACTGAGGTTGGAAGCACCTCTGGAGATCATCCAGTCCAACCCCCAGCTCAGAGCAGAATCACCCAGAACAGGCTGCTCAGGAGCTTGCCCAGTTGGGCTTTAAGTATCTTCAAGGATGCCAACTCCACAACCTCTTTGGGCAACCAAGTGGCAGATGCTCCATTCTCTTAATCATCTTCATGGCCATCTCCTGCACTCGCTCCAGTATGTCCATGTCCTTCTTCTTGTGGGGAGCCCAGAACTGGGCACAGTACTTGCACTGAAGTCTCACCAGTGCTGAGTAAAGGCGAATAATCACCTCCTTTGACCTCCTGGCAATGCTTTTCCTAATGCAGCCCAAGATGCTGCTGGCCCTCTTTTCCAATATGTATGTTTACAGATACAACAGAATTTTAAGGACATCATTAGTTTTATATTTCCAGGGCCTGCTATTCATCAGGGAAATACAAACTATATTATTCTGCTAATACATGTTTTATGTCAGTATCAGGGATTGTATTTATGCTCATTACATGCTTTTCCTAAAGAACTGGCCCATTAAAAACAGTTTTTTGGGATGACTACATACTGCCTTGTAAAAACATCTGTGCACACATTTCTAAGGGTAACCCTGAAAAACTCTAACAGTGCAAATCCAGGTATCTTCATAGGAATGAAGGCATCTTGGAAAACTGCAATTCTAAAGAATAGGAATTCTCAATTTCATCATGTTGTTACTGTTGAGATCTAAAGATAACAGATTAATCACCATTATGTTTAACTCACAGATAACCTTTTGTAGCAGTAACATCCAGCTCATAAACTTCCACAGTTTCCAAAAGCACTCCATATTGTTTCAGGAGCCAAAAATCCAGTTTTCCCTCATGTATTCCTGAGAACCTTCCACTTCCTCTGCAGCTGCCACAGTGCAACTGTGGACAATATTATGTATTGACAACACACAAATTTTCTGTGCAGAAAGGTCCATAGACTTTCCAGTGGGTCCTCAGGCAGCCTAAAGCAATGAGATGTTCTATCAGATTCGTTTGTCTTGGCAAGGAAGACAGCAACCTTGTTCTTGAAAAATCTACATTTAGTTCCTCATCTATAAACAATTTTCATCAGTTCTTCCATCTGCAGTATATGTTTTTGGCAAACAATTCATAGCGTTTCTTGTTATACATGTCAAATTGTTTCTGTTCTGCATGAGCTATGATGACTTAAAGGACCAAAGTGTCATGTGGTGGAAGGAGTTTGTTCCCTCTGAATCCAGTGGTACCCTTACTGCCTGGGTTGGTCCATGATTTTTTTGCATTTCTGACAGTCTGTGACTGCAGAAAACAGGAACAATTAGGCAAAGCAAAACTCCTTGCCATTAGTGACATAGCAGAACACGAGCCAATACACAGTCTAGCTAATGTCCATTTACCTTCTGGAACAGTTTAAAGCAGGATGCAAAATATTCTTCCAAAAATATACAAAGTCCTTTCCATCTTTTTTTTCCTATAAAGCTATGCCAAAAGCCCTGGGAAAGCCTTTTGACTCTTCAGCTAAGATGCTCAAAAGAAAATTGGGAGACTGGCAAAAAACCACAATATAATTTGGACAATGCTGGGATTCAGATTAACATTAGGAAAAGCAAACACCTTTCATACCACTCCCACCTCTCACATATCCGTGCTGAATTGAGATTAAAATTCAGATGCTAGGAAGCAGAGTAGCTCTTCCCAAAACAATGCTAGATTGGCCCAGGAGGCCACAACCTGCACGATTTTTTATAGACTGACTTTCAAAGTGCCTCATAGCTGCCTCTTGGTCTCAGAGATGTTGAATATCATTCTCAGCTTTTTCCAACGCAGACCAGATGTTGTATTGTGATAATTCTCTCATGGACCTTTTCCATTTTGACTCTCCATCAGCTAGGGATCCAAAGAGACATTACTTGAAAAACAGGAACCATAAAACAGCCAGGAACTTATAAATTAAAACACAAACACTAATTTGTTTTCTAAGATACAGATGTCTTTTGTCAGTTCAAGCCTTGATCTCTCCACCAGTTAAAGGCAACAGTTTCCGTGGAGGCATGCACTGGAAATCAGCCAATGGGCATTAACTTTTGGTTCTGATTGAACTGGGGAAAATCTGAAACAGAAACACAGATTAAAAGTTGTGATAGTAATTAATGGCTGATGCCATTTTAAAATGTTCATGACATTAATACCAGAAAAAGTGTCTTACCATAAGGAACTGTAGGATTATTATTGAACCTTTTGGACAAGGCTCGGAAGAGTTTCAAGTTGTCTTTGGTGATGGCAGGGGCCTTGCCTTCTCCTTACCTCGCTGATCTGTTTATGCACAGGGACCAGGATCCATCTCTGGGGAAGTGCATCCTACGGTGGTGACTAATGCAATTGGCAGTGGTGTTACGGCAATGTGGTACCACCACAGCTCCAGAGAAAGGGACAGGGCTGGAAGAGGAAGGGACACAAGGCAGAGACAGTACAGGTGCAGGGTAGTGGAACAGGCTAATACCACAGACATGAAAATGTAAGTAATGAACTGTATACTTTAAATAACTATTCTGGTAAAATACTACAGCAACATCAATACTGTTCTTTAATAGTTTCTACAGCACTGTATCCTTGCAGAAATTAATTGCCAGATAAAACACTGTCTGGTCAATAAAACATGAACTTTGGTATGAAGGATTAGTTCTGGTGAGTTTATAAAGAGGTAGAGCAAAAGCTTTCTTCCTTTTGATTAAGAAGAAGAATCTGCTTCAAGTTGCCTAGCTGCAAATCAAACGTAAGCTGAAAAAGCTGAAAATCAAATATAAAGTACTATACTAAAATTACATACCAAAGTTGGAATTCAAATGTCATTACGGAGACACAGATTTAAGAGAACACTTTAATATGTTACGAACACAAGTGCTCAGAGTTCAACTGCATATATTTAATTTTGTAGTAACTTAACACATCAAACCTTGTTTTCAAATGGCCATTGAAAATCTTTCTATCTTTTTCAATGCTAAATCACTTGATATATCAGTACTATTACATCTCTTAACATTTTTATATCAATAAAAAATGAATACGCAAAGATTTAAAATAGTAGAAAAGCTAGAGGCAACCAAAGAAAACATTTACAAAAATGTGCATAATAAAGAGATAAGGATGAAGACGTACTTTCTTTTTTAACATGACCTACATGTGCACTGATTTTTTATCTTCAAAAAGTAGCAATTCACCAGTCACGCCTCTTCATTCCTTCTCAAATCAATTTTATACACCTACACAATTCTTCTGCCAGTGGATTACTGCAAGTTTACACTTAAGCTTTGAGTTTCTAGTCCTGCTGTATTTTCTTGATAAAATCTATTAGTACAAGAGATTCATATTAATCTGCAACTTTTAGCAATTAACCCTCTGTTTATGATACACTGCAACTGAACATTTTATTGTACATATTAGCAGGGGAATGTGCAACAGATTACTCTTCAGTGTCTTGATGTCATCAGTTTCCTTCCTTCTCATATGAGCATATATATACAAGCAACTATAATTTCTAATACAATCTAATATAAAAAGTATTACTGAATGCTTGGCCTTGTCTTATACTCCTCCAGAGACTTCTGCTTTTACCAACACTGGCTTTTTCTAGAGCCTTCTGCTCAGAATGAATAAGGAAATAGTCTGTCCTTTATACCAGGGGGCTGTCCTTTCTCTGTACTACAATGAATTCACTTGGTGGAGCAGGGATTCTGAGCAATCATTTTTCCCTCCCCGGACACCTCTGGAATAAATTCTTGCTTTCCAACACCCTTTTATTACAAGCTTTACATATTAATTTTCTTTTCTTAGGCTACAGCTTTTCTAGATTTCACACCATACTAGTATCTGTCTGTACTCCTCTTGTTGAATTGTTCATGCTTCATTATTTAAGTGCAGGGAATTCTAAGTAGATGTTCCCATTTCATATGCTCTTCCCTTGAGGGGTGAACTAGCATCTGCTGTTCCCGGTCTCTTGAGGAAGAAACACCCTCCACAGAAAGGACCCACAAAGCTCCTTTCATGGCTTCATTTCACACTAAGAAAGATTTTTCTTTTTATTGCACGTGCTGGTTCCAGGAGAATTTGCTCTCAGGTAAAAATTTTAGTCCTGTAGATTGCTAAAGTCTTAATACTCCCTTCCTTAAGGAGCAGACTAAGGTCAAAATTGAGAATATGCATTTTTCTCAAAGGTTTTGCCCTGGCTCAGACAATTCCTCAAAGATGCCCTTCATCAAACCCATAGAATTCTACTTCAAAAGAGGCTTTGGATTGCTATGAGAACTAAAAGGAGTCAGTCAGGAACTCCTAAGCATCCACAGGCATTTCTGTGGATTTTTTAATAATATGCTGGTAATGTGCATTTATAATTTTATCTGTTAATTTATTAAGAATGGTGACTTTTTTAGATCTATTTATGTTATGAACGAGTTGTGTTTATGAAATTCCCAGACTACTGAAGGATGAAAATCTAAGTCTTTAGATTCAATATGAAGTAAACAGTTATTTTAAACTAAACTGTAAAGTGGCAGATGTACAGTCATTTTTACAGGTAATTTTAAGTATTAAAATGTATTGTACCTGATATATCTTTAAAGTGAAGATTTCATCCAGACTCCTCTTGATAAGAACTAGGAAATTCTTTCCTGGCTTTGTGATGTCTAGATCATGAACTTTTGTCTCTTTTTAATCACCGTGCTTAGTCAGACATCCACCTGTAGGAATAGCAACCTCTGTTCTCCCAACAAAGGGGCTGGTATGGCACCCCATTCACATGCCATTTTCCTTTTTACTCTTGTCATCCCTTCCATGCAAGCCACTCCAGCCAAACTTTCCCTGGGTACACTACCTTCTCAGAAAAAAAAGTGGTTACATTTTCAGTTAGAGGTGTAAGATGTCTTTTGAAGAGTAGATTGGATTTATGCACATACCTGTCTCCTGCTTAAAATTCATACAGATCTAACTTGCAAATTCAGTGAAGAGCAGCTCTTTTCTACTACTGCCACTCCAAAATCCTACTGGGATCATTCTAAAACCTTAAAATAAAGATCATATTCTCATATTCATTACGTACCTCAACAGGTTATGTTGCGCAAGACATTATTCTTTTTGAATGTAGTATGACTGTCAAATGCCAACCTAAGAAGTAAAAAATGGAGCTACAGATGTTTTAGCATGGAGGCACCTCTGCCAAAATTTCCCTAGATGTCGCTACACTTTCTGGCTACTTTATTATAGCCTTTATTATTAAATGGAAAACCATCATACAGTTTTCTAATTTCTTCATATAGAAGAAATAGAAAACTATAATATACTAATCCAATTTCTTCGGAGTGACAAAAAGCTATTCTAATTATATGTATAGATTATTTATATAATAGAATATATAAAATATATTCTACTAATGTCATACTGAAATTTGAAAATAGCTTTTATCACAGGCTTGTTTTCATGCTCTTTTTACCTTCCTAACACTATTCCTACCCAGTATGTTGGCTCAGTGAGTCTGGAGTTGCTTGCCCTTTTCCATTACTTTGTGCTGAAACCAAGTATCTCATTAAGGATATTCCCAAAGTTTCCAGATTCAGTTTTCATGCCTACTTTGCTATTCTTTGTCTTAACAATTTTTCCAAAGAATGTCCTTCTGCCCTTATATGATTTTGCCACCCAAAGACTCATTTATACTATACAAATGCTACAGGAAACTACTCTGGGAATTCAAGGCAGGATTCAGGCTTGTTAGTGTTTTAGCCGATTCAGACTTAAAACAGAGTTCTGGGGACAACATCCTTGTTTCCATCCCTGTTTATCACCTCTCTGTAATTTGCTATTTCTTACCTGTGAAAACAGTCTTCAAAAAGCATATGCGATTTCTACACATGAATGAAGTTTCCATATTGGCCAGCAATATGAAGACTCCCCAGTTTATTGCAAAGACTACCAAAATATCTTCAGATTTTCTAAGTATTTAAAATCTCAGTTTTGCTGAGTAGTCATGGATTGATTGTCCACAAGATGGGGCTTCTACAACGGACATCTTTGTATCCAAATTTAAGATTCTGATGCAAAAACTATGAATGTCATCACAGTTGACAGGAACAATTTTAGCCCATACTTTCAAATTCTGGCACAGAAACAGTCCTCACAAAAGGAACCCCACTCCCCATGTCTTGCGTAAAAACAATAATCCCTCAGGAAATCAAAACAGCACCAAGTGATTTTATCTTGTCCTTAACCTTTGCACTGTGCTGGTGTACAGCTTATGAGTCAGAGGCAATATGCACCATTACAGTCATCCTGTGTCTTGCAGAGATTCTGTAAGGTCATCTACTTCTGCCTGAGCTTTTGTGGAAAAGTACATAGTCCAAAACACCATGTAAAGTATATGTTGTTTTGAGACATTTCCCAAGTCAATATGTAACCTAATATATGAATTTCTAAAGCAGTCTCCAAGTCCACTGTTAGGATGTTCCTGTTAAGATGATAACACCTCCAAAAAAAAGTTAGAGAAAGTAGCTCCACAGAGTCTGTAATTTCTATAAACTGAAAGAGGGAAAAGCTTGCTGTTACAAAAACTAACTGTAGGCACGCACTTCAAAATAAATGAAAAGAAAAATAATTTATTCTTAGACACAAAAATTTTGAAACATTTAAAAAAAAGAAAACCAGGAATAGACTTACAGTACCTTTAGCTGTCTTGTTTCAGTGTGCGGGAAGTGTTTGTTTAAACAGTATGTGATTTGTTCTACTAAAAAAAAGGCCTCCTCTTTTGTCATATAAGTAAGCTTAAACAATCAAGATTTTCATGTCTTAAAGGAATCTCCACACAACCAAAAGCAGGACAGACTAACTGGGATTGTGCAGCTACCTTCTTGTATCCCTTCTCGTACTAAGAGAGAAATCAGGAAGACTTAATTTATGATCATTCCTGTTTTCTGCATGATGTTGTTTTCTAGAATTTTGTTCAGGAAGCACAGTATTCCATCAGACAACAGAAGTCTTTGGCATGCAAAAGCAAATACTGGTACAAATTTCCAGCCTGCTCTCCCTCCAAGAGGAGGTTGTACACACACGGACTATTCAAAAAGTAAAACTGGATCTTAAGAAGAGGAAACACTTCTGGCCAGATCGTAAAGTTAATTTCCCAAAGACTAACTCCTCCCCAGTGCCAGAGGCAGTCATTCACAATCACCTAATATTTTTTGTACAAAATCTTCAGTGGTTCCTCCTCACATTCCTTCTGTTCAGTATCCAGTAACTTATCTTCTGCAATTCAGCTAGCTAAGCTGTCACAGACCAGAGTTTCAACAGGAAGTGCTAAATTGTACCCTTCAGAATAATCATCTGGAGAAGCATAAAATAAGAAAATCTGAGTAGGCAGGAATTACACGGAGAAGGATAGGGAGTGACAGTACGCTACAAATGGAAGTCAATGATGTTGTATTATGAAAAAGGAAGGACACTAAGTTTGATAAATGGCATTTTTGCACATACTAAATAATATTCTCTTTACTCAACACTGAAGTTTTAACTGGAGTACTGTGTCCAGCTTTGGATGCCATGCCTACTGAAAAAGTGGACCAAAGAAAGAGTCTACAGCACAGTGAAACATAACGGGAGATTTACAAATCATGATCCGTAAGAAAGACTGAAACAAAACAGCGTAACAGCCTTCACATATCTAAAATCACTGCAAGACAGGACATGTAATAAAGAGTTTGACTTGTAGCAATCTTAAATATTAGGAAAAATTTTGAAATTGCAAGGGATTAGAACACAGTACCTACAGATGTTATTCAGTATCCAGAAACAGTCTCAACAGTTTTCTGTCAAGGAATGACAAAGACATAGGTGATCTTGGACTGGGACAGAGTTGTATGTCAGAGGGTCACACTCCATAGGTTCTCATGAATCTTTCCATCTGTCATTTTATCACTCTGTTATTGCAGAAGACCTGTAGCTACCTACAGGAAGAAAACACAGATTTTAGGCTATAGGAAAAATGGTGAAAATCAGAAAAACAGGAAGACTTAGGAGAAGGTGAGCAAGAGGTGTTTCAAGTCGTGCAGCACAAAGCATATTCAACCTGGACAAATGATAAATGCCCCAATTCTGTTTCAAAGAGGAACAAGCATTTCGGATACTACCTTACTGTCGCACTGAACTGAAGGCTTTGTGAGGAACAAAGGCTCCAAGATAAAAGTCAAATTCAGATGAAACAATATCATGTTCAACTTCATACCCCTCATTAGCTGAGGTAATTTTGGCTTCTGGACCTGCTACTCCAAGTATCTATCCTTTCCCCTCATCTTGGGCAGAATACCCCTGAACCCGCAGTGACGGTACCTGATGACTAACAAACTGGCCACTGGTGAACTCTGGATAGAGCTCACTCCTTGCAAATTCAGGAAGTATTTACAGACAGCTAAAAGTGAAGAAAGACCAACACTTCAATTAAAATTTAAAATTAAATTAAAATTTATTAAATTAAATTAAAAAGTAAAAGACTGAAGTTAAAACATAGATTTCTGTGTATTGAATATCTACCACTTGTTGAATGACAGCCCAGTACTCAAGTGTCCCAAAGCCTGTCAGGGGGACGTGTCAGCAAGTCACACTCCCACTCAAACACAACAGTTACCCTGCAGTAACTGTGATTCCTTAATATTCTGCTATTGGGAACTTCGCCACCCATTCTACTTACCCGATTTTTTACCTACTGCCATGTTTTCTTACTGGCATTTTCTAAGGATACAAGGCAGAGCGAGAATTAAAACACAGCAGTAATGCATCTGTTGTAAATCACCCAAGAGAAACAAAACAATATAAACCAGTCTGAAACCTTTTGGGGTTATCGGTATATAATCTACTGCAACTAAAACCATTCCTGAGACATTTGACCTAAGCCGCCTTTCAAAGCGTTCAGTAAGCCAGATTCCCGGGTAATAATTTCCAGTGCTAAACTACTTCTGCAGTTTGAAATAATGTCCGAATGTCTACCTTAAATCTCTTACTCTATGTCCATCACCTCTTGCCCTAGACCCTCTGAACATGAAGAAAAAAGTATTCCTTTTCTCTGCAGAGAAACTTTTTACATTTTTGAAGATCATTACCACTTTTCCCAACACTTTCTTTTTCTTTAAACCAAACAACCCCAAATTCTTTCAGTCTTTGCTCTTAGATCATGTTTTCTAGGTCTCTGATCATTCTGGAAGTTGAGACTGTGGTAATATGTGGTACACTGAGAAAAAGGAAAATTGACTCCTACACAAAATTCACCATGAAGCTGGGTGACAGAGGGTTTGCTTGAAGAGGTTACCTTTGTATGATGACTGTCTGCTTTGTTGTGTGTTTTTTTTAATGCCAAAATACATGTCCTTTTTCTTTGTGACATGCAGTGTAGGTGCCCCTGTGCATGGAGTAGCTAGGCATTATGCTCTTTGGTCATAAAACATTGTGGACCTGGGGAAAACAGTTATTACAGAAGGCAACACATTTATGCCAATAATGGAAAACATATCCTTACCAAGATGGTATCTTTGGGATAAATTGATGTAAGTGGTATTTGTGATGCCAGGATAATTTAAGCAGAAGTTCAAGTAATTTTTAGAAACATGAGCAAAATGCTGCATCACAAAGTGCATTTCAGGGAAATATATTAGTTCCATAATTGCTTTCTAGTGCAGCATTCACTGTCTCTCAGAAAACAATATACAATTGTAATATATACTGAGAAATATCTATGGTTCAGCTAAAACCAACAAAACTAAAAATAACGACATGCATTTTAGGAGATGCTATGTTCTTTATAACCAGATAAATTAACTCAGTCACTGCCATAATCAGATTCACATATATAATTGAAGAATGTAATTTACTTCGATTCTCCAGCGGTATACAAGGCCTTTTTTTCCAGAAGAAGGTTTTAAAATTGTAATGCATCTTATTCACCAACATTACCTGAGCAAACAGCGCTATCTCTGAACCTATAGGTACCATGGCATGGAAAGATTGCACTCAGAAGTTAACTGGCTTCTGTATATGAATTGAGAAAACAATCTTATCCAGAAGAAAGATAAGACATAATAAGAGATGATAAGTGCTAGGAAAGTAAGCCTGATGGAAGAAAAGGAAGTGAAAAAACTTTTCCATGCTGAGGACAGAAAAGGTCTTTCAAAAACTTTTGTTGAGCATGACACATTAAACATACCCAAAATGTTGTCCAACAATAACATGACTATGGATCATGTAAAATGAAGTCACCAAAGGGTCTTTTATCTATAAATTAGGCAATTTATGATGTCAATTTTGCAGAGAAACTATTAACAAGAAAGACTTTTTACATCCTCAGTAGTTTTTAGATTTTTAACTCAAAAAGAAAGGGATTTTTCAGTAAGATAGCTCATCATCTCTGGCTAGCTCGTATGAGCCTTAAGAATACAGCATTTTATGTAACTTGTCCCCTCCCATATCAAAACCCTTTAAAATAAAACATAAACATTCCATTGCCTGCATCCTTTAAAAACATTTTTCATTAATTTCCATTTTGTTTTTAAAAATACATTTCACTTAGAAGACGCTAGCTGCCAAAAAGTGGTTAGTACACAGCTGTGTATGACACTGTCGTATCGAGACTTACCAGAACATTAATCCTGTACACTGGCAAATTTCAGACTACCCCATTTCCTTTCTGACAACAGATTACAGCCAATTGTTTCAATGTTTACAGGTAAGAAAAAGTTTCATTGACTTAGGTTGCCAGTTCTGTATTGATATTAGTCTGATACAAATTTTTATACACGCATTCGTCTTTTCTACCAGTAGTATCTATGCAGCCTTAAACCACTATATGGCTCTTTCTTCCATCTGTAGGATCATTTTAAGGCTCCAGAAAATCCAGCCTGATGATTACTTGTTCCCCAAACTAAGTGGGGGAAGTAAAAAACAGAGAGAACCAAAGAAATCAGTTAACCTGTCCTATGGTTCCCTGGAACAGAGAAACTGTACTTGTCAATCACATCCTCTCAGAAAAAGAGACCATATAAAACCTACTTGTGAGCCTCCAAATCTGTATGGAACAAGGATCTCCTACGGCATGAACAGCTCATAAACAGGGGGCTGGTTGTTTTTTTTTTTTTTGGTCTAGACTCTATTTGGTCCACAGTCACCTCTACTATTCTGCATGTGCAAGGATCACTTCTGTGTCTATTTCCGCAAAAGCAGATCCTTCTAAGCAGCCTCTGTACTTACAAGTATTATCTACAGAAAGCAGGTGCAGTGAAGCCTGCCAGGTCTGTTCAATTTTCTGCAACTTAATACTAAGAAATGGTGCAAACAGCTCATGTGTTCTCTGGACAGTAGACTCCCATCAAATGGTTACTGAGCAATAAGGACAACCAACCTCTACCCTGAAAAGCTCTTCAGCTGCTTGCTTGTCCCCAAGCTGCAAAAAACATGGTAACAAAAGGAGTAGCCTCACAGTCACACCACAGCATATGCAGGGATATTAGAAGACAACATTTGTGAACAGAATTTTTCCATTCTCCGTCTCCTGAACCGCTCTACAAGTTTTGAGCTGGTGGTGCAAAGCCATTATTAACCACCTACCTGGCCTAAGAGGAGTGAATGGCTTAGAAAACAAGCGGCTTAAAGCATTCCTGCTGTGAAGAACCCAGTAATGACTGGTAATAGCCCTTCCTCATTCAGAGCACTCAGGGGTACAGAGCCTGCCACTTTGCAAAGCCCAATGTAAACTGCTGCTTCCTCTTTGGTCTGTGTGAGTCCACCATGAAAAGTAGATCTTTTTCTGGCATTTGACAAGTCTCCATCTTTTAAATGGCGCCCAGGTTTGGAGCATCCTGTAGCTACTAATGGGAAAGTTTAACTGGGCTTGGCAGTTATTCCTTTTGGAGATCTGCCTCGGGGAAAATAAATGCAACATCTATACCGTGAGAACCCAGAGTACGTCCCAGGATGAGGCCAGAGACCCACATTTGCACACTGGTTTCCAAAGAAAGGAAATCTTGGCATGCCAGCCAGTGGGGAGGCACCACATGCTCCCACAGGACCTCTACACTCTACTGGATCAGACTGCAAGGCAGACTGCAGCACAGGCCTGTACAGGCTGAAGCTCCACAGAGAGAATAAACCATGAAATGACAGCTGAATACAGAAGTCTTCCTAGTTGCCAGTCACGTTGTTCCCGATGTTGCCACTGCGCAACTGAAAATACCAGTAACAGAGCTGGAGCCTTACCGCAAGGTCCTCAGAGCAGACAGCTCAGGCATTGCCTTAACCTTGAAATCATGACTGGGTGAGGCAGTGGTTCGCTGGATTCTCTCCAATGATTGCTTGCCTAATTCTATTAAACCAAGTCAACATACTCATAGGATAAACACCCAAATGACCAAGTCATGTACAACAGTCATTATTATTTACAGTACTCCATTGCAAAGCCTCTCCATCATGAGCAATGCTCACAATTCGTGCACCATTTTTATTCTCGGTTTCCTAGAAAAGCCTAAAACTGTGTTTGAACACCACAAATGTCAGCAATAACTTCTCTTTTGCTACAGATTTTACACTGGGGCTGTTTAGGTTATCCATTGATAAGCAGCAAGACAAAACTCCTCAACAGTAATAAAATGAAATCTTCAAGGAAGAACTCATATGGATGACCAGCAAAAAGTCTGTTCCCAGACTGAGGTCCACCACAGGACCTCTCAAATGCTTAAGTAAATGGTTGTAGAGCCAAATACATCACTGTGAACACCTGGTTTGTAGATACTTTGACCCAAGATGGAAGCTCTAGTGCACACCACGACCGACATGGATCAGCAGAGAACTCGGTGATAAAAACCTGCCGTCCTGCTTTACAGACCCTACTTTGTGGCCGTTCTCATCTGCACCAAATTTGCTTCACTTTAAAAAACACTGTAACAAAAAAGGATTTTTAAATATTTTCCATGGTCTGAATCTGAAAGCCGGGGAGGGGGATTTTGAGGAACCGTCCCAGAGGACACAGCTGGAAAGAACAAAGTATCATCCTGTAAAGGAAAGAAAGTGTCATTGCCCTCTGTGTGGGTCCGTGCTAGCACGCTAAGGCAGTGAAAGAGGGGCATTCACTTTCTTGAAGTTTGCATTTATCTATACTTACCTATATTTATATCCAAGCCTGAATGGGTTTTTTATGAAGAAAAAAAAAAAAGGCGCTAAATACCCACTCTTAGTATCTGCTTATCACACAAGAAGCCTGAACGGCTACCTTCAGAAACATAAAAGCGATACAAGGAACGCCGGTTGCTTTTTTTGCTCCACATTCGGGGTTCGAGGCCCTGCCCCTACAACGACAAACCGTGCCCACTCGAGTCACCCCCTCTCCTCCCCGAGGAACAACCCAGCGGCGAACCACACGCCGGGGAAGGATCCTTGGCCTCTCACAGACCACCGCCAGCCGGGGCGGGGGGGATGTCCCTGCAGCCGCCGCGGACGAGCCGGAGCCCCGGTGCCGCCGCCGGCCCGGGGCGGCCTTTCCGCCCGGTCCCCGCCGCCATGCCCGGAAAACAAACAAAAACAAAGCGCTCCCGGGGGTGGAGCGAAGCGGCACCCACCATTTTGGGGGCCGGGGGGGAAGCCCACCGCCCCGCAGGCGGCGGCGGCGGCAGCCGGACGGGCCCGGCCCGGCCCGGCTTGCGCCTCGTCCCGCCGGGGGCGGGCAGGGTTTCCCCCCCCCCGCGCCGCGGAGGCCGGGGCCTTGCGGTTGCTAACCTGGCCCGGCGGGGAGGAGTGAGAGGAGGAGCCAGGGCGGCCTGTGCGACAAAGCCCAGTGCGCAGGGAGCTGGTGACCAGGAAGCAGAACAGCGCCGGGCTGCCGCGGGGCGGGCGGACCCCACCGGAGCCCGCTGCCCCACGCCGCCGCCGCCGCCCGCCCCGGGGGGTGGGAGGCCAGTCCTGCCGCCCCCCCCCCCCCCCCCTTCCCCGCCTTGGCTCCGGGGGGTCGGGGCGGCTGCGGAGCGAGGCGGGAGGGCGGCCGGGCTGCTGCTAAGCCGCTTAGGGCCGGGGCTGGCATGAACCTCCCCGGCGGGGCGGCTGCGGGCTGCGCGCTGCGGCGGGGAGGCTGAGGGCGCGGAGCCGCCGCCGGCGGGGGCTGGCGGTCCGTCCCTGAGGAGAAGGAGGAGCGGGGGGAGCCCCGCTCCCCGGGGGGAAGATGGGGAACTGCCTCAAGTCCCCCACCTCGGATGACATCTCGTTGCTCCACGAGTCGCAGTCGGACAGAGCCAGCTACGGGGACGGGGCTGAGCCGGATCAGGAGCCGCCGCCGCCATATCAGGTAGGGGAGGGGGCGGGGAGCGCCGCGGTACGGAGAGCGGGGGACGGAGGGAGCGGGGCGGGCGGCGGGGCCCCGCGGAGAGGCTGAGGAGAGGGGCGCGGGGGGCCGCGGGGCTAGGCGACAGGCCGCTCGCCCTGAGGGCCGGCCCGGGGGCCGCCGCTGACTCGTCTCGTCTCGTCTCCCCACCCCCCCGCTCCCGCCCCGCCGCCGCCGCTCCTGCGCTGGGCGGCCGCCCGAACCGCTCCCTTTCCGCTCACGCGTACCGGCGGGGAAGCCGCTTTGTCTCCTCCAGTCTCACAGCTCGGGCCTCTCGGCAGACGGGAGGCGAGGCTCTGGCGGCGGCCGCCGGCGGGGAGCGTCGGGCGGGCCGGGCCCGGCTGGGGGCGGGTGGGTGTGTGTGTGTGGGGGGGTGTCGGTCGGTCCCGTTGCCGGGCGGGGGGCGGCCGCGGGGTCCCGGAGGAGGAGGAGGAGGAGGAAGGCAGGCGCTGGCCGCCCGGCCGGTGCCGCGTCCTTTGTTGCTGCCTGCGGTGACATCACCGTCTGGTATTGCGCTGCTCGGGTGACGCTCCGGGACGGGGACCGCGGCCGCCAGCGCTGCCCGGGCTTTGTCCGGCCGCGCTCACCATCGCCCGGGCTTCGCTCCTGTATTTTTAGCAGCATCTGATCCCCAGTAAGTAACTCTCCCAGCGCAGCGGATCCTATTTCCCTTGGTCGTCTGGGGCACCAGCAGGGAAGTGTTGCCCATTGTTCGGTGGTTTTTTTTTTTTCCCTCTGTCTCTGAGAGAATCTGTTAATTTACAGCTTGATGACGAATCGAGAGGGTGGGGGGAGAAGGCTGGGTATTTTCTCTCTTTCCTCACAGCAGAGGATAACGTTGATGTTGAGTGCTGATGGCGTTAATACGAAAGCCCCTGCTCTTGGCCCCTCCGCGGAGGGATGGCCACGGGAAGGGGAAGCTGAACTTGGGGTTGCACTTGTCTGCTCCCTGCCATCTCCATCCCCATATATAGAAATGTATACTGCCCTAAACGAGCCATCTACAGTCAACGGTTGTACAGCACTAAAAAATGGAAAAAAAAAAATATTCCAGTGGTATAACTGCACATTTTATTTAAGTTTTGAAAGTGTTTTCCTGTCTGAGATAATTGGATGTGTTCCAGAGAAATCTATAGAAATGACAGTTGAGACACAAATTCTGGAGGGTGACTTGAGAGCTCCCTGTTCCCTAGGATGGGAGTCACTCAGTAGTTGCAGACCTTGATGTACAATTAACAAAATCGCAGGAAGTATTTAGCCGGGCAGATGTGTAATCTACAAATGCTTTAACAGGTTCAAGAATTACAGCCCTGATAGGAAGCCCTGTGAGTGTTGAAGAGAAGCCCCATACGTAGCAGCCCTTACTGGTGCAGTGAAGCTGCACTGGTGTTGCTGGGCAGTGTGTGCCTGTTTTGTTTAGGTGCAAAAGCTTAATATTAGAATAAATTTCATGATGTGGGGAATTTTTTTCTGAGTTCTGAACTACATCTGCTGAAGTCCAGTAAATGGAAAGTGCTTGGTGGCAGATTCAGTTTTTTAAAGGTTGTGTTGTTCTAAATTAAGCCTGAATTGGCTATGCGGTGTAGGAATGCATTGTATTTTTGTCAAATCCACATATAAAGTTTGACTGTTTGTGCTATTTATTGCATTTACATCTGTGATTCCAGGAGGAATTGTGGAGATTGGGTTTTTTTTTTTTCCTTTGAAGACAACATGTTAGGTCTTGTAAGAGTCACAAATCAAGTATATACTCTGTGCAGGCCTTCTCATGTGGATTTTGGTGTAGATAAGTACTCTTCCTTCGTTGTTTTTTTTTTTATTTTTTCTTGGTGAAGAACTTCCTGTTCGTAAGTGTGGATAGTTGGTTGAGAACACAGTAGACAGTAAAATGAACCTACAGGTGTCTATTATTGAGTAAGTGTATTCATAGCAAAACTTCCTTCACTTGAATAGAGCTGGGTAGTATCGGGTGATGTGCCCACAGGTGCTTGGCTGTCTCGAACATTGCTGGCTGTCCTGAAAGCCCCTCCGCTCGCTGATCCTAGCAATTCCTAAAGCTTTACCTTAAGGTAGCATTTTGTGTCTCATATAGTCAAAATTCAAAGCTGCTGTTTCCACAGGTCTTGAACCACAATGGTTTGTGATTTTAAAAAAAAAAAAAAAAAAAAAAAAAAAGCCTTACCTACGATATTATGCAGCATTTCACACACTTTGAGGTTGAGGGGATTTATAATTTTAAATTGTTTGGGGTTTACAAGATGCACAAGCCAGACTCCAAATGTGAACAACTCCTTATGCTCCATTATTGCTGTTGTGCTAGCAATAGGTCACGCTCTCATTTTAATTTTCAAGTGGCAGCTTGGATTCAGCATTACAAATGGGAATTTAGGAGTTTTGTCCTTGTTTGCGATGATTGCTTCTTTCACAGTGTCTTAACCAGAATTAGAGTGTGTATAATATATAGACATTAGGAAGGAAGAGGATAAAATGAATTTGAAAACTTGTTTGTGGCAACTAGCAGTGTGTGCAAGAAACTGGGAAATGAACAATTTGAAATTTAACTACTGAGATTTCAGCTGTAAAATTGACATATTTTAGAAGAGAACAAAATCTGGTAGGTTTGCTTCTCTTGGGTTTGCAGCAATGATGTGTCAACTTCCTGAATAGATCTTGCAAGGTATGCAAACTAGGAGAAGGAAGCTTGTTGGGTGAAGGTATGTAGAAGATTACTTCTATGTCTCTTGTCAACATAATACAGAAGTTAGTTACATTTTAAATACTTTTTTGTGTTCTGACAGGATTTTGCCATGGGCATCCAGATGGAAATCTTGTTAAGCTGTAATTTTTATTTAGCTATTGATTGCTAACCGCAAAATGAGCCCCCAATAATCATTTCAGTATTGCATGTCAAATTTCTTTTATCAGTGAGCGCTATTGAACTGGCTTTGTGAAATTCCTGCTTCCAAAATTGAGATTGACAATTGGATTGGCAGTATGGACCCATAGAGTAACGGGGAATATAACTTCTATTCAGAGGCTATGCATATACCTGTCTCTGCTCTCAGTTTCTGTGGCAGTATGTGTTATAAGCTACAGCAAAAAGGCTTCAGAGAGGAAGCATCTTTTTAAACAGGTATCTGAGTTAATGAGAAAGCAGTCCATTAAAGCATCTGACGTTTTCCAATGCATCAAGCTTAACGACTAACATGGGAAGTAATTAAAACACACCGAAAAAAGAGTGTGTTTGTATGGCGGGGGAAAGGAAGTGATTTCAAGAGTGGACCAACGTTTTCATAGACAGACACTAATTTTGGATGCCTCCATTTTAGAACACAGAAATTACAACTGTTTTTCTAAGCGTTAAGCACATGCAACTCCATTTTTAACCAGTGAATCTGTGATTAGGGAAGAGTTAGCTTTGGTTTTGTTTTTTTTCAAGTCCTCAAAATTGAGTATGCTTTCAAGTTTGTTTTCCTTTTCTGTGTATGACTTCTTCGCCATCTGTTGGCAATATGCCTTCTGCTGTTTTTCCACACAAGTTCACTGTTTTTTTCCAGTTTCTCTTACTTCTAGTAGTTTTTCTCAAAGACTTTATTTTGCAGAACAGATGTGCCCCTTTTCTTAATCCTTGTCTCCTATTTCTGTTCTTGAATAGTTCCTTAATAGTTGCAGGAAATAATTTGCCAGTTTATTAAAATTTGGAATTTTACACAGTGAAGTACAGAATACTTTACATCTTTTCTCCCTAAGTTTCTACAGAGCACTGCTGTGGACAAAATACACTGCAGTCTTCTAAAAAAGATGTGTATACCACTTGCTGAATTAATAAGCTAAAAGCATGAGAATTAAGCGCAAGTTCTTGATATTGATACTGAACTTATAAAAACACATTTGATATGTTGATGTGGCACATAGACTAATAAAATATTTTATGCCTTTACCTGAAGAGATCCAAAGCATGCTCCAGTACTTAGTACCACCCCGTGTTGTCTTAGAGGCCCAGATAAAATGTTTCAGTGGCTTTTTTAAAAATTGTTTTTATTTTTTTTTTTTTTTTATTTGGAGGGATTAATTTAAAACCTTTTGACCTGGATACTCCTTTGATTATTAGGCTGTAGGCACAGAATGAGACGAGAGATTGCAAACATGAGCTTAACCCAATGTCATGCTCCCATAATCTTCCAAAAGCTGTTGGGGACAGCAGGTTTTGAAAGCGCAATTGAGGATGTCTCATGGCTTCTCTTAAACTGAGGTTGCTGCAATAGCCTCCTTGGGCCTCCTCTGTTAACTGAGTGTCACTTGTACGCATTGTACCCTCGTCCCCATCCATCTGTCTTGTCGTGCTTCATTCCAGCCGTCCCCAGTTCAGGGAGGTGGCACGGCAGCCTGTAATGATGGTGCCCTAGGTCCCTATTAAGTCACTCTCCATGATCCCCTCAGCCTGAGCGCACTGCAGTGGATGCAGCCCTGGAGTGTTGATTATCCAAGATGCTGAAGTTGTCCCCAGTTTGAACAGTCAGAAAATTTTCTTGAAATACTCTACTGCATTTCTATGTGGAACTCGCTCCTGTGGATACATGTGTTGGATGTATTTTGCTCAACAGAGAAACAAAGGTTTTATTATGCTCTCATCATGACTTAAGTAATACGTTACATTGGTGTTCTGATGCTGTCTTTTCAAAGGCATGGTAATTAATATCATTAAAAATTGCAAACCAAATTAATTCTGATACAGGAGTTGCACCCATTTATAGAAACATCCATACAAAATTCTCTTGGGCTGTGAATGAGATGATTTATCATCTGTGATTACGTGTGTTGTACCAGAAGGAAGACTATGGTAGTATAATGTGTTATAATTTAGCATTGAGTGGTTGTGTAAAGCTAGAACTGTTGGTATATGTTGGAAGAGCATAAGAGGAGGAAAGTTGCAATGGGAAAACATTACATACGGAAAGCTATCCATCAAAAAAAGCAAACCAACTAGTAAGTTTACTTTCATGTAAGAGAAAGGAGTATATTTAAAAATTGCCTATGCAGGTCTTGCGCTTTTCTCTGCTTGTCCTCCGCATCTTGGTGATGACATGTATGAATTACAGCTGCGTTTGTGGATGTGAACTGAAATACTGCTCCAGTCCACAATTTCTCAGTCTGGTGGAAACTTCAAAGGGCTTCAAACAAGAGTGTCTCTTTGTTTGTGTGTTGCTGGCTAGTGCCTTCTGGCAGCAGTGCCTGAGGTGGAGATCAGCTTCAGTGAGGAGACAAAGTGACGGAGAAGCTGAAGTTTAGAGTGCGCTGCATGGATAAGAAATGGTAGAGTGAGCCAGTGATGTTTTGTGTTTATTTCTTTTCAAGAATATGATTGCTTAAGCTACCTCATATAACGCATTCTTAAAAATGAACAAGTGTTGTAGTAGTATTCTGGAATAATCTCTCTTAACTGTGAAAGACCAAGCACTACATGATAAAGTCACTCCTGATAAATGCTGCATTCAGAAAATCTGTAAGCCCTCCATGTCTTATGGTGCAGTTCTGGTAAATTATTTGTATGTGCAAAGCAATAATAAACTTTTTTTTTAACATCTGTATAGGGATATACAGTTCGCTTCTCCAGACAGTAATGAAATATGTGTTATGAACTTCATTGTAATAGCATTCAAGATTATTTGGTTAGTGAACAATATGCCATGACACTTCTTACTCCTTCCACGTCTGAAGAACTTAGCAAGTTTTCTAGAGAATTGTATTGCTGGTAATTGGTGCTAGAGGGATAGTTTCCTGAGGGAGCTAAGTCTAACTCCCTTTCTAGAAAACAGAAAAAACAGTGTACCTGTATTTCCCGTCTTAATGCATACTGGTATCAGCATAGCCTGCTAGGCTGGCTGATAGGTGCTGTCTTCCATTTTGCTAGTGAAAAAAGCTGGGAGGCAGGGGGAGAAGAGAGGAAGGCAGGCAAATCTGAAAATAAAGGATACCAGATGGTATTACAGAGTTAGGTAACTTTAATCTTTAAAATACCCATTCATAACCTGTTTTTAATGAATATCTTAATGAATATTGGCTGAATATTGTAATTCTTTGCCTGCTTAAAATGGATTTTTAACTCCAGTTGGTTATAAATATGTGTTAGACATGGCTAGAGGAAATGGGAAGTGTATGCTGATGTTGGAGTTCTCTGTGTTATCTTTCTATTATGAAAATTAGAACTGGTTTCTAGACTCACTCTTGTTGAGTCGGCAATCAGTAAAGATCTGTTCCTAACCATTCTGGCCAGAAGATTTTCCAAGAGGAACTTTGAAAAGAAGAGAATATGTTTATAATCACGTTCGATGGAGTACTGCTTGCTGTTTTACATGGATTTCTGCAAGGAATGTCTTAAGTTGGATCAAGATGCTATACAAGGTCTGTCCCTGTCTTCCCATGTCCCTGTTCATCACTTCAATGAAGGAAAGAAGCTCAGCTTAATGAACACTTCTGCAGACCCTGGTAATGGTTGTAGTCAAGCTGGTTGCAGAATGTAAGGTCAAGAAACTAAAAATAACACCACTTGCTTGTGACAGACTTGTGTCTTCCAATCTTTGTGCTTGTCCTTGTTATTGCCTCACCATAGACACACACAGAGAAACGTATTTATATTTTGAAGAGGTAATGGTCTGTGGAATAGACTAAAGTAAATCAGCTATGACTTTTCTATGAGCTAATGAAACAGTTCCTAAGAGACCAGAGAATTACAAAATGAGCAGGT
This sequence comes from Harpia harpyja, assembly GCF_026419915.1. Lineage (NCBI taxonomy): Eukaryota > Metazoa > Chordata > Aves > Accipitriformes > Accipitridae > Harpia > Harpia harpyja. The sequence continues at coordinate 38,601,388 of NC_068950.1, forward strand.
TTTTAGGGATGTCATGGCTGAGTTAGAATAAAACCTCTTCAGCGGGAAAAAGCTGAAGAGTCACTGTTCTTTGACTCTAAAAGGCAAGACAAGCTTCAGTCTTGATTTAGACCACAAGAAAAATTTGCCGTGACATTATGAAGGTCTCAGAAGTGAAGATGTGTCTTGCTTCCTGAAGGTGGGTTGTGTTTTTGTAGATGCTATCTTTCTTCTTCTTCTGCCAGCCTCTCGGGGGGGCAGCCACAGCAGCAACCTGTCCCAGCAGAGCTAGAGTCACGTGTAGCTTCTTGCTGGGTAAAACTGCACTGTGGACTTAAACTGAAAATAACCCCGCTCCCAAAACTGAACAAAACCAAACAAAATCCACCAAAAAAATCACTCTAGCAGCTCTAGCAGAAGCCATCGTCATTCTTAGTTCAGTCTTCTGTTTAGTTTGAAACTTTTAGCAAATCACTTAACTGGTCTGTGCTTTAGTTTCCTCATTGTAAAATGAGGAGGAAAGGAGTAATAAACTTTATCTTTAGTGCAGGCGTGTTTAGTAATCTAATTCATGTTTGTAAAGTGTTCCATGATAATTTGATTTTAATAAAATAATATTCCTCCATTATATAACGAACCTCTGCAGGAATTTACGACAAACCTGCTGCTGTAGAGAGGGAGCTTTATCAGAAGATCTGTTTAAGGCAGTAGATAAGTCTCCTAAAATCTGTTTGGAATCTGATAGTTCAGCGTTTATTTGGCAGCCCGCGTTCCAGATGCTCGATTAGTAGGAATGAAGAGGCCATGGAGATGGCAATAAGAAATCTTGCCTAATCAGGACGATGAATCTTTGTTATGCTGGAAGATTGTGCATTCTTTCAGACAAGCCAACCCAAACAAGCAACACTGCCTTCCCCAAAATCTAGGACCACCGTGTGTTTAGGAAGCTCTTATGTTTCCCATATGTACCCCTGGTTCATATCTGTGATCAGCAGCTGTTGCTGGCCATACATCTTGACTTTGGTTTCTGAACCACAGAAAATAAACTAGTTTTATGTTTTGAAGAGATAATGATCTGTGGAATGGACTAAAGCAAATCAACCATGACTTTCCTATGAACTAATGAAACAATTTCCAAGAGATCAAACAGTTTATAGAGAGTGGTTATTTACCAGTCCTCCATAGGAATCTGCCAGCTGCTCTGTTTCTCTTCAGTGAAGAAGAAAGTCAGAATGCCGGTGGCATAAAAGCTGCTGGGCCACGAGCCATGCGCAGTGACACGGACAAACAGCAGATGCGTGCAGCAACTGGAGGAGGAGATAAAAGAACCGTCCTTTCAACCGCAGTTGCGTCAGCCAAATCACAACCAGCTGGTTTATTGCATCGGGCATTTGTGCTGATCCACCAGAATGCTTACGCATGCTCTCTGCTTCGTACACGTGCGCGCATGCATACCGTCGTATCAAAGGCTGGGCTGATTTTTGAGCGTTCTCATCCTGCCTCTGCTTTTAGCCGCTGGTTTAGTTTAGGATGATGTAGACCTGAGGTGCCTGGGGGAGGACTGAAACTGTGGGAGGAATGAGAGAAACTGTGACTCAGGAAATTTGGTTCTTCCCTTAGCCCCAGCATGCAGCGATGAATGTGCAGACTATTATCCCTGCATTACTGAAACCTGTTTCCCTTGATTGTCTTTTTTGGACACTGGAGAGGCCTGTGTGTCCTCTTGTCTGCTTTTTCCCCACTCAGAGCAATTTGTATTTCTAGAGGAATAGTTCAGAAACAGTCCTTGTATGTAGTTCACTGAACTCCAAGGCCAAATGCCCATGCGGGGACAACCTCATCCTCAGTCAAAGATAAATCTCAGCTGGCTGGCAATGCTGAGTTTTCCAGAGCTTGGGAGTGTAGCCCATGTGCCATTAGAGTTCGGACTGCTAAGAGAGGTCCTAGAAGCATCAAGGAAATGCCTGGTTTATGACTAATAAAATCTAATGGAGCCACGTGAATATCCAGTGGTAAGCAAAAAAATCATTCAGTCAGTGCTGGTTTGGACAAAAGCAAGCAATCTGCTATCCTGCAGCCACGATTAAAACCATAAAATTTACTAGATGCTGCTAGTTTCTAATCTTTGTCATGGCAAAACTGCTTTAAAAAAAAAAAGACTAGAATATAACACTGAAATATATCTATAACATAGCTATATATACTTGGACAGCAGTTCTGTACGTACTGCAAGGTTTCCCTATAGTCCTCACTACTATCGCTCTGTATGGCTCCCCTGATGATTTGTATATAAAGCTCTAGCCAGAAGGAAATGGAGCAATATTTCTCTGTCTTCATTTAATCCTGTAAGATGCATCTTGGTAGTGGGGGATACAAATCTCTTATGACTCAGTGTGTGAATGTTGCAGAATTGGATGAGGCTGGGTGCTCTTGCCCTTTCTGTTTCAGAGCTGTGGGAGACTTATCTAAGAGATCAAAGTGCATCAGATTCCATTATTTCAGTGTCTATGGGACAGTATAATGCATGACTACTCTGGGACGATGGCTGTGTCTGACTTCTATTCATCATTGTAATTAAACCCAGATACAGAGTTTGTTCTGTGCACTGAACGTTAATCACAGCATTTTATTAACATGGTTGTTGAAATCGGTAATTCAGACATAGTATAATTTTGCAGTATACATTAAGACCAGTATTTATTTTGCCTGAATAAATAAATTTTATTTAAAGTTCAGAAAGAGATGTGATTGCTCTCAGGTTTTGATCAAATGGATGCAAGCATTGCTCGACTACAGACGTACCAAACTGCTAAACTGGTTTGGTCTGTACTGTTGCTTAATAGAAAGCAGTTAACCACTGTTTTCGGTGGAAACTATATAAAAGGCTCAGATCAGCAAACCAATGCTCTAAATTCAGGTTTAGTTAAGACACTGAAATTAACATTTTAACACCTCTAGACTTTATTTTATGCTCTATAACAGTACTTGCTTAATTGCCATTGCCCGTTTTTGATGTTTTGGGATTTCTCTTGGTTGATTTCTATTTAGGTATTTTGATTTGTATTGCAGTTGCATCTATATATCTTCAATTTAGCTGATGAAATATGACTAAGTCATTGCTTTAGTGTCTGCTTCACAGAATTCTGTAATGTTATATCTATATATTTGGAGACCTTGAGGCAGTTGCGGATTGTCCAGTGGAGAATGGCATCCTTGAAAGCATATTGCCCTTCTTGGAAGGAAACAATATAACTTTTAAAATTCAAGCAAAAATACTTAATTTAAATTAATTGTTAATTCTTTTCTAGGTTAGTGCTTTTTCACCTCTTAGTTCCTGGGTCTCTGAGGCTCTATGGGCTGTTTTTTTACAGTGCTCACAAGAGCTAATAAAATCCCATCTGTAGTCACTAAACTGAGAATACAGATCCACACCTCTACTTGACAATGTCTGGGGATCTGCAAATCGGAAACTAGTAAGAAGCACTGCATAGGTAGTGTTACTCTAAGGTCTGTCCTGAGCCAAGAAAACTCCTCCGCCTGCCCTGATATAGGCACACTGCTTTAGCTAATGGCATCCATGTGGTGCTGCAGTGGCTGAGATGGCCAGGTACCCTCCAGCAGCTGGATTGGGTTAGATGATGGCTTTTGGCCCAAGCCTGAGAGAGATGCTCGGTTGCTGTCCCACCCCACCCTTGACTGGAAGTGGTAGTGTGGTATTTAATCCATTGAAGTGGATTCATACAGTAACTTGCCTGGAGCTCTGCTGGGTTGTATGTAATCCTTCCAGCTAGTCATCTCTATAAGAACCAAAAATGAGGTGCAAGGAGGGGTTTTGCATTATGTCTGAATTTGGACAAACTCTCTGGAATTTCTAATTGAAGTTGTATTTATTTTACTGTGTGGCTAAACTACTGAAAGTAAGTTTACCAAAGAATGCCCATTCCTTTTGTAAATATAGCGGGTTTCTTGATTTACAGTAGATGGAGTCAGGTATTCAGACACAATGCTTAATGACTAATTGTGTTTTTAAAAATCCTTCAGGAAAGAAAAAATACTATCTACACAAAATTTCATGCTCCAAGTAATCTTTGTTTTCTTCTGTAAACTGTATTCTTGTTCAATGAGTAACCTGTTTTTATTACCTCCCAGAAGCAGCAAGATGACCTAGATCTAGAGCTTCCTGGGGAGAAGTTCACTTCACCCTATATATATCTCCTCCTGAAGCGTCTTTATGTAGCTGTCGCCTACTCTGAGCTGATAAACTGAGGAGAAAAGAGATATAGTTTTAGGCTGAGGTAGGAAAGGAGGGTGTTTTATCCTTCCTCTTTTTTTGGGGTCTAGTAAATAACATCTTACGCATATGCCACTATCTGGATTCCAGCATGGCGAAGGCCAGACTTCCAAACTCCCAGCTGCAACATACAGAACTTCATGTCTCTGTGTCTTCTCAGTGTGCTGCGGCTGAATAATGACCAATTACCTCTTGGTTAATGAGTGAATTGGATCATGCCTTCGTCCTGGCAGGAGTTTCTGCAGTGGACTCTGAACATGATATCCTGGGGTCAATGTGTTCCTCGTTCTGGTCGGATCACACAGATGGAGATTCCTCCAAGCTGCACTGCTGGCATGGTGGTATTTTTATTGGAAAGCAAGAACTGGGAAAATGGTAGTAACAACTACGTAACAGATGCTACCAAACAGGCTGTTGGTGCTGAGGGATCAGACAAATGTTTCCACCTCAGGGTAACGAGTCAAATGGTGAAGAGTACTGTAGGCTGAGGGAAATGTGTCCATCCCTTTGTCAGCGTAAAGCATTTTTTTTAAATATAGGGGAGTTTATCTGAGGCAGTGTGTCAGCAACTTGAGCTCTTTAGGCTTCTGCAGCCTTTCTGGGGAGAGAAGGGTACTTTCTGTGTCCCTGAAGAAAGTGCCACTGCCTGACGACACCACATTGGGGATAGGTGCCAATGGAACCCATTGATGGTCCTGTGTTGGGGTGTGCACACCTCCAGCATGTGGGGAAACTAGCATCTGCGTTTGTTTTACTTGATCTGAGGCAGGATTCTGCTCCAGCACTTACAAATAATGGCTTTGACTGGCACGACTCTCCCAAAGGAGAGGCTTGGGGGCTATCTCTGTGTTCAGCGGACCACGAGCTGAAACAGGTGAAATGCGGCGTGCCTCGTGGTCGGTGTTGCGTGCATCCATGTTTCTGGCACAAGGAGGTCTGATCTAACCAGCCGCTGCTGCCGCCGAAAGGGATTGCTTCGCTTTTTCCCTCCTGTTTTCCGCTTGCAGCCATGTGCTCCGCAGTTGCTTTGTGGTGGCTTTGGTGCTTATCTGATCCCTCGGTGAGTCAGCTCATGCCCATTAAGTGTCTGAAATGGGTTCTCAGGCTCTTATTTTCATCCTGTCAGATTAGTGAACCAAACTGACTTCCTGGTGGAGATTGGATTTATCTGCACTCTTTGCCATCTATATATCGCATTTTTAATTCGTGACATCTCTGGAAGGGTCTAGAGGTGTCGGGTATTAGATGTGTGCTATTACCACCAAGTATTCCAGGAGTTTTGGCTTCTCCATGTTGCAGTTAAGGATATACTCAGACTTAACTGCATACCAGAGCATGCACTGAATGAGTATCTGACACTGGTTTGGGTGTGAGTCCGTTTGGGAATGGTCTGTACATGAAATGCAGTCGAAAGGTGCCGTTTCTAACTTCAGTGGGGTGGTGATTTCTGTTGGAGGAATTTTGCTGCTTCAGGACAAATCTCTGATGTAGACAAAGTCTTAAGTCTGTTTTTCTTAAATGTGATCTTTCTGGTTTAAAAAAAAACAAACCAACAAACCAAACCAACAAAACATAATAAAAGAATAGAAATCTGTCTACCACAACCACCATTAAAGACGCTTGGATGCTTTTCCTTGCTATTTTCTTTTTTAAAGAAGCTTCATTAATGTGTACCTAACAGTTCATGAGTATATTTGGTAAGTACAGGAATGGGTGAAGACTTTCACAGCCTGTTCATGTTGCACAGCAGACTGTGATATCCCTTGGGACACAACTGACTACAGTAACATCATTCATCTGCATTGTGGGGTGCTGCTCTGCCTCTTTCCTCACACAAGCCTTCCAGTTATGACTCTGTGGATGGTTTCCAAAGTCTGAACATAACTTGGCAAGCTTTGTCACTGCTGTTAGGAGTTTGATTACCTTTGTGCATATGTATGTGAGGACTGCCAGTGTATGTGGCTTTGAATAAAACAACCTCCCTGTTGTCTAAAATGTTTAGAATTAAGACATTATATAAGTATGCAAGAGCAGAAGCTAAGCTGGCCACCTCAATTTGGCCATCCTGTTTTATATGTTGTGACTCCTTATTCTAGTTTGGTGTCCCTTAGGAGAGGCCACTAGTTTCCCATTGAAGCCAGTCTTATTTAAAGCAAATTGAGGGACAAAAACTTGTTCCAACAAATAAATTTGAGAAGCAAATCTTGCCGCTTCTTCACGTGTCTGCTTATGCAGCACTACCCGCTCTTGTCATTTCTGTGGTAATGCCATGCTCTTACATAGCTTGAACCCCCTTGCTCGGTACCTTTCTGTTTAGTTTTCTGAATTCAAAACCAGTAATGCTGAACATGAGCAGTAAATACCATCTTTACAGCTTTTTTTGGGATCTCATGAGCTAAGTTGGGTCAGGCTTAATTTTTGGCTTGGTTATGTACAAAAACAAGCCCCAAAGCCACAGGAGAGGGGGCTGCTGGGGCAGTGAGGGACACCCTTCCTTGTCAGTCACCAGTAAGCAAACAACCCAGCACATTGTTGGGACTGCGGGGGCCTGGAAAGCTGGAGAAATCGTTTTCTGAAAGACTGCTTGCTGCCACTAATGTTTTCTTGGTTTATTTCACAAAATATGCTGGCCAGGTTTCAGTTTGAATATAGTAAAGCATTTCAGCTGGACAGAATGTAACGACTTAAATTAGACCAATAGCTATTGCCCTTTCTCCCTTAAAAAGACTGAAGTAGCACATCAAACTGAAGAAAGATACATATTTTTTTTAAATCCTAGATGCAGACTGGTTACTGTGTTGCAGCGCTGAAGTGCCTATATATCAACATAGAGCGCATTAATCCCACGTATACTTGTTCCCTGATGACCTTAGGTTTTGCTTGCCACAGGCCAAATCCTCGCCGGTGGTGCAGCTGCCTGGTGCTACTCAAGCAACACAAGTGGGTTTGTAAAGCTGGAGATTTCAGAATGTGCTAAAACTTCCAGCTGGCATGCGGTCAGCAGAATAAGATTTATAAAGGTCTTTTTTTTCAGCTCTGCCTTCACTCCTGCTTCTACCTCTAGATTGTGCTGTAGGAAATGGGGTTGGCCAAGAACTTTTGTGCTTACACCATAGGTGTTTTCACCAGTGGGCTATTGAAAATCCAGCAGAGATCAAACCAGAATTGCTAATGGAAAATGGTTTTGTCCAAAAATTTCCTTTCTCACCTTTAATGCTTTTGTTTTGTTAGTGTCTTAAGCTCCCAGGTGGACATGACAGTGTCTGCAGACATTTATAATAGCCTCAACAAAATGAGGCTCAGATTTAATGAGTGTTATCTTCTGTATTTTATTTAAATTAGCTTTGAGTTAAATATGACAAGCATTATTGGTAGTTGTTACACTGCATCATAGATTATATTAATTCCGATAACAGCCCTGTTCAGTACAGTGCTGGAAATTGCATATTAACAAGTGTGTGAATTGGTCTGTTTCCTGGTGTCTGTGAACAAGGGCATATATGGATAGTTATGCATATGCTCAATGAAGTTATTTTCTGCAGATAATGTATGATTTTTGCAAGATGCTGGTCAAGCTTTGCCCTTACTACTCCTACAGGCAGCCTCTTTTGATCAACCGAGAACTAAGGCTCAAGAAGCTATTTCACAATTCTAGATTTTTTTTATGGCAAACTTGCATCTGTTATTCTTGTACCGAACAGAACTTTAATTGTTTTTCTGGTTTACTTTTCTGATTTATTTAGAGATCAGTCCTATATCCCTTTCAGCCTTTGTTTTTCTAGGCTAATGCTTCTATTTTTATTTTGTTTGTTAGTGGATATGATATTCAAGCAACTTGGTTTTCCTGAAAAACAAAATCTGTCTCATCCATAGTCAGTGAAACCAAACAAACCCCCCCAACACCCCACTCCCCCCCCCCCCCCCCAAATGCAAAAAAGATTAAAGCAGGGCATATTTTAAGTGATTGAGGGGTCATTGACTGCTCAGCATCTTGCAGTGAATTTTGTCATGGTGACTGATAATGGAAGCCACAGACAAGATTTACTTTAAATCTGCAGAACATGCAGCTCAGAAGTCCAAGGGAAAAGCACCCTTTCATGCACTGCTAGCCATTAGCCTCATTCGGGTAAACCATTCCAGAACATGCTGAAAACCTCACCAGGAACACAGTGTTACATGAAGTGATAAAAAAAGATCAGGACCAAGCCTGTCAGTTATCCCAAGGCTAATTTCTGTACAATGCTTCAGCAGAGCAAAGAAATTTTCTTTTACCTGATCTGCCAGTCTGAAATTGCTCTGTAGGGTACTTGCTGTATGGCTTTCAGCAGATTTCATTTGATGAACATTGGACTCATTTTTGCCAAAGTTCATGGAGAAAGCCATGCCCAGCCCTTTTCTGCCCCCAGGGAAGCATCTAGAGCTGCCCATCTCCCAAAATGATCAGTTTATTTCTGCTTCTACTGTCTGATTCAAAACAACAAATGAAAGAACAAAAAATTGTTTGCTTTGGTAATTTCTATTCATGTCTTTATTGCAGTAGAGATCCGCCTATAGGAAAGGAGGTACCCCAAATAAAGACAGGAATTCAGACGACTCTTGTTACCTTGCCTCTTCGGTTCAGAGATTACTCAGCAAATCTTTTAGTGTCCCCAGGGAAGAACCTTCCCTGACTTCACTTAACTGCAGCAGTGCATAGGGAGGCAAAGTAAGTTTAGTTCTGTAGGTCCTCGGACTTGGATGAGGAACACTAAATGCCATCTGCTTCCTAGGCTACTCTGCTGCACCCGCTGCCTCTCAGAGATGCATGAGAGGTGTCCTTTCAGGGACCATACGGTGAGCTAAAAAGATAACTAAAATATTTCTGTAGTAATTGAGTGATGATATTTCTGCTTATGGAGTTAAAATCCAAGCAAGAAGCTTCTTTTTCTCTTCTCTTCGAGCTTATCTAGCTATTACAGTTACCTCTGTAGTTACACCCTAATGAATCCAAGGTAACAAGGTGTACTCTACATTAAATGTCATAAATTAAACAAAAAAAACTCCAAAGGTTTTCTTGGTAGCTGTTTTGCTGTGGCTGTGTGTATTTTTTTTGATATGGTAACATACCGAATACCTCCAGATTTACTGCCTCAGAGCTCAGTGTTACTCCATTCAGGTATTTTGTCATGACTGCAGTTTGTGTATAAACTGGCAAAACTTACTTTAGTGATTGTGTGGGTTGTAGCAGGACATGGTTATTCCACCCTGAACATTAATGCAGGAGAATATGATAAGTATAAATACTTCTTTATATCTTCATAAAGCCTGAAAGAGTGTCAGTAGCATAATGTTAATGACATTAGCATTTCATTTCTGACTGAGAGGCATCGAAAGTAGCATGTACCTCACCTATGGTAGAGTTATGCAGGGCCTAAGTGGTTTCCTTGTACCCATGTGTCTAAATCAGATATTTGAAAGTTACAGGCAATGTTCTTGGGAAATTAGTGCTTTTAAATTCTTACAGATGGCCTTTTTATTTCCATGTGATCTTCTCAACTCCAGCCCTAAAACTGCACCCTGTCTATCACTGTGTTAGGTGTTCAGGATTTCTGGTGTACTTCACACAACATGAAAGATCCCTCGTTGTGTATGGATGAGCTAAGGCTGGAGATCTCCAGGCTTCACAGCTGCTCTCATACGGGTGTGTTGGGGTGAAATGGGGCTTTGTCTTCCAATCCGTCAGTCCATATTTGGAAAAATGACCTCTCTGTTTTCATGTCCCTCCTCTCAAACAGTTTTCTGTTCCTCTGAGATTTTGTAGCAGCCTGAGCCATAATTCAGGCAAGTACTTAAGTAGGCGCTCAAGTGCCACGTCCCTGGTAGTGTTTGAAATCCTTAATAAGTGTGGTACTGGGGTAGTAGTGGGGACATTAGTAGATCTTACAGATAATTGCAGTGAGCAGGATGAATCTGTTGTGGAAACCTCAAGTTTTCTTTCAGAAAGCCCGTTTCAGTGTAAATGAAGCTCTTGGGACCTTCCATGAGAGTGGGCATAAGTAGGGGAATGGCCTGACAAAATAGAGGTTTTTCTTCATCCCACTGGGGCTGGACAAGGTGAGACGGGAGCTGTGGTGGCTGCAGAGGCTGGGCTGGGCTCTGTGCTCCCCATCTCCCCTCCTCGCCTTTGCAGAGCCTTGGACCTGCTTCAGTTCCCCCTTCAAACCACCTACTCTGAAAGCACCTGCGCTGAAACGAACACAAGTATTTTTGGTGTAAAACCAGCACAGGCAAGATCCAAAGAAGAGTATTTAAAAATAAAATTAGCATAGACTGAAAATGCTGATTAGACAGGTGGTTGATTATACAGTTAGTGATGGACTCATTTGTTAAGCTGAATGTTTGCGGCTTGTCCTGGTTGCACCAGCAACTGGCTGTATGTTTCATACATAGCAGTGAAATGAATGTGTGTTTTCTGGTGGCAGATTAAAGAAATGACCAGATGCTCGTTGAACTGTCTCTATGCATTTAAAACTTCAAAATAAGTAGGAAAAACATGTTCTGGAAATATTTCGCTTGTATAACCAACTCCTGAGAGAGCTATTTATGATTTTTCTACCTGTTCTTGGCACAGGCCTTTTTTCTGTTAAAAGAGGTTTGACAGTTGCATGAGATCACACTTGGATTTGTGCCCTGCGAGCTAAAAATGCAGAGTCACTGCTTGTGAGGACAAGACTTTGCTGGAAAAAATAGAAACACTGCCCTTGCGTTCACTGCTAATACTGCATCGAAAAGTGGAGCTTCATCAAGCTTTAGTGTGCCTTAATATTCATAGAGTCGTTCCTTGCTTTTAGATAGAGCACTGCTTTAAAAAACCCCAACAAATGAACAGATCTGGTAGTAATCGTTTAATGCCTGAGACATTCCTTTAAGATTAATAAATGACCGGCGGAGATGAGCTGATAGCCTGAATCAATGTCTCTGGCTGTTTACAGCTGCTGCTCATTAACTCATAGTTGAAATAATTAATGTTATTATAAAATGAGTCTAAACAAATAGCTGAATCGCATTTTTGTGTGTGTGTTCATTCTCACCGAAGTGGGAGAGGGCAGCGAGTGTGTGCCTGGGAGGGGTGACCGTGTCCCCCCGAGGCAGCACCCGGGGCTGCACCAAAATCTCTTGTGTGCAGCCCAGCAGTTCAGGGTGCTGTTGGTACCCCCTGATTCAAACCCCATTTCCAGCTTCAAAATGTGGAAGAGATCACAGAAGTGTCCCCATCGGTTGCCCAGGATCTGGTGGAAGGGAGGAGCTGTTGGCTGGGTGGACGGTGGGGTTGTCCTCGCCAAGCTGGCCCACCACCGCCGGCGGCAGCCGGGACGGCTGCACACAGAGACTCGTACTGCGTTTGAGGTGCCCTAATGTATGGCAGGTGTAATACGTGAGGGTTCATCTGTCTGTGGCTTTCTAAGCAGGCTAATGCAGAAACACGCTTAAAAACAAGCTGTGGTTAAGCTGTTGCAAAATGCAGCATTGATTATATCCTTTAATTGGCCTCAGGAAGCCTCCTGGCTGCCTCTGCACAGTCCAGTCCCCTGCTGCACTGCCTAGGCTGAGGCTTCAAGTCACATACCTGGATCTTAGGGACATCCACTCTGTGTTAGAAATTCAGACGCCGTTAAGAAAATAAAAAGGCCTGTGGATCTGAGTGTACCGTCAAACTGCCAAGGTGTGGCAGCTTCCTGCTTGAGCAAGCATTTGTAATTAAGGATAGCTTTGTTAAAAAGGCAATTAAAATATTTCAAATTGAGTACAAAGTTATGATTAAGTGAAGTATAACACAGATTTCCTGAGTTCTGAAACAAACCCTGCTGTCATGAGCTGCTTCGCTGACACTGTCTCAAAGCCGGTGCCCCACGCCAGCAGTCTCTCTGCTTCAGGTTTTCTTGCTCTGTGGTTACACAGATGCAGCTCGTCGCCAGCCCCATCTGCTTTTTTAAGCTCTTCTGCAATAGGATGTGGACTGTTACTTTTCTCCCCCAAGTCATTTATCCTTAGTAGAGCAATCTGTTTTCTCTCCTTTCTCTATGGTTTGGCAGAGGTTTGCACTGTGTGAGAGTCCCGCTCTCCTGAGTCCCTGTTTGCTGCGAGGCCTAATGGAAAATTCTTCATCAGGTTTCTGCTTGGCTTACCTTGCTGGGGGGAGCCCGTTGCTAGCCCACCTTCCTGGGCTAGCGCAGTTTGGCTGTGGTGCTCTGCCTCATCAGCCATTCTTTACCTGCTGCCTGGTCAAGCAGAAGGTCCTTGTCAAGGTTTGCAGAAGCCTTCCCCTGTGTTGCCTCTTCTGTGTATTTTTGGCTGGGTAACAGACTGCAACTCTATAAAAAGAACTACTATGTCCTCTTTCAGACCTCTTTTTTGGTGCTTGCTTACAACTGGGTGGCTACAGAAAAGTATTTTGCGTCTTCATGTAGGATAGTACATCGGGATAGATGATCTGAGATAGCTGCTGTTGATCTGCCTGTTTGTTCTCATTATCTGTGTTACCTCTTACCTGAAGCTAAACTGACACCTCCCAGAAGACCGTACATGGGGGTGATGTTCCAGCTCGAGCTGTTGACTCTAAAAGTCCTGTTTTAGGAACTTGATGTATGAGGACTTGCATTCGATGTGATGGTTTTGGATGCGTGGTGAAACTTGCTTTAGGCAAGGCTGTTAAACTGCGTTGTGGATAGCCCTCTGTGCTCAAGGAGGATGCCTGCCGTGTTGTTGAACGATAACGCCAAGATAACACCATACGCTGAGCCTAGAGATGAGATCATTCGTCACTTGATTTCACTGATCCTTTGATATCCTACTCACTGTATACTTTTTCTAAAATACATTCCTAGTTATGCATAATATTTCTCTGCTCTATGTTACTGTGGTGTTATTAGTTCAAACTAGCACATTTTAACATATATATACACATCTTCTATTTACACATGGAAGTACAGCCTGTATTTATACTTCAGCAGTCCTCCCCTGATGGATTGCTCATGCCTTCAGCTTACGTGCATTTTTGTGTTTACTCCCAGTTTTGGCCCTTTGTCCCCAGCCTTTCCTCTTGGCTAATTAGGGTTGATTTCTGTAATTTTCCTACCTTGTTCTTGTACTCAGAAGGGCTGTGTTGTTCTTAGAATTGCTTTCAAGCTGACCTAATTCTTGCCAAAAGGTACGTTTTAGCACTCTTGCTATTTTTTAAGTGTTTGGAGTCAGGATTTCACAATTGGCTTAAGTCCCAAAAGGGACACTCCTCCCATTTTCCTCTTGGCTGCCCGTTCCCAACTTTTTCAGGGGCTATAGCGGTCGCAGAGTCAACAGTAATGGCTTGTTTGCTTTTCATGAGGTGAAGAGTCAGTCGGATCAGTGTCCTCACAGCCAGCGACTAGAGCTAGTGCAAGGGAAGTGGCAGGACCCGTGGTTCAGAGGCAGCACTGCTTTAGACCAGCTGGAGTCAGCTGCACCCCAATCCCCAAATTCCCTGAAATGGCACCAGGAGATAAGCAGGGGCTGCTCGTGCTTAGCTCGGCTGCGCTGGGTCTGTGGGCTCAGTAGGCACTTCAGGGCATAACGTGCACCATTACTTACTCTTAGTGTGTTACGTTGCCCACCTGAAGTCGCCTATATATGTGTATGTATATGCCTGTACTCTTCATCGGGTGCCTGCCTGTCCAGTAATCCGTATCAGGCCCTTCCTGTAAGGGACTTGCACGGACTTGTCCGAGTGATGCAATGCTTTGGGGGTTATAGGATGGTAGATTTGGGCCAAGCTCATGTGTCAGGAGGCAGAAGTGCATGTGAGCCTAAGCTTTTTTGTCTGCTGTACTCTGAGGTGAGTCAAAGCCTCCGAGTGAGTGGTTTGGGTGGGTGCGCATGGGTGACGGTGTCCAGGACAAATCACACTTGTCTGAGATCACCGGACGAGCAGGGCAGGTTGTGAGCGAGCCGGTTTGCTGCGCTGAATACAGCACCTGGCATGGTGAGAGTCCGAGCTGCCTGCAGACTTTATATGTTACCCTGGATGATCAATACGAGCATTTTTAGCTGTCATCCCTTTGATTTATACTATAAACAAGTTGCACTGATTGATGTTTACCCTTTCCAGAAAGTAAATACGTGTCTGAAAGAAGTGTGAACAATTCTCCTATTTTGGTGTGGACTGTTAGCGTTCTGCCATAGCTCTGGAGTGCTTCCCCCATCTCTCGTGCTTGAATGCAGCCTCCGAAAAACATGTTAACTGGATTCATTTGTTTGGGGTGTTCTTTTTTATTTTTGCTTCCTGCTAGCCAGCAGTTTCACAGCAGTAAGTGAATGGGACACAGCAGGTTCACTCTGTACCTTTCAGCAGAAGGAGACAGTCTGAGATTTATTTGTTTTCAGCGTCTTCCACTACAGGACCATTTTCTTTTTCCCAAAACTTCAGGTTTTTATTTGTTGTTAAATCTGCTCCTCATTTCTCCAGCAGCCGTCTTGCTTGAACCATAAGTGCTGTGTTTAACATAGCCATAGCACTATAATAAGTGTCTGTGTTTGCCAGGCGTAAGAAGGGTTTCTGCAAAGATAACCGCTTGGTGTAAGTAGGAGAGAACATGTACCAATAATGCAGATGTTGTGGTTTGCTTATGGGGTAGGATGATCCACATACACGTGCTGTTCTTCTGCCACCAGCTGCAGAAATGACTACTGGCCCATTCTGCTAGATTTTCTCCTTACCCAGCTGCTTTGCTTTGTAGTCCTTGGGGTGTACAAGTCTCAGGAGGCTACATTTTGTGCCTGAGTGTCCTTAATTTAATGTTTAGGGGCAACTGTTCTTTCCTGGCTTTGCTAACTGCAGCAACTTGACAGAAAAGCATTAATTTTTGTAAATTGTTTATGGATCTTTTCCTTCCCTGTATATAAAAAAAAACTATTAAAATAAACATGCTAGGAGCTGTAATAAGAGGACTTTGTTACCTCTCAGAAGTTGTGGCCTGATGCTGTAAGTGGAGCTGTCAGTGGGGCTGTCTGGAGAGATGGAGTCAGTTCTCTGGTGAGCAGTTTGATGGTCTGGGATACACTGGTGTATGTTACCCACTTCCCTGAAGAAATTCACACTCTGATGTTTGATGGGATCACTGGAGAAAGGAACAAGGACAGCTAAAACCAACACGAAGCTGGTGAACAAGAATTCAGTTAGTCGAACCGTACCCAAGGATATGGCCCTTGAGTCGGAGAAACTTGCTGTGCAGCCTGGGAATGTAAAAACTGTCTGGTTGTGTCAGGAGATTGTGCTTCCAGGGATCAATTACTGCTTTTTAATTACTGCTTTTCCCCTACAACTCCTTCTTGCTAATCTCTTGTATTTAGGTTTGCATTGATGGTTAATCAAATTTCAGAGCAGGTGACTCTACAGAGCAGCAGGTGATTTCCATCTGCCAGGTAAGGCTGGGTTTGCACTGGCCAAGCTGAATAGGGCACTGTCACCTATTTTATCTTGGCAGTAGGTAGTCTTTTTGGTTTTGTGTGACAGCACAGGTAAGAAGCTTGAAAACGAAATCCCTTTCTCTAATAGCCCTTGTCACTGTCTAGGAAAGCAGCAGGCAGGATGCATCTAGTTTGTACCTCTTCTCTCTGCCTCAGCCCTATTTTTGGTATAGCAAAGCTGAGCTCAGGGGACAGGTAATATTTTAAGAGTCAGCAGCCAGGACTTACTTTCATGGTTGCTTATCTTTTCCAACTCTTCAGATATATTTATTTCTTAGTAATTTCAATGGAATAATTGTGGAAAAATGCAAAGGACAATTTTACAGTTTCAGTAATAGATTAGATGAGGCTGCACCATCACTGCGGAACCACTGTGGCTTTCACCAAAAAACACCTCCCTCTGAAATAATGTATGACTCAAACCGGGTGTTGCTTCTTAATTGGTGTTAGCAGCTGAAGAAACACCGTGCAGATCCTGCAGGTTCCTCTCCTCTGTTGCAGGCTGTTTCCTTAGTCTGTTGTTATATTAATTACTGACCATATCTACAATGTCTAATTCCTACAACACCAGAAATCTTATTAATCTTCCTTTAGGAGTACCCTGGTGGGAAGCATGTACAAACCTGCACGCGCATCCCAGGTGCAGGGGGGCCCTTGCTGGGGTTTGCAGTGTTGCTCTCCTACTGGCTATGGACCAGTAAGATGCTAGTGCACGTGTTTATTTCTGCATGAAAATTCTCTATTTAATATTGAAATGATAATTGTGATACTAATAAAACTTTAAAGGAAAAACTGAGATGTGAAATTCTGTACGTCGTGAGTTTGGGTTTTTTGTCCTTCAGTGCTGTCAAACTTACCAAGGAATATATCAAACAAAAGTAAGAGTGGTTTTGTTTGAAATGGTCATGAACAGTTAAAGTAAGTTCTCTCCAGCAAGCAGTGGTAGCAGAACAATCCCTTAATGAATCTTAAAAATGAAGTATACATTTATTGGGCCTAAAGTTCCAGATGAATCAAGTATACATTAAAAATTTAAATTGTGTGATTAGTCTCCTTAGGGAGGAATGTGGGAATCCTGAGTAATGCAAGGACTTGGAACCATATTTTAAAGGTGAGCGTGTAATTAGTAGAGTGGTGCAATGAATCTGGTTTGAAACATATTATTATTTGTCGGGAGAGAACTACTTGGTTCTTCACACTTCTCACGTAAACAAAGGGAATCAGTCTTTGGCGTGCTTGAAAATTTGGTAAAGGATCAGTTACAGTTTTGCTTAATATGGTGTGAAGTTAATGCTTAATCTCTTTTCTGACTATATTACTAAGTGAATGGGGTCTGCAAGACAAACCCATGCTTTAGATTCCAGCTTGTGCCAGGACGGCTCCTCTTGTGTGCGCACGTGTGTCTGGTCTGCTTGTCTGTCCCAAGTGTCCCCTCCAGATGGCAGAGGTGAGAGGAGGGGATTTTTCTTTCAAAATAACTTTTTCAGCTATCACAGTTATTTATACTGACTGGCTACCTGGAAGCAGGAATATAAAGGATTGGGTAACGATTTCATTATATGATGTTTTATAGCAACTGGTATTCAGCTTTATAAATGAACTGTTCTCTTCTGTATGGCAGAAAAAGGTTTTTATAGTTGGCAGGCTGCTCGTAATATTCTAAGGATTATTAAAGTAAGCTGTAGTTGTCGTATAACGCACATTATAATAGTGAGTGGTTCTACATTAATATGTCTTGGGGGAGGATATTATTTCAGAATGTGTATTCGCATACGGATGGAATTTGAGTCTTTTCACCCAGATCAGAATGATATTCACAGAAAAGGCCCCTGGACCATCATCCCAGTGAGTTCCTTATGAGTAATAAAGTAGCGAGAAGAGAAAATTTCATAAAATTCATTGGGGATTTTGCAAAAAAACCAAAAAGGATGTTGGGTTTTTTTTTCCTCACCTCCTGACTTTACATCTGTAAGCTGAAGTCGTTCTCGTCTAGATTAGTTATTTAGGCTTCCTGCTAAGCACCTCACCTTAGAGATGAGAAAACTGGGAGGCAGCAAGTCTGAAAGATGTGTATAGTGACGGTGAGCGTTGTAATAGGCAGCAATGTTATGTTGCAAGGCTGTCAGAGCTGCAGAAAGGCCAGGCCACTTCCCAGATCAGTGTTTGAGGGCTGGTGAGCAGTAAAGCATATGTGGCCCTGATGCAGCTGTGCTTTCAGACAACACGTTTCAAGACAGCCATTTGCATATCGAAGGGATTTCAAAAAGCTGTGGGAACGGCTGGGGAAATTCAAATTGAACTGTTATGTTTGCATTAATTAATTAGGCAGCAACCGCAAGGAGTGTAAGTGCTATACCTACTGATGTTAAAAAAAAAAAAATGTAAGAAAGACTTAGGATAAACATAGCTAGGAAGACGTTTGTCTCCTTTGTTGGACTGAATTAACAGATATGCTGTTGATCTGGTGTTAAAATGCAAATAAATATCCCAGAGTGAGGCACACTGAGAGCATTGGATTAGATGAGGAAGAAAATTCAGAGATGGAAATGGAACAAAGCAGTAAATAGTGGAAAGCAGGTGGCTGTAGACAGGATCTCGGGGACAGCAGTGAAGCTTTAGCCTCTGGAACTATTATATGTTACAAATTATTTATCTCACCTTTGACCTTCCTGAAAGGATAATTTGTGCATGTTGGTGCAATTACTAAAACCAACAAACAAACAAAAGCCCTGATAACATACTGCTGATATGTGGCGTAGAAGGTTCTTAAAATAATCTTTATCCAGGGATTAAGAGTTTCTGATCTACCACTGACCTGTTTTCAGAGTATTACAAATGCATTGCACTTGGCAAAAACAAGATGAAAATGCTGTAAAACAAGAGAAAAGCAGATTTACAGCAGCATAAGTAACCAAGGTAAATTGCATTGATGAGAGAACTTCAAACTAAAAATCGTGCTTGATGAAACCTCCTTTTCCTAGGAGAGAACCCAAAGTGTGCTTGGGAATCTGCATGCAGAAACACAGTGTCTGGGCCTTTTAAGCCATGTGTGAAAATGTTTATTTTCATTAGAAGTGAAAAATGCAGACCTCCAGATGCCCTCTATGATTTCCTGCCCCAGAGGAGGAGGAGCCAGGGTGAGATGAAGACACAAACTCTGCTGTAGTCCTCGAGTCTAAATTAATGCTGTTATTTAAGGGCTGAATAAACATCAGGATTTAATGACTTCTGTGCACAGAAAGCCAGGGAGACTTGTGCTGACACCATCTACTTTGTGACCAAGGAAAAAGTTGTGTATCTCCAGGACTGCGGCCGTCTGAGATGTTTCATCTTTACTAAATTCATATGTGAAAAAAATAATTGATTAAAGTAAATTAAGTGCCAGAAAATGATTTTTATTTCATTGCCTGACACATATATGTGGATTTGATTATTTGTTTTGGCCTTTTTTTAGTTTTTTTGCATGAAGGAATAGAGTTCACATGAAATTTCATCCTAGTTTGAAACATCCGACATCTTTATCAAATGATAAATAACATGGACTTTGGCTAGAAGTTCAGTATTTCGTAATTTTGTCTGCAAAAACATTTTCTGTGGTAGATAAGGGAAAAGTGAGACACCAGAGCAATAAATTCATGCTCATCTTTGGAATAAAATAATAATTACTTGGGTAATACAATCTTTTTTATATTTATACATGTCAGGGATCCTCTAGCTACAAACATAAGTTGACTGAAGTCTCAAATCCTCATGTCGTTACCCTTGAATATCTACGCTGGAGTGAGCAGGACCTTGCCTTAATGTGGGTTGATAAAAGTAGCCATTATAAACTGTGAAAGATTTGCAGAGGGGTGATAAACCCGCACAGGCAGGGCTGCACTCGGTCCTTACAGGCGTCTTGAAATTATTGTCGGATGAGCTTAACTTCCAAAAATGCTTCAGAGATTTGATAGTGGAGAAACCAGAGGATGCAGCTGCCAGCGTGGTGATGTGGCGGTGGCTGCGTGCGGGGCCGGCCGGGGTGCGTGCCAGCGGGGCTACTGGGGGCTGAAGGAGCCCAGCTTGACTGGTGGGTGGTGGTCAGGGTCTAGGTGAGGGAGCACTTCATGCGGGCCACTCCATCTCTTACTTTGACGCCTCTGGGGATACCGAATGTCGCTTCAACGAACTGAGTCAGAGAAATCTGGGCTCTCATATTCTCACAAATAAATAGTTTAAAATATTTTTAGAATCATACAGGTATAAACACACCTTTTCTTTTTATCTGTCGGACGGGAGAGGACTGGTTTGAAAAGGTCATTGTCGGTGTACCCTACAGTTTGACTCTCCGCAATGTGTGCGGCTGTATTCTTCCATTTTACTGGTATGTTTGTATCCAGTGGACTGCTAGCTCAGTTTGGGCAGGCTTTTAATAGTAATTGGGAGGTGAGATTAAAGTGCCACCAGACAGGGTGTTAAGGAAGTGCACCAGATCATGGGTGCTGAGCGGTCACTCTTTTTTATTTACAGTAGTACAATTTATGCATTTTTCACAACAGCTTGGCAGCCACACAATCCCCAATTTTTTATATTCACAAGCATGAAGACTTCATGGTGAAAGACAGCACCGTTTTCACCCAGAGTTACTCATCTGACAAGAGATTTCTTGTCTAGTATGTGAAATTGTAGAAGCCCACAGCTGGCAACTATAAATTCCTGCCTTAATGGGTTATGTCAGACATGTAGTGCAGGGTGGTGGCTCTGCAGGGAGGGAACCTGAGACAGGATGCCAAAAGGAGGAGTGTTTCCATACAGCGCTGGTGGTCAGGAAAGCATTTGTGTATTTGGCATGGGAAGGGGGCCCCGGGGTGTCCATCAGGCCCCTCTTCTTCAGGTCTCTGCGGGGAGGATGACACCCGTGGGAGAGGGGCACTGCAATAATGCAGAAATGGGTTCCCCAAGTACACGGTCCCTCAGTGGTCGCTTGCAGCAAGCGCCTGTAAAAGACTTGAACAAGGGAATGAGGTTTCGTTCTTGTTTGGCCTATTACAAGCTTAAAAGCTGTGTTACTGTCCAAAACTTAACTGAAGCAGTCAACAGTTGGATAGCGTGACTTATTTCTCATTTCAGAGTTGTCCAAATGTGATAGTTTTAACTCACAACAGATTGTTACTTAACTATAGTTTCCTTTTGCTGTCTAATTTCTGCTGAGATATCAGTTTGGATTGGTTTGCTGTTCATCTGCTATAGGCATTCACTATCAGTTGTCACTGCTACTTCCAGACGTTTTAAGAGTTTCTTGGATCTTTTTTCCTCCTCCTGTTTTTGTCTTTCCTTGTATTTCTGCATTATCACTTGCAGTCATGGTTTTGCCAAGGGGAGCTGTATTAAATACAGTGGCCTCCTCTCCTGCCCTTACTAGCGCCAACCCGCGCCATGCACGTAGTTAGTTATAGTGCTCCTCTTTTTTTCTAAGATGGGAAGGAGGGTGCATCTCCCTCCATATGCTAAGTGTTCTGTACATCTTTGTAACAAATAAGGGAGCTAGCAGTAATGTCTTCTGCTATTGATTTAATAATCTGTCCAAAGAAGTATAGCAAAGCCTTGGGGAAAAAAAAAAAAGTTACTGATAGTTTGTGGCGTTAAGTTCTTGAAACATAAAACCAGGACTGGGCTCTGCCTCGAGCTGATGTGTTCAGTGCAGAGAGAGGGTCTGCAGCATTTGGGAGGGGAAAAAATGCTTTATTTTGCTCGCACTAAAGGTTGCTGAGCCACTTCACGAGTACTGTTACATCTGACAGGTCATCCCTAGCTTCAGCTGGTGCTTTTCCCTACTCAGACAGCGATTAGAAAATACTTCAGATAATTTAAACCATTAAAAGGCAGCTGATCTAGAAGAAATCTGTGATTCTGTGAAACACAGTTGAGAGTAGTCAGGAAATTAATCAAACTTACAGAACCACTGGCATTTTGTCTTATGAACCTTGTCATAATTCCTCTGAGTTCTGCTAGGAAATCAGAGGGGGAAATCCTAGTGTGGCTAAATTAAGAGAAGACTGTGAATTTTACCCCACAGCTGAATTGTGAGTGGTAGGCACTGTGTTAAAAGAATTGCCCCATAGACTTGTATTTTTGATTAGCATTTCTCATGAGCAAGGACTTTTGCTGCTGGGCATCCCTGGAACTGGCCGGCGAGAGGCTGCACGCTCCTCGGGCTGCTTTCTCCCGGCCTTCCCGGAGTCCTGTCTGTCTTTCCACTTGCCGTGCTTCCTAGCAGTGAAAGAAGAATCACTTTATCAGGCTTTACAAGTGCAACATTACATGTGTTAAACCCTGTATCGGGACTTTGCCAGGTGTTGGTGTCAGCTGAACACTGCACTAGACCATTGCCAGAGCCGGCCAAAAGGGAACAGGAGAGGGGAACGCAGCTGCATTCCTGCTGCTGGAAATACCTGGAGATGCCCACAGCGGTCCGTGCTCTGTAAGGACGTGCATGTTTCAGAAGGTGGTTGCTCTGTCACAGGCAGCAAAAGCCCACATTTTCCCCGTATCAGTGAGGAGCGAGTGGGAGTTTGGCAGTGGGAGCTTTGTCAGGTGATGCGTGCTGCATCAGCGCTTCCTGCGGTGCAGCTGCATGCCCTCCTGCAGTCTGCTTGTTTTGCAGCAATGTCCTCTGAAACATCAACTTTTGCATTTTTCAAACAGATGAATCAATGCTATTGTGTCTCTGATGCACCAGGTTTATTTGCAGAACACATCTATAAGTTGAATTTTTTTCTGCTGTTTAAGTACCACCATTAAAATAGACCTATTGCAAGAAATTCTCTCCCTATTAACAGTAGAATTATGGCTACTAGCCAATACTGCCCTAATAGTATTTCCTGTTCAAAATTTGTATTTATGTCCAAAAAAGTGCTTTAAAAGCAAGTAAAATAAGTAAGTACCATGTTAATATAAGTGTTAGTGAAAATATCTGATCTAAAGTTTGTTAAAATTCAAAAGAAGCTTCTGAGAACATGGCAGAGGAAGGACTGTGTAATACCTACACGTTGCCTATTTTTTGTTTGGGAAATACGTACTTTAAACATACAGAAGTTGAAGTCCAGCTTGGGACAACTTGTAAAGTCATATTAATGTATGAGAACAAATGTAAGACTTGGATTACTTACTTAGGCTATTCTTTTTATCGTCCAGGTGACATTTTTTTAAACACACAAGAATTAAATCTACAGTTCTGGATTGGAACTTGTGTGACCTAGAACAGTTCACATAAATTTTAGTTATTACAGAACCAATAAAACCTTCCTCTCTAGAACTCTTAAGAATAGGCACTGTCCTCATCTTTGCAAACAATTCTTCCTAAATGTAAAAAAATTACTTTTTGTTGCAAATAAATACTGGGGGCTTTTCCTCAGCCATTACATTGTTCAATTCAGTACCTTAGCAGTTCACCAGGTGGCTGTAGGGTTTATTTGCCTGCTGTCTTGTGGAGTTTGTTGTACATGTATTTCATGTATGAATGATTCCTGGAGATAGAAAGCTTTTGCAGAGAACAACCACGAGCAGCTCCTTCCTCAGGATACTGGCCTCAATACTTTATCCCATTCTCAATATAATTATAGCCTCAAAATTGCAAAGTAGGAGTGGGAGATTATACAAACATTTGTAGGACAGAGAGAGAAAAAGTTAAATACATTGCCTGTACTGTGCTACAAAATGCGAGGAAAACCTCTGTGGTTTTTTTTTTAACTGTAGTATTTTAATTTTAGGAGCAGGTCCCTGTTCCTGTTTATCACCCGACTCCTAGCCAGACTCGGCTAGCAACACAGCTGACAGAAGAGGAACAAATCAGAATAGCGCAGAGGATAGGCCTTATTCAGCATCTACCTAAAGGAGTCTATGATCCTGGAAGAGATGGCTCCGAGAAGAAGATCAGAGAGTAAGTTACAGAAACCAAATTGTGAACTAATGTTCTGCCCTGGAAAACCTGATCTTGTCCTCCTGTTTTTGCCTTATTTTCAGGGACTGTAATTTAATGTAGCTTTCAGGAAAAAAAAATGACCCTGCAGAAGGCTCTTTCTTTTATCCTCGCTTGTTTTCCTGTTACAGGTGAAACTTACTTTCCTGACCTATGTAATTCATGTCCTTACATGTGTTTTTTCCTCTTTATCATCTCTTCATGGGGAAATAATTTCCTGTTACTTCCTCACCTGTATGGCTCCCTTTTACCATTTCTAGTTTTATGCACTCTGCGGAGCCATGCCTACAGAAGGCTTCCAGCCCTCACTGACGTTGTAACCATGGGCACACACATACACTACGAAGGAAACACCAAAAAATCTAGTGCTTGGTGGAGCCAGCACTGACAGAGCTAAGAACTCCTCACAGTATCAACAAGTACTAAAAGTTTGACTGACTCAAACATACCCAGGAGTATATATTGCACTACTTCTCATTTCCAGTGTGGTAACAGCAGCTTAAATATTTTTATAATTTTTTTTTTTCCCCCCTAGATGTGTCATTTGTATGATGGACTTTGTTTATGGGGACCCTATCCGATTTCTGCCGTGCATGCACATTTACCACCTGGACTGTATAGATGACTGGTTGATGAGATCCTTTACCTGTCCATCCTGCATGGAGCCAGTGGATGCAGCACTGCTTTCATCATATGAGACTAACTGAGCCAGGGTTTCTCCACTGAACCTTTAAGGAGACCATCCACTTTAATGGGTTTGATCCTTTTGTCATTCAGCCCAAAGAGCCGGGAATTAGGAATTAAGATCATGCACAAAGTATACATTTCCTAATAAATAAATAAAAAATATTCCTGAATGGCTGCAAATATTGGAAAAAACATAGTATTTTAGAGACTATAGAAAAGTAGGTTGTTATTTTTAATGTAAAGCCTTGACCCACCATTGTCTTTTAATGTTTGTTCTTACACCCATATATAGGAATTGTGTAAAGTGTTACAGCAACTGTAAATGTTTAAACTGCGTGTATCCAATTTTATTAGCAGCAAGATAAGAGTATTTTTTTTCCTAAATAAAGTAACCAGTTTTGTTCTGATTCTTTTCACAAGTCCTGGCATTTGGGTCAAGGCTTTATTGAAATCTACATTTTATAACACTGGCACAAAGAAATAGTTTTAAGCTTGTTTGCACAGTTCTTTTTCTTTTTTTTTTTTTTTTTTTTTTTTGTCCATTGGAGATGGAATTCATTGCCTTAGGTCTTTTTAATAGTGTATTGTTATTGTTGGGCTGGCTCTATGCTTGAAAACCAGTTTATTTATAACCTGTTAAAAGTGCTATATTTTGTTTGCAGTTAGGAATATGCAGACTTCAAAGTGATCTCCTAGCTTGTAAGCAAACTGAGATGCATTATCCCTTTTCTACAAGTGATGCAGAATATGAAGATATAAAACAGTCCTACAGTGAAATTACGGTTTTATGGTTTTTATAACTTGCTTTGGTTTTGATGAAACAACAGTCCTTAAACTTTAATATGTCACCTTTAACTTGATCAGGTTAAAAGTGGGCCAGATGGACAATAAATAGTTAAACTACTGTGACTGGGAAAAAAAAATATTTGGAACTACAGTAGTGGTAGTGTTGATCACTTATTCTATTTTTTTTTCTCCCTAAAAATGGTTGTCTTGGATCATAGCAAATGGATACTGCATCTCTTGTTCTTGTAGTTCTTAGGTTATCAGAAGTTAAGAATAAACATACTGTATCTCAGTCTCCTGTATTAAATGTATCTGTTAAGCCCTGCTGGCTGACACATCAGTCCACCAAACAGATATGAAATCAGATATAAGAAAAATATATTTTGTTCTGCATGTAAATGCAAAGTTTATAGAAACACCAACTGTCATACTAGCAGTTGAGGGGGAAAACAGTACTGCTATAGCCAGAATGACACAATTAGCTAATTTCTGTAGCAAACAGTATGTGCTTGTTAAGAGATGGTCTAGCAAAGATTGTAGCTGTAAGGACCTTCTATCCACTTAGGATGATTTTTCTTTTATCTTTTTTTTTTTTCTTTCCTTCCTTAATGTACCCTACTGTGACTTTTATACATTCAACGCAATGCTGATACATCAAGAAGTCCTGGTCTTGCAAAATGAGATGCAATCTCAAGTTAACCACAACAAATCAGGGAACATTCTTGATTGTTTTTCATACATAGTTTGAGTACTTGATACAATTGTGTTTAAAGACCCAAGTACTTTGAAGACTTAGTGTATTTACAATATAGAATTGTGCATGTTATGGATAATTTTTGAAGGGTTGGTCAGCAAAATGTAGAATCAACATGTTGATTTATTTATTATTCCTGCAGCTGACAGCAACCTGCTCTCTTAGAGAAGAACTCCAAGTAGCAGTCAGAAGGAATTGAAAGCAGTCTACAGTTCTAGATTCACTCAGATTGCTACACATTTATCTGGACACAATTTTTTGCTGAATTCATACATACCTAATTACATGGATCAAAATCTGGGAAGAGAGACCTGAAGTTGTGCAATATCATTGTTCCTTTTCATCATTCCATGTGTGTTCTTTTGTGTCCTCCTTCTTGTTTGTTTGTTTTGGGGGGTTGGTTTCTTTTTTTTTTTTTTTTTTGGTAAAACAATGTCCACATTAAGTATTCATTCCTTTTCTTTATCTTGTTAAAACTGGCAAATGAACAATTTGAAAAAACAGCATTGTCACGTTGGTATTAGTCTTTATTTATTACAAGACTTGATTAAGAAAGATTTGAAGGAAAGATGAAGTGACCAATTACTGAGCTGAATGCTTTTCTAGGCACTTTGTATAGTTGAACTTTTAACACTGATATACTTACCGGGCTAAGGGAAGAAATAATTACTTTTATTAAAATACTTGTTAAATAGCAAAAAGGTGCGAAGGGCTAAAACTAGAGTTGAATACACAAAAAAACATTCCAAAAAGCTCAAATTTTAGCTGAAAGACAAATGTGTAAATATAACAAATAAATCAAATGATTTTTCAAGTTTTTAGGTGCAATGCTGTTATGGATGATTTCTAGTTCAAAAAAGTAATTGATCTGAATTTAACACAGAATAATGTGTAACCTGAATTTTAGCTACAGTTGTGAAACCAGATCTGTGTCTTAATTCCACCATCTGTAAGATGAAGATAATATTTGCCTCCTGTCTCAGAGGTGTCTAATAAATTACTTATACTTCAAACATATTAGACATTCCATTTACAGCACAGCTGTTTGTCTCCTAACCAGAGTCTGCTGCAGCTCAGTGAGTGGAAAGGGCTGGCTCTTATTCATCTGGACCTGTTCAACCATAGCCCTTCTTATGCCAGGGCTGTGTGTTTCAGGGGGGGACAGGCCCATAGTAAAACGTCTGCAAAGCAATGTGAAGGAAAAAAATACTCTTATAGCTACTCTGTGTAAGTAACCAAGTTTGTAGGTGCATCAACAGTGATCAAGAAGCATTGCTTTAAAGCATTTTGTAGGGACTATGCAGTACGATGAAAACATTCAGTACAACAACACTGTTTGTACTTTAGAACTGTAACTGGCAAAACAACCCCGGCACAGACCCAGAAATAGCTGAGTGGATCATCAGGCTCAATCCTCAGCAATTTCAGGCAACAACACAAGAGACATTGAAAGTCTACACGCCCCTAGTCATTGACAGACACCACAGCCTCCCATAGCAACCTGCTATCCCATTTAAAGACTAAGAGCTGCCCCAGCAGTGCCACAGAAACAGAGCAGGTAGGGACCAAGGGCATTGCCAACATCCAAGATGCTTGCACAGCAGGGAAGTTGTTAGGTTACAGTTGCAGATTATAGTAGGAAATGGATTTTGTCTCACACAACAGAAGAAAACAAGAGAGATGCAATGACAAGTCGTGAATACTTAGTTTTATAAAGACCTTTATGCTTAAAAATTCTTGCATGCTAGTGGAATTACCATTTGAATCATTTTACATCTGAGGATGATAATCCTTACTACCTGTTGCCGGTTCATTATGTAAATCTGGGAGAGAATCATAAAACTTGTACATAAACAACAATAAAAAAGCCTAGAGAGTTTCTTTGTGAGGAGCTAGTGTTGTAGAAGGGCTTTAACCATGTAAGGTTTATAAAAGTTCCTACTGTCTTGCAGCTTCCCAAGGCTGAAAGCAATTACGTGTTTGGAAGGCTGACAGTCCTCTCTTTGCAATGGCAGAAGCGTACATTTCTAGGCTAAGGGATTATGAAATACCTGAACTTACTTAGATTGCCACAGTTTCAAGACTTCGACATTTCCTGTCCTTGTGCAATCGTGGTAAAGATGAAAATTCTTGAGTCAGACTGTCAGTTAAATAAATAACAAGATGGCTGAAACCAAACATACAAGCCCTCTTATCAGTTAAATCCTGGATTAAAATGGACTTAGAAACAAAGTGGATGCTAGTTGATTACAAAAAGTTTATTACAGACACTACATTTTTATTAAAAACGTACATACTAGTTGATAACCTACAAAAAAACATGAATAAAATCTGTTCAGAAGAGGCCTTCTTGACTTAATACCCAGAGTAAAAATTAGCTTCAAGGATTAACTTTTCCTTTTATACAGCATTTAACTTTGAAGAATATAATTTATGCTAACCACCCTTTGCAAATTATCTTGCATTTAAACCTGTTCTGGGATAAGAGTTAGGGGATTTGGAATTCTTGGTATGAAATGCAAAGTTAATGCCTTTTGATAAAAAGAACAGTCTAAACATACTCTGCAAAAGCATCTTTTTGATTTAAGCAGAAGAAATAACTATATTTGCATGCTAGCAACTGATTTATTACAATATCCACCCTGCACTGACACTTAGCTAAGTAAAAGCTGCAGAGAGGAATCTATAATGAAAAAAATATTTCTGAAAATGCCTGTACATGTTTCTAGCAGCACAAAGGTACGTACTTACTCAGCAAGAGGGGACCAACCATACTACAAACAAAAAGCCCCCAAACTTTCTCTGTCCTCTCAGTTGGAAAACAAGTAGCAATAACTTCATAAACCTATTCTTTGCAGCACCAACCCCTAGAAAATATTTGTCTTTATTTTAAATACGGCATTTCAACAACAGCTCTGCACACGACAGTAAATGTTCAATTCACTGCACATACTACATGCACCTGGGCTGTTCACACCAAGCGTTTTTCCTGGACACAACAGGCCCTGCTTTTGCTCACCAGAAGCACTTGTGCCAGGGTTCTCACTGCAGACAGACATGACAAATGTCCACCTTTTTAGCATCTTTTTCCTACCCTTCTGCCACATTAGTGGTAGCTTGCCTAATCAAGAATTCACACTGGGTAAGCAGACTGAGGGAGACAGACAAGCAGAAATTCAAGGGGAAAAAGATGAATTGCTCTAAACCTCTGTTTTCTGAGCAGGACAGAGCCGTCCCAGGTGCTGTCCCACTGAGGCAGAGCTCTGCTTCCACAGTAAAAACTGTCTGATGCCCTTGAGCTCTCCAGCCTAAAACTGCTTTCTGGTGAGGTTACCTCACTGAAGGGCTCTTGCTAGATTGCCTGTTTGTTTTGGGATTTCTCCCTGTAGAAGGCTATGTACTGCACACTCTGCTTCCTTTACGATCCCACAACAAACCACTAGTAAAGGCCCTTAACCTCTGTGCATTTTCCTCAGCCGTCATCTGAAAAAGTATCAAAGCTTTTTTCAAAAAAAGTATCTCACTTTTTCTTAAGTGTCGATTGAATAGTTCAAACAGTTCTGATAACTTTTCAAAAAGCTCTGGCTACAGAGCCTGCTACTGGTACGCATGAATATACATACATAGACTTCTTGTGTTATTATTGATAAATACTTTTTTATATTTATGTGTGTGTATGTGTGACAGATCACACACTTTCAATAGACATGTAGCAAAGGCACCACACATGAGATTCCTGCTGCTCCTTAGGAATACCAAGAATTATTTGCATCAGCAATGAGCCCAGCATCACAGAACGGAAACCTGACCCAGGACCCAGGTATCCACAAGCCGTAAGAATGAAAGCCAAAGCACATTTTTCCCAATGAGAACAATCAGCCATTGGAATAATCTCCCCGGGGAAGTGGTGGGTTCCCCAGCATTGGACACTCCTAAGATTCAGCTGGACAGGGTGCGGGGCCATCTTGTCTAGACCATGCTTTTGCCAAGAAAGGTTGGACCAGATGATCCTTGAGGTCCCTTCCAACCTAGTATTCTATGATTGAAATACCAAAACTGTAACTGGCCCTGCTGGTTGCTTCTAAAAAAAACTTTGCAGCTGCCCAACAGAGGCTATGTAACCTTGGTAGTGATGACAGCAGTACTGGGTACTGTACCCAAATGAAGACAACATTGAACATGATCCATATATTGTATCTTCTAGAGTTAAACAATGTTGCTTCACCTCCCTAGAATAATTTACTGAACTCTGCTAACTGTCAGAGATAAAGTTATTATTCTGCATCTTTGGACAGTAGGAACAGAGACAGTCTTCAGGCATCTCACACCACCACCTCTACCAAAACGTCAGGAAAAGCACCACAGTCAAACAAAACCCCAGCTCATCCTAGAGCTGCACCTATGACACTATCAGCAGCAAGCACAGCCCCTGTGGCTCCAGCATTGCAAACATCCTACACAGCTCCAGCGCTAAGGAAGTCATTCCTTACCTCCACACCCTGTCTGCTGTAGGATAAAAGGAACAGCGAGAGATAAAAACTGTCCAGAATATTGCAGCTTCTACTTATCTTCTCTTTCTCGCCACATTGCTACATTGCTTTCAGCCACAGACCTGAAACTGTTGTTCCAGTACTTGACTAACATGAGATAAACATTTTTTTTTTCTTTTTTGAATTGAGGCAGCCCATAAAGAGAGCGTGCAGGGGAGAGTTGTGACTACTCTGTTTTGTATTCCTTCTGTAAAAGTCGAGGAGAGAGGAAGCAAGTAGAATTCAATGCAATCCATAATTCTAAATAAACATTTTGCCTATGTTTAGCCAGCAATGAAAGTAAGTAGGTCCAGAGATTTAAAAAAACCCAGAAAATAATGGAACACAGCCCAGTCCTACAAAAATATTGTTGAATTTGGAGCAAACATCATGCAGAATTTTACCACAGTGCTATGCAGATATTTATTAGCTCTGTTGCTGTTCATAAATCTTGGAGACAGGGATTGACTGGGCATGTTTTTAAAGAAAGTATTTGTATTTATATATATATTTTTTAAACACCTGAATCAAACCTAGATAGCATCTTTAAAATATATTTTATGATGACAAATCATTCAATTATAATACTTGCCAATACACGCTTTGCATATAATCTATCATAAAAAAGTATTTGCAGAACATAATTAGAAAAGAAGCAAGTTCATTTCTAGTCTGTTCAGATTTTCTGATCTCGTTCATCAGTGTCGTTTCCAACCATTAACCATTTTCCTGTACAGCAGTAAACAACATGACTCACCTCTTTATCTTCTCCTCTTCCTCCCAGAGGGGGAACTGCGTGGAATGCATTGTTTTGGTCATTTCATGTACATTTGCTTTGCTGCTGTTTTTTTATGCTTGAGAAGGCAAAGAAATGCATCTCGCAGGTGGAACCGGAGGCTGAGAGTGTTGTATTTAAACTCTAGGGAGTGCCTTTTGCATTCTGGAAGTACTCTAGGAAAGCCTTGTTTCACACAGAGGAGCATTACTTGATGCTTCTATTGGGCCAGAGGCATACAAGCTGTCAAAGCTGTCATCCCATGATCTCTTAGTAGCCTTGGACCCAGGCCACAGATCAGCTAAAAATACTAAGGCACTCAACACAATATAGAATTTAATGCCAAACCCAGTGTGAAATGGGAAGAAATGTTTGATATGATCCTGTTCTATGCTGCTATATTTTATAAAAGGCAAAGTTTCCCAAGCAAAGTTTTGAATGCTGTATCACTGCAGTGTAAACAACCTGAGGCTAGGCACTGTCAGGATGGGACAGTCTTTAAACTAACCATCCGTAACAGAATGCGTTAACTGTAGATCGCAATAGAACTGCGTATCGGTAATAAATCAAAGCATGTTCCTATGCTACTGGTTTAGTTGAGCAATCATAAGTGGGTGTTTCCAAATAATAGTAGTTGTATTATGTTTGTGACTTCATCAAAATCTCTTCTGATCGTCAAGAAAAGCTGTGACCAGGTTCAGCGTCAGCCCACCATTCTTCATCCAACAGGTTATCTTATCTAGTGTTATTTATAGGAGCTAGGTGTTGAGGCAGTTACACCTCGTTAGACCTCACTGTAAGCTGCTGGCTTTTCAGCCCATATCCTCCCTTCAGTTTAATGAGAGACCATACATACATGGATTCCACATATCAGATCTAATGATAAAAACGATGCTCATTTTACTGCTTCTCCCCTCCTGGCCACTACCACTTTCAGATGGCACAGCGGTATCACATGGCGCACCGTGGCAATTGCTGCAGACATCCAGGAAACTGAGCATGAATTTCTACCCCTCCTCGGCTACTGGCAGGAAACCACTTATCAGTGCTACTAAAAAAAATACACAGAAAAAGAAATACAGTTTGTAAGTTTTATGATAAAGGTCCT
Source organism: Harpia harpyja (assembly GCF_026419915.1). Classification (NCBI taxonomy): domain Eukaryota; kingdom Metazoa; phylum Chordata; class Aves; order Accipitriformes; family Accipitridae; genus Harpia; species Harpia harpyja. Next base: position 38,633,732 of record NC_068950.1, read on the forward strand.
ACCAAGTGCAGAACACTATTTTCTGCTATATGAGTTATTAGTTTGCCTTTGGTTAACTTCCCTGGCTTTGCTGAGGACTGAGAAGAGTTGATAACAGCAATCGTTGGCTAAAGCCTAGTACACAGAGTGGGTTTCTCTAGCATTAGTCAGACAATTCAATGTTTGAAAGCAGGAGAAAGTGCTCCTTCTGCAAATGAGGCGCTGACTATATCCATCTGAAGTAGTACGTACATTCCCTGAATCTTAGGCCATGCTGAAAATCCTTGATTTGTGATTCCATTAGAGTATCTGCTATTTTCTGGTAGGTACTTAAGTTCAGTAGCACTGAACACTGAAGCTGTTTGAGAACTTGCACCAATTGTGCTTTCCCTAATTGATTGTACTTGGGACTCGAGACTGATGAAGCAATTTGCCATTCTGGAGAGCTGCTTCAGGCAGAATGCAGCAGCTTCAGGAGAAGCAATGGAAAAACGATCCCAGCATAGACCTTCCAGCTCAGACTGACACCACTGAGTTGCTGATTCCTGCCACAGAAGAGCATTAAAATGAAGTACGTTGATGACCAAAGACTAGCGGTGGGCAATTCAAAATGTAACACATTGAAAAACGTATACAGTGACAACGTACCAGACCTTCCATTCGGCCTTTAGCAAGCAAGGTGTTATTTTCCTTTAGTGAGTTCAGAATATTACAGTCTGTAAATCTTTGTTGTTGCATCAGGAAGGTGAGTATTTCCTATTGTTTGGGAGCTAAAAAGTCAGAGTGAAAGCACAGACTACTTGATCATGGCTAACTACAAAGTCCTCAGCTGAAGCTGGAGATCAGGTCCACGATATGGCTGGTGTTTGTGCTCAACCAAAGAGGACAATGAAAATCTTAGGATTTTCATTGCTGCAAAGAAGCAGGGAAGTTGACCGCATATTGCACAGTATGTCCTTTGTGCAATGTATCTAAGATCAGGCAAAACTCAGTTGTGGGTGAAATTTCAAAGAGCATTTCAGTGGCCTTGAGAGATGAATCTACAGTCGGAAGGATTGTTCGCTTTCTGCAAAATACCATTTATGCTAATTTTCATGGCACTGCTTGCTTAAAAGATGCTAAGACTGCCAAAATATTTGAAAAGGACACAACTGGAAGAAGAGGCGTTATATGCATGAAATAGAACAAGAACCTTTTTTATTCTATACAAAGAATGATTGAATTTTTACACTTAAGTTTGAATGTGCAATACGTAAATAGCATAACTGTTTAGACTTAATTTTATCTGAACTGAATTTATCCGAGAAAGTCACTTTAAAAAAATGCATTCTTCATCTATGATTTTAACTTGGGAAGACTTTTATAAAGAGCGTCTATTTTTAAGACAATGCAAGTTCTCTGTGTTGAGGAACAGGTGGTTCTGTCTCTTTGCATATTAATTTGCAATTATAAAACAATGTCGTTTCCTTAGAGGAGGTAAAAGCAGAGCTATAAACTGTCAATTTTCTCTTCTGCTGGGAACAATCACTTTAGAAAGAATATTCACTGTGAGGTACATAGATACGAACCTTCCTGATAAACATCTCCATTGGAGAAAAAGGGCTGTCAGAAGACCTCCCATCTCCACATATCAGAATGGGTCATGGGGAAGAAGCTCTTTCAAAAGGGAGGTAGAATTGTGCCCCAAAAACCCACAGGCATACAAACATGGAGCTAGCCTGGAGAACGGTAAATACGAGTCAAATATGTGTTATGTCTGACTTCACAAGTTTTGCAGAAAAGCAGCAATTCTATGGCAGACGGCATTGGAAAGCAGACCTAGCTCATTGCTCTATTCTTAAAGCCCCTTACACAGAAATTCCCCCAAAAGATCAATAAAGAGCAAAAAGATAAATGGCCCTCTTTTGTGAAAAGCAGAGCACTTTGCCAAGGGAGCCTGCTCCAACCCCAGCTTCTTAACAGAGGAAACACTGCCATACAATCTCTTTAAACATAGACATCTCAAGTTAGGCAAACCTAAGAACAATCGTTTTAAGAAGGAATCGACTGTCACAGTAACTCGTGTATTGCTGTGCAGCCAGTGCAATATTGCTGTTTCTTAAGTGACCTTCAAGGACTTGTGCTTTAAATTTAATATAAACTTCAGATCATGTTCGTTCTGATGGAAAAACTGTTTCCTAAGGACCTCCCATTTTTAAACTTGTCAAAGAAGGGATGCAGTTTTACACTGTCATCACCTTCACCCCGCCACCAAATCCTTGGTAAATCATTCAGCTGCTACGAGCAGCAGAATTGACATGAAAACCAAATTAAGAAAAAAAAATTAAGAAAAGTCAAGATACTTGCAGAAGGGAGACCATTTTTTTCACCAGCAAGTTTCTTATAGAAGCAAAAATGTGACTAGTGAAAGCTGGTAAAGAGAAGCTTTCCATGCATAACTAGAAATGTGCAGGATTCAGAGCTCCTCCCTGCAGTGTTTCTTGCACACCGAGATTTTCTCACATCATTTCAACTAAGTAGGTACTTGGAAAAAGTGATGATTCCTTCTCAACTGCTAGCAGTATGAATTCAAACAAACATTTAAGCTAACTGAGATTAAATCCGTGAATCTTTAAAGTTATGTTGTTTGTTTTTTTTCCAATTGTTCCCTTTTATGTTGTAGCTTGCTTAGTAAATGTTGTGAACGCAAGAAAAAGGCACACATGATTGAAAAATGAATTACACAGATGTAAGTATTCAAAAAGCCACTGTTTGGAAAAACAATATTTTTCAGGGTTATGGTTGGTTTGAGAGGTTTTTTGCCATGTTATTACATTTGATTAACTTTTTATGCCTCACCTTTAAAATCTCAAATGATTTGGTTTCTCACTGACTTGAAAGAGAAGGAAAAATAATTCTTAAGTGTCAGTAATTTTCTGCACCAAAGTTTGCAACAAACAGGACATCAAAGAAGAAAAAGTTACGACACTGCCGAGGCTCCAGAGTGCATTCCATTTTCTGGGGCGGATTTGGCTTGGTGCAGGGCAGCTTGAATTCTGAAATGTGTTCTTGTTTCCATGGAGTAATTCTTGTAGTTTTGTCTAAAACAAAAGCAGAACCACTCTGATGAATATATATATTTAAAACATTTTCAAGTTTTCTTTATATTATTTTTCTAAGCAAAAAACCTGTAGACAGCAAAAAAACCTTTCTTCACAAGCTCCTTTGTTGCCTACTCTAAAATACAAGGCATGTGTTCCTAGCCAAACAATGCAGCTCTTTGTTCTTTATTTGTAGTTCCACTGTCTGGCAATTACCAGAAAAATATAGCTTAATAAGAAATTGAATGTGGTCCACTCAGTCAAAATATTGAGTCCATATTAAATATCTATAACATCCACTTAGTTTACATTTAGAAATGAAATTTTTTTTCCTCTCTCAAAGTATAAGTGACAAATGTGAATACAAACATTTTCAGGATTTTTTTATATAATGTTAATAAGATAGACTCATCTTAATTCAGCAGACACATTTCAAGAAAGTAGAGGGGAAAAAAAGAAAAAGAAAAAGAAAGAGAGAGAGAGAAGCTATCCTGAACCAGAAGAGGGAAACACCCCATCCCCATCCTATGGTTGTCAACGATGTGTACTGTGTGTAGGAAATCAGGCCAGACAATTTGTTGTCCTAGAAGCTTGCAAAGAGAAAGTGGGCACACACGAGACTCTGTATCAGCTTTCAAGGAGTAATTCACCAGCCCAGGGAAAGACTGGCAGGACTTCCCCCACAAACATCTAATGGCTGACTCAGCAGTGTCATCTGCCTATAGTCTCCAGTAGCTATGTCACGCCCTAAAGAGTTACAGAAACATTAAAAGAATCTGTATTTTCATGGAAAAGCTTATATAAAAAAAGAAAATTTGGCCCTAGGACCACATAGAAAGTGCAGATCCTACTTAATAGGAATTAACATGTCAGCTCCTGCAGGATGGATACAGAATCCAGATACCAAAGAGGATTAGACCATGCTAATTTTCTTTTAGAAGGTATTTGTCATCTTTACAGAAACATAACATTAAGTAGTAAACAGTCTGTGTACCTTAAAAGCATTTCAGTTCAAAATTCGTAATTCAAATCAAGCATGGAAGCATGGTATCTGTTACTATGGCAGTCTCTTTGTAAAAACAAGGAATTCCACACCCATCCTACACCAGCTTATAATTTTATGTATGCAACACCCAAGAGGCTGACTGAGAAAAGGAGGTGACCGGGTTCTGCTGTATGCTGATCTGAAACTCTGGAGTTTTTTCTTTATATTAAGTAGATTTTGTCATGCAGATACTGTATTTCTCATCAGTAGGCTGATACTCTTGCTTGTAGTTCACAGTCATACAAACAGAAATAGAAATATTTCCATACATGACCATGCCAAAGCTGTTTATCATCTCATTCCACTCTTTCTCCCAGAGCTGAAACATTCAAGCCAGCAGCAGTATGTGGATTTAGGTCAAGCAAATCAAGCGTCATGCACAAGCCAAGCGCTCGTCTGTGCTCCTGCCAAGTGCAAACATAATTCTGCAGTCCTGAAACCCACCACGGACAACGCCTTCTCCCTCTAGTGGCTGCAGAGACACTGAGCATTTTTAGCTGAAAACTTATAAACCCTGAGCATTTTAATGCAGCGTAACAGCTACAGGTGGAAATGTAAGGACTGCACTTTTTTTTATGACTGACTGAAACAAGGTGGGGGGTTTGTGGTGGGGGTTTTTTTGCATATCATTACAGTGTCCATGAGTTCTTTGAGCATAGCAAATCTGAGTATTAGCTTTTCATACACTGGGTAACAACAAATTTTTAAGAGCTGCTGTCTGCTGGTGCTCTTCTTTAAGCCTAACACCTTCCCTCGAGGGGGCCTGTGACATGAGCCACACACAGCTGTCAGGGGAAAAGTGCAATGGCTGAGCAGCAAGCGATAGAAGTACCAGATGGAATGAGAACCTCTGAATCATTAATTTCTAGATCTCTTCTTCAGAGATTTGAACAAAGGAAATGAGGACAGGAGGAGAGGCGTGCTTTGAGGAATGTGAAACCAGCTGAAACGCTTTCCACTGCATTTTGCCAATGCAATTTTTGCTTTTCTTAATATCTTCCATGAATCTACAGAGAACCAGGCTCAGAAGCATAGGAGATTAAGAATTGCATATTTTAATTTTTGTGTTGACAGGCTTTTGGCATAATCTTTGGTAGCTGATTAACCACTCTGTCTTGCGTAGTGGACCGACTCTGACAAAAGCTCATAACAAAAACTCTGACCTCTTTGAAACTTGGGGCCAGACGTCAGTTTTGTAGCTGCTCACACCTGCGGCAGTGACTGGTGTGACTCTCTGCACTTGGAAAGATGCAGACATCTGGACTCATTCAGGATCCAGGCAGAGAGGTGAACTACCCTGCTGCAGGATGCTTGAAGAGGGCGAGGGTTGTTTGGTTTGGATTCCCTCCCCTCCCTACCCCAAGAAATTTTGGCTCAGCAGAGAAGTAAAGGCTCGGACAGAGGCAAACCCCGTATTTTGTTAATTTTATAATAAAGAACATACAAGATCAAGCCCAACTATTCCTGATAAACCTACTTTGCTAGAAAAATGAATCGCACAAAATAGTAAAAAGCAGGTGTTTCAGTTGCCTTTCAGATGAAACAATACAAAGATACTAAATGCAACCTGAAGCCTTATCTTAATGTACTTCATCAAGGAAAGAAAACAGCACTGCTAGCTATCAATTTGAGTAATGCTATTTTAGCCATAACACAAAGCTTTGATTTAATTAATACATCTTTTATGAATAAATAAATAGACTACAAAGATTATTATGTTTTGTTACACATGGATTATTTCTTATGGAAGCCTTTGACATTCCTATTAACATCTTTAAAATTTTTTTGCTCTTAGCAGAATGGATGGGTAAGTCACAGACTGAACGATCAGATAATGTCTACCACTAGAAAGTTCCAAACCAAAACTAAGGCAGGCGTGCTTCCATTGAAAAAATGAAATGAGTTTCCATGATATTAATGAAATGTTTCTGCTTCCCACTAACCAGTAAAATACCATACTGACCCATCGGACATCAGCACAGGCTTTTCACTTGCTTACTTTGCTTTTTCCAGTAGTTTTATTGCTTCTTCCCTTCTGCCCTGGTCTAGATACAGTATCGCCAGCTCCAGCAAGGCATTTGGAATTAGATAATGGTCATATTTTATCTTCTTCTCACTGCATTGGAAAAGAAATAGCCTCAAGATCTTGAAATGATATATTGTTTCCCTCATTTAACAGCTCCAAACACAAATAAAGAGGAGATTACCTAAGATCAGAAGGAGCAATCAATCTCTATTACAACATTTGTCATGTTCTCTATCCAAAGCTACCTTCCAGGTTATTAAATGTGTATTTTGCATAACCATCCTACACAGTACGTTATTTCTCAGGATTACAAAATATTGCCTTTATTATGAGGGAAGTATTAGAAACGATGACAGTATTATGAGTGCTATCCATGTGAATTGACAAAAAGAGATGCCATTCACTGCATGATGTATAGAAGTTCCAAGTATAATCATGCTGCCACCTGTCTCTGCAGACTGCATTTGGCCTTTTGGGTACAGCTTGTTCATGACTGGTAAGAGGAAGGGAGCAAAAAAAAGGAAGTGGTATCTCAAAAATTTTACGTGCCTATTTTCTCCTTTTTGGGGGACTATATCTGTAAAAAGCACAGATTTGCAATTCTTCTTCCATATGTGGCTAACAACACTGGCAATTAAAATTACAATTCCTTGATATCAAAGCAACTGAAATAAATACTAAATATACAGCAGTCCTCTCCCTTCTATTCATATCATGGTTGCATCTCCTCTTACTTGAAATGAATGGTTACTGAGAAATTCAAGAGCTCTCCTATATGCCAGGTATGAAAACTTACTTTAAATAGATGTAATTAAAATGGTCTTCTGCTTCTGAGATCTTGCCCAAATGCTTGAGGCATAAGCCCTTTAACAGTTTTATCACGCACTGGTCATCTGCTAGTAATTCTGTAGCTGCAAGATGAAGTAAATGGCACATTTTAGAAAACTCTAGAGCAGCAAAAACTTTCCTACCTGTAGGGAAGCTTTTACACAGGTAGGTGTGAGCACAATCCATTTACTGGAACACAGAATGGAAGGAACTAACTGGTCAATTTAGTTCATTTAATGCAGACACAAACACACATCAACCTTTTCATAAACTGATCAAACTTTGTCTAAAAATTGTCGGGCTGTTCTTTCCCTCCCTACTCCCACTAAAAGGCTATTCCACAATCTTATTGTTCTGACAACTAAAAACTAATTTAAGGTCTCCACTTTGGAAACATCAAGGTCCAATTTATAATCTCTTAACCTTATGCCTTTATTGCCCTTTAGTATGTACAGTTCTTCTCCTTCCTTGACTTCTAGTCACATGACCTATTCGTATGCCAGTGTTTTAGCACTTTTGTTTGGCTAAACAAAAATATGCCAGACTTTGCTACCCGCACCTCACATACCCTCATCTTCTTACCATACCTTCTTTTCACCTCTTTCAAGTTTATACTTCTGAGTACCCAGAGCCTTACCAGCCTTACCAGTGCCTAGTTCAAAGTCATTACTATCAACACCCTCCCTGTATCAGAAATTTTTTGCATAATACATTTCAAAGAAAACATCTGGCTTTTTCATAGCCATTCCATATAGGCAGCTTAAAGTTTACAAGCAAAATCTTCAGCTTGCTTGCTCATTTCCAATTCATGAAATACTAACTAAAAAGAATTTCTGCAAAATGTCTGATACTGCATCTCATGCTATTGAATGTCACCCTGTTTTCACTACTCCAAACCTTACCTGGTTCCTCCTCTGTCACTCCAGCTGATTAAATGCTGACACATACAGCATGAAACAGCTGCTTCCCTTTGGACTATGCAGTTGGAGGCCTTGATCCTACAATCGGAGTCACTTCTATTGCTAAGTCCCACAGAGGCCCCTACATACATATGTCACCAAAGCAAATCGCAGGGAAGATGCCTGAAGACTATGCAGCAAACTAACTTAGAAGGAACAGGGAAGAGGACAAAAGTTGACACACTAAGTATGTGCACAGTGAGATGATTCAGGGCCACAGAAGAGTTATTTCATAAAAATAAAAAAAAAAAAGCAGATCAGTTGTCTCTTCTGGACATCTGGCCCAAGAACATGTTCACATGCCATGTATTTCCTCCTCCTATAACACATCCTACAAACTGCCCTGGATTGTACAAGCAAACATTTAGGGACCTATCCTAGATGCAAATCTGATATACATAATTGTATTTCTAGATGTTACTTCCACTAACAGACTTCCTTTTACACCTCACATGGTATAACGCTGCTAGGAGCACATCCTCAAATTCATAATTTTACAGGGTTAGATTCTTGCATCTAACAGTAATAAAGAGAAAATACTTGAAAATACAATAGTTTAGCTCCAAACACTGACAGGAAAGCTCAAGGAAAGCATGATGCCTGGAAACAGCAAGTGTCTATTTGGAACAGGTAATACTTTAAATTGTTGGCGTGCTTAAAATATATCCCACTTTTCATTTACATATCCTCACAGTGTTTTATAAACATGAATCAGCTTCTATGAATCCCTGCAAAAAGCCAGCTTTATCCACAATTTACCAACTAAGATAAAAAGAGAACAGAGAAATAATTCACTTATTCAAAATAATGTAACAAAATGGGTGACAAAGAAGGTGAAAGGGTCAAAAGCCTTCTTCTAAGATGTCACTGAAAATATTTTTCCATTCTCTTTTTCAATCAGTTAAAAAGGAGATAGCTTTAGCCAGTCTTTCAAGCAACTATTTCAAATCTTGTGTAACACGGTGTGCACAGGAAGACCAAGGTCCTAGAAAAGACTGCAATGCAGTGATTTAGCCCATATTCCTTTGTCAACAGGGGCCTGATCCTTTTGCAGGAAGGTAGTATATAATAATAAGATCAAATATTTCGTAAGAAAAACTTTGTGAGAAAAGCTGTGCAGACTGGTTGCACTCCCATAGGAGTTGGGAAAGATTGGCAAGAAATAAACATCAATTCAACTTTCTCATGGATGGCTAATTAAGAGACTGACAGAAGATGTGGTAGCAGAACCTGTTCCAGTTCAATACTACCTTAGGGTCATTCATAGTGCAAAGGAAGCCCATCCCTGATGTCCCAGCTTTCTACAGCGTACTGTTGACACACAAATACCATTCAGCCCAAGGTCACATCATAAGTTGACAGCACTTCTAAAACAGAAGACCAACTTGTTTCCTTCTATTTATCCTTCAAAACTGAAATCCAGTATCTGAGGATAACAAAGCTTCAAGATCCAAGTAATCAAGTCAATGCATACACTGATTTTGATCTAGCAAAATAAACAGTCTTTTAATACATGTCATAAACTACTCCTAATACACATCTGTGGATGGAAAATCACTTGCTACTATTGTAAGTTATTGCTATATTAAAAAGGAAAATTATTCTTATCTGCATAAACAGTTTATGTTTCATTATCTGTGTTCCTTCTATAATCAGATTAACTTTACTAATGAGTGTCTCTCTTTATTCACAGATAATATCTTTAGCTATTGCACTGTAAAATACCTGCTTAAACTGTATCACTGATTACCTGAACTTCTTGCCAATGCTTCTTCTGCTTCAATTAAAGTTTCTAACATGCCTTCTGTTAAGTTGGGACATTTTCCAATTACAGCATAGCCATTCCAGATATACATCATTTCCTAGGGTCAGGGAGAAATGACAGCATCATTAATTACAGTAGTAGATAAATGGAGTTAGCAAATACTTTAGTTTATCCCTGTATGATGAAAAAGTTACAGATTCCTTAAATAAACAGTCATTTTGTCAAAGCATATTTTCATTGCAACTGAAAACTTGTTACATTGGTTTTCAGAACAAATTAGCCCTGGAAGACAACTAAAGAGCCATTTACTACACACAATGCAAGGAGGATTGCTTGAACAGAATGCAAACACAATCTCACTTACAGATGAAGGCAAGTACCAACAGAACAAACAGACTTAAAACATTCATGGCACATGGCTGACTGTCCCTTGATTAAGGTCTCTTGTTTTTCAGTTCTATCCTAGCCAGGGCAGTAATAACTATAAATAACTACAATGTATTGCTACCATAGAAAAAAATATGAAGTCTCAGGACAACAAAACAAAACAAAAAGCAAATCAAAACCCCCTAACCTTTAAGCCAAACTTCAAACAAACCAACAGAATTTTAGAGCCAAACTGTAAACCCTTTAAATTCCTCAGGTTTGTTTGATGTTCCCACAGAAAGTAACTTCTTTCTTATTCAACTGTTCTTAAATTTTATTAAGAACTACTGGTTTAATTCCTATTTGTTATTGGGGTTCTCTCTTAAGAGTATATCACCAGACCAAATGTGCCCATTGCCACTAGCAATCACAAAGTTAAAGACGGAAATATTATATAGACTTATGACTGGTCCTCATGACAAGTTATTTATTCTAAGACCGAGTCTGTATTTGATAATTTAAAGCTTTTTGATAAAACTTCTGTATGGAATAACTGAGTTCTGGAACCATAGTACAAAAAGCTGTCAGGCTAGAATAGATGAAACAGCGTGTTAACCCCAGTCACTGTTGCTTTCACCATCTGGTCTCTGTTGATTAGAAAACCTGTGCTGAGCTTACTGTATGTAGTACAGATTTGTTAACACGGTTTTGAAACAGAAGTATTCAAACTACAGTTATTCTAGGCTAAATCCCTGAGCTAAGACTTGCTTGAGGACTCACTCCTCTCAGCAAGTCCCTTCACAGTGAATAAAAAAAAAAAAAAAAAAAAAATCCTAGAGATAAGATTCTGCACCCAATTCCACAGCCTCAGAGTGCTTTTAACTGTTCAGCTACGGCATCTGCTGCCTCAGAAATGCAACTGCAGCAGAAACAAAGGACGCAGTGCCCGGCCACTCCAAGGAGAGCTCTTACTACAGAAACCTGTTCTGCTAAAATCCCATTAGAATAGCCTACCCAAACCCCAGGCGTGTGCATTTCTTACTCTCTACAATCTCTGAAACCTGAAAGGCACATCAAAGTAACCTAATTATTTCTCTCATTTCAGTCTTAAGGCTTAGTGGAAGTGGCCTCTAGTGAATACTCACACTATGCTGTAACATCTATATTTCTTCAAGAATCACTGTGTCACATACCCAGCTGGTGGGCTGAGAAATGACTACTCACTGGTGTCTCCAAGAGCCTCTCCTTGTTCAGGCATTTTCTTAAAAGAGTATTTACTAATCATCCATCTGTTTCTCACACACAACAGCTCAAAGCACTGCAAATGTTAACACCACTGCACTTGGCAAACCTGTGGACTCAAAATCCTTTTATGTTCTTTTAGGTGTTCTTTGCAGACAGATTTTTGTAAGTGCACCACGAGTGAGGCAATGGGTGCCTTATGCAGCTGCTCTCATCTGGCCACAGGGAACTGGCCAGCATTACAGGCCAAAAGGAAAAAAAAGAAAAAAAAAAAAAAATCAACAGTATGCAATGGTTTTCTGGAGTGGCTAAAGGATTTGGTTGTTTCAACCCAGCACCCGTGAGTTGCCCTGGTAGAGCACCAAATTGCCAACATTCAGAGGCACATTAAATAGATGCTTACATGCAGTCCCCAATTCTTGCATTGTTTCCTTGATTCCCCCCCCCCCCCCCCTCGTAACTTGTACCTTAAAGTCTTCTTTTAGTAGTCTCAGTAAGTGACACATGACAGAAGAGACCTAGGGCAAAGTTCCTCAAAAGGGAATCAAAAGAAAGCTGTTAGGAGCATGCTAGTCTATAGCTGGAATAATGAGTTACACATGCAACACATTTACGTGTCACAAACAACTGGCTTAGTTCCCTGTGGCTGGTGCATGCCCCAGTTTTACAGCATTCCTTGCATTCATTTGGCTTTGCTTTGGGAACATTCCAGTCTCCTGCAGAGGTTTTACCTTAGAAACATGGAAAGATACTATTCTAATTATCTCGGTTTTATTTCCGTAAATTAAAAAAAGTTAGTAAGGGAGGGGGGGCAGGGATATTTCTAACTTACCAAAGGTGGAACAGGCAAAGGAATGGGGTTTGAAGAAAGATATCGTCGAGCTTTCCGAATTGCAAACTTTTCTGTAGGCAGAGATTTCCCTGCAATTTTCAGTTTCAAACTGGGAACAATCCTGAAAGTTTAAAGGAAAATGTAAGGAATTTTTCCTCTGTGAACCTCTGGGAAAAAAAACATTCAAACTTAAAAAAAAAAAAATTCAAACCAAAGAGAACTTAAAAAAGCTGTTACACACTGAGCTATTGCTACCTCTGGGGAAGCTGAGCAATACATATTCATAAAAGCTGTCTTTATGCAGGGCACATATATCTCTAGGCTTCCTCTTTAATCAAGCAGGAGGAAGAGGGACTCTTCCTCACCCACAGAATAATAATGATGAACCTAACTCATAAAGTGCCCATCTTTCTTCACAGGCTAGGAAAGAGGCAAGCAAGCATTTGTCAGTGTTCCTCCCATTCTCCCAAAGACCAAACCTATTCACCTCGTAATGGATCCCAAACCCAGTGAAATCTGCTTGTAATGTTTATATAAGATATAGAAAACCTGAAAAGTATCAATATATTGTAAAAGCACATACAAAAGTGATATTTAGATTTTATAGAAAAATTGTAAAAACCAAAGTAATCAATTTTCTTTGCCCCAGCAAGGTTTAGGCTTCTCTGAGCTTAAGCATTACTATCAAGTTAACTCACTGTGCTAATAATGCATATATTCACTTGCACATTTAACTATTTCATATTCCTCTCAGACTCAAAACCCAAGAATCAAGTTGTTCTGATGTCTCCACTAAGGAGGCACACATCTTGTAGCATAATCCATTGAAGGTTTTCATATCTCACATGCCATTTTGATTAAAGGAAACAACTGAAAAAGAATGTACATATTACATGCAACAGCAGCAGCCACTGTACAGCTGGTAGACCTAATATCCTATCCCTAAAGTATTTCCAGGCCAGGAGAAATTTGCTGTCTGAACTCAGGGTCCACTTTAGTCTAACTGAATGTTTCATTCTGCAATTTCTTACCAATCCAATGCTATTTGCACAGATCTTCCAAGTGCACAATGAATAATTTTGCCTCTCTTCCTCCAACACTGATGTGAAAAGATAGGAAACTGTCGTAACCAGGAGTAGCAAATTTTACCTAAATAATTCAACTTCGCTGTCTCCAAAAGGACTGCAGTCATCTGGTCCAAACATACTGAGATAAGCAGCTTTCATGTAAATATAAGTAGCCTGCAAATGCAATCAAGAATATCTAAGCAGAAAAATGAATTTACAGCATCACTGTTACTGATATCAAGCACAAAACAGCAACAAAGAGGAAGAAGTTGCTGCTTTTGCTCACAAACAAATGTAATCTTACAAAATTTTAAGCAGGAGATAAGTATTTTAAAAAGTGGAGTACAGAAATTTTTTTTTATCATGTATGTCTGTTTACTTTGTATCAGCTTATAGTTTATGTCCAAATTCTGAGAATAAATGTCATGCTTGTGTAAAGTGAATTTTTATTACTCTCAGGAATACATGCTAGAAAACCTATGAAAAGGTCATGCTCAGAGAAAAATATAATACTATATGGTCTATGTGTCCAATCACAACTTGGTAGCATATCTCAAATATTAGGTTCTAGAAAACAGTTTTTGAAGGGTTTCACGATTTCAGATTATGGAAAGTACTGATTTCACAGGGATTCCTGAGCAATCATACATTCAGCAACCAAGGAAAGCAAAGCAGCAGATGACGTTACAACTCTTGCAACAGTAGAGAATAACAGTTGGTGAGTGCTTGATTACTGCTTTAAGGAGTCTACAGTAACCATAAGTTTCAGGAGTTTTCTGGAATAATTTAAGCTGTGATTATTTATTTATACCGGAATCTAACCGTGCATATATGTGACCATCTTTCATTTAGCTCATGTAGTTACTAGTTTGCTACTATCCCATTGCACTGTGGATTACATATTAATAGGAAGCATCTTCTCTGCTTCTCTAAGACTCCTGTAATATAGTATAAAACTCTACACATAGTTTAAAAGGATACATGTTAATACTAATCCTGCAGCATTTCAGGATATTAAAGCTTTTAAGCCAGGTGGTGCACCCCTGGCTGTGTGAGTTCTGTGGGAGCTATTCAGACTAATGCACCTGGCTGAACGCGTTGCTGGAATCCCAAGAGGCACAGGGAGTCCATACTGCAGTTTTCACCCAAGCGGGAGCACTGAGAGAGTTGCTCTCACCTGGCTGCTTGGACCTCGAGTTGATTTTGGTTCCACTTGGCCAATACATACAATGTGTAGCAGAAAAAACAGAGAGACATACCCTCCCCACACACATAGTTTGATCACATTAAGAAGAAACAAACCTCCAGTCAACCACACCACTCGCCCCCAGCCAGACTTAATTCCTCTGACAGATTTCCCTGGGGCTCAGGGAAAGATAAAGGGAAGAAAGCTACCAGGGTTCTGGATGGAAGACCTTCTCCCCTTCAGATGCACAGGGCAAGGTGCCTCTTCTAATTATATTTATTATCCTGGAGGCACCATCATGGCTAGCCTCACTCATCACCAGAAGAGCTTATAGCCATAAGGTAATGAAAGAAATGGCAACTTGCGCCATTAATTGCAATGTCTTGATGACACAATCAGTCAATACACAGCAGAACATCTTTAACAAGCTGTTCTTCATCTACAAGTCAGGCCCAAAAGATTTCTGTTTGCCCACAATCTGTTCAGATTTGAATGCTGGCAATTCACATTGTTCTGTAAGAGCCGTGGCAGACCAGGTTTTGTTTTACAATCTTCATCTTCAAAGCTACAAAAGCTTCAAAGCTACAAAAAGTCAACTCAATCTGATGGAAAGTTAATAGATACTACAGGGCTCTCCGCCCTCCCGTTGGCTTAACTCACCTTTGACCAAGTGTTTTCTTTGCTTAGCAGGTCTGCATAAAAGAAAGCCATCTTCCACTGGCGCTTGTAGGTGAAGCACCACATGAGCTCCCAGTAACACATGTGATGAAACTGCTTCCAATATTGCTGAGCCTCGCAACATTCTTCATACCTATCAACTGCCTGAACACAGAGATTTCCAAACACTGCCTTAATCATGTGGAAATGCACATACACCAGTGCTGTAATAGACACTGAGGCTTCATGATCTGCCCTCATGGCTCCTGCAACTTCCAAATTATTAACAGCCCAGTATTACCCAAAATCAGGTCTGTTGGCTTCGTACAAGAGATTCTTGGCTCCACAGTCATCCTGGTGTTAGCAAGCTTACCCCTGCCACAGAGCTCCCCATTCCTGGAAGCTATATTAAGTTCTAAGCATAGGCAAAATGAATGTTTGTGTCTGGGGAAATTAGGAAACTGAAGTCAGAGGACAGATGCTCAGCTGACATTTCATGTTGCAGCTCCAAAGACTTCAAGGGAGCTACTGCACTGCACATCAGCTGATACTCTGTCTCAGAGTATTTTGGACACGCATTATCACCTCCCTAATTCTTTCAAGTCTTGTATGGCTCTCACTCAGACTGAAGGCAAAAGACAATGAGAAAACTGTTATTAATAGTGGCAGAATAGATTATCACCAGAAATTGAGAAGGGTAGCAAAACGAGCTGGTCAAACAAGCTAGTCAAAATAGTTTTCAAAATTCCTATTTGTAATAATAAACTGTAAATTACATATAGGCTAAAGCCACAGGAAGCATTAGCCAAAAATGAAACATTGTTCCTGGAGGAGTTTTTCTAAAGCTTTTGAAACTTACTTTCCCAAGAGCAAAAGGATTACTTACCGCATCAATATTACCCTTTAGTGTTTCTATCCTGCCTGCAAAAAACAGGAATATGGCTCCCTGTAATAAATAATAATAAAAATACAAGTATTCTATAATAGTTTTCAAGCTGACCATACAGTCCAGATCTTTGTTATTGGGCAAGAAAACATTAAATGATCAAACCAAACTAAATTATGATTCATTTTACCTTTGGATAGCGAGCCAAGTAAGGCTTAAGTAGTCTTTCTGCCTCCTCAACATTCCCTTTTCCTGTCCCTAGAATGCATAAAAATGCAAGTGATAAAAATAGTAAGAAAAGAAAAAATTAAAAAAAAAAAACAAACCAGGAACACAAGGTACTCATTAGCCATCCTCATCTGACCAATATGTAAGTTCCCCTCTCTGATAAGCAAGGCATAAATACAGGTTGGCGTTGCACTAAGCCAGCAAGCAGGAAGACCTAAACAACATTGTGCTTACTGACTTGAAAACTCACTTATGCGTAGACAAACACATTTTGTGGAATGCTTTAGCAGGAGATAACAGGGAAGTATCTCTCAGTGGGAAGCTATCACCTCCCAAAAAAGTCAGGGACGACATATAAACACTAACAAAACATTCAGGAAGTCACCACTTACAGCCATTATTTTAACCTCCCAAATAATGCACTTGACTACTGAAGATGGATTTAGTTCTCACAACTTCCTTTGCTATCCCCATCGTCTCCCTTCTTGTGTGATAAACAAACCTCCAGCTTGAAGATTAAGACACTCTCTTCAGTTATGATCACTATTGTAAAATTACCCACAAATTAGTTATATTTAATCTGGTCACAAACAAACAATTCACCAACAAACAGGTGATGGAATCATCTTTTTCCCCTGTGTCCCACAAGAACTAATCAAATCCAAGAGTTATTATAAACAATCTTACCTAACACAAAGGTCATGAAAGTATGATAGCAAAGCAACAGCATGGTACACAGCACCGACCTAAAGCTGTATGATGATGCTCCTTCTTGCAGCTGCAGCAGACCATGCTCCTGTGCAAACAGAGGTGGAGGACCAAGTATTGGAAAAGAACCAAAGCTGTGTTTTACTAGTTCGTTAACTTCTGCAGTGTCATCTATAGATTGTTCGCTCACCACATTTCCAAAATGCACTGACATACATTGCTTACATAGCAATGAAAGATAAAAATACACATATGAAGTTATCTAACAGTTTTTCATGGAGTTACTTCTCAGCCTGGAAAACATCTGATGACAGAGCAGCAACTTGGGATGACTTGGGGTGTGACTTGGGATGTATTACATGGTTAACATAAGAGAATGTGAGACAACTTATCATCATCATCCAAGTGCTTCTAAACAGCATTCCAGAAACAAAAACCACAGCGTTTTGAGATGCAAGGCAAATAACACATATCGCCATTGTGCAGTGTATCCGTGTTTGTTGTTATTCACTGCATGAGCAAGCTAAAGATACCAAGAAAAAAAAAAATCTGCAACTAGCAGGGCAAAACATGACAGGGCAAAATGACTTTTTTAAGTATGCTAAGAACAAAAGGAACTTTGCAATGGCGTTGGCACACTACCACCAGTGTAAAAATATGATGAAAAGAAGAATGTTTCTGTTCCCTTTGGGAAGAACTAAAGCAATCCAGTATAATGCTGTATTCATATTCAGTGAGAGCATGATGGATAACCAACTTCAAGGATTCAAGCTCCTGAGGCAACAGCATTTAGCAGCCCATTCTAGGACTGGTTCCATGATATCAACAGCAAGAATATAAATATGCAAATGTATTAAACATGAGATCTGCCTACTAGTAAATATGCACAGTAAGACGTCCACCATGTGCTGGGGAAAATTCTGTTTAAAAGTTACACTATGACTGCAATGGAAAGTTACTGGAACACGATGTATGTGACTATAAGGACATCCTTTCAAACCAGCTACGCTATAAATAGGGACCCTGAGGGACGCCTGTTGAGCCAGGTATCAGAGTGAGCACTCAGAGCATGATTTCAACACAGATTTTCATCTTTTGTGTGTCCTTGCCGACAGAGGGGCGTTACGCTACCTCACCTTTACCACTTACTGTGTAAACCCTGAAGCCTGTAATCATATTCTAATTTTCATCCTACATGTACTTTTTCAGTTAAGTAGTATGGTTAAGTGTTTTCACATAAATACAGTTATTTTGTGTTTTCAAAAAAATTTTGACGTATTACATTAATCACTGTTATAGGGAAAGGTACCATTAACACACATATTTGCAGGTCCATTAGTATAACATCTAGCCTGGACAAAATAATGAAAATACTGACTTGCATGTCACTTCAGAAGAAACTAAAAGATAGTAAAATCATTACTGAAAATCAATGACTTAATGGAAGCCAAGCACTCAGCAAAATAAAGCCAACTTCATTTTTCTGCTGAGAGCAAAAGTTTGACTGATACAGATAAGTAACAAAATATGATATATTCATCGTCTTTAAACTGCCCAGATGAAAACCACAAATATTTAGATTTAAAAAACAAAGTAGCGCTATAGCACTGGGAAGTAGAAGTAAGACAAAACATTCTGCAGAATGAATTTTGGCAGAAAAAAATTCCAAAGTAGATTTCCAAAGTACGTTTTTTTGAAGTGAAAAATCTTCAGGCTGGATATTTCACTGAGCCTTTACTGACATCAGTACTAGGCCTTACAGTGTTTGATATCTTCCATATAATATAAAAATATGTATAAAGTGAATGCTGATCACATTTGTGAATAGCACTAAGAATGATACAGAAACAAATTTTATTAGTCATATAGAATAACTTAATCATTTGTCAAGTTGATCTCACTTACGTATTTTAGCCTCAGAAATGTATTTTAATACAGCCAAACACAAAGTTATCATCTGTACGGGCAAGGAATGCAACCCACACCCACATCTAATCAGCTAAGTGAGGTGTCATGAGTTGGGCAATACCCCCACGTAATCCTCACTGGGGATCAAACTGAGGATCTTGGAACCAAATCACAAGCAGCTACTACCTGAGCCTAAGGAGAAACTCTGTAAACAAACTACACTCACTGGTACCAGCCACTAAGTGAGTATATTATATTTAATTGTTAGGACACACCTTCTAACCATAAATAACCCACAAATATCTCCCACACCTATGCCACAGGTGATATGAGCAATCCCAGAACACCAGGAATGAGCTTCCAAAGTCTATTACAGGGCATATTGCTACAATATAAAACAGATGTCAAGGCAATAAGCGCTCGTAATTTCTCCAAAATGCTTAAATGACATTAACACATTTAGGTTTTGTTTTCGCACAAAATGTAAGTTACTCTGAAGGGCATAAGGTATAATGCAGAGCACGGAGCAACGACACTTCTTAGAGACAAATCTGATCCAATACGGTACCTCCCACCTTTCTGTGCAAGTTCCTCATAACATCCTACAATCTCTTAATTCCCAAGACTGTCACTACATTATATTACATCAGCATCTCATTGATTCGATCCTTGTCCCAAGACATGCAATGCTCTGTCATTCAGGACTCCCCACAAGAGCAGTGGGGATTCCCACAGTGAATGCAGGACAAACAAGGACAATGCTCAAAGCCATTATCAGACAACATTGAGACTGTTTCATATTTATTTCAGCTGTCACTGACTAAAATCCATCTACTTTCCTGATGCAAAAGCTCTTGAATGATATTTTTAAATCACTCTCTTTTAATTCAGGATCTCGAAAATGAAAGCAAAGCAAGGTCATCGTTCATGTCCCATGACCTGACCACATTACTGCAGGCTTAGCAAGGAGGATGGATACAACTAACAGCTTTTACAAAGAACTGACTAATTAAACTGGTAGACAGGGCATTTGAATGTGTCCCATGAAATAATTTTAGATTTAACCTTCAATTAAAATTTGCAGAAGACACCAAAACGCAATTCAAAAAGATGCTTAGTTGGAAACTGGAATTCAATTTATTACAAATTGACGCATCAAAACCATTCTTCAGCTCAGCTGCTTTGGGAAAAATGTCCTCCCACATCAAAAAGTATAATTTGAAAGAAATTGGTTCTACCTGAAAGTTTTCCTGCCTTCCCTGGAAATCATGCTGTCATCTGACTCCCTGCCAGATTGCACTTAACATATGGTAGACTCAAGACAAACTTTTCTAGTGTTTAGCAGCACAGTATTTGTAATTGTCTATAAAATAAGAACAAGAGTAAATATTAGCCTGAGACCTGGCAAGAAGAGTCAGTAAGAAGAGTTCAATGCTTATATGGAAGATAGTGCAAGGACTCTTCTGATCTCACATCAGAAGTTAGTTATCATTAAACACAAAAAGTCCAGAAGGGACGCATACCCTATGTACTGCCCAGTGAGCGACAAAGGCATGCCTCCCCAGCACAGTGTACTTGACAGTGTGTAATACATACCTCTGCCCACAAAAAATTCTCACTAAATTGCGCAAAACTGTATTGAACCTCAATGCCCAAATGCAGGGCCTATGCCATTAAACACAAAAAAGCCCTTATTTTGACCAATGACAGAGGAGAAAGGAGCTTGAACAGTGAGAAGGGCACAACAGGCACATCTTGGACTGCAAGGGAACAAACATGGCCTCAAGCAACTTTTATACTTTCTTGATCTTATCCTACCTACTATTTTGAGACTCCAGACTGCTGTTAAGTTGATCAAGTTGTCCACAGTGCCCACAAATGGCTTAGGAAGTAATGGAGCTTTGGGCATGCCCTCATTTACTATCAGACATGACATGTCTGAGAGGCAAGAAGAGTCCCTACGGGCAAATCTGCTGGCTTCAAGGCAGATTAATATTGTGGAAGATAACGTAATGCAATTTTATATCCAGTTTTAATAAACACATGACCCACACCAAAAGCAAACTGTCCTCCAGCGCACTGTAGCTCTCTCAGGTAAACTGTAAACAGCTCAAGGCACTAACCATGGCTGTTTTGTCTTGCACAATCTGATGCTTGCCATGAGCATTTAATGGAAAAGACTGCAAGATCAAATACAGATGCATCCTTTCTTCTGCATGGGATGCCGCACATGACAAACTTTCCCTCTCCTCCTCTGTCAATTTTTCTTTCGCCTTCTAGACTCTTGTCTGTACTGCATGGGACAGCTTCCTCTTGCAAGTTTTGGAAAACCACCACTGGAAAGGATTGCAAATGCAATTGCAATTTTGCTTTTGGCTTTAGGCATCTGACTCACAAATGTTAAATGCAGAAACACTTTTTTAGGATGTTAAAATAAATGACCACCAATGAACTTTGATCAACGTGTTTCAAATACTCCTTTTTCATGGTGTGCAGGCAGCAGGTTTTTTGCTTACATTTATGGTAATATAGGTCATGCTTCAGTGAGTTATTAAAAAACTGGAACAGGAGCTGACTCATCACCACAAATATCAGCCCACTCACAGCCATACAAGAAATCCCAGGGCCAAAAGAAAACAACAGGAATTCAATTAGAGGGACAACTTTCATCTGCAGTAATAAGATGAGTGTTCAGCAAAGTATTCTCAGAATTCTCCTGGTATGTGAATTGCCCTTACATTTCTAGGAGAATATTTTGCTTTAGATGCTCTTTGTTTTCATAACTGACAGGTAGAACTATTTGATTTTTGCCTCTACTGCTTGTGAAACAGGTCCTGGTCAGCTCCTGGAAATTTCCAAGTTCTAATCCATGCTCTGCCAAAAGGTCCTTGCTTTTAAACTAGACATTTTTTTTTCAGATCCAAGATCCTTCCTGTAAACTAATAAAATGGTGATGACACTCATCCACCTGTCACCTAAGGTTGCAGCTCTGATTAAGGAATCACTTTTCTCCTTGAAACTTGTTTTGTAAATAGAAAGCATTAAGAAAGAGTTAAGTTTTAACTTGTTCATATAGCTTTTGTTGTGTCTGCAGGACATCAAACATTTACCTTACCCAGCATTTATGAAACAAATGTGACTAATGGTTTAGGTTAAAGGACCATGTTTTCTTAATCCAGGAACCCAACTTTGCGTGAATCTCATGTTCTGCTGGTAGAACAAGAGACAAGGGCAGGTACAAGGTATCAAGGCCAAGATTCCCATCAATTTAGTATCCTATTTTGAAACAACAAATCCAAAAAAATTCTAACACAGCACTTTCTGTGCATCTGACCTGCAGAATTACTCAGGTTCATGCAAGTTTACTGGTGCTTCATTACTAACTTCTGTCCTTAAACTGTGTGCACAAACAACGTAGTCAGACTGGTTACTCTCTAGGCAAAAAAGCACTTACTCCTTTAGGCAAAAAGAATTTAGGTGCCACACTCAAGTTATAAGTTGCTATTAAAGACATGGAGAAAAAAAAAAACAGAAATGAAATTGAATATTTTTTTCCCCAACTGGATGTCATGCAGGAACCTGTCAGGGACATTCAGATACCATAATGACAGTAACTATCAAGTAAGCTAATATATTAAAGGCTAAGAATGCACTTTTGGCCATGGATTTCTAAGCACAAGCATACATCAAAAGACCAGTAACTAAAAAACTAAATATGTCAACTTCATTGTATTAGCCATTGTCTTTATCATGTTTCACAACTGTATCATCATTGAACAATGGTAACACCACCTTTGAAGTGTAATAGTTCAGACAAAAATATAAAGGAAAACTGAGCTGCATGAAAGCATCAGTGCCAACAGTGCACATGTGTGATACCAGTCAGCGTTTCCAGGGGTTACAACTAATGTGAGGAAGAAGGAGAAACTCCTGTCTCCATTTTTTAAGAGCGAGGGGAATGTACCAATAACATTTAGTTCACATTTACCTTGTTTCCGGAAAATCCAACAAACTCCAGTAATCTCAGAATCCGTGCGGGAAACATGGACAATGTCTATAGAAAGAAATGCAACAGTAATAGACTTTCTGCCTCTCAGGTACCAGCTGCCTCCTACAACTTTTCCAAACACAAGAAATGATCACTAAAATTACTAAAAACATCTTCATATGTCTGACGATTTTCTGGGTAAATGTATACACCTGCTATATATTACATACAATTTAAACAGAAATATCTGTTCAATATAGGGACCCTGTGTCTCCAGGATTCCCTGCACAGAAATATGTTTACACAGCACATGCTTAGTAACTCTAGTACTTCTTGGATGTTTCAGAAATATTGGGTGCGTACCACACAGTACGTATTTGTTCTTTGTGCAGTAAATCTAACATCTGGGCATGTGCCAGACTCACACAAAGTAATGCAAGCAAGGGGAAGCACCAGGCACTTTCTGCAGCCCGTCGTCTGAACAACCATGTCACCCCTTGCCATCTCTGGGTCAACGCCTCTCTGACATACCAGGAACTGTCCTGTACCATTTGACCACCCACTTTCTGACCAGAACACAAGCAACAACAGCCAACAGTGGCCTCAGAAGGACCCCAGGCCCCATTCATGTACCTTGACCCACCAACTGCCCTGCTGACAGCCAAGTCCCCGGTTGCTTCCCAAGTGCCAGTTAAACAGTAAATGGAAGTCAACAAGCACAGGCAACCGCTGCTTCTGTGCAAGGCTTCTCCTGGGCCCCATCCCCATGGGTCCCTTCTCATGAGACTGTAACACCTTCCCCTCCAAGTACCTCCCAAATATTGGTCACTTGGCTAATGAACACCCTTACTGGAAGCTGGGCACAGGCACTCAGCTGTATTCTCAAAGAACATGCCCTTAGCCCATGTCAGATGAGATAATTTCTCAGTTGATAATCTCCCCATGAGGATGTGTAAGTGGGTCTGCACACACAAAGCAGTGTTGCCCACGTTGTGGGTATTAGTCTCGTTATTTCTAACATGTTTTACTATCTGACATTCTTAGACCAGAGACTGGGATCCTGCAAGTGTCAGCGCACATACCTAATTTTAACTGTATTATTATTAACACTGATGTCAGTGGAATTTCTCAGGTATTTAAGTTAAGATCATTTCCAGAAAGTTGCAGGACTTCAGCTCAAGAGAAGAACTGTTGCTACATACCAGATTAAATGCTCCAACTCCAAGTTTTACACCTCCCTCAAAATGAAGATGGTTCTCTCCTTTGACATAATGTGGAGACTGTATGAGACTGTCCAGCTCCCTGAAAATGCACAAGATTCTGTTACGTTGTCATTAAATAAAATGATTAATTACAATTCCGTAAGAAAGTAACCCAATTACCTTAAACTACATAGTAGTTCAAAAAAGGTCAATTTGTCACCTCACCCAGGCAGACACCACCTACAACATTTTGTTGCATTTATCAACAAATCATTTCTGTCACATTACTATTGATTAAAAAATATGGAGTCCTGGAGATTAATTCCTGTCAAAGACAAAGTCAATTTGCAACCACGTTTCTGCCTGAAAATGTTTCAGCAATGGCTGTTGCGGGTAACACCAATCTCTACTACTGCAAAAAGAGATGATGGGGCAGTGCAGGAGAGTTAAATTTAAATTAGCAAATTTGATCTGAGTTTCACTAATTCCTGGATTAGGTATTCCCTTTTTGTGCATGTTCATTCAAAAGAACACTTTGTTATATATAGGAAAAGACAATTGTAAGAAATATTTTGATATGAGCAGGTATACCAGAAATTACTTTCCACTTATTTTTCTAACTCTCATAGATCTCAACTTTGTAGTGTCCCTTTATTTCCCTGTGTAATCCAGCTGGATTTGAACCTGTTTTGTCTCCAAGCTTTCTATAGTTATGTGTTTTTCACACTATTGTTTTAGTTTATTTTGTTAATTACTAGGAGAAGAAAAACACTGTTTTATGATAGCCACATACTTGTATTCAGGCTGTCATGTTTTTATCTGCTGGTTGTTGCCAACAGATATAGGACTATTCACTGTAACTGCAGCCTTTACAATGGACCTGTGTTTAGAGTTGCCTTCAACCCACACAAATAATGGACACTGTCATCTCCTTCCCTTTCAGTATACTTCTGGAGAACCTGGACTGGATGCTGTTTGTGTCTGCTAGACACGTGACTTTTTGTGGCTGTTCTGAGTCCAAATTTAAAGTCCTAAAATAAAACAAAATATTTTGTATATTTAGCTTTCACTTTTTAAAATTATTCATATAAGTCTGTCCTACTGGGAAAGTTTTCTGATACTTTTTCTTCACCGACAATAAGCAAATGTTTCATTCTGAACTATTGTTTTATTCATTCCATCTTTTTTTACAGTGTATGGTAGCCTTTCCTCCCTGAAAGAGAGTTTTAAAAATTGTATCTTTGCAACATTTACTCCTCCTGCCTTTTCAGGGTTGCTGTTGTTGCAGATTATCAAGCAGTACTGCTGACAGCAGGGAAAGAAAAGATGGCTTTTTATATCAGAAACTACGTTGTAAAAAATATTGATCAACCAAAGCAAATAAAGTCTGATTTCCATATTTCATTTTTTTCTCTATAACCTGTTGCACAACGCTCTCACCAAAACTGCAAATAATTATTTCCTCCCACATCAAAGGTACAGAACAAAAATCATAACTGCCAATCTTACATCCAAACCTTCTCTTTGTTAAAATACATGTTTTAGTAATATTCAAGTTGTTATTACCACAAAAAAACCCTTTGTTTTTACATATACTAGAGCTGATCTTAATTTATTTAGCATAACTGAGTATGCTTCCTATGGTGTATATTTTAATGTAATTTTTAGAATTTACTACTGCACTTCAAAACCTTTTGCACATGTTGAAAAGTAGCTCTCCATAACTTCCTGGATGAAAAGAGATCTGCTTAAGCAGATGTTTTTGACTTATAGACACTAAGTAATGGGCATATTGTCAGTTCAGATAAGCAGCCCTGCTTATCATTTTCAATAGCATGCACCTTTAGAGTAGAACAACTGCCATACTTAACCAGATTAAGAGTCCAGCTAACCAAATATTTCACTCAGACAGTGGCATATGCTTGGAAAAGCATCCTCTAGGAATTGACTGTTCAGGGACTTCATGACGCGGAGAGACTGCATCTGTTCTACTATGATAACTAGCCCCTATAAACCTAATTCCTGTAATTTTGTTTAATCTTTGTTTGAAGCCATTTATACTTTCCACTGCAAGCTCTTCAGTTTATTGTCTCTTAATTTTGTTTTAGTTGCACACATTTATTACGGAATTACGCATGCTTCAGCTACTGGTTTTTGATGTCCCAAAAGGCTGCAGCTAGAACTACAAAGAAATGCCATTTCATATGCCTAATGACTGCGAGACCTCCAAATTGTGCTATGCAGACACAACGAGCACTACATCATCTAGAACAGTTATTTTTTGACATAATTTCAAGGATATAGTATTTGAAGTAGGCAAGCCTTGGGAGTTAACAGGGTTAGGGTCCACTATCTTTACAATCCAAATCAACCATATCAATGTCCTTTGTTATGCAAAGGAGGAATTTGTGTGGGCTGAGAAGGGCTATAGACATAAAGCCCATAATAAAGGCTGCAATAAATAAAACAGTAATTAATTTGTGAATTGGACAATTCAACCAGCAGCACTTTTTACTGAAAGAGTACGCTTAATCACATCATCACTCTGACTTACCTGTATGTTTGGTAACTGTTTCGGACTTTGATGCCTCCTTTTATGAAGCTAACCATATTCTCATCCTGTTAGAAAGGAAACGCATTAGCAATATGAACTTAGAAGCATTATAAAGAGCTATTGTCTTCTTGAGATGAACACATGCCTTGAACATAACCATCATGACACAGACAATATAAGTCTCTGAGAAACAATACATGGATTTAGGATTTCCTTTCTATATTAAAATATTTCTACTCTGTTCAGATGTATACACTTTATTTTGATGCCTTCTGTGATTGGTTGAGGCCTTGTGACCTTTGGACCACCTGAATTTGCATTAGAGAACACAGGAACTAAACTCATGAATGGCACCTAAGGTACATGCATTTGTGGCTGTTTCAAAAAATAGCTTTCTCTCATTTGTCCTTCAGCACAGTTAAGATGTCCTTCAGCACAGTTAAGAACATTTACTGGCTCAGCACCAGATACAAATAACTGCCTGTCCTCAGGTGTCTACAGAATACAGTTTCGCATCCTAAAAAGTAAGCAGGATAAGTAAAGTTATGCAGGATATGCTCTTTCTGGTCTGAATATTCAAGTACCTATGAGATCCATACTAGTATGGTACCATGTTACATTACAAGCTATAATGAACTGAGAAGATACAGCAAAGTTTATCTGGGGGACTGTTAGTTTACAGTTGTATCCCAAAGACAGAAATCTTTAGCCTCATAACTTTCTGGTGGCAGTTTCTTGCCTCACTCATCGTATATAATCTGTCATTCTGGATTGTTTTGATATCTATTACTCTGGGATAGGAAGACTACATGTGTTTTAGCAGATGATTCTTCTGTAATGGTACTTTAAGAGGCTGGATGAAGCATTGTGGAGAAAATAGCATACATTAGATGAACATTTGGTTGTTTTACTGTTATTGTTAAGGAAACAGGGCCCAATTGTGCTCATCAATATGTAAACAAAAGACAGAACCTGCCTCAAAGAGCTTTCCATCCTCCTGTAAGTCAGGAAGATAACTCAATCCAATCAAAGTTACAGTTCAACTTCTTCCAGACTTTGCTTTCTATGAACTAGTATAGGAAGCCTAATGGCCTGAACTGAAGGGCAGGGGCTTACTCCTGCAGCCTGCAACACCACCGCTAGCCTGTGTCCTTTACAGTCATCCTTAAGCAACGTTATCAAGAATAATTGAGGACAGAAACTACGCGCCATAAATGAACATGTAATTCCTGATGATATATCCCCACAGACTTGAATCCCAATCACAGGCAAACAAAATAACCACAGAAAAATGTGATGCTGTTTTGTTTTGTCCTGTAGAAAAAAGTCAGTTTTTAATTAGCAGCTGGGGGGGGTGGGGTGGGGTAGGGTGGTACAGCATACCTAACCATATGCAAAAGTTCAGTTATATTTCCCTTTGAATGGAAAATGGAAAGAAGAAAGAAGATGGTTTTAAAATGTTTAAATTCAGAATATTCATGATACCAACAACAGAGATAACCAATGTGAGAATAGTGCAACCCTTGAAAATCCTGAGACTAATTTTTATGTGTTTTCAACTGATTTGGTCATTTACATTAAGCATCAAAACTAACCCACTTCAATAGCTGTTGGAACCAAGTGTCTTTGCGTAATTCTTAAAACCAGCTCATGTGTTCATGAAAAATTAAAGACAGAATAGAAGAGGAAGCAAATAGACAGACATTCTTTATGCAGAAGAGGACAAGAAATTATCTTCTTACTCTTAAATCTCTCATGTCTCTATAAACATTTTAAAAAACAGATAACTGTGAAAATAGTGCTTAAAACACTCCTTTCTTACAGGCACAATGGAGAAGTTCTGAAAAGCCTTGCTTCCACAGCTTCAGATATCACCCAACCTGTCCCCAGTGCTGGAGGCTAGTCATCCCAAAGGATCCCAAAGGAATATGGAAATAGGTAGCCACACCTTGGCCATTTCGAAGTCCATCATCCTACCATAAAGTCACCATCATCAGCACTCTAAAAACCTTCAGAAGAAGCTATTCTGACTACTGGTTTTGCTATGAAGCAATAGTTTCTAACAGAGGGGCATGGCAGATCGCTGAAAAAGGTTACATGGTTCATAAACTATCATAGGCAACATAAATCAGAGCCTATCTGGCAACTCCCAAACAGTATAAAATCACCCACCTGCATTTCATTCTCTACCAGCATCTTTAAGCCAAGAAGCAGAAGCCCTTTGTGAATCTGACTTTTATTATCCCCTCTGCATAGATGAAGAGGCCCACTGTCATACAGCAAGTACAGCCAAGTCAAGAAGAAAAATCAGCTATTTCAACTATGATTAACAAATTTAAATTGCAAGCTGGAGCCCAAGTAAATATTGCAGATGTTGAACCATCAAACAAATCAAGCTTCATTAGTACAGAGAGATAAAATTCAAAGAAGAGGGAGAGCTCCCCTTCTTTTAAAGACAGACAGCACTGTTTAGCAAGAAGCATGTGTGGAGCCTAATAGCTATGCAGACCATAATAGCTGTTCAAGAACAAACAAGTGAGAAAGCAGTTTTGGGAAAGCAAACACCAGCCTGACTGAAACAAAAATCTCGTGTGCATTCCAGCATAGCACAGCTTCAATGACCATCTCTTTTTTTTTTTTTTTTTTTTTTTTTTTAAATCCAATATCTCAACACACAGTATTTGAAAATCTGTGCTTACTGTGGTTACATTTCACACACCCAAAAGGGACTGGAGAAGGGTGTCATAGGGGACTCAGTGCTATGTGTATTGAGATAAGTATTTTTAGATAATCATGAGGGATAACAAAACATTCTACTATCTCATCAACAGATAGTCCAGATAAAATACATATTTAGCCCAGATGAGAGAGTCTTACACCATTAGGTCAAACTAGGGTCTTCTAACATTTCATTAATTTTAAGAAAAGAAACCTGTATGGTGTGTACTTCTTCCCCCCCAAAGAGCCACACAGGAATCCATACCTGGAGGAATGTGAGTGCTGCTCTCTGAAGTAAACATTCAGCATAGCAAATTTCTGCATGGATTTCCTCTAGTGTCACATGGAGTGGGGAGGAAAACAAATCAATCAGACAAAAAGTAATTAAAAAACACTTAGCCCATTAATATAAGATCACAAAGCTCAAACTGAGAAAAATCTTTTCCAAATTTGCTGTAGTGTTTCAGTTCTACACTACTGAAGTAACTCCAAACAGAAATGACAGACAGTTACAGAAACTTTGCAAGAATTTCTCTGGTGCTTCCGAGGAATTCCTGGATCTAGAACCTTCTAGGCATTTCAAAACTTCTTTCAAGGTGTTTCTTTACCCTGCAATTTTTGGAAATGCTGAGTCAGCAATCAAAAAACCCAGTGATTTTGGATGTGGTGACGCAACAATTGCCAAAACACTGATCCAGCAAATACCAAATCAGCGATTTTGTCAGTGAACTCACAATCTGCAAAAATGCGTTGGGTGAACAATTCTACACAGTTCAAATTGCAGCAAAAAAACCCCATTATGCATGTTAGAGATAACGTTACCTTCAGTAAAGTGTTCAAGGCTTTGTCTATGCACAAGATTGTTGATGGAATCAGCTACTGTAGATTTCTTCCTAAATCTGCAGAAAAGTCAGTTTGGTCATTCTGAACATGAAGCATCAACCACACAGAACAGTATCTTTCAGCTGGCCACCCACACAATCACTAACATACCTCTAGTGTTCACCAGCCCTCTGTCACCTTACCACATATGCAAATTTCAGCACATTCCATATAGAACTTAGTCAACACGGTCCTCCTGGGATCTGTCTTTTACCCTTCATGTGCGGAAATTTGTCTTGATGAAGGAAGGGGATAAGGGGGCTTTTTGATTTATTGTGTGTGTGCGTATGTGTGCACGTGCGCATGTGTGTACAGAAGTGGGAGCACAGTTGACTCAAAAAGACAGCTAGCCACAGTACAACCATCATCAAATGGGAAGATTCTGCAGTGTCTGTAAATGGTAAATAACTTCCAGACATTGCAGAACCAGGGCTACAGGTATGACAAAAATCTCACCGACAAGAAAAATCAGATATTGCAGTAAACTGAACTTTTCAAGACCAGACTGCTGAAAACCCTAAGTTGTGTGATGTGGCCTCATAACTGACCCTCCTTTGAGCAGGAGGCTGGACTAGATGACCTTCTGATGTCCCTTCCAACCTCAGTTTTCCTATGATTTCTATGGAATTATATGTCCTTTTTTAACCTGTACGTTTTTCAAAACTTTCCCATGAAGGGACTATTTATTGACTGAATTGCTCCACACTTACTTTTGACAGGTGGCTTGAGCTTCCTTCATTGTGTTTCCTGCATTCAGTATGTCCTGAGGATCAAATGTCATCATAGCTTGCATTTCCAATATGGTGGCATAAGTTAGTGCATGATACATACTATCTTTAGTTCTGAAAGAAAACACAAGATGCAAAGCACAGCTGATTTGATTATATTATTAATTTTAAAAAACAAATACAAATCCAACTCTGGAAATGCATCAACCTGATGGGAACAAGGTCTAAATTAACTAGAAATCAAACACAAAGTACATGCAAAACAATCAAGAAACACTAATAGATTGAGATTTGTACAGGAAACCATGTCTACAGCTCCAGTTTCAATAACTGTGCTAAAATGTTCCAATTCTGAGCTGAAGATAGGTATTTAACATATATAAAGCACAGGAATTAACCACATGGCTAACCATTCAGGGACAACAGAATCATCGTTGGTTTTTTTTTTAATGGAGTTATCTAACCAATACTACAACACATGACATAAATCCAGATATTCTTCTAATTTGGGACAGTTACTCAGGACAGACTCGAGAAGATTAAGTAACACAATACTATAACCATGGCCAAAGTAGAATCTTCTTCAAACAGATCTTCCCACCAGAAACATTCCAGTCTATGTCAAACATTACAGCTTTTTCCTCCTCTCCCCTTCTGCCAGCCTTCCACCCCAATCTGTTCAACTTAAATATTATTCTGTGGGATTTCAGATGGCGACTCTTTTGCAGAAAGCCAAAAACTTTGGCATTAGTGCAAAGAAAACAATTAACTCCTACATGCAGCCATCACCAGCATCTTTCCTCTGTCAAGAAGAAGGGTTTATATATTGCACACATTTACAGCATTCAGCCAGTATCTACGTATGGTATAATCCTCTGCAAATTAATCAAAATATCTTCAGGTGTAGAGGTCCAATAAAGACAACTTGGGAAATACATTGAAGGGCAAGCTCACATGAATTCCTGCCACAGAAACTCTCTGTAGACCTTGCTAATCCACCCCTGACAAATAGCACGACTTAGACAAATACTGCTAAAGAGCAACAATTGCTATTTCAATTGTTTTCACTTTTAGAATGGATCAGATAGTTCTACATGGCAGGGAATATTCAAAAATACTTGAAGTCAAACAAGGATATCCTTTCAACAAAATCTCCACCCTCAGTACACCTATTCCCAATACGTGTACTTAGGGTGTTTGTTTCTCAAAACGAGCCACTTCATTCTCTTTTTCTTTCGAGAAGAAAGTGGTGTGCCAGCAATGTGCCCCTGCCGCGCACGGGGCTAATGGGCTGCCTTAAGAGGAGTGTTGCTGCTAGCAGACAGAGGGAGGTGATCCTTCCCCTCTGCTCAGCACTGGTGCATCCACACCTGGAGTACTGCGTCCAGCGCTGGGCTCCTCAGTACATGGACATACTCCAGAAAGTCTAATAAAGGGCAATGAGATGATTAAGGGACTGGAACATCTCTCCTGTGAGGAATGGCTGAGAGAGTTGGGACTGTTCTGCCTGGACAAGAGAAAGCTCAGGGGGTTCCTATAACGTTATAGAAATACCTGAAAGGAGGATGCAAAGAGGACA
Source organism: Harpia harpyja (assembly GCF_026419915.1). Classification (NCBI taxonomy): domain Eukaryota; kingdom Metazoa; phylum Chordata; class Aves; order Accipitriformes; family Accipitridae; genus Harpia; species Harpia harpyja. Next base: position 38,666,145 of record NC_068950.1, read on the forward strand.
GAGCTAGGCTCTTTTCATTGGCGCCCAGTGACAGAATCGGAGGCAATGGACACAAACTGAAACACAGGAGAGTCTGTCTGAACATCAGGAAACACTTTTTTACTATCAGGGTGACCAAGCACTGGCACAGGTTGTCCAGAGAGCTTGCAGAGTCTGTATCCTTGGGGATATTCAAAAGCCATCTGGACATGGTCCTGGACAGCCATGTCTAGGTGGCCCTGCTTGAGCCGGTGACCTCCGGAGGTCCCTTCCAAGCTCAACCACTCTGATTCGGTGGTTTTGTTTTAAGAGGAAAAGTCAAACTTTAAAGGCATCTCAATCTATTTAATTTCTCCCCTAGAAATACACTTGCCTCCCCAGATTTTGATACCTGGATTGAATTGAAAGATCATTTTAAGGATAACTTAAGACAACCCTACATTAATCGATGATCTAATAACTCACCGTGGTGACTTGGATCCCTTCAAGTTTTCTAACAATCCATACATTATTATGCATTAATTCTTTTGCTCAATACCCTTAAGTATCCTCAAGAGTCCCTGATATTTGGTTAGTGTTTTCCAGAGCCAAAAAATAATCTTGTCTACATCTAAAGCAATCCCCTCTCAATTACATTATGCAATAAAATCACCAAAGAAAAATCCAAGTGATGATACAATCCTGACTTTCTTTGTATATATATTTTTTGAGATCTAGGGATTAAAATTATACCTAGTGTTGACGCAGATAGTGTTACACAGATATCTGGTGCTTCCCTTGCCAGCCTTCATAGTGACAACGAAGGGCTACTTTTTCCAATACACACGGCACAGAGCGGGCTGGCTTTACTGAAGAAATTTGCAGTGTACATCTTTAATTCCACTGCAGTCTGTGTTTTGTGGCTGTCCTTCGTTCTGAGTTGCTCTCACCATGTCCACAGGTTACCTAACCAGCTGCTCTAACCAACATCTAAACCAATCTAGCAGAGAAGCCATTTTGGGAAATCACCTGCTGCTGTAAGTGCTATGAGACCCAGACTACGCTAACATCCATCTCATCTCCAACGTGAGTAAGAAGAACAGACAGATAATAGGGAAATCAGTTTAAAATCCAGTGGAGTCAGGACAGCTCTGTCTTGGCCTCCTACATCACGATTCTTTCAGTAGACTGATAAAGTAGAAAAAAAATTAACATACCATAAAATGCTGCCTGATGAAGCGTTCCTGTTCATTTGATTACTCATCAGCCTCAGTGGGCGCAGAGAAACACACTTCATCTCATATTTATTAAAATAAAACCCTTCCAAAGATTCAAATTCAAAGCACAGAGAAGGCACTAAAATAGTCCCCTTCCAAAATTTCAGAAATTTGCTTTCAGAATTAAAGCAGATAAATATTAAATTCACTGCACTAAAAGGAAAATTTATACTTTTCACATATACATGGTGAAGAGGGATTTCCCTCTCCAGTAATTTGCTTTTGATACCAAATCACCCCTGCCCTAATCAATGGTTTCATCTGTTTTTGCTTCTAATATTTAAAGGAGATAATAATTAATGTTTATTATTAGTCAACTGGTATTTATCAACACTCAAATTTACTCTTGTTTTTCAGAGACTGGAAGGCGGGTAGAAATGCAACCACATGTAACAGTTATCTATGCTATTTATACTAACCATACAATTAAAGTTGCCAGTTACATCCTGACATATTGCCAGAAGCTTTAAAGCCTGCATTTTATATGGCTGGATAGAGAATGAAACTTGATAGCTTTTTCTTTCTTCTTTTGATTCCTCAGCAGCACTTTCCCCAGGACATTGTTGGAGTTAACAAGCCTTTATGACATAAATACAACTAATATTCTGATTAATGACTTATCGCTGTAGTTGGTATCACATGGCTGAATAAGAGGATTATAAGTAATATCTTTAGGCACTTATGGAGTTATGCCACATGCCTGTTCTCCAACTACGGTGCAATCATTATCATCTTGTAGCACTGCTCTTTCTTGAGAGCTACTGGAGAACGCTTTTATTCCTGCTTGAAAACAAGTACCTAAGTGAGGATGGTGACAGCTCTCCCCTCCAGCTGAAGTATGAAAAGCAAAAAGCTTGGCTTGGTTTGACCTCGGAATTAACCCAAGGGCTAGTATTTTTTGTGAAAAACACAGTGCCCAAAATCTTTTTGTGGATCCTTTCACAGTAATCCAGCAGGCAGGACATGCATCACCAGGTTACAGAAACCTCAGGTTCAAGTCCATACCCTGATTTAGTATCGAGATGCTTCTAACAAGTAAACCAAATCCAACAGCACAGAGTAAAAAAGACCCTCCACAGACCGGCCAACAGTCTGTTCATCCAGTCGTACCCAAGAATGAGAGATCAAGGCCCAAATCGAAACTGCATCAGGAGAATGTGGTCACACGGGGCCTGAAGGCTTTCCTCATCTTTAATCAAAAGTTCCACCCAACATTCAAACAACCCACTAGACCTACTGCATGGGCTTCCATAGAAACTCTCCAGTTTTAGGAATTGACATTTTCCAATAAAAACCTGTTTCCTATGAAAACTCCCCACACTAGCATTAAGTTTACAACTAGAAAAGACCATTCTAACCAGCCACCAGCCTGGTTCCCTAGTTACCACATGCCACCAGAATGGTCTAAGTTTGGTCTAAGGCAAAAAGCTGCAGTTCAACAAGAGAACCCCTGAGCCTTTTTGATCTAAGCCACTCACCAACATTCAGAATCTAGTAAGTTCTTCCAGCTAGGAGGTGAAACCAACAATTAAGTCAGGTTTTGGCAGCAATGTATTTATTTACAAAGCCTATAACAGTTGTGTTCTTCCAGACTCCAGGCATAAAAAGAGAAAAAAAAACCTAGAAATAATGACCTTCCTCATGTTCTTGACATTCTTTACAATAGCTAACTCAAGCTTTCTGCAGAGCTGTGCCCCATCTTTATCCAAATGCTGTCTAGAGCTTTGCTCTACCTCCATGTGCTTCCCCTTACTCTTTCACCGCTCTCAGTTTGACAATCACACACTACATTTGTTAGATCAGTTCCCAGAGAAAGCTCCTCCACCCCACTGAACAACCTCATGTTTGTTTTTGTTCTATAAGGGCGAGAACATTTCACCACACCATGAAGACAGCCATTACAAAAGTCTTCCATTCCTTAGTAACCTCTTTAAACTTTTTAAAAATCAAAATATACAAGATAACATTTTTTATTGTAAATTGGGCTTATATTAAAAATTCCAGTGATACTAAATAAGTACCACAGAACTACACTATTGCAATAAGAGTTTCACAAGTAGCTAGCAGAGCAGTAACATAATCTCTTCACACCTACCTGAGATACTCCCACATCGAAAGATTGAACTTACCTTTGAAACACAGTCATTCTAGAATTAACATTCCACCAAACAACACCAAACGCTTTTTGGAGACTATTTTCAGAATAAAGTCAACTGCCCAGAATTAATCGTTCTCATATTGTTCTTATAATACTGCAGGCAGCAACACATATGTGCTACAGCTCATCCAATGATCCAGATTACTCTGTGTCATGAATTTACCTTTATTATTTACCATTCTCCCAAGTGATTTGACATCAGCAAACTATCAGGTAATTATGTCATGCTTTCCTTCTGGATAATTATGAAAATATTAAACATTTGTCTTGGGGAAGGGAAAGGGACATCTCACAAGAATCAACTCTTTAATTCATGATTACCTGTTTGCAATTACATGACAACTAAAATCCAGTCAGCTTTTAATCGATTTACGTATGTATCTTGGGGTTGAGAAGGAAGATGACATTTTTTTCCCCACTCTAGTGACTAGAAAGTTTGAGTTTACTCACTGTCAGTTAACAGGTTAAATATTGAAAATCACTGCTGTGTTTGGTACCTGAATTTAAGGAATTTCTTAAGAGGTCTTAGACTTAGTGTGAATAATCTATATAAAGGAGTAATTTAATTAAATTTACTGCAGAAACCACAAGGTAATTGGAGCCCACTATTGTACAGTGATGGTTAATGATAATAAAGAAAACTGACTTTAAAACCTAAAAGGCAGCTGAGGAAACAAGAGAAGTTAAGTAACATGAAGCAAAAACACAACATGAATTTTTTTATGAAACAAGATCTCTTCTTTATGATGGATTTGCTTTTCTAACAGGAAAAAAGAGCTTACCTCAACAGAAGTCTAGACACCATCCTCAACTATTTATGTTTAAGCTGCTAGGAAAGATCTTCTGATTTTAACTCTCATACACTGCCAAATCTGCTCTCAGTTACACATGGTACAAATCAGTTGAAAATACACTTACTGTGGAAGCCAAATGTGAGTAATTTAGTGAATCTGCAGTAATGTAATACAGAGCAGAGTATGTCCTCCAACATAAGTGGTAAAGCTGCAAAATCTATGATACGAAATTCTTTACAAGCATGTAGAAAATAAAAAGTATTTCTTTAAACAAAAATAGTATGTTTATGGACTGTGAAAACCAATTTCAAATCTCAGCATGCTAAAAGGCAACAGTGAGGAACTGATGACTCCTAAAGAAAATACTCAGTATTACCATATGTGCCCACTCTACAGCTCTTGTGATTCCCTAAAGAGATGGAGCGTGTTCATAATGAATATCATCTGTGGGGAAATTTAGCATCCTGTTTCTGCATTACACTCGCAAAGATCATAAGTCTGTATTTCCCTCACTGCCAAAGGCAACAGGAATAAGGGCCTCCTCATAACAACAGGCTAACATGAAAAATCAGTTTCAAAATGGTTTTGCAGTGTGGAATACAGTCAGGTAAAAAAACCAGAGCATCAGCTCATGAAATATGTTCTGCAGGGCCCAACAAAAGCTGAATGAAAATCATATGCAATAGAAGAAAAATGGATTTACAGAAAAAAACCCCCACAGCCTCACTAGCTTTTGCAGTGTTTTGGAGCCCCCTTCAATAAAACATCCCCCTATTTTACGCTAAGCACTAAGTAAGCATTTCCAGAGAGGCACAGGGGCTTTACTGTCAGAATTTAAAGAAAACACAGTTATTCTTCTTACCGTTTTTATGATATCTTCTGATGATATATAAACACAAAACAACACTGCTGCGAATAAAACCAGTATTATTAAAACATCTGAGCCTACAATTTATCATGAATGTCTTTCACAGCGTATACTTACATGGTTAAGCTACAGATTCTGGCATCAAAGACTGAAGCCGATACCTCAGCAAAGCAGATACCTAGTATTCATTATAGTTACCCTTGATGTATATCAAACTCACACTACTGCATTACCTATGAATTTTATTTGTTTCATATTCCAGTGGCCTGAAAGAAGGCGTGATGTAATTGCTGATGGCTTAAAAATAAATAGAGCAAATGGGGGGGGTGGGGGGGGTGGCCTGGAAGTGAAATAACCATAGACTTCAACAAGGCAAGAGCACAGGTAACTTCAGGACAGGGTATGAAAAAATCACAGACATTGTAAAGACACAACAATTATTAGAAGCTATTTTATGACCTCACTGCTTGCAGCTGGGCCACTCATTACATGCTGGGCTGCAATGTAATTAGGGAACAGAGTGCATGACAACAACACTGAATTGCAAAATAAGCTGTGAGAAAGTTTCTGCAAGTCGTTATTAAAAAACAACAACAAAAAAGAATTCATACCTAAAGTAATGTGTCTCAAACCTGGCAATTCATGGTCAGTTGCTCATTTAGACACAAAACCATAAATTCTCAAATTCTCACAGTATGCAGAAAAATATGGGAAAGGAGGAAAAAAAAACGTGTCAGAAGATGGTTTTTATTCTTCCAGGAGCAAGAATCTCCCATACTGTACTACAGCTCAGGGTGTTACTTCTTTGGACAACAATTCTGTAGTTTTTGTAGCTACCTTTGATCAATCTTGTTATGTACTCACCCCAGTGTAAAGCACTTATTCTGTCTTCCCCCAAACTTACCACATTAACTTACCACCCCCTTTTAAACAAAACCCATGCAGTCTTATCAACTGATAACAGAGAATTAGCTCTCTAGTCAATTCTCCTAAGAGGTGGTGAAGCAAAGAAAAATAAACAGAGGAAAACTAATCAACTTACTTTGCTTGTAAAGAAGCCAAAGCATCTGAGAATTTGTTGTTAAGAAATAAATCCAGAGCTGCCATACACTCATGCAATGCCATGTTGAGGTCTGATGTAGGTGACCTGCCAGCAGAAGAGATAATAAACTCAGCACATCTGTTCTTCTACCAGTACATACATTTGAAACCCCCTTCAGATCTAGCCTTATTCCCGTGTATAATCTGCTATTCCATTTCTAGTGATTGCAAAAAATGAAAGTGACTTCCACTATGTTTGTGGTTTGTTTGGTTTTTTTTAACTATGCTCTTACCCTGTGACATGTGGAAAGCAATTTAAGGTTTGTACTTTCTGAAAATAAGATAAACTGCATGTACTGTAAATAAGAACCTAGACATGCAGAAGTTACCATGTGGGAACGTGGCAATCTGATGAGCTCAGCTATCAGGAACACAGAAGCACTGGGTGACAGCACACATCCGGCTATGTGTAAGGCTGACAGAGACTACAGGCTAGTGACATTATGATCATGTTGTCACTTTAAGGATGAGACATTGCCAAACTGCATCAGATTATTATATCGACTGCTGCTGGAACACCTGCTTTAGTTCAGCTCATGTTCAGTATGGTTCCTAACAGTAGACCACTACAGACTTGCAGGTGGGTTAAAATTTCACATTGTGCATGCTCCTGGGAACATCACTGTCCCTAAAAAGTGCTACTGCACTCAAACAAAAAAACTGCTGCTGCATCTCAAACTCAGAAGATTCTCACTGACTTACTCCAGCTGTACTTTTCTCCTCTACAACATTCAGATGTCAGCTTGACCTGTCACAAGGCTTCTCAGCTGGTCTTTGGGTTACTGGCAACAGGATAATACAGACCAGCTGAAAAAGTTTGGCCCAACTTCATCACTACCAGAACTGCTGGACAAAAAAAATCCACAGAAGAAACAATAAGGCCTTGCACTAACAAAGTTAAGGTCACCTGGCCAATGTTAGGACAGTTGAAACATCGGCATCTAATGATCAAAGAGCTATACTGCACCAATATGTTATATGCAAGTCTGTACAAAAAAGCTCCCCCAACAAAATACAAATAAATCCTCATCATGTTCCTGACTCTGAACAGCTCTAACTGATATGATCTGTCTTGTGACTTCGAAACTACGTTACTCCCTTAAAAAATGGTACAACACATAGCCTGCTGAAAGGAAACACAGAAAGCAAAGTCCTGGTATCATCTTAAGGAAAAGACAGGGGAGCACAGAACAAACAGATAGCATTAGTAATAACCACTGGCTGCAGAAGTGGTTTGTTTTTGTTATAAGAATAATGACTACAAAGAAAAAAAGAGCATGCTTTATATATATGAAAAACAGGATTATAGATTTGAGAGAAACATTACATGACACTGTTCATAGTGGCTGTTGTCATCACACTTCAGATACACTGCAAATCCTTCTGCACCCAAGAGACTCTCGAAGTGCTTTGCAAACATTGATTAACCAAGTCTTGGCATCCGTCTCATACAATATGCAATATCATAGCTGCCTAACTATTCTGAGACTGACTGACTTACTGTAATAATTAAAACTTTGCCAATTATTGTTTACGTTTATCACAATTCTTATCTGCCTTTTTTAATCTGTGTCCCTGAACCAAACAGCATATTTAACACTATATAAAATGTATTCTCATCTGTTTTAAAATATTTAGACTAGTAACATTTTACCTGGGTTGCTTGTTTGTTTGTTTCTTGTCATGCAGGAGAATTACCCCACTCAATACAAATAAACCTTTTAAAAATATTCCTTTGAAACAGAAAGGTGACAAAGAAAAAAACACCATTGAAGCTCAAAGCACAATTAAGATATATTAATTACTTGGCATCTTTTCTGGAATAAGAATTATTAACACAGTGCCACCCACAGCAGCAGCAAAAATACAAGTTGCACACTTCCCTCATGCTCCAAGGAAACCTGACATTTGATGTAGCTCCCAAGCAAAGGGCTTAAGACCTGAACACAATACACACCTTACAAAAATGCTACGAATCGTCATTTGTTGCTGTTAACAACAGAGAAGAAATACTTTAAACTAGAGAGTGCTAAGCATTTTAGCAAACTGATTAGTCATGCTTCGGTGGGCTACAGATTCTCTCCTGCTTTCAACAGCAAGATCAGAACTGCCTCTAAGCCAAACGGAAAATGCTGTGCACTGCTACTTACCTTTCTGCTAAGTCTCTTGTGTTTTCTGACATAGTCATTTGTATGCCCGCTCAGCATTTAGGCACGAGCATCCAGCAGCAGCACTTGGTGCTACCTGACCAGCTCTGAGCGACAGTCACACCGCGAGCACAGGGCAGGGCAGCGTCTGCCTGCCTGCGATGCTGTACTCTCTGATTGGTCGTTATGGATGATATGATGAGAGTTACGAGCATCGCCAGTTCACTTACAACATCCTACAAAGGAGCGATTTGGAAGCCGGTCCATGGCACACAAAGTTCATGTATCGCTGGATACTACTAATGTAGAAGGTGCTGGCAGCTGCCAGCGTATCTTTGATCTACAGGCTTGTCTGAAATTGGCAGCAGCATCAGCTATCTCTCATTTGGTACAAACTAGGCAAAAGTCAAATATCACTGTCATTACAGATCTGAAACAACAAAAATTACCGCATGCAGCACTGGACCACATCGGAAACCTAGGAACCAGAACGGAGCATCAAATGAAGCCAACTGACATGCAGGAGAATCGAGGCATTAATTGCTGCAAATGTGAGAAACAGACAGGCCAGAGAGACAAGAAAATAATTCTTCCCAGCAAGGACTCTCCGCAAAACAGGCTTCAATCCACCAGCCAAACTGCTGCTTTTTGTTGGTTCCTGTAACTTTGGGAGCGAGTGAGACTTTATACGTTATTTGTAAAAATCTCTCTTTAACACCATGCAAAATGACGCAAGTTGGCATAAATGATTTAATCTGTGGAGCGAGCTCCTCTGCCTGATGTTGCCCAAAATTAAATAGTGTATGCTCCCCAACTACTTTGCTGGCATGTCAGCAGTACTGGTCCTGTACATAAGAAGGGCAGCTACAAGCAGCAAAAGCAGTTACCTCTTCCATTACAACAGCTGGACTGTAGCAGTTGATCAGCTATGATCTACTTATATAAGTTAGTTTCTCCAAGAGCATCTAATGTTAAAAATTATACGTGTCTTTTCTCCTATACACTGTCTTATTTGTTACACAAAGCAGTACCAATAATGAAGACATCGACTGCTGAAGGAAGACCCAAAATTGACAAACAAGCAAAGGATAATTTCAGGAAGATACTGTGAAGACATTAAAATATCTGATTAAATCTCTTGCTGTTTTTATGACATCCTGTACAGGAAAAGCCTGTGCTGCATTTGGTATAAAAATTACTGTAATAGATCCACAGGCTGGCCCATTAATGGCTCCATTACATGTTCGTAACAGCACTATGTACCTGGCCCACAGCAGGAGATAAAAGACCTTACCTGTTTTTTTCCCCAGTTGGGAATAACTACTGGTTACAACTTAAAATTAACCAGAGTGCTTCCATGGCAGGATCATGAGCTACTCTGAAAAGATTATTCATCATTTTCACTAGCTGTTTATACAATTTCTAACTGACACTGTCTTTCTCCAAACGGTCTTTAAAGTTCTGTATGATGAAGGCTCTGGCTGTTTCTGCCAAGTTCTTCAAGACTTGAGTTGGCAGGTTTTTATTTGAATACCACTTGTCTGGAAACAATTATACGCTCAGACAACGTTCAGCATGCAGCCTCTCTTTCCCCACATGTATCAATGTTTTCTTTTAACTAAGGAAAACAAATCTAAAAAATTAAGACCTGAAATATTTCCAAGTTTAGGCCATTTCCCCTTTGGTTTTAGAAGCTTCTTTCCTTTTTTGCTTTTTGGTGGCAGGTCTTGCAAGGACAGTCATATGGTTCTCAATGTGGTTTTATGATTCATAAAATCATCGTTCTCTGCCCCACGGACCATGACTGGGGATGCTTCACAAATCGTAATTACAGTATATCCTGTGACTTAAGGTAAGACCTGATCTCCTTACTCCACTGTAGCTCCATTGTCTCTAGACAGAAGCGCAACTAATCAGGACATCCTAGGCAATGCCCTTGTTACTTAAACATCAAATCCTTTTTATGCCAACAGCAATATCAAACAAAATGACTATGGAGAAGTAAGCAAAACTAAATTTCTCAATATTAATGAAAAGTAAAGCATTTTCAAAAGTAAAGAATCATGTCTTCCATGGTCAAAAGGAAGGGAAGGCTTTTTTGAGCATGGGAGTTACCATATTTCTGCATAATTTTATTTCACTGTGTGCCTGATGTTGACTGGTTTCTTACTTTAAGTTTGCAGCGCATATGCTTTAAGATTTGTCATTGGGTTTTATGGATTTCTTCAATAGAAAAGATCTTGAACCTTGTATTCTGCAAAATGCTGAACTACTGACTCATTTGACCTCAAGTAATTATCAGAACTTTGCAAAAAAAGGTAAGTCTGAAGTTTGTGCCTTTATAGTAATGCTTTTAATAGTAATTCAAGAGCTCCTTTAGTATTGTGAAACACTGAAAGCAAGTTAAATCAGTCATATCCTAAAATATGGATGCACTTCTCTGCCAAATCTACATTATCTGCATAAGTCAGCTGAGGTAGTGTGCATGGGTAACTTTATCTGGAGGAAGAGAATAAAATACAGAGTCAAGCACAATTGAGGCTAAGCCAGTACTTGATGAGAAACCACCACAGAGAAGACCAAATGCTGGTGACTCAGGTTGACTCTCTTCCCTCCATTATCAGGAGAGTCTTGGAGTGGGGAGCAGTGGAAGCATACCCTGTTTTCCCAAATACAAGCTAGTCCCAAACATGTAAAGCAAGTGAGATGCAAGACCAGAGAAAAGCATCTAATGGAAAGATTATATTCCCATTCCAAAGAAACTTCACAGCAAAATCTCTGTAACCATACTAGAGACCTTCTATCTCAGGGCCTTGAACAGCACCAGTGCAATTGGGGTCAGTAATGACTGACACTGCCTTCATCTTATTCAGGAACATCAACAAAGCTACTCTAGTGAATACCAACCTGGGTTCTGGGTTGATTGCTGCAATAGCTCTACCTGTACTGTACAGCTGGCTTCTGCTCCTGCTGACCCACTGAAACATTTCTTCTGCAACACAACAGAAAGCGTTCATCACCCAGCCCTACTACATGGAAGGCAGGGAGAACACAGCTGTTTATCTTGAAGGGTTACAATTTCAGCTCAAAAGTTTCATGTTAAGTAACTTTGAAGTATTTCCTCTTGATTTAATTTTAGATTTAACAATCTGGACAATACGGTGTTTTGGCCTCCTTTACTCCCTTTATATCAAGGGCTCTCTGTGTAACATACAGTTTCAATTTTTGCATGGATAATGCCAATCTTATGCTATTAAAAGGCAGCACAAACACTCATAGCACTGCTAGAAAGGAGTGGGTTGCATCAACACATATTTTTGCAGCTCTTTTAAGCTACCTGCATCAATAGTGAATATACCTGGCAGCACATCTTACTACTATGATGGTGGAGGGCTCAGTATGTACAGGGAAACAACAATTAGCATTACATTCTCTTTATCTTTACACAGAGATTTAGTGAGGGTTGCTTCTAGCCACATAGTCAGAAAAAAAAAAAAATTCATAAACAACCTCTTTACAGAGTATGAAATGGAACTGAAAAGAGATTAGTCTCACATGCCCAAAGCAGCTTCATTTTCTTGCAAAGAGGAAGGAGTAGTAAAACCATATCAGTCCCTACAAACACTGTGCCACTCGGGCTACCAAAGCTCCTTCAGTGCTAACACTTCAACCATTCACAGATGTAAGGAGCATCCCAAAGCACATTTCTAAGCTCTGCATTTCAGTTCTTAACAAAAAAAACATTTAAAGACATCTCCAACATATGAACACAACCTGGCTTGCTGATACACAGGCCACCGTGTGTGGTTAAGTACCGTCACTGACACCAGGGTGTCCTTCCCACTGCATGTTTTCAAAAATATCACCACTGAATATAGGAATTCTTGCCATGACACCACTTTCTGTTCTCATAATGCTGAATAATCACAGAGATGTTAGGAGATACCAGGATACACCTGGGTTTACTTTCTTTAGCCTTTTCAAGTTTGCCAGCTCATTCCTAAATTGATGACTACTACTTTTCTAAATAGATAACTGCTTTGAGCAACGCTGCATTACAAATGTTGTGAGCCTGAGACTGAAAAAATCTCTACATTCAAAGAAAACAAAAAGCACATCACTTGGGAAGAATTCTTTTCCTCTTTTGCAAACATTTCCAAAACCACACGAGATCAGAAATAATCTCGGATGAACAGCGCTCTCATTACCACAGAAAGGACAACCAGTAAGCAGTTCTCACAATAATTTGTTACTATTCAGTTTTCAGACAATACAGAAATTTCTTCATAATTCAAAAGCAAATAAGTTAATGCAAGAAAATTAATTCCACCAGATCCTTTCCTGTTCTATGTGCCAAGCTAGTAATACCTCAGCATTTATCTTTTTGTGTTCTTGAACATGTTTCTGGCCTGTGACTAACACTCCTCGGTGCTGCAGAAATGCCATTACTTCTTACGACAAAGCAATTGCAAAGGTTTCAATATTCATGTTCGCCAAATACTCTGCATAGAGACACAACAGTGATGCAATTCTGGAATTCAGGAGGTCTTACTCAGTATTGCAAGTTGTACATAAGAGTATGACACAGTTTATTTTTGAGGTTAACTCAGCTCTGAAACCACCAAGATGTTGATGCCTCGGCAATGCCTGAGGACTTTTGTTAAAGATACTCAAGCTTTCTGCCCTTCTGTTTCAGTGAAGGCTCACAAAACAAAGGGATGTAGCAAAGCAGTCAAGCGAGCAGAACAAAGACCAGGGAATCGGTAGACTTGTGTTCTCCCCTTGGTTCCACCGGCGCCATGCAGGACCTAGGTTGCATTATGTTCACAGTTCTCATCCTGTATTTGAACAGGCAAACAACACAATAAATTCATTAAGATAGGTTTGCTCAGACAAATAAAAAGTATTGGTGTCATTTTTGCAGCTCCCTTTCCGTGTTGTACTGCCATGACTGCTCACAGAGCACTAAATGCACCGTTGTGGGTGATTATTCCCAGTTAGTAGAACTGCCTGCACCAAACAGAATGAAAAAATATATATATACACAATACAGTCTGGCAAATTATGAACTATCAACCCAAGCGTAAGGACTGCAAGATCAAAGTAGAGGTCTGTATTATTTCCGAAGTAAGATTCAGTGAGAATTCAGGGAGGGATGTTATGCAATTTTCCCTTTTGGTTGGATTCTGCATTACCTAGCAATAATAAAGACAGACTGGTAGGTCACAAAATAGTTACCTATGCATCTTACTTCAGCGTTTTGTGAAGTCTGGTTTGTACTTTTTTATGCCGACTTACACTTCACTTCTTTCAGACTTCAGTGTGGTGACAAACATGGAAGGGATGAAATACACATTTTGGCCCCAAAGGCATTTTTCTGCAGTACTTAATTTGAGCTGAAATGTTTCTTGGCTTAGTATTTGGTTTTGTTTGGTTTGGTTTTTTTTTTTTTTTTTCATTAAATCTATGCAAAGCATTCTCAAAATAAATTACTCTGTAATATGTTTTATTGCAACTTTCTTCACAAAAAAATTGTGCTTTTGGTTCAATTCCATTGCTGAACAGTACTTTAGGTTCTCATTAAAAAAAATATACAGGAATGACACAAAATACTTTTAACAAATAGGGGATTGTTGCTTTGCCTTTAATCATTGCTTTACATGAAATTTCAGATTATGTTTCCCTGAGAGCTTCCAACAAACTGACTTTGTATTTCAGAAGTCATCAGCAAAGCATACTTCACGCTACCTTGACCAATAACAATGCCACTTTCTCTCCAATTAAATAAAAATTCAAGCAGAGCACTTCAATATGCCTTTATAACTCTCTTGAACCTGCCTATTGAATCAATACTCAAGAACAGAAAAGAAGTACTAGTAGCAAGTTTTCTTGGCACTCAGTATTTCTAAAGCCATTTTGAAGAGTTATTCTTAGGCACAATGGCTTCAGGAAGTAGACAGTTACTATTCACTCCATTTCAGAGTGCAAAAACAACTAAGTAAGCGAGCTGAGGATAAAAAAAAAAAAAAGCAAAAAAAGCAAGACTGATTTTGAACTCAGAATCAGAACAGACTGGGATCTTTCTGGCATTTTTTTCCCTTTCTGACAGGAAACATGGACTGGTCAAAATTCAAAAATTTGATGCAGACGTACTGAGATTTCATCAGTTCAGGATGACAATTTTAGTTAGAGCCAAAGAGAAAGAACAATAAAATTACATGCAAGTTCAGTATTGCATTCTATTTGATTTGCATTCGAGATTCACGCCATTAAGTCAAGTATACCTGAACAACCATCCTAACATCCCAACTCTCTTCTGATAGTTGTTTTTTCCACAAAAGATGACTGAAAGTTTTATTATCAAAGTGAAGACAAAAGCTGAAAATCTGCAAAAAAGGTCAATTTCCATCACTCCTAGTCAAAAAATCTGGCATTTAGTTTTTAGTTCTAACCAGTCCACTAGACCACCGTGCCCTCCAACTATGAGCTAATAACATCAATTTATTCCCAAAATATAACTGAAATCTAAGAAACCACAAGCTGAGCCCTGCAAAAACACTGTCTAGGAACTTAATCGGGGCATTACTTAAGGAGCATTTTAAGTAAAATGTGAACTACAATAAGGCAATAGTAATATTTTTTCCCAAAAACTTGAAAAAATCCTGATACATATGTTTTCAACATTTTGTACTACAGTAACCGAAACATCTGAAGCACTTTACATCCAGGTGCAATGCTACACTGGAATGTGACAGCTGGCTCCAGTAGATGGGGCTACAGAAAGGCAATGAGGACCCAGCCCCAAGTTCTCCAGCAGCTTCAGTAACACAGCCTGACTTTTGGGACAACCTGCCCAATCTATCAAAATTCAGCAAACTCCTTCCTGCTTCTGAACATTTTTGCAAACATTCTTCTGTATGTTCAAAGCTTTCTGAAGTGCAATGCAGTCACAGTCGCAATCTCTCAGCCTTTGCTGCTACTATTGTCAATGCAAACACAAGACCTGGAAGTCGCTTAATGATGTCATTTAAAATCGTTATTGCAAACATATGGCCCACCTTCCCACCCTAGAGAGTAAAAAAAAATAATAATAAAAAAAATGTTGGTCCATTTAAGAGTTATCAAGAAAGAACATGGCAACAAACTGTATAAGGCTATTACAAATGCTAATACACGTGTCATTTTGGATCATTAGCAGGGCTAACAGACTCTGTATTTTCTAATCCTACAGGACTTTGCTGCTTTAAGTGCCACAAGACCACCCACCTCCATTCTCTGCAGTAACTCTAATGTTAATGTAGAGGCCACCAAAAAATGAGCACTATTGTGTAGCTTATACAATCTGAAATTCAGGAAACATTTTCCATCATGGTTTCTGCAGATGAATTAAAGTCTCGCGCTGATGTTTGCTGTTTTCAACTTTAAGATATAGGGGAAAGCATACAGGCAGAGAAAGAGCAAAACACCACTTCCAACACTTCATGAAGAGCCACGAACGGACCCTTTACCACTCTTCTAAGCAGAGAAATGGTTTGCTGACCTCTCAAACAACTGCACTCTTAGAAGTTTCTACTGCTGCATAGGTTATAAAGCAGATTACTTCAAAAGTCTTATGTCAAACAGGTATTCCACAAACAGGCCTTTTAGCCATGTCTAAAATTTAACACGCTGCCATCACCGAGGAAGAATGTTATTTGCACACTGATTCAGCTTTTGAAGGAACAACTCCCTCACATGCACACAATGGAAGTTTATGTATTTTAGGGGCAGTGGGAGTGCACACGTGGAAAGCAGAAAGGAAAGTCATCCACCTGCAGCTTGTTCCTAAGGGTGAGCAAGAAGGCATTGAGTTACAAAGTCATTAACATCAACGTTTGACTGTCAAGGCGTGTTGCAAGCTGTGCAAACAGGAGCTCAAGGAAAAGGACTTGGTCTTCCACAGTCTTCCATCCACAGGCTTCAGAGACACGACACCGCTCTTAAACAACACTTTGAAGACGAAAGTTTATTTGCATGCAACTACTGAAAGACTGCAGCACAGGCACGTAATTAGCTTAAGCTAATGCTTTTGTCTAATGAAAAAAAAAAAAAAAAAAAGCCCCGAAAGTGCAAAAAACAGTTTCTGCCCCTTCAGTCGCTGCCTGCAGGCCGGTAAGCAGACGCACAGGCGGACAGAGTCGTTTGCCCGAAGCCGTGCGCGGTTTGGCGGCAGAAGCGGCCGAGGGGCGGCTCGGACCCGGCCCGGGCTGCAGCGGGGCAGCAGCCGCCCGGGGGTCCCGGCCTGCGTCGGGGCAGGACCGGCCCCGAGACCGGAGACCGAGGCGGGCTGAAGCGACAAAGGCACCGACTCCCCACAGCCGGTCGGGAGTAATCCGGAGAGGCACCAAACTCGATTTACAGGCTTCTCACCAAGGCGGGCTGCTTACCCGGGAAACGAGCCGCCCTCACTCCCCTCACCCCCCCTCCGCCGAGGCACCGGCGCCTCCTGCGACCAGACCCTCGGCTTCGGCCGGCACCGGGACGGCTGTTCCCGCCGCCGCCGTCATCGTCCCCCTCCTCCCACCCGGGACGGAGCGTTCCCAGAGCCTCGGGGGAGGCCGCGCTTGCTGCCAGGGGACACCCCAGCCGGCCCCGCCGGAGGCTGCAGGCGGGAGAGACCCCGCTGCCCCTCGCGGCCTGAGGTAACGGCCGCGGCCCCCCCGTCCCCCGCCTCAGCCCCGTACCGGGCGTCGCCGCTGCCGCTGCCGGCCGCGTTGGAGTCCATGGAGGCGTCGCGAAGGGCGTCCCCGGCTCCAGGAGCTGCGGGAGGGGAGGCCGGAGCCGAGGGCTGGCGGCGCTGCTGTTCCCCGGCGCGGGCGGCAGCCGCAGCCACCTCGCATGGTGTGAAGCGGCGGCAGCGGCGAGCCTCGGCGCATGTTCGGGCAGGGCCGGGCCGGGCCGGGCCGGGCGGAGGGGCCGCCCTCACAGGTGAGCGGCTGCGGCAGCGCCCGCCCCTGGGCGAGGGGGAGCGGGCGCCTTCGCGGCCTCCCGCAGTGCGAGAAACGCGGCGGGGCGGGGGCGGCCCGGGGGGGCACTGGGTTAGGATAGCAGCGCAGGATGCGGGCGATGGTCGGACGCTTCCCTGGGGGAAAACAGTGCGGGTCCGGGGGCCTTTGCCGTGTGGGGTGAAGGGTTAAAGCGAAGGGAAGGGAGAGGCCTGCGGTGTGAGCCCAGGCGGGCCCCAGGACCGGCTGAGAGGAAAGCATGCGTTATGAGGGTGTGCTGGAATGAGAGTCGGTAATTCCTCCCGAGAAAAAAAGAGGAGGAAAATCTAATTCGTACCGCGTCGAGGGTTGAAGGAGCCTGCACACTCCACGAGCCTGCTTCCAGGGAAGTGTTTGCCCGGGCGGAGCCCTCTGCCACAAAACACAATGGTCAGTTAATTGTACAAAAGGAGTGACACGCAACAGCGCTTACGTCTCAAATTTATCAGCTGATGAACAAATTATTCAAAATAATTAAGTACAGAGTCAAAAAACCGCTAAACCCAGTGAAATTACCAATAGATACGCAATACTGAAAAATTGTTTTAATTTGGCCATTCATATTATTATATCAATCATGCAGCTTCAGGGTTACAAGGGTAACAGATCAGAAGAGATAAAAGAAAGCGAGTTTGTGGAAGGAAATGAAGGGGGGAAAGGCAGCAAAGGTATACAAGGCAGAGGGAGTGGCAGGACAAACAGAAGGACGTGGTTGACATAAAGAAACAATGGGCACGTTAATGAGAACAGTGGGCGTATAAGGTTAAAAAAAGAAAGAATTTATTAGCTGAACACTGACAATGTGGTTCGTGATGTGTAGGAGAGGTAGGCGGCAGGCCTGCCTCACGCTCCCTTGCACGGGATGCAGCTGTTTCGAGAGTGAAGCTAAGACACAACTGAAGAGAGCACATTTGACCAATTGGAGCATGATTCTTTAGTCTGACAACAGGCAAAAATTCATGATTGTCTTAGCTAAATCAAACATATTAGGTCAATGAGGGATGTTGTAAGGAATGGTGACAAGCACCTTCACAGAGCTATTTTGGTACAGATGCAAAACCACATTTTTCAGCATAAAAATACCTTACATACATTTAATTTTTTGAATTGTGAAGCTCGTACCTTCCAGCTCACGGCTTTCACAATGAAGAGAGACTTCCCATGTAGTTCTGCGCTTTAGATACAACCCGTTTTCAACAGTCACATTTAACCTAAAGAACATTTTTATTAATAACCACTCCAGAATATACTCTAAATTGCTTTTACAACTTTTAGGAATTCCGTGTTGTAGGGACAAAGTTGAAAAAGCTAAAAAAGAAGGACAATTTTGCATCATTAGCTTAACTGCAGTTTGAATTAGTTATTCTCCTTGGCATATTATTGTATGCTCATGAACAGAACATTTGTGCTTTTAATATCTGACAGTAAAATAAATTTAATATTTTAAAATAATTAGCATATTAAGGAAAATTAGAGAATTCAAATCTATGACTCTGACATTCAACTAGTACTTTTACATAGTTTTCAGGATTCTGTGTCACTGGTTTGAACCTCAACCGAGTTATTTATTCAGTAAAAGTTGCTACTGGCTGTGGGCCCAAAATAGGATTCATACTCCAAACTCCTCAGAACTGTCTGGAACTCAAAGACCCTAGTCTGTATTACTGAAGAGCATTTAAGAATAAGTAGGTATTAACAGAGCTTCAGATAAGTATCAAAAAATTTAAAAAACCAACCAAACAAAACCCCCCAACAAACTACAAGAAGGATTTTACCTAAAAATCCATTGAACCTTTCAAAATCAGTTTTTTCTGTGTAAGTGACCACACCTGTTCATGTAACATCTCAAGAGAGACTGCATTCTGTGGAAAACAATCCTAAAGACCTTTTGGCTTTGAATACAAGAAGTTCAATGCTACATAGTCTCAACAGAATAAATAATGAATCTGTCCACACAGGAAAATCAGTCTGAATAAGTGGATCAGGATGAGTCCTTTTATCAACTTGGGCACTGTCAGATACAAATCCAAGAGAGCTGACAGTCTGCAGACAGTGTTACAAGGATCTCTTGCTGGCCAATGCCAGGTGGGACAGACCTCTGAAGTCAAAGGTAAGAATTTCACCCTGTATTATCAGAAAACTAAATCCTCAAGAAAATATCTTGTTCAAACCAGCACTTCTGTCAAATTCTGTTTCCAGTTATTTGTATAATCCTGGAGTGCAACTGGCTGCTCATACTAACAGAGAAAACACCTTGTAACATCTCTCCTACCTATAGGATACACACGAATAAAATGGCATAAAATTCCTTTTACTCTGCACAAGATCGTCTTTCTAAATTACAGCAGTTACGTAATACACCATCAGACCCATTGTCATTTAGAAAACAGGAAACAGATTAGCATTAAGTAGTGGTTTGTCCAAAATAATTTAATAAATCAGCAAGAGATAACTAGAAGCAACATCCTGACCTCTTGAACACACATCCAACCAATGCAGCATTTTTCCCCTCTATCAGCTAGCTACCCAATCGCCTGCTTTAAAAACTATTTTTTTGTTGTTTTCAGTTTAAAATCTAAGGTCCTAGCAACTTTAAATCTCTCCATTTTAGCACAACAGGAATTCTTAAGTATTCTGAGCGAGGAATGGCAATGCAGCTGGTATTATTTATATGGTTTTTGTTATTCATGTTTCTTTACACAGATTGTGGATGAAAATGACTTCTCGTTTCAGGATATTACTGACCTAGACTTGATGGCTTGCCACCTGACAAATTAAAAGTTCCTTCCCATCTTTTCTGGGATAACAGACACAGGCCAAAATTTACTGTGAAGCTTCCCACAAAAACCCGCAACAAGGGATTCTCATACTCATCTATCAGTCTATAAGCACAAGAGGAAAATATTTTTACTTTTTTTTTTTTTTTTACCTCCCTGACTTTTCTCCACATAAGAAATTCCTTAACATTATGCTGTCTTCCCTCCCTGCATGGGTCCTGAGTTATAGTTCTGCAATGAGTGCAGACAGCAGCTTTCTTCATTTTACCCTCAGAGCTCCCTGGAAACACAAGCTTTCTAGCTGTTTTGGTAGCATGAGAGTCTGACTGGTACTATGAATAGCAGAGATATCATTCGGGCAGAAAGATATGAAGACTGTTTGGTCGTTGCACTAAGACTTAGGTGCTACAAGCTTAGGAAGTGTGTCTCTCCCCAGCTGGCAGTTGTACCCTTAGCCACCGCTTCAGAGATTTGTTTTGCTTCCCCTCCTCTCCCGCCTTTACATTTTAATACCTACACCTTGCTGCCAACAAGGAAGACAACACACAAGTTATTCTGCAGAGAGTTCAAGAGTTCAATAACACTCATATAGGTAACTAAAGCTCCGCTCTACCTACCAAAAGGGTAAATCTCGAACTTGGATCAAGACAGACCTTCAATTTGGGAAAATTACTGCCTACTTCCAGTACAAACTGTTGACTATCTGCTTTTAATTTTACATTGTCTTGTGTTTTATAATTGCACAAGGCAAACGAATCCTCTTCCCTCTTACGATAAAAAAAAATGGATGCATCTGAAAGCCAACCTTCATGTTCACTCTAATTAACAATGGAATTAAATTCAAGAGTATTCACTGACATGATATGGAATTACATAAAGAGAAGACATATGACTTTAGTTGCCAATGTTTTGAACAGATACATTACTTTTCCAATTTTACCCTTTTATAAATTAAACCCCTACGCTCTATACTCTCTAAAAACATGATCATCTAAAAATACCATTCTAACAGTATTGCAAATACATGAGGTTGCACATCCATGCACACAAACCACTTTGAAGATTCAGGCTAAAGCATGATTAAAACATTCCAATACTAAAGTTATAATTTTGGTAAATATTCAAATTCTGAAACAGTCAATTTAAATTTAAGTAGCTAAATGAAACTGTTCAGAAGGAAACAACACTAGGCAACATTGTTCTGACAGCTGAATGCTATTTCTGCGAAGAGGTGACATACAACAGGTACATGAGGTGGCAAAGGATGGCAAGGAACTCCACGTGAACCAAAGAAACCGGGAAGTCCAATACTGAGGTCTAACGCAACAGCTTTTAAGTATTAAGCGGAAGGGTTAGTATTCTCTGTCGCATCAAGTTGCCTGGCTTGAAGTCCACTGTGCTGAAGCAGACAGCTTTCTGGAGAACTCCAGTTAAAGTCAACCTTTAATAAAGGTGCTTCATTAAGGACCTTTATTGCCATTTTATTCCTTGTCAGTACTTCACAGTGATACAACAGGCTTGACATTAGTCGCCAGTACATTCTTCCAGTACAGTTTCTAGTTAAGTTGCTTCAGATAACTTGCACTCGAAATGTTAACTGTCAAGTGGCCAATTCATCTGCTAGACATGAGATAATCTCTTCAATCTTTTGAGTGCAATGGTATTCTGTGAATGCAATAGAAAGTTTTACATGACAGTTAGAACTTCATAGTATAGGAAGTTAGAGAAAGACAGTGAAAAGAGGATATCAAATTATTCAAGATGATTAGCAATCATCTTCAGTTTCATGATAAAGAGTTAAATGGACTGCACACAATTTGGAGGGGAGAGAGGGTTGAAAGCGGCAAAATCAGAGGCAAAGTGCACCCAGGATGGAAACTTGACAAGGGACTTAAAAGGAAAAAAAAATGGACAGCTGCAGAAGGTTTCAAATAGCCTCAAGAATGTGTGTGAACCTGATAAAATTAATGCAGATATTACATTGCCTAATCCAACTGATGTCTCATTAAAAGAAAATAGGCAAAGAGATTTGAGTCCATTTAGGTGAGTATATTAAAACCTAGCACTACTGTAACAAAAGAATCAGACACATGTAGGTCGTTGTTGGAACTCCTAAACCTCTGACCAAGCAGTCTATGGCTTGACATAAAGGAGACATTATGCCAACAGACATATTGAGAAGAATCATATATGCTGGGTCAAACTAAAGATCTCTTAAGCCCTGTATGTTGACAGCAGCCAGTAGAGGATGCTTACATATCTTCACAGAGAAATCTGAAGTATCTAAACATTTAGGCTCTTCAACCCTTCTGGAGGCAAAAATCCTTGGACAAGAGTAGCCCAAGTTTTCTCTGAAGCTGCCACAACTCCTAATGAAGCAAGTGACAGCTGGGATTAGTGTGCACCTTAGCTAACCTCCAGATTCAGGCAGCTTTTTTCTCTGAAAATTAACCCACTCCCAACGGACTACAATTGGAACGTGTTATATTGTTTGCATTACATTTACATGTTGCTTTACAGCTCACAGCACCCTTTTGAAAAAAATAGGCAAACAGTTCACGCTTATGTACTTAAACTTTATTTCTTCATAATTACAGGCTATTGTTAGAATTTTTAAACAAAAGGGAAGTCTATAAATAGAGGCTAATCCAACCTGAACAAGTTTTTTTAAAAAAAAAACAAAACCCAAACAGTTAAAACTTCATAAAGTAATGCCATTTAGCTCACAGCAGTGGTTTGTTGGTAGTCTGAATAAAAGTACTATAGTCAGAGTCAGTAACATGAAATGTAACATCAAATGACTCAAAACTTTAAATTCCGTAAAGGAAAGCAGGAATATATATATAATATATACATATAATTTTGTGTTGGTCCACTGAGTATACATTTTGAACAAAAGATAAGAAACTATGTAATCCAGTTAAGCATATGATTTGCAAGATTAGTGTACACTCATTACAAAGATGTATAGATAAGTTACAACTATTTAATACTTGCAAAATTTTAAGTTACTTTTTTTGAGCAGGTATATAAATGCTCATTTCCCAGTGCAAAAGAAAAACCATCCCAGTCAGGTTACCCATTTTTCCTGAAAAACTGAAAACTACCCTCAAACTCATGCAACAGCAGCATTGATAGGTAATGGGAAGAGCTTAAATACACTGAAGCATGTCCGAGTTCTCCCCCTTTCCCCCCCAGTGCTGTGTGTTGAAACACTTCAATTTCATCAACTGAAATACCACAGGTTAAAAGTGCAAGAAAAAATAAAATCTCTTGATGTTTATGCTGCTGCCATCCATTTTTCTTAGGGCAAAAGATTATTCTTTTTGGAATTATTTTAATGAAACTAATTCTCCAGAATAGAGTTCTTTCACAATGAACAATAAGTTATTTTCATTAAGTTATTTTCATTAACATTTTATCAATCCTACTCTGACTCAGTGACCGTAAAGAAATCATTCAGTTTAAGGTGCAACTATCAGTTGGCATTCAATAAATTACATATACAGAAAACAACTGTGGTTTAAAAAAAAAAAAAAAAAAAATCAGACTACCTGTTTTTTCTTTCTATTCTCAATCCTATTTCAAATTGAACTTAACTTGCCAGTTCGGCTGCATATTTCACAGGCAAAAGTGGCTCAAATAGCAGTGGGGTCTCGTAATTTGACAGTCATCTTGGCCAACAGCAAATGCACATGAATCTTCAACTTAATTGCTTTATAAAACAAAAGGTCTGTCTTAAAACCTATGACCATGCAAGAAAAGCATTAAAGGTTTCAGAAAGATGCACTCTTTCTGACTTAGACACCATGAAGATTGTTATTTCAAATCCAAACATAGAATCTTCAATGAAGAGAAAAATCTATATGCATACCTGTAAAATAAAGCACTCCACAACTCTGGCATTACTAAAATCTCTTTAGAAGGATAAAAGGTTTCAGATGACTAACTGCTTGGTGGGAGACAGTCAGCCATGGCAGAATAATTGCTATGTTCACTTTATGCTCAATTACCAACTGCTGACAGATTACAGTCAAACTACAATCTCACTATCTACATTTTGAACTGATTTGCTTAGCGCTGGGAAAAGTACTTTCTTCTCCTGAAAACTTGAGAAAAATTGAATGCTAAACTTAACAGTTATTCAAACAATAACCAGAAAGGGTTGAATTTAGGCAGAAATATTCACACCACTTTCAGAAATTTAAAACCTTTCATGGTTTCTTGTATATATGTATTTTCTGATTAACATTTAAATAGGTTAGGTATTCAGGAAAAGGGACAAAACAGTTGACATAAGACAAAATCTTATTCTAAACTTCATGCTTCTGATATTTCAGATTTACTGAGTGCAATAGCCAGTTCCAAGTCTTCTTGCTCTTGCTGTTTTAGTCTTGCCAATCTTTCTTTCTCTTCTCTCTCACTTTCTCTCTTAGCCCATTCAATCATGTCTTCCTCAGTAGAATACTGCATTTTTAAAAGACAAAATAAACCAAATTAATAATACAATGATAACTAATACTGTCCAAGTCTTTGGTTTAAGGGACAATTACGTTTTTTTCAAAATATTGTATATATTCTAGTCTTCAAATATTACTTGCTTTTTAATTTTAATACACTATTAAGATTAGCGTAGCCTAAGGTTTAACTATTAAGAACTGCATTGAAGCCATCCAATTGATGCATTTTTATGACATATGCCATGTTTCAAAATTCAGTATTAATTTTCAAAAAAGTTACGGAACAGAAAGTGCTACAATTTAAATTCAAACTATTTTGGATAAAAACCAGTCTATATAAGAAAAATTTGGAATAAATCAGGAGAACATTTTACAAAATATAGCCCTATCCACACTGTGGGATATCCTGATTTACCCTACTTTCATTAAGGATGATTCTTCCAAGTGACAATGACTGCAAAAATTAGCTGTAGAATGACTGTTTTTAATTGCGCGGATGAAAAATACTCCTGCCAAGAAGCAGCAAAATAATATGGTAACCGTACAGTTAGAAGCCTAGTAGTAATAGAGAAAGGCCAGTGTGATACAACAGGAAAAAAAAAAAAACAAAACCCAACAGATTCTTTCCATGTATATTGATGCAAACAGAATGTGAACTCAATTTCTGTGGTACAATGATTATAAATCAGAGACAGTTAAGAGTATTACCTTACATAAAATACAAAAGATTATGCTAAAGTTTGTTTCTAGTCAGCATGCAGAAAAGCTAAGAGGTCGGTGAAGGCCATATCTTCACAAATGTCCCAATGTTAAGTCTGAAACAATTATCTTAATATACTCCAGGTAGTTTCTGCTATGAGCTGCTGCTTTGGGAAATAATTGTAGAAAAGCTTGAGTTTTTTCCGTAGTTCACTTAGTATTTTCAGTAATTCCAGCTGGAAAAGAATACTTTTTCCTTCATAAAGATAATGAACATTTTTCCTTTCTCCTCCACATTTCACATTCTCTCCTGCAAACTGGCTTCTCAGTCCCTTTAACTAATAACAGTGATCAATAACAGCATTTCAGAAATTATCATGCTACAAGACACATCAACCAGTGCAAGTCAATTTTGAGAGCCTGTCAATCCTCAGTTTACTTCAATCAAGCACATAGTTTATTAGGCCTGAAAATAAAAAAGCACTATGATCAAGATACTGTAAATGCAAATTGCATTTAACAGGTATCAAGCTTGTAAGTGGGATGATGCCTTTCAAAACACCTATTTGCAAAAGCTCAAAGAAAAAAAAAATATATACATAGGCATGCACAAACCTTTAGATTTGCTTCTACTGCTTGGACACCACGACTTCTATGAAATGGATTCTGGTTATAAAGAGACACTTACTACTTTTTACTTCATTGTATGTAAATCTGGAATTTACTAGCCATTCAAAACTCACCAAATTATATTTCATTAACATACACCACTATGAGGCTGTTTATCAGTATTTCAGTACATTGAAATGATGACCAAACGGTTCAGTGACAGCTAAATTAAAATCACACCTTTTGTTTTATTTTTAATTGGATAGTTAACAGTGTGCTTGTTATAGATAGATAATTTAAATCTGCTGCATGCTCTGATAAAATGGATAATCCTTAGAACAGAGATACTTAGAAAGTCCTATTTTCTAAAAGCTAGGAGGCCTTCATGAAAAACCACACAAAAGCAATGCAATTTAAACATTAACTACAACATTTTGCAGTATTTTGTTTTAGGACAGCCTCAGCTGTAAACTAAATGTAAATACTGTTCTAACTGGAAGTGATATCCCTTTTGTACATGGGATATGTTTTAATATTTTAAAATAGACTGAAGACTTCAGTGTGAACCATTCAAAGCTGTCATTATACTGAAACAAATGTAAAAAGTGTTTACTCACAGTACTGAAGTTTGCAAAATTGTTGGGGTCAGCCTCTTTACTGACGCTGGTGGGAGCAAATGGATCACAGAATAGATCTGCTTCTTGTTCTTTGGGAATGTCTGGGGTGGGGAAAGGCTGAAATGGATCGCTCGGTTTAAAGGAATCTGAAGAGTCTATTTGATTGATAGGTCTTTTCCCTTAGATTAAAATGAATTTAAAATGAATTTAAGATAGCAGGTAATAACATGCCAAAAATAGTAAAAAAAACAAATTCAAAAGCTACTTGGAATGCAACCTCTTCTAGTAAACTAGTGGAGTTGCAATGACTTCAGAGGAAGGGTTGCCAATTTAAAAAATGAGGGTATGGTCCATAGTTTCTTAAAGGGTAATCAGATAAAAAGGAACACATGTATGTTAATGATTCAAGAACATAGTTATGTACTAATTAACTGTTTTGGGAAGAGAATTTCTAACAGTTTTGAGCCCCTATTCTATCAGCACAGTATTTTTAATTCTGCTTGCCAACTGTCCATGATCATTGCAGCAAGGCTCTTTTATTATTTGTTTGGATCAAGTTAACACAATTTCATTCAAAGACCAGAAATATATTTGTAAGTCTTCAAAACATCATGTCCTCTCACTATGCTAACACCTGGAATTTCTGTAGTTTTCAAACTAACAGAATAAAGGAATATGATAACAAGCAATCACAGGCTTAACTATTTTGTTAATCCTTGCCTAAGTAGCAGCAGATATAACAGAATCAGGTACAAGCCCCCACCTATCTTGTTCTTTTTTCAGCTTAACCCCAGTCAGCTTTCAACACCTTTGAGGACATTAACCCAAATACTTCCAAGAACAGTTGAGCTGAATTTCATCCCACCATTCTCTCCATATGTTACTGCTTACAGAAGAGGTTTCATTGCAGTTTCTTGAATTCAACTAGCGGGTTCTGCAAGTGGTTTGACACTAACAATGGTTGTATTTTAAAACTTGCTTCTGTTGCCATGTTAGATTAAAACTCTAGAATCGAACCAAAGTGCTTATTATTTTGCATATCACTGTTGTAAGTTAGTCTAAAAATTCTTTCACAGACCAAAAAAGATTCTAATTTGGCAATGATTTAGAGAATAGCCCCTCGGGAATATATGATTTATTTAGACACTTTGCAGATAACCTTGCCATGATAGCTCTCACTCACTGATGATGTTCTATTACTGGCAAACAACGCGTGTCTATTTCTTGAACAATGTGGGAGAAGCAGCTTCAAATGCCATCTAGGGAATTATATTTCTACATGGGAAGGATTAATAAGTACAAGAATATGAAGTATACAATCTCCAAATCTGCCCCCAAAATCATGAAATGAGGGTGCTTATCAGTATCTAGAAAGGCAACGGATTTCAGAGGCAAGCAAACAGCCCTGCTGCACACTTTGCAGTAGCATGATGAATTAAAGAGAAAGATTTGGGGGCATTTCTTTTAAAAAGCATTTCCTTGTTTTGAATCAGGCCAAAGGAGTAATTAAAACCAAATACACTTAAGTATCTCCATTTTTTATTTCTATTGGGAAAATAATTTATTGGGAATGGTTATCAAGATAGCCACAGTATCGTTTTTAATACGTGCAAATCAAAACAGGCCACTTTTTTCTAGTCATGTATTGATAAGGATGCTGTTGTTCCGCCACTAGAAGCTTGCATTCAGAAAGCAGATATGTACACCACATCATAGCCGCTCCCATACAACGAAGTCAGAAATCCTTTTTTTGTTTTAAATAAGGACCACCATAAGAGGAAACACTATCAAACAGTCAAATTATCATCACTTGTCATATCAGCTGTTTTAATGTTATTTACAATGAAACTGATCACTTGCATGAACCAGATCTCATATCAACATTAGAAATTAAACTTTAGTATTAATACTCCTGCATTTACTGTGTTCCCCTTCTTTTGAGGAAAAAGATGAATATGTGTTTAAGTTTCATGCTACAGTTTTCCAAAACATCTTAAGATTCATCCATATAGTGCAATAGTGAAAAAATGATGCAATAGAGTTTTTAAAGAAAATGAAACAAAGGACAGAAACTTAAAAAGGAATACTAGTAATATGTTTTCCAGTCTATGCAAAAAAAAAATTTGAGAGTGAGGAGTCTGTTGTAACATGGGCTTGTCGCAACCACAAGGTGTTATCTTTGATAATCATGGCCTTTTCTGGAAAGCAGAGCGGTTTGTGTCGTGGAGTAGACCAGAGGACTTAGCTATCACTGAACAGAAAACAGCATAGGAAACTTGGGTTTATTACTATTACATTGGCTAGGTTTACTACTACAGAATTCTGGCAGGGCCACCTGGAAAAAGTTAATCTGAAAACCTGAGACAGTCATTTAACCCTATTTAATTCATTTTGCATTAAAACCGGAGGTTTTGCAATGGATAAAACACACTGAACTCTCACTTTAAGCATAATTTAATGCAAGACTCACAATGTACCACATTAGTAACCATTTAATTTGCAGCCATGCTATGTTCTTGCAGATACTTGTAATGACTCTGGTTTTTCCTGTTTTCTAAATCCTTTCTCTCTTCAAAAAACAAACTAAGACGCTAAACACCATGAAAAATATAACTCTGAGGAAACCACCTACAGATCAGGAACAGACTTGTTTCACATCCTGCTCATTCATTCTAAATTCAGACACTTCACCATCCCCTCATAATTATTGTCCCACTGCCAACATTGAAGAAGCTAATTGTTAAAAACATCTCAGTATCAGCTCTTACCAGGTGGTGGTGGACAGGGCCTTGTGGGAGTTCCTGTTTTAGGGGGCAATGCAGGAGGAACATCTTCAGTTTTAGCTGGTGGTTCCTCAAATAAGTTTTTAGTTATGATCACATTGTTGACAGAACCTGACGTGGAAGAGCTAAAGGGATCCTCATTGTTGGCCTTCAACAAAGAAAACAGCAACATACGCATTTTCAGTGCAATTCTACTATACTTTCCCATCTTTTCAATACTGCAATATTTATTTAGAACTGCAAGTTTGGACTAAGACAAAAAGAAAATACTTTTGTTTGGTTTTACACATATCATCCACATACTCCAGGAGATTGAAAATAAAGAAAAATCAGGAATGGTTAGCGTGTACAGCAATATCAAGTCAAGTGCAGTTAAACATGCAAAAGTAATAGTTTTGCTGTTAAACTCAGCAGATTTAAAAAAAAAATAGTATCACTTCAAATATGAAGAAAATACTTACAAAGCCACAAAGATTACATTGCGTTGTTCACAGTGGAATTGCAGGACAGTTTACTCTAAAGACCTCTTTTTCAAGAAACTCAGCCATTATAAATTCTCAGTATTGGCAAAACTGTAATGAAACTGCTGGTAGAGAGTAAGCTATGTCTTGTCACTGCAGAGTTTCATGCATTTTCTATGAGTAGCAGTAGCTTCATATTACCTTTGACAGCGTGCTAAAGTCAGCAAAGCCACTTCCAAAGGATTCATTTCCAAACAGAGAGGCAAAAGGGTCTGTAGCTAAATACGCACAAATCAAGCAAATACAATGAGATTAAAAGTTAAATATGAAAGAGACTGAAAAAAAAATTCCCACAACAAAAAAGCAACTGTTACATATTTTGCAGCACAGACTAATTGAAGTGAAATATTTTATGAGGTGGGCGCTTTAAGTTATTAAGTAGCTTTTACAAAAACTGAGTGTCAACTACCAATTAAGAATAATAATTCTCCAGAACAGGGAGTAATTCAAAAGAAATACTGGTATTCTGGTTTCCTACATTAAAAAAAGTTAAATTCCACTGAAAGTATCAAAAAATCATACTACTGGATGTTCTGCTGAGATACATGTATGTATCCACACAGAGGTATTTTTTATGCGCATGGACCCATAGATATACATACACAGATATGTATGTATATGAACATGAACAAGAGCTCACTTCTGACTGTAGGCCCACTTGTGGAATAAAGTATCTAAACCTCATATCATCTCAATCTAATTCAACAGTACCCTTTCATTTTTATGTGCCTCAGAATATGTAAAAGCTTCTATTCTACTGCAAAGCAAGAAGTGCACTGTCTTTACTAATACTCACTTCTGCATCTCTAGAAAATGGCATTGTTTTCCTACAATTAAACTGAACAGCTTTACAATACCAAATCACACGTGGATTCATGTTTTGGATTACCACTTGTCAGTGCAACTTGGGAAAATAGGAGATTATTCTTCCCTAAAACATCTTTAGCCCTCAGATGAGTGAGGGTCATCACAAAACAAAAGGAACAAACTTGAACAGTAAAAATTCTTGATGACGTACTTATTCTATCCTACATCTCCTCTTGTGGTACAAAGCTATCTTGTATGTTACTTAGAAAGTAATATGGAATCTCCAAAAACAACCCTAATGGGAAGCAGTACAAACCATTCAAATAGTCCAAACATTTAGATCAGGATATTTTACCAGTTTTACGTAAGGCAGAGGAACATTTATGCAGAACCACTCTTCAGCGTTACGCACTACAGATAATCAGACAGTTTTGTTTTATAAAAATAACCCCCTTGCAAACTTGCACCTTATGTCATACTTTATAGGAAAATTCAGAGAACACAGGAAATCCCTAAAACACTCCACTGCAAATTCAGTTAAAAGACTAGGAACAAAAGTAAGCAAAAGCAAATTAAAATAAACCCCAGGAAGTCTGATGTGTATAATCTACTTTTACCTAGATCATTTGATGTAGTAACAGTTGTTCCACCAGGAGCAAAAGGGTCATTCTTCTTTGATATCTCTGTCTAAAATAAAAAAATTCATTTGGAGGGAAATTTGTTTTTCAGCTTAAAAGATTTCTCAATTCTATGAATACAGTCACAATTTGTTTTAGTTTAGATGTTTTAAGATAAAATATTTTGGAAGTAGCTTTTATCAGCATCAGTAAACAAGTCTGTCAACAGAAACTCCTCCCTCAAAACAGCGACTAATACTTTCAAAGGAAGGAAAAAAGGGTACAATATGTAACATACTTGGTAACCACTAACGCAAAATTTAAGAATATCTACCACTCATTTTGGTTTCAGATTTCTACAGCCAGAGCCATCTTCATGAACATATAACTACAAGATATCAACACCACAAAGGTGGTAAAGCATTTAGGATGAATGCATAACTTTAGTTCAGAAATACAGATTTCAAGACTCCACTGCTAATCCCACACCACAGCTCTGACCCCCCCCTCTTTTTTTTTTTTCCTCTTCCATACTTCTCTTATTATCAGACTGTAATATGACCAAGAATTGGTTATATTAGAGTATCAAGACTTGGAAAAGGACAGTGTGCTAAATATTAAAGATTGTAGAAAACTAATTTTTAAGGTTGGAGGTGTAGGCTGTGGTGCATAATATGACCTTGAGATCTGCATCATGTGCTCACCACATGGAAGGACACCACCACCATTAGGTGCAGTGATTTCTCACTATCTTGGCTGTTATGGGTTAGCCACAGGCACACTCTACAGCCACGTAACTTGCTTCCTAATCCTAATCCACATGTATCTAATTTTTATATATGTATATGCATATTTTATACACACAGAAAATTGGAAGCGAGGCATGAACAGAAGCAGCACTGAGTAGGAAAGGAGATGGCAAAAGGATGGAGATGAACTTAAGACATGACGAATTTCAGCTTCTTGGATTGTTTGTCTGTCGGCCCTAAATATTACCTCATCTTCATCAAGTTCTATCCTACATCAGAGAAGGTTTCATGCCCAACTCTAGCTTATTATAGGCTCGAGGCTTATCAATAACTGCTCAGTTATAACGTGAACAGCTATAAGTTACACCAAAGTACACCTGAAAGAGGTGCATTCAGTAAGAATCTTCACGTTTTGAGGGCTTCGATGACTCTTATTAAAAAACCACAACAAAACCCAAACAACATACACGTATAGAACAATTTTCAGAAAGGAAACAACTTTTCAGAAAGGAAACCCCATACCACAACAGATTTCAGATAAGATATAGAACATACTTATTGATCCTGTAATCTTTACAGACAAAAATCAAGTGTCTCAACATAACTTGGTGAGATTAATCTTGGGTTTCTTTCAATGTTTACTAAGTTCCAGCAGCTACCAACAGAACTTAGTTCATTAGTCTCAAATGTTCTTATCTGTGGAGCAACGAAGTTCCACACTGAAACATTTAAAAAATGTTTTTATTTTTACTTCTATTTAATCCGTGACTATTTCTAGGAAGTAGGACACAAAAGGACAAGACAGAGCCATGGGGTAAGAGGTAACCTTTTATCTATACAATTTCTGAGTATCAGCTTTTCAAGACTTGTCCAAATGTACAAAATAGGTTATTTTGTCCAAATCATATATAGAAGGAAGTAAAAGGTATGCTACCAAACTTACTGTGTTATTATTACTGTTGTCTGCAGTGCTAAATGGATCAGTGCCAGCAGTCACAAAAGGATCAGTGGAGGATTGTTTGAAAAAACAGTCAGATGCAAAAGGATCTGAGCCTTTGAAGGGATCACCACCAAAGGGATCTAAAAAGTAAACATCTCATTAACATTTCTGCTAGCTTTACTTAGCTTGATATCTTAAAAACTAAAGATTATATTGCTTTTTTCATACTTCAAGAAGGTGACACATTTAAGCCCAAGGATCTCTGAAGCATGAAATTAATCTGTGAATAATTTGTATTCTGTGATTCAAAACATTAGACGAGCCAACATTTTCTACACATCATGAAAACTTTGGATGGTGCCAGGGATTCAGTTCCAGAATTATCTGAGCATATATGTTTTTTAACCAAGCTCCCTAAAAATGAAGCATTTTACAAAACCTAATGTTTCTCAGAACTCTCCTACCCTCCTCTCCTTCACTCCCCACACAAAATTGATGTTTTCTTATTTGGCACTTGGTGCTCAATGCTATTTTGCTATAGCCTTCCTACAGGCCATTTTGCTTTTTTGTCACCAGTAACTCCATTCATTGCAAATAATGCAATGACATTGCCTATACAGCCAGTCTAAATAGAGAATTCCCACCTTTTCCAATATTTAGTTCTAAAGAAAGTTGCTAAGTTAAAAGCCTTTAAAAGAGTACAGTCCTACTTCTTTGTATACAAAACCGGCAGCAAGAGTTTGGGGCCTTCTGTTTACCACCTTCACATACTAAATCCCAACTAAGGATACCCCCAACAGCCAGAGAGAAGTTCACTGGCAATGGGCTTCTCCGAAAAGCTTTAACACAAGTGGACAGCTGCTACTGCCATACATCTATCTATCCTATGGTGACTTTTTGGGTCATTTCCACCTTTTTTGCACTGAAAGTGGTGACACTTTTCCCCACATACTCTTCTAGTAGGAATCATTTAGAAAAACAAACACATTAGAAGTTACAAAGTTACTTACCAATTTTCCCAAAAGGGTCATCTTTGAAGGGATCACCTGTTTTTTAAAAAAAAAAAAAAAAAAAAAAGTTACTTGTCATGAAGCATGTACTCATCTGAAGTCTTTTGCACACAAACTCGTTTCTACAGCTAGAATTTAAACAACTCTCACTCAGAGGAATAGTTTCACTATTTTCAGTGGAACTACAAGAGCTAGCATCGGATGAAACAAATATTCATTAAGTAGCTCATTACCATCATGAAATACACACAAAAGCAGCCATCTCAAAGATGCATTTCTGTTGGCTATTGTCCATAAACATCAACATTATGCAGTATTTACCACCACAGTAATCCAGGCTAACCACTGATAGAAACTTAGTCCCAGTTTTGATTAATTCTCACAGGTGCCATGGATGGTAGCTCCTAAGCAAGTGTTCATTTCTGTACTGGATGCATGGTCCCAATTGCATCAGTTCTACTCCCTCATCTACACGTACATATACTGTCTCTTACTTGTAGGTATCTACCCCTGAACATTCTGAGCGCACAAAGCCCAAAAGGTTGACTACTAACAGACATACCTTTCTCCTCTGAAAGAAAGGCCTTGTCATGTGCTGTAAAAGTAGGACCACTTCAATATAAACAAAAATCAAGCAATATCTACACAGAAACATTCAAGCTGTTTTAAATTAGTTTAATTTATTCATTAAAAGTATTAAATCTGCACTGACATTCTTTAAGAAGCCAATTGGTCTGAAACAAATTTAGCTTATTTTCCTTTCGAAGCAATACGAGCTAAAGTGATCAGACCATGTTGATTCTGAAAGCATGTAAAATCATATTAATGTAGCTGAAAACATCTGCTTCAGCAGTTAATCCAAATTAACTCCACTTCTCCAAGTGGCTCCATATAGACAGATCACTTCTTCCAACATAGAAGAAAAAAAATAAAAGCAGAGCAACAGCATTCGTAAGTGGCAAGTTCTTAAAAATAAAAGCATAGCACTTCCACAAGACGAACAGATGGTGCAGTTCCACATTACCTTTTTCTGAGTGCCAAGCTCACCATAAGTAGGCCACAGCCATTCATTCTCAACAACCCACACCCTCCCCACACCACAGCTCCCTGAACCCTCAGCTGATCTGTTTGTGGATCTGTGCTGCAAATTAGATTAGCAAGACCACATGTATCACAAGTATGCCCACACCTCTAAGACCCAAATGCAACCAGGGGTGCGGGGAGGAGGGATGTAAGAGAAGTACTTGGGAAGAGCAGTGAGGGAAAGGTGTGCTTTTCACAGCTAATTAGAAAGTCCAGATGAAGGAAGGAGAAACACACTGGAGCTCTCATTTCTATCATATCTATTTTCGTAATGCTATTGGTTCCACACTGCCGTCACTCAAGCATCTTCACATTTATTCTATAAAGAGCAGTTCCAAGGTGAAGATTAGTCTGAGATGTGTTCATACAAGACCTGTTTCTGCAAATCTGCACTTAAGAGAGAAAAGTTTACTTACTGCCAACAAAAGGGTCAGACTGGAAGAACTCTAAGCTGGCTTCAGAAACTAGATCAGGCAATGGATGAGATTCAGCATCAAATGGATCTTCCTGGGCAATGCAAAAGAAGTAGAGAAAGGTATTAAATTTTTAAGACATGCAGGACAGAAAACACTTATGTCATCTTGTGTTACCATTTAGTAGTTTCTTAAAGCTGAAGAGAGACAGCTAGAATTCTACATAATTCATCAATGGAGAGCCAAAATATTTCTCAAAACAACCTGCCCGCTATACAAGATGACATGTTTTCATGACATCGCACTCTAAATAAAAAACAGTAAGAAATGACAATTTTATTTCTCTCTTGTTCTATAACTATGATACAAATTACATGATGCAAGCCTGAAACAGTTTAACCAGGATTTTTTAATTTACTTTTTCCTCCCCCAAATCTGAACAAACTCACTTTTTTGGTAATAGTTGCAGCTGGGGTCTCTTTCTCTTCTTCCACAACAGAGGCTGTTGTTTCAGGACTATTCCTTATCTATAGAAGGATAAAAGTAGACATACCATAAATAAGTAGACAGAAGACTACACAACATAATTTTAAGTATTAAATAGCTAAAAGAATATACTAAAGGATACTTCAAGAGGTTCATACTTATTATAGAACATATTGAAGTGTTCCATAAACCCTGTGAAAGTTTAAAAAAAAAAAATCTACTGGGATATTTAAAGCAAGACAGCAGCTTTAGATTTTCTGTACTATTCCTTATTCCATTCTGGTTGCACCAACTGCAGACAGCTGCTCTCCTTTAATGTTAATTCTACTATTTAAATTTACAATATTTTGCTTTGGAAACAAATACAGAAAAATTTTTTTGCCACTTTCCAGCCAGGCTAAAACGGCCTCCTTCTCTCCTTATCAATTTTCAGATTGCAGAAACATAGTCTCTTAGAATAACACCCTGAAATTTCATTTGTGCAAGTGTTTAAAAATATAATCAATCGTGATACATTCTTAACTTATTCCAACTTCACAGCTGCACTGCATCATGATCAAGCAGGCAAAACACTACTCACTGGAGACACACTGTTTATTCGTTCATCTTCTGCTATACTTTCCCTTTCAGCATTCTCATTAAGGTTAGCAGTTTCACTGCTGCTGTTGCTAAGACTAGAATGATCTGCAGTTCCATTAACAAGCGTATTATGTGGCTGAGAGTGCCAACTAAATTGGTTATTTTCCAATTCTTTCAGTTCAAGAAGTTTTGTCTGCACCTGTAAACAGAAATAAATGTATATGCATCAGTGCAGCAGCACACAGAAGCTAGTATATGACCACCCCCTCTTAAATATAAGATAGAAGATATATGCCTGAAATTCTTATTTTCAAAAGCAAATATAATAAAAACCATGTTCTTTCAATCAAAGGGTGAAATTTGAGAGACAAGCACAAATCTGATCTAGAAGAAATGCAATGTGGTTGAAAGACAGACCTGAGAACCTTCTCCTGCCAAGGAAGCAGACTGCATCACTTGCAACATCAAGACTTGTTGGTTTATTTCTATTCAAACTTCTAAGAACAGTTGCAAAGCCTTCAAGGTTTTTTTTGTTTGTTTAGTTTTGTTTGAGTGAGGGGTTTTTTGGATGTTGGGGTTTTGGGTTTTTTTTTTCTTTTAAATTATGTATTTGCAATTGCCTTAAACTCTAAATTAAAAAGGCTGCTTTATCAGAATTCTCATCTTCCAAGAAGGAAAATTACAAATTCATTATCTTCTCCCACATGACTTTTGAAGTCTACAAAATCCACAGTGTATCTTCCTAAGCAGACAGTTACATTCACATTATTATTTCAGCAATATGCTTAACACAGTGCCTCACAGCAAACATTTACAACCAGCCTGCCAGTTATGAAGGAATTACTGGATTTGGCAGATTATACAGAAGAATGAACACAGTTCAGATATTTAGGTGTCTAAATCCCACTAACTTCTGCTAGGTCATTCACCTAAGAGTTTTCATTGCCTTGCACATGTCACAAGCCAGGTGGCAGCAAAGACAACACCAGGTGTCTTTCAAACACACGGACCTCAGACCAACCATTAGATAATCTTGCCTAAAGCACCACAGCACCTATTGTTCATTATTCGTGAGCCAAGGGCAATAAAATCGGGAGTACTCATATAAAACCTATTAAAAAATAAAAGGTTTGTAGTACAGTCAAGCACAACCACTTATATTATCAGCCTCAAATCTGTTCACTGCAAGTACCTCTTCCTAGTATATTAATATTGAAATAGCATAACCTTCTCTCTACCTGTGATGAAATGATGGAAAATCCATTTGTTTACTTCTCAGTTTCTAAACCTCAAAGCCAAATTTAAGAATTATGAATATGTTATAAGGCTCTTCAACAGAAGAAAGTGTTCTTGCATGAACACTAGCAGTGGAAGTCTTAAGAAAATTAAAAAAAGAAATCTTAGAAAAATCATTAACGAGTTACAGACATGAATTGTGTGAAATGACCAACCCAAAAGTCAGCCATTTCTAGGGTTCAAAGTTAATCGGAAGGCTTTTCATTTTGTTTTTAACTTGATAATGATGTGACTCTAGCTAATATATTAGACAGCTGGCATGTCAGAGAAGGAGAATGATGAGGAAAAGGTGTGCAAGCTAATGCATCACTGAAGTAATAATAAATCACTGATTACAGATAGGAGCTAAAAGTGTTCCTTTAACATAACAGCAGACACTTCAAAGCACAGTGCTTAAAATCCAGTGCAGCCATCTCTCTACTTCTCAGTATCTAGTCTCAATCCATTCTATCCTTACATTCACCTTACCTTCCCTCTTCAACAATGTACTAAGTAAATGTTATTAGTAATTTTATACTGACTTCACATCAATTAAAGAAGAGTGAGAGCATGCCTCAGGCCACGGCTGAAGAAGAAAGCTTAAGTAACTACTGGACATAGAGAATTTAAACATGCATTATCCATTTTTCATTTATTACATTAAGACAAATTATTTACAAAGTGTAATAAATTAATCCTTTTTATTAACAAAACTTGGAGAAAAATCATGAAGTATCTTGAGTGACTTGAGTCTGCCTGTAAGAATCCTAACAACTACTAGCACAGAACACATGTGTAAGCAACTAAAGACATGAGCAAAAAAAGAAAACAACGCCTTCCCTTTAAGAAAAACCACACTAAAAGTTGTCAGGGAAAAAATAAATTGAGGGGGGAGTCTTTCACACTGCCTTACTGAATTGATTTCCTGTTGTGAATCCTGCAGATGTTGCTGAAGAGGTCCCAGCTGTGCTTTTCCAGACTCTATGCAATGCTCAAGCTCTGCAGTTTCTTGCTGCAGGCGACTCAGCTCCTCTTGAGCTTTGGTCAGTTCATCTTCATACACTGAAATCTTTGATTCCTGGCTTGTTATTTCAGCCTTCAGCATGGCAATCTAAAGCATGAACAATATTTCAAAGCCAAATAAAAAACCCAAACACTTCCAAACACATCCCAATACTATCATTTATGACCAGAAAAATTAAAAACCTCATAGCTATTGCAGAGATTATAGATCATACCTGAATGAAAGGTTAATTCCCGATTGGTCTCAATAAGATCATAGTATTCTAGCTGTTTGCCTGACCAACACAGATATTTCTAATACTGAAAATATCATTTTAGACCTTAAAGAAATACTATAGCAGTATATTAGAAAAAATCTACATACCCATAAGATGATTTTTTTAACCACTAAGAAATCAGTCCCAGTAATTAGTGCTTCTAATTACACTTACATTGCATTATAATTTTGCATTATTTCTTTGCACTTAACCTTATTTGTGTGCAAGTATATCTCAGTATATTTGTTGACACACTGATATTAAATTAGGAGGTCACTGAAGTGAGTGACATATTTCCTATTGTTTGTTGGTCACAAAGTCTTGACACTCGGGCCGTTTATTCATTATTTTTTCTCCTGCCCCAGCAACTGTAACACTGCAAGGCTGAGTTCTTCAAAATGAGGCCGTTACTTTTTCAAGGGCCTTAGCCACTAGACCTTACCAAATGGGCCTCCTCTGCACACTTCTGCCTGATATCATTAAGTTGCTCTTCCAACTTGGCCTTTTGCTCATCAAGATCATTGAGGATTTCCTGCGCTTCCTGTTTCTGAGCTTGCAGCTTTTGGAGATTACTGCTCTCCCGCTTTACTTCATCTTGTAGATCCTGTAATAAAACAGATTAGCTTTGCATTTGTTCCCTCTCTCCTCCTAACCACTAAATTCCACAGCATAAACTGCAGTACCAACTCAGATTTCAAAGTATCAACAAATTATCTTTCAAAAGCTAGCATTTATAATGTCATTATAAAAGCTAGCATTTATGTCAGACAAGCAAGTATTCTCAAATTCTAATTCTAAGACAAAAATAATCAAGGTTATTTGCTTTTTCCTTTCTTTAGTAAAAAGAATCTCATTGAAATATTGACGATTGTGCATCAACACAGAGATTAACTGTTTTACTCACAGGGAGGTTAGGATTTAATCCTGAATTTAGAAGTCATCTTTGTTCAGGCTGCTACATTGTCTCTCTCCTATGTTTTAGCAATATGTTTTACTGAATTCCTTAATAACAGAAATTCTTTATTCTGCTCCTTGCCCCTTCAAAAACATATAGCCAAAAATAGGAACTTTTTTCAGCAACATGGTAAAGGACCAAACCGGTGCATTATTAACCCAAATGCACTCCCTTCTAGAGCGTCCCTGCCTCTGATTCTGCAAAAATCAGCTGAAAACTTATTTTCCATGTAACAGTACTGGTAAGAAATGCACATTCACTACACAACAATATGGCATCTTTTAATTTATGAAACAGCAGCAAGTATGTATCTTGTGTTCTAAGTACATTAAGTAGCATCATATGATAATTAGTTCATTTCTGAACAACAGGAATGGTTATACTTCAACGAACTGCAGAGATAGCATTGAAAAAAAGGTCAAGTGAAGAATTTAGGAAGAAGAAAGAATCGTCAAAGTCAAGAGGAAGAGAAAATACAGGGAGATCAAAAAGGATTAATACAGAAGGAAAAGTATTAGATGAAAAGAGAAGATTGCAGCCTTTCTGAGACAATATGGTAATTGAAGGAAGAATCATGAACAACAGTAAAAAACAAACAGAGATAAAAGAAAATGAAGGAGGATAAGAAAACAAGCTGACGTGAATTTCTGATTAGATCATACATTTGTGTGCTGCTCTAAGCTAAGATCCTGTTGTCCTTTTTTAGGGGTGTTTTGTTTTGGGGGTTTTTTTTGATGAGGGAGATAGTTTATCCATGTGTGCCAACACCTCCACATAATCAGGACAAAAAAGCCAGATAGAAATAGAAAGGCATATGGTGTAGCAGTCAGATGCTAGGGAAATAGGTAAGCTCAAGACAACTGGAAGACTACCCAAAGAAACATCATAGATGCTTCCATGAAAAAAAAAAACAAAACACCCAAACAAAACAAAACACAAACCCACCACGCAAAAACCCCCAAATCAAATTTGAAGTTCGCTAAAGAGTACACGACTGATGTACAGCAGTCAGACTAGATGAATTACTGGTTATTTCTAATCTATGGAAGACAAACCAGCACACACACGAAAAGCTCTTACAGCAGCTACTGACTTGGATAATTTGGACACTCTTGATCCACTCATTTTTTACATTGCTTTGAAAAGCAAGTATCAGCTGACACTTAAGCAACAGGGGAAAAAGTAACAGCTTAAAGAGATTTCAGTCTCCTTTCTCCAAAGAAAGCAAAAATTCACATGCACACAAGCTAAATATAGATCACCTCAACTCTTGCTACTGTTCCTTGAATCCCAATGTCTGTCCTAGACACTGCAGTAGAGAAGCACTGAAGAGACTTGACTAAGCCTGATGGCTCCCAGAAGGAGGAAAAAAAACCCAACCAAAACCGAAACATGTTCACATAACCACTCCAGAATTAAAGGTCAGAGTAGATACAATACACAGAACTGTGGATAATACTCAAAGATACATCTTCATGAAGTAAACCAGGCTCCAATTAAGCTTTGATTTCAAAGAACACCCTCAGCAGAGGAGCAGCATCTTAATGTTCAAGCACTGAATGAGATTCTATATGAAAACCATTAACCTATTTGAGGTGGTACAAACTAGTGTTTTTATGGTAATAGTAATCCTTGTATTAGATTTACGATCATTATAACTCTCCATGCTAATGTAGTGTAGGACAAGGGAAGCCTAGAGTTCTGTATTTCCACAGATAGACAATGGATTTAATAGCTTGACAGTCTGTACTTCAAACAATTCACGTGCTAAGAACTATTAAGCCTGAAAAAGCACAGAGAAGTTAAACTTCACTGACTTTCTAATGGCTTTGGTGCCCCGCAACAAAGAAAGAATAGAGAAAAATCCATGCTGAGTGGGATACTCAGAGTGTAAATCTGTTTAAGAAAACTCAGGCCAACAAGATCAAAAGGCTAGAAGAGAAGGCCAGAAACGTTCTGGACTACTTAGAAGGCCACAGTCCCAAAATACCTTTCACTTCCCCCCCCCCCCTTCCCTGAAGTAGGGTCTCACGTGCAGTTACATTTTTGTCCCCCCAACTCATGTAAACCTATATTATGCTTTGTTCAGGAGTTACATGCATTTGTTCTCAAAATTTCTTTACAAAGTTTCAGTGTCCCGTTGAAAAGCAAAACATAGACCTTTTGACTACACATCAATAAAATTCTAGGGAACATGTAATTGCTGGGAAAGCCAGGAGAATTGCCAGTTTTTTCAGAGTCTTAGCAGGTAGACCGAGAAACCATGCCCATACATGTGAAGTGTTAGACGGCAGATGAGAGTCTTGTGAATGTGTCCCAAAGGCCACTGCTTGAGGCAGTGCCTAGCTGCTGAAGCAAAGACTGCTCCAACATCTGTGTCT
This sequence comes from Harpia harpyja, assembly GCF_026419915.1. Lineage (NCBI taxonomy): Eukaryota > Metazoa > Chordata > Aves > Accipitriformes > Accipitridae > Harpia > Harpia harpyja. The sequence continues at coordinate 38,708,512 of NC_068950.1, forward strand.
AGAAGAGCAGGCTGGTGATGAGAGAGCAAGGGCATACCCAGGTAAAGGGATTTTCAGATGCCACTTGGTATGTGGTCAAGAACTAATGTTTTAGTTACACATTAACTCTCTAAAACAAAGTTCTCTACTGCCAAGAGGAATATTTCATATCCGAGTTTATTACTCCCATATTTATAGGAAAATGGTAATCCAATCAGAGAATAAGTTAAATTGCCTTAGAAGTTTCTTGATTTTTGTTATTCTGCCCATAACTAAGAAAAAACACCCCTTAATCTTTGCTACCAAAGAGCTGATAATTTAATAAACACATTAAAACCATCAGTATGCTATGTTTTCCTTCCAACTCTTTTTCTGTCTTTGCTTTTTAGTATCTATTTACATAGTATATAAATTACTTTATAGAAGAAAAAACTATTGTTCTTCCCCTCCTCCCATAGACATCAGTTCTATCCATCACAGACCATGGCTATATTTGAGATTATAATTTGTGTCCATGGAATTAATTCTGGTATCAGAAACCCAGGAGTGTGATGCCATGAAACTAGCTGGATCCAAGGTGGCAGATTAGAACACACTGTTTCTGTGCAGCATCTTTAGAAATGTCATCATTAGAATAAAACCGGAAGAAAAAAGCATGATGTAAAGATATTCTTAGTCTGTCACCACTATTCTCTGAAGTTCTAGAAAGTTTCCTGAAACATGCAGGTCCTCCAACATTCAGGAGCAAGAAAGGGACCAGAGATAAGCCACCAGCTTAAATAAATGCTGCAGCCATTTCCCATTTGATTCTGATGGTTTCTCATTTTTCTGACAAGCCAGTTCCTTCTCTGCAGACTGACAGAACTCTATAACTCTGTATTTAACAAGGGACAAATAGCTTTTGTGATCACTAAGCGGTTAAAGACCTGAGACGGTTGCTTCCAACATTACTGCTCTAGAGACAATGACTTAATTGATTCTGTGATGCTGCTGACTATCAAAGACTAAAAACATGCAGATTACACTAATACTGTAACATTAAAGGTAAGGTTTTATTTAGCTTTATATACCTTTTGTGCAAAGGCACCAGCGAACTCAACCTTCACATGAACACACACAGATTCCAAAACACACTAACAAAATCACCCTGTGTGCAAAACCAGGAATACCCATAAGAATTTTTAACAGTGTGAAAAAGTAATGTGCAGAGTGGGGAGGGGAATGACCACTGCATGCATGTACACAGTCACAGACATGGGCAACTTCCGTATGCATTTCTGCAGCTGCTGAATCTAGCTGCCATCGTGACCAACAGGCCAGCATCTGATTATCTTCTAAAAGGTCAGACTATTAATTATCATCCAGGCTTTAAGGATATTAAATAGCTAAGCACAAAATTCACAATGGTTGTAACACATTGGCTCTTTTTCTGCCCAACACAAAGTAAAATGCAGAAATCTTGCATTATTTGTTCTTAATCAAATAAAGATTATTGAAAATAATAAAGATTCCTAAAATAAATGTAGAAATAAATGTAAGTGATCAGATATCACACTGAAGTTTTTTCTTAAAGCAGCAACTCCAGCTGCTTTTGCAGCTTAAAATTTAATTGAAATATTGCTTTGCAGCATTTAATTCAGAGCTTGGCTAGACTGCTAGCACCCTAAGCACTGATGCTGACTGTATAAATTTTAATCCCTGTAAAACACTTGTAAAATTTAAATTTTCCAATATTCTGGAAATTCAATGTCATCCTTTTAAATAAAAATCAAATAGATTATTTTTAAAATCCACTTATGTTAGGCAAAATTAACTTGAGGCAATATTCTTCCCAAGCTGGTAATTACTGCGACTCTTAAGAAGCAGCCCCATATACTAGCCCTTTTAATTCAGCCACTTAAGTTTATTAATTTGCAGTGCTACAGTGTCTTCTCTAGTTTTAATTATACATCAGATAGCCTTGCTACAAAACAAAACAAAACAAAAAAGAAAAAACAAAAGAAGAAACCTATTCTTTTGTAATATTTTTCATTTAAAACTCCATGCAGGCTACATATCCTAGGAGCTGGCACATTTATATAAATACACACGCCTACACCAACCCACATTCATATAGAAAATACACTTCAGAGTACATTCTTTTTCCTAGCCACCAATTTTTTTTCTTTTTACTGAATGAGTGATGTGATCTAAAGACTCAGTAATCCCACTGCCATTAAAACACCACATGGTGCAATATCAGGTGATCGAACAATAATTTTGTGTCTTATTTACCTGGACCTCACTTGTCCTCTGCTTGATGGTATCTTCTTTCTCCTTCAGGTCTTGCTCTACATTATTCTTTTCCCTAGAAGACCAGCAAACAATGCAAGAATACTTAAGAACATCAGCTACAGCAGGTACAGTTATCCAGCCCCCTAAGCCTGTATCTCTCTTTAAATACATAGTGAAACATTAAACACAGAAGATGTGAGGGATTTCTGCTTTCCAAATTATTTACAAGACAGAAGCCCACAGAAGTGTTCTGCATAAAAAAAACCCCCTGTCTTTTCACCCAACTGCACTTCACTGATAAGAATGGCTCAAAAATGGAAGGGGGCGGGAGGGAGAAATCAATGAAATACTGTCTCCAGTGATCTCACTGTTGCTATGGAGCACTTGTCTAATGAAAACTGCTGGGAAAAGTGGGAGGGATTGCATCAGATTCCATCTATTAACCCCTGCAACCACAGTCATTCCTATGCTAACAGCAGCTAGAAAACATTTGCAGCAGGCCAACCTAGCTGATTAATGGACTCTGCCTATTAGATTTTAGATATATCTGTTGGTAGGCTTAGTCAGAAGAAGAAGAAAGGTTAGCTTGCTGTAATCACTGTCTGCTCAGAGACTCCATATGTCGTTATTTGCTGTGTCATATCAAGTCTGTCTCTACAGACATTTATTCAAGTTTAAAAGTGACTACTAATGACAGGGGAATTATCATCAATAAATTCTTGGCAGTCAGACATAACAACAGCTTTAAGAAAGGGAAAAAAAACCCAACATACAACTCAGAAGTGTTACTGTTTTAAAAAAGTCCTAAGTGTTTATCTCTAGACAGTATATGGAATCTTTTCTCCTTTCACAGATACAAAAAAGCATTAAGCTTTACAGTTTTAACGCTATGTTCCGTATACAGATATTTACTTTCGTAAAGATTTCATCAACAAATTAGCACACATGTTAAAAGTTAGAATTTGAATGATAAACCTAACATTTCTAAATGAAATACCATAGTGAAAAGCTATGATATTACTAGTACATCTTGAAGTTAAGGTAGCTTCATATTTGATTGCCAATCTGCTGCTATTAAATCTAAAACTATTAATTTTAATCTTTATTCTTATCTAATACAGAAGAAAGCATTTCTGTCTCCAAAGTAAAGCAGGTCTACTCGAAGTCCTCTTAAGCTGAGGAATTCTTGTTTACTGCTAAACCGCATACAATGGAAAATAGAAAAAATCCAGATGTCACAGGTGTTAAATGAACATTTGATCTGAAAAATAATTACTATAGATTATGTTCTGCTATTATTTATCTCAGTATCTGATTAAAGAGCAACTTGCTGATTGTGCCCAAAGGGAAAGTTTAAATGGAAGGAAAAGGAAATATGTGGAAAGAGGGACTTTGAAGAACAAGGCTAGTTATTTTGTTAAGTGTGAACCTTCAAGTTACATAAAATTCCTCACTCTCCATTCATCAGAAAAAAGTGTCATAGAAATTCTAAGCAAATCTTTACCATTTCCATCAAAGCTACAGCACACTCTTCTAGCTCAAGAAACTAGTATTTGTAGCACGGTTGCACTTAGATACTTAAAGCATTGCAACACAGGGTTGAAACAAGTTCTGTTGATTTTGCCTTCCGTAACTTTCCATGAACAAAGGGTCTCAATCTCAATAAAGCACTTCCATGGATCTAAATACAAGTCAGGCTGAAAAATACCTTCAAGTTCTCAGACACACATCAAGCACAGCAAACATTAAGGTATATTATTCCTGATTGAAGATAAAAGAGAATAGTTGACTAGGTAAACAAATACTTGTTATTTTTCCTGCTCGGGTATGAAAACTGAGCAGGAAATAGAAATGCAAGCAGGTATTTATGCTTTAATACACAGCCTTTCCACATTACTGTCACTGATATGCCTAAGAGACTGTCTGAGATGAAGATCACTTCCCTTTTATTTCAACGGAAGCCAGGTACCTAAACCTTGCAATCTGGACTATGCTAAGCCAGCAACAGGATACAATACCCACCCACCAGGCAGCTTACACTGGCCAAATCACAACACAAACAATGAATTGGAAAAAATCAAGTGAAAGAAGTATTGTCAGGCAGAACAAGAAAAGCTTAGGCAGCAGTCTCAGGCAAAGGAAAACAAGCTGAGTGTATATAGTCTACACAACACATCCCCTTCTCCCTTCCCAGTAATGCATCTTTGTTTCAAAAAAGAGACAACACAGACCTACTCAATTCACTAATTCTTCTGAATGCCTCCATTTCTTTTACAAACTATCTGGTATGCCCCTGTAGGAATGCTCAGCAACTGAAAGAACCAAAAACAAGTAACAAAATTGATTTATTGGATATGACAGATTTCCTGGATCATAAAGTCCCTTACCACATCAACACTTGGAAAAAAAAAAACCACCAACAAAAAAACCAAAAAGAACTGTGGTCTTGCCAACAAAGGACACTTGTAACCAATTCAAGTCAATTTATGAAAGCAATATTATTTCCCTATGTATTTTAATAGTAGTCAGGTCAGGAGAACCTCATATCAAAGAAACTAAAAGCAATTATTAAAAAAAACCCCAAACTAATAGGTGGTTTCTCCAGGGCAGATACTTCATGATTTACAACCAAATAACCTTAGTAAATCCCTAAGTTTTATACTAATTCGTGAACGAGTAATTTATAAATGGGAGCCAGCACATTGCAAATATTTGTTATAGCTGACAACCATGGAGTCCCCATGTCAGTAAAGGCAGTCAAGCCAAACATGAAACAACACTAGGCATGCTTCTTGACGGCCAACACTTAGAACCACCTTAGTTACAAAAGCAAAAAATCATACTGCTTTGCCATAATAAGTGACAGATGACTACTCACAGAGTTGGTAGCGTTATCTGCACTCACAGCTGCCCAACATTTCTTATTTTCACATACATTTGTAATTTTCGGAATTCCTAGTGTAGTAGTACTTCAGTTTAGCAACGCTAGAAAAAATGCCTAGAGATCGCCTTGTTTCTTCTCCCCTTTGTTCCCTGCAACCTTTTCAGCTGCAACAGCTCAGTTACTTCCAAACCAGAGGTTAGAAGAAATAATCTAGCCTACAGTAAAACTGTTACCATTGCTTTGCTAAGAAGCTGTAGATCTCTGAACTTTGAAACAAAGGCCTGATGCGAGTGTACGGCAGGGAGAGGTTGCCCTGTTTTTCTGGGGATGTTTTGCTGTTTCCTTACTTTTGAGAGACCAACTTACCAGCTTTATGGTCCTTTTAACCTGATTTATATTCAAGACAATATAACTGTTGCTGTCCAACATACGTGAAGAATGGCACCTCTGGTGAGATACACTAAGTTAAGCTCAACTGCTTAACACACTTGGAGAGGAATGTAGCATTGGTAAAGCTTGAAGAAATTCCACTAATATGTGGGCCATAGCTAGCTTTGAATGCACAAAAGCAAAGCAGGGTTTGCTGGGGAAGAAAAAGGTTTTATGGCTCAAAAAAGAATATTAAGAACATCTGGTCTAGCCTCCCACAATGCTGATCAAAAAAGCTTCAAATAGATTTCTAAAAATATAGTGCAACTGAAACAGAACTTACAGGCAGCAGTGCTGACAGGCTCAAAATGGTGCAGATTCCACAACGTCCCTAGGCAAATCATTCCCCCACCAGAGGGGAATTATCCTCGCTAATAAGTGCTCTGCATTTTATTCTTCATCTGATCCTCAACCTCCACCTTCCTGACATTGTTTTTGTTGAATTAGATTAAAAAGCTATTGGCTACCAGAAATCTTTCCCACACAGACTGTAGAGCCACAAACACATCAGCTCTGTATTCTTTGCTCAGTCTCAAAAAGCTATGTTTACCACACGTTGTCATTCTTTTGGGCATTTCCTCTGCTGCCTTTTTTTTTTTTTTTAAGTGCACTTCAAAAATAGATTCCGTTTCTATTACTGGGTCTCAGATATGCAGCTCTGGTGGATACTTCTCAATGGAATCATGGACTAGAATTATTGAGTTCTACAGCTGAACAATATACCTTGTTTAATAATGAACAAAAATAAGTTCAAATTACATTTTTATATGATAACTATCAAGACTGAAAGTGTACTTCACTAGTTGTTACAAAAAATGTGGAATTGCCAAAGATGAAAAAGTTTTCTACGTTTACCACAAAGATTAATCTGTTGCCTCGCATTGCTACCTGTGCTTAGGGAAGGTGCAGAAAAGTACCAAAATAACACTTCTACAGTGGCTAAAGGATTTCTAAGTAATCAAAAAATTAATTTTCTTGAAAAAAATAAAAATGAAGAAATTTTACTTGAGCCACAACTCACTTTATGACATTAAGTTTGCTATAGTTCTCATTGAAACCACACAAACCTCTTACTATTATACTTCAGTTTGACGATACAGGCTTAAGCCTCTGATTGTTAATCCAGTTCTGTTCTCAACCTCTAAATCATATCAAAGTAAATTTCCCCTTCCTAAAAATAAATACATACTAATAGTTGCCCCTACCATATCTTCAACAATCTAATATCATTCAAATGTGTCTTAAATAATCGTCCAAGTATATTTGCTACTGCAGAAATGGAAGCAATGCCTTTCCGAAGGCTATGGTTCCTTCATACCTCACAGTAAGAGAAGAAAAGAAGACACAAACAAGACTGGCTTGCATATTAGGCTGCAAGCCCACCTACTGAAAACCAACTTCATCTAAAAATTAATGCTAGAGAACAATTTATTTCCCTCTGAAATACTAACAGCAAATATACATGGCTGTAAATCATATTTCAGGTTAATAAAATGTAAGAGTCCAAAATTGGAATTAATACAACCTAAAGAACAACCGAGGAAGGCAGAGCAGGGAGAAGTGAGGAAGCAGTGGGAGTAATAAGAGGGAGAATAAGCAGTTGAAGTGAAAAAACATTTATGTATTTAGGAAACAGACTGTGCTTTGACACATTGCCAAATTAAATCATTCCTGCAAGTGACATGAATAAGACAGGCAGATTTCATCATGACAAAGCACCCTCACTTATAAAATAGTAGAATTAACTGTTCTTCATAGAATTTTTGGTAGATTTATGATAGAACCAAAAAAAAATCACTAAAGAAAAATATCTGCTATGTCTTGAGAGTATGACAAAGACAATACAACATATATGGACTTCATTTTCTTAGTCACTTGAAGGCATCTTCTTAATTACCTTAGAAATAATTAATGGAACCCAAATGTCTGCAGACCTCAAATTAAAACAATTTTTCTCAGTGTAACAGTTTGTTTTACTAAACAGAAGAGAAGCATGTCCACCTTTACCACCATCAAAACCCTAGCAGAGGTCCATATACAAACTGTCATCTTCCCACTCTCTATCCTACATACTTGATCTTTCCCATCTCACTTCCTTACTGCCACTAGAAAAAAGTACTTAGAATTCCCTCTACAAATCAAAGACAACTAGTACCGACTAGTATCATGGTTCAAGCATCCTAAAGATCTGCTCCATTCTCATCTGCCAGTGAAGATGAACAAGTGAGAATATTTCCATCTCAGGATACTAAGATATGCAGCTCTCTGAAACATACCCAGAGGCATGATAGACAGACCTTTCACAGTCTTGCTGTTATTAAATGCACTCATCTGAGTGAACAAAGAGTAGAAGTATTAAACAGTATTACAGACATTTACAGACATGCTAACCTTTTATTTTAGCAGACCATTACCACCTGGTTTTCTCTAATGCATTGAATTATTTTTTAAAAAACAGCAAGTAGCACAACTGAATCTAAGGCAAGTATGACTATTTCTCCTTTACCTACCTCTGCAGGTCTACTATTTCATTGTTTAATGTATCGAGTTCTTTAATTGCAGAAAAATCTGCTACAGAATTCGGTCCTTGAGTACTCTGAAAGATAAAAAAGAAATACTGTTAGTTTATAGTTTATGCTGTCCAACAACTATGTTTACTTTTTGTGACAGCATGAGCTATCCTCTTGTAACAACTGTTGGTAGCATTGTATTTCAAATCTGCAATCTTAAAAAACCCAAAACAGTCCAGATGCTACGTTAACAGAACACAACACATATCCAATGCATCTAATAATTCAGACAGAGTTTGTCTCCTGTAAACTCTTGAAGACATCTTCCACAAAAGCACAAGACCACCTGATCATACAAAAAAAAAAAAAAATCTAGTTCTGAAATAAGCTTTATCTTACAGTTAACGTTTAGCTGGCTTCCTAGCATTCATTTAAGAGTGGTTTGGTTTGTTTGCTACTTTTATATTTATATTTCATCACTTTGGTGATCCTCCTGTTGCAGAGTATAGACACTTATTTGCAATGATTTAAGTGATATCAAGCTAGTTTAATGTGAACCTCCAGAGCACTGAATGAAACTTTGATAACCAAAGTCATAGGTAAGTTACGCCCATGAGTTCCCATTTACTTAACATCTTTATAATAATAAGACAACGACTGTAATACAAATTATTTGTTTCAAAGAAGTACACATAAATGACTAGAGAACAAATGCTGAAGACACAAATTAGCAAATGCTGTAATTGTTCTACTGTGCCTTATCACAACATGAACATGTTTAGGAAGCCATAGTCACTTTAACTACCTTCTATAAATACATCAGTTCCTTCAAGTCCTGAATAAAGTCATCCAGGACAAACACAAAGTTCAGAGGAAAAGTATATACATATAATTAAAAAAGGCAAGTGATACACAAAAGTTTTTAAATGCTTAAGTTTGTCTAAAGATAAATCAAGATGCTATTAACTATGTGTTTATTCAAGCTTATACTCTGGAAAAAAAAACCAAGAAAACAACAAGAGCCAAGAAAAGACCTAAACAGTAAGCCTGAGCACACTGCGGCAGAAAATATTATTCAGCAGAACTATAGATTATTCATGCATACTTTACTACAACAAGTGACATGAAATGAGAATAAAAAAAACCCATACAGCTATTCTGAAACTGGTTAGTGTACAGCTTCTCAAATGGGCAAAATAGCTATGAAGTTCAATCCTGTTCTAAAGGAATTACACAGGAGTTTTGCAGAGTTGCTCATGGTGTTCCAATGAGAAAGTTTTTACTTCTCCTAGGAAGGGGAGAGAAGGAAAACATGGAACTATTAGCTACAAGTACAAATTCTTTCCACACCTCCTTCTCTCATCAGTTAAAGAAATTCTGCACACTAACACCAGCATCAAACTTGAACAAAATGTAGTTCAATCTTATTTTCAATTGTTCAGGATAACTGGGGGGCGGAGGAACATAAAAGCCAACATTTTTAGCTTCAATATACAAGTTAACAAAGACAAAAGTTAGAACTACTTGCTGCCATTTACTACACTGCAACATGCATGTAAACAATGCTTTGAGTTTTTAACTCAAAATAGCAATAAAAGTAAATTCCTGTCAAAATTCTTTAGGAGGAACTTGCATGTAAGTTTAAATTTTATGGCTGGTAATGCAAGTGCAATTTGATGACTACAAACAGTTCTAGGAAAAGAAACACAGCAACAAGTACTAGACTGCTGCCGTACCCCATTCATGGGATCTGCATTCAGGCCTCAAAATTGAAATAAAAGTTACACTACTGTGGTAATAAATGTCTGTAAGGAAACCAAACATTCCATAACAGCAACATACATACATATGCATTCTGAACATCTACCAAGAAGGATCACAAGTTAACTTCCTGTACTCCAAAACCATAATGGATTACCATTATACTTACTGATATTTCTGCTACTACCTTTATATTGGTCAATTCAGAAGATGAAGCCTAAGGTTTTTGGGTTTTTTTACCATGTAAGCCACGCCACTTCAAGAAAACCAGCAAAAAGTCTATTTCTGCCTGTTGCTCTTATCCTTTGGGTTCAATTCTTGAGCAACGATCTTGGACAAACAGGTTCTTTCATATCAACAACATCTCTTTTGAAAAAGCTCAAAATAAGCTGAAGGTTCAGCTCAATCTAGTAAAACAAATTCTTGGTAAGGATTTACAGAGCTAACTAAAAGCTAACTTACCTTCTTTCACAGTATTCTTACTCTTATCATTAATGTTAGTAATGCAAAAAACCCATATATATCGCACTGATGTCTTTGAGAGTTCTAAAAAAAATAATTTACACACACAGAATAGCAGTAAACAACACTGATCTCATCTAATGTATTCTAATCACTAAATTTTCTGCAATATAATCAGTAAAACCATGTGTATTAGTCCTAATGATAACTGTCAACTGTCACATTGGGGTACTACTCTGTCACCACTTCCTCAGCAATTTCAACAGGATAAGACATAGCATTTTCTCTTTTAAGTTTAAACAGCACATATTACCAACAGGTAACAGCCACAGAGGTCTGGATTCAAGGAAGAACCTTGGGGTTATTCCCAGTGATCAACACTGGAAATCAGCAATAATTTGAGATCGCAACATACTGTGACACTTCAGAGAAGTGCTGTGCTATTTCAATGATTATGTAAGAGTCTTAGAAGGATGTTCATTATTAAACCGACAGACAGTAAATATTAGAAAAGCAAAGATTCTCTAACCTTGAGAAAGCAGAGTTAACAAACTGACAGAATAATAAGGATGAAAAGCAGAGTGGTGCAGAATGGAAAAAACAGTCCAAACTAGAAAAGAGACATAGAAAGGAAAGCAAACATACAAAAAAGATTAGTAGAGTTGCAAATAAAGCAATTACTTTTTAAAAACAGAATGTAAAAAGAAATTAGATACCAATTACAGAAACTCAAAAGTAGTGCCAAATTTTGAGTTTCATTTTTTCAGGTGCGAATTTTTCATTCTGTTTAAGAAAGTTGTAGAATTAGATCAATGTTTTGCACAACCAAGAAAAGGTAACTCGCATCAGACTTCATGATGTGTAAAACATGTAAGAATTTGTGATGACCTTTACCATTCTGATAAATACAACTTGAACTGCTGAGGTACAGCCTACTGCTGGATTAAGATAGATGGCAATCAACAGACTATGAAGACATTAAAACTATCTGTGAAGTATAAAATGGAGGACCATTTACTTTTATAACTTTAAATATATAATTCTAAACTGTATTTAGTCCACATTGTTTCCAGACTTCTTAAAAAAGATCAGTGTAAAAAAAAAGAGAACTGTGAACTCATTAAGAGAAAAACATTGAATTTGCGCACATTATTTCAGATGCAAACTAAAATGTCTTTAGATAGGCAGTAGAAGGATTATTCTTTCAAAATAGAAAATAATGCTTTCTCAACATAAGATCTCTCCGCTTGGTTGGCAGGCATAATAAATGACAGCTTCATTTTGAAACATGGATGGAACAGTTTTTGGTCAATTCTTTGCACCTAAGACTTGTTTTCTTCCTGATATTATGATAAATTTTATGTATGTCAGTACTTGAGGTGCTTCTTGCGTAGCCTTTGAAATTAACATTCTTTGAGATTTATAGCAAAAACACCAAACCCATCCTTACCTTCAGTAAACTGACACCTCTGTCTGAAGGTGGAATCATCTCTGGAGTCAGAGCCTGAGGTGGATCAATGCCCTTTGTTAACTTCTGATTAATTAAATAGAAAGCCAAAGCAAACTGTTCCTTTGAAAGCTTTCCGCAGTCCTTTGTGTCACAAAGCGCCCTGTACAGAGAGGCACATGAAATAAATCACATCCTCATTTCTGCAAGCACAGCCCTGTTTATTGTATTTGCTGTCATTTAAAAATGTGAAAATTGCTAGTGTGTATCTCCTCTTGTAAAAAAATGTAATATAGAAGTAAGGCGTGGTAATAAATAGGAAACATTACTCAAACATACACAACCACTTTCTCTTTGCACACTAAGGTCCACAGCTCTGTTACAGCAAGTTCTGATCTGGTGAAAGGCAGAATCAGGGCTGTAAGTCACAAACACCACCTGAGTATCTGTAACTGAAGTGCCTTCTAAATTAAAGAACTTTTCAAAGCCAACACAAGTTTATCTAAATTTTCCCGAATTTCCTATATTAGAGGTTGTGTTAACCATACCTTGGGGAAAAAAAAAAAAAAAAAAAAAAAAAAAGAAGTTTTTCCTATCAGAGTGCCCCGCAATAGCTTATAGTGGGGAAAGAATTAAAAAAGCAGTGGGTGTCACTACTAGCTCTAATGAAAGACAAGTAAGTTGTAGAATGAGATGGGCCATAAGCCTCGCTTGCTAAGAATTTTATACAGATGATTCTCTTGACCAGCATATGGATAGTATCAGTGTTTAGATACACAGCAACACTATGATGCCTTTAAATACACAGGTTTAGCTGAAATGCAGTATTTGTTTGTAACAATCTGTGTTCAGGCACTTTACCTCCTCTCCTAAGACATGATGCGTAGCATAAACCTGTTTTCCCCCAATTTCTGTCCAAAAGTAGAAGCAAGTAAGTTACCACTGCTTATACAGAGGCCATGCTATTATATACAAAAAACAACTTTCACTTTCCAGAAATGTCAACATAGCACTTTTCAAAAAAAGTGCTAGGAAGGAGTGAGAACCATGCCATCATCTAAACAGCTGTCATGGGAAAAAAAAAACCCTACCAGATATGTGCAAGAAGAGCAGAAGGCAGTCCCGTCTTCAAGAATAGTTCTCTGGCTTCCACACCTGACACAAATCCATCCATGTCCTTGTCAGTTTTCACAAAGATCTCATCATACTTAATTTTGTCTGCAGGCGATACAACCCACTGAAGCGGGTGGTGATGGAAGGGGAAAAAAAGAAAAAAAAAAACCAAAACAACGCAGAATACTAAGATATACGCAGTTCTGTTTTCAGATAGTTACAGAGTTACATAATTCAAGGACTACAGCACAAATTTTAAAAGTGATATAGGTGCCTAGTTCATGAACCAGTTTTATCCTCCAAAATACATATGCACAGAGATCCACAAGCAACTCCAAAAACAGAAGCAAAATATTTACATCAGTGAAGCACCAAGGCTGGTTGGTACTGCTCTGCCTCTTTGCCTATACATTAAAAGCATTCCCTGGAGCCCAGATTTCCTCCCAGCATGGGGTTGTGCCCTCATCACTGTGCTCAGGCACAGTCCTGCTTACTGTCTGGCACTATCAATTTTATTCCTCTTTACACAGCTGGAGACCTTTAGCTGCAGGGACCACTCAAGCCCAGACTGTTAATAGTTGGCACATTCTAAATTGTAGAATTTGCCTCCAATCAAGGTGAAGATGGGAATTAGAGCCACTTCTCTTACTTCAGCAATTTTTCCAAACACTAAACTACTTTAAAGATGTTTGGGTTTTTTGAGTGAAAATGGCTTCAAGTGCATGCTTATGAATGCTAATTAATTTCAGTGTACAAGGACACTTAACAGGTGAATCCCAAATGGTGCTGTACACAAAACATACACTGAAACACTCATCCAGAATGGCACTGCTTTGTAATACATACAGCAAGAGTTACCATCAGTCAGGCAGATTGCCAGATGAAAACCTTGGCACCTCCAGAACTAAGATGCTAGTTTCTTACTGATTACTCATATTTGAGTACCCAAATGTCCAAGCAGCATCTTATGCATTAAGTACTACAGTTCTTACCTCAGATCGCCTTCTCAGTTTTTTCTTATTTGGAATAGAACTAGTAAATTATAATCTACTCGGAAATACATTTTCCAGAATTTTGGATTCTAAAATGACCAGGATTAAATAAGGTGTTTGGGGGAGGGTAAGAGGTGTCAAGCTTCTTAATAATCACATTCGGAACAGACACCAGATCTCATGTGTTTAGGTGGATATACCAGACCTTTTGTTTCCTTTTCCCATTACTTGCAGTCATCTATTCCATTTTCATTAATGCCTTCTTCAAATTGCATGTGTGTGCACACATACAACTGCACATACATGCTTGCCACAATTTGTTTTAAGAACTTGTCCATATTCAAATCAGTCTTCAGCCAGAAGACTTATGTTCTGTAGATGTGTACCTGGACTATATTTTTAAACTCTTTTCTTAATATTCTGACCTGTGAGTTGAGCTTAATGCCTTGAAAGAATTAATTTTTAAAATATCTTCAAAATCTTTACTAAATAATATTCTTTTATCCAACAGTTTATATCTGAAGAAATCTAGAAAAAGCAGAACAAGATAAATTTCATACCTCTCCACCTGGTCTTCCCATCAGCCTCCTCAAATTCATCAACCAATCAACAGGGCAAAAAGGAAACTAAAAACCTGTATCAAGACTCTCCTTCCAGGCAGTCTCCAAAGCACAGCATTAAGAGCAGAAATCTTGTAACCCCAAGTAACTTCAGAACTTTACCTGCATTAATGGTGTTTTGGCAGCTAAAATGCCTACAGGTGGCAAGGACTGATGAGACTCTTTGGTAGATGTTGAAGATGGAATTAATGGCATTGCTCCTGGAACACTGATAGGTTTTCTCTTGGATGGTGGCACCAAAGCTGCAGGTAAGGACATTGGCACTGGTTCTTTCTCCAAAGCACAGTATACCAAAAACATGGCCTGAACAAGAAAACAAGGTGTGTGGATGTAAATATATAAGAAATAAACATATATATAAATTAAAGAATTAGTTAAGAAATAACTTTGTAGCATTTTTTCATTATGTTTTTCCTTTACAAGCTCCCTCAACTGAATTGTGCTTATTGCCTTCTGACCTATGTTTTTCATTACTACTTTCTTTTGAGGTTCAGTGCTTAGCAAATGGAATTCAGTACCTTTTAGAACTTTAAAATGATTCTCCTCAATATTACCAAGCTTGTACCACCACTTGTGGAATTTTATTTGAGAGAACACTTCAAAAAATTAATTTTAATGTATTCACTGTTTTTCCAGGAATCACTATTCTTTTATTGTGGTTGTACATTTTAATCATAGAATCATAGAATCATTTCGGTTGGAAAAGACCTTCAAGATCATCAAGTCCAACCATTAACCATGCCCCCTAAACCATGCCCTGGAGTACCCTATCCACTCGCTTTTTGAATACCTCCAGGGATGGTGACTCAACCACTTCCCTGGGCAGCCCATTCCAATGTTTGACAACCCTCTCAGTAAAGAAATTTTTCCTAATATCTAACCTAAATCTCCCTTGCCTCAACTTGAGGCCATTTCCTCTTGTCCTATCTCCAGACACCTGACAGAAGAGACCAACATCCACCTCACTACAACCCCCTTTCAGGTAGTTGTAGAGAGCGATAAGGTCTCCCCTCAGCCTCCTCTTTTCTAGACTGAACAACCCCAGATCCCTCAGCCGCTCCTCATAAGACTTGTGCTCAAGGCCCCTCACCAACTTGGTTGCCCTAAATAATAATAATAATTTTATGATTGTTGTTCAAGACACAGAACTGCATCTAAAACAAATCTTATAATACTTTACCAATTATCAATTTAATTTATCTCAAACATTTTTCTAGAGCATATCAATCGTCTGATCTCACAGCTAAAAGTCTGAAGAATTACAGATTAAACACAGGAAATCAAATATAGTAACAGTTAACTACTAGGGTCTTAAAGGAATTGGTTTCAAAAGAAACTCCAGCATATAGGTGCCTGAAGATGACTAGAACAATATTCAAAAAAGCAATTTTTACACTTTTATCCTTTCTCAAAAATATAAATGACAGCAGAAAAAGGTAAATTCATCATATTTATATTACAAAGAAACAAAGAAAGGTTTTGATGTTGTCCGTAACATCGATTCTTGGCAATTAAACAGGTATTTTTAATTTTCTTTTTATTTTATTTTTTAATTTTGACTCTGAAAGGATGAGTAAAAGTTTAGTTTGTAGAAATTAAAACTAAAGGCTGGCTTTAGTCCCACCTGAGGACAGAAAGGTCATATTACTTTCTCAAGATTCTTGCAATGCAGAATGCAGTTAGGGTATTTTGTTAGCTTTTCCAAACCTTCAAAGTTAGGTTTGATATTTCTCTACATAAAATGAAACCCTCTCCTCCAGTGTGAACACGTAATTCCTTCCTCTCCAATTCACTTACATGCAAAAACAAGGTGAAAGTTTTGAGAGAAAGTTGATGCATGGCTGCTATCGCATTCAAGACTTAGAAAGACTTCAAAAACAAGAGCCTCCCACTCTCTTCTCATTTGCCATCTCTTGGGGGAAGTGAAATTTACTTACCACTTCTTACATTATTTCATGAGTCCTGGCATTAATAGTGTTAAAATTCTAACTTGCTACAAACTTTTGAAGAATTTATACATAATTTCTTTAAAATTTTCCTCAAAGTTATCTTGAGACATTCAAGTACTAAAACACTAAAGGTTGAGGTAAAACTTATTCACTGAAAACACTCAGTCTCATGGGACAGCAAATCACAGGTTTAAGTTTTTAAATGGCTCATTTAGCCCACAAAGAAAGTTACTGCTGTGTATTGAGAGACATTCAAACTGACAGAAACATTAAATAGTACTAAAACTTGATTAAGGTCTCCGAATAAAGGCAATAAATGAACACACAAACAGTCAAAAATTAATACACAATGCATCTATTTTAAACCCCTGCCATTAGGCTTTCAAAATCCCAAGAGGCAGAAGATACTTACAACTGCAAACTCATCTCGATCCAACATTCCATCACGGTCAATATCACTCAATTCCCACACCTACCAATAAAAAGCAGAATATAGGGATGTTTGCCTGAACTGCAGCAGTTTCCTATTTAAAAACTCATTAAAAACAAATGTGAGAACAACCTCCCTCCACCATACCCTAAGTTCTATTAAGATTAACAGCATTAGTTTTCAGTGAACAACACACATTCATATAAACCGTGCAAAAGAAGAGAGATTGTTAAGTTGGAGACAGAGTGCACTAAGGGCACCCTGCCCTAAACCAAGTATTAAAGCAATACACTGTAGTAAGAGGCAATCTATCAAAATATCAAAAGTTTGGGGTTTTTCTTTTACACTTTAATAGTTATACATGTAGCCACTCCATAAGATAGTATGTAATAGTTAGGCTCATAACTACAAATCTTCAATTCGAAAAACAGATATTGCTGAGTGTAGCACAGTTATTATTTGTGAATTAACAATTAAGAAGAAAGATATTCTTACTCGTCCTAGGATATCCACTGGCAGTTTCGAGTTAAGGAGTACAGGTTTCACCTTATCACCTGACAACAGTCCATTCACAGGATTTAGACTGTCAAAAATAGCATCATACTTGGCCTTGTCTTCCAGCTGCAAGGGCAGAAGAAAAATATTACTTATGGTAACAGTCACACTCCTACCCTAAGAAGTAGTAGTTCTTTCAAAGTATTAACTTTTTGTAAGTTACAGTTGGAAACACACACATTGCAGTTCCTGATGCTTAGAAAGAATATCTTTTTCATATTTAATTTAAGTCAGCTAAAGAGTCATCCAAAACCCAGTGAGATTTATTCTTCAGTTATTTTCACGGCTTCAGGTAACTATTCCTTTTCTTTTGTTTCAAATCTCTAAACATGAAGATATTTCCCTACGGTCAGGTGTTTTTATCAAATTAGGTCTACTAGCCCAATTACAGATTTGACATGAATGGTAATTTATCGTACTTTATGAACTATAGCTACCAGTAGCATTATATTTTTCTTGAACAGACTTACGTTTTCTTGCAAACCACATCATAGTTCTAGGTAATAGCCTGATCTTTATTTTACCTTAACAGCCCATGGTACATCACTTGATGCTGTTCCACTGAGTAGCAAAGGACTACTAGTATCAGTCTAAGGAAAAACAGGAAAAAAACCCCACATTAAAAGACACATGGTTCTGACCTTGCAAAACTACTCCCTTATTTGAGAAGGTGTTCCTTCTCAAAGCCAGAACTGCTTTTTAGTCACTCATACCTTAGTTAAGGATACCAAAATTTAGAGTAAGAAATTTACAATGTTTCTTCCATTAAGGACAACGCTAATAGAACAAATACCATATATATATATGTATTCAAATTATACACAATTTTATATTCAAATCCCCACTAGAACATGTAGCACCTTATTCTTACTCCACACTGCTTAATTTTCCCCTGTTGTAGGGCCCTATTGCCCACAACATCACTTTCAGAAGTCTTTGGCATTTATACCAAACCTTCCTAATTGTTCACTTAAAAGGAGTTCTTAATAATGAGTTGATAAATTCAATTAAAAAAAGAAATCTTACAAATCTTGGTGGAGGAACAGGCAAGTTAAGACTATTCAGGGAAACATCCAATCCATTCTGTGCACATGCTACAAGTCGCAAAGCCACAAAAAATTCCTACAGGAAAAAATGAAATTTTAAAGGATTTATTATATGAAAATACTCAAATTTCAGAAGAATTAAGAGCTTTTCTAGTACCGCTATATATACAGAGGGTTGCAAATGGCTTCAAAGGGGGTCACGAAGCGACAGAAAGCAGCAGTCAGCCACTGCTAAATTCCTCCAGTGAGGCAAAGTTTGTGATTACTAGCTCCAAGCATTTAGTAACTTCCTGGCTAGTGTATTCAGTTCTCAGCACTCAGGTCTTCTATGGCAGAGCAGTGAAAATTTAAAGTAGCAATTACAGCTGTTTATCTTGGAGGAAGTGAGTTGATCCCAAAGGTGGCAGTTGATGGAGTGGGAGGAAAGAAAGGTACAGCAATGAGAAAAATGAACCAGATGAAGTCTGGAGGAAAAAAAATAAAATTCATTGGTAGATGCTACAAGCTGCTCCTTTTCATACCATGGGATGAAGTAGTTATGTCTCTCCAGGCAGTTATTTAAATAACTATAGTTCAAACCAAACAGCAATGCACATTAGAGCTTTTCAGTAGCACCACTGATACACAAGTCTGACTGCCATACTGCTCATTGCTACAACTTTGGAAGAACAACTCCAAACAGAATGTACTAATGTCAAGTCCACTAAAATTAGATAAATTAGAATTTTGAAGATTTTACTAGAATTTTAATTTCCACATTCAATTTCCTCCAAGATTAAGAGGAAAAGTCACCTATGTAGTAAATACAGTATATCAACCCTTAAATTACTTTTCAGTATATTGTATTGCACAGCTACACAGCAGCTCATTTTATGACTTGAAGAAAAACTGATGAGGAGCTGAAGGCTGCTTAATTTATTGTAGCTTACACTGAAGTGGGAAGTACATATCTACTTCCAATTAGAAAAATCTGAAAAAAAAACCAAATCAGTTAGAAAAACTGCTTTCCTGATCCAGAAATCTTAACTTTCATCTTTTTTCAAGGCTTGCTAATGGTTAGAGTAACCTCATACATCATATAAATAATCATACCTGTTTGTTCAGGATACCTTTGCCATCAGTATCAGCTAAGTCCCAAATCTGAAACATAAAAATAATAGACACACAGGAATGAGAGGAAACTGACAAGTTCTCACCACATTTAACAATGCATTTGTGGATGAAAGTTCAGGTCTTAACTTTTATGATAGCACTTACTTGTGGTGACAAATTTAAATATCATTTTAATTTCCACCATGAGCTACATACATAGTAGAATAAGCAAGGACACTGAAGCTGGAAACCATTGGATAGCACAACTGAAAACACATTAGGGAAGATCACATATCCTGTAGTACCACTAAGTATTTTAATTTACACGGGATACTAACTGAAGCAAGAGACAGGATAATTAAATAATTGTCATTAAATACCTTTCCAAGTACCAAATCTGTCAATCCAGACTTTTTCAAGAAAACAGCTGCATCAGAAGCTAACACTCTTCCAGCATTAGCAGAATCAACCTAGGGAGAGAAAAAACAACTCACATGATAAACTAGCTTTTGAATTGATGCAGTCTCTTTACACAGGCTCTCAAAAAGCTAGCAAAGAAGAATGCTCAAGTTGACATAGTCACTTTGAGAACTATCTTTAGACTTTTTTTGGAAAAGAAAAACTCCCTTTCATTAAAAATCATGTTACATTAGAATTCAGGCATTTTGACCTAGCTGCTTGAGATTTAATATTAATAGGCAGGCTTTGGAAGCCGGTATCTTAAACTAACACTGCCAAATTTAAGACACATTATGCATATATATCTAAGCATCTTTCACACTTTAATATGTTTTACAATGTTCCAGAAAAATACACTATTATCCCCATCTGTCTGTATACAACTAGAGACACAGGGAGATAACAATTTTGCCTAGATGACCCAGTTTGGGGCAGAAGCAAGGAAGGTAAGCCAGGTCTCCCAGGTCACAAGCCAGCACCCTAACAGAAGCTTTAGATTAATTCCACTTAAAAACTGAGGAAGAAACACTAACACATATGCAAACAATCAAATGTCCACTGCTGTAAGTTTCTAACCATTGATTATGCCTGGGTTTCAAGTTCTCCAGTTTCAAGTACAGACAAAGGCTCAAGAATTTCTCACGTTACGCAGTAGATAGGGAAGCTTGTTCACATTAGGCCATCATCTGAACCTATCTAATTAGCCCTTCGTAATCACAGGATTTTCTTCATGATGCGTGGAAAACATTTGATTTGTAAGGACAGAGAAGTCGCAGAGTTTTATTACATTTAATTGTCTAGCTCTGAATTCATTACTGTTACAGTCTGAAAAAGAAGACACTGCTTGAAGATACGTTTACCACCCTAGAAGAGGGAAATGCTTACTCCCTAAAGTGAAACTTCTTTACACAATGAAGAAGTCAGTGGTAGTTTTGGCAGAATATCAACCAGCATGCATTTCCTCCTGGATCAATAGGGAGATCATTAAAATAGATCGTTAGTCAAGTTCCTAAGCAAAAACAGTACCTCAGCTATAACTTCAGGTGGAAGAAGCAAGCAGTAAAACTTACATCACCTACATGAGGACAAGGGAAATAGAGGAAAAGCTGTGAGTCTTTGAGAGCCTAAAGCAAAAGGATGCCTAAAAGGGGCACAGTATGGAGAGGAGGACTACAGGAATCTTCAGTCAATTCAAACTGTCAGGCTTACTACGTCACACAGGTAGCTGTACAGCTCCTCAAGTTCTAGAGATCAAATAATATATTGCATTTTATAGATAAAAATTATATAATATTATCTCCAAAAACAGAGTCTTCCCATCTATGATCAGATGAGGTGCCCTGAAACTCTGAAGACTTTGCGACATGATAAACATTTCAAAGGACAGGAGAGAGGCAAGAGAGGTCACTTACTTTCCACGTTTCCTGGAGAGAAAGAGACAGAGAACCAAAACTGAAATCATACAAATAAATGAGCATGCATGGAAAACTGAAGTGCATGCACAGAAAGAATAACTTGATGCTGGCATTAGATTTCCCAGTACCCCCTTTTGAAGATCAGTGCTTTTTGAGCACTTGCTGAACACTAAGTCATCATGGCTGTCTTTGAAATAGCCTGAGAATGCCTAGTGAAAACTAGTGCTTCAGATAGAACAGAAAGTTTGGGAATACACAGCAAAACACTTGATGATGATGTACTGCATCACTTACAGTCTCATAGCTTTGTGTTTAAACAAAGACTATATTGAATGTTTTGTTCAGAACGTAAGACCAACCTTCCAAGTTCACAGGTGCAGCACACACAAGGTGTGTCAAAGCAAACAGCTCCCAAGATGGCCTTGGAAGTAGCTAGTGAAAGACTGCTGAGAATTTATCATTTGGAAAGCATGCTGCAGCAGATGAAGGTTGTCTTAGACACTTCTTCTAAAAGTGAAGAAAAAACTCTGAAAGCAATCCCAAAAGCATCATTTAATACGAAAGTGAAAACATCTTTTGTTTTCAACATAACTAATATGATTTTACTTAGGAGAGGTTGTTTCCTATAATTGAGGATTCCCTGGTCAGGACAATAAAATTACAAGCACTACAGTGTTATAGTTAGCCTGCTCCTCAGATTTTTTAAAAAATCTAATTCAGTCTGTACAGGAGTGCTGTTCATATTATAGGTAAAAAGTTGCCAAGACACCCATCAAATCCCCTTTTCAGTTAGTGGAGTTGACCTTGCACATAAACACAGTAATCTTGGCATCCACTCAGAAAACCTCCAGCCTAGGATTTTTCTACTCTTTAGGGAAAGTCACAAAGCAACACAGTATCAGCTGTGTTTACTTTTTATTTCCCCACCTCCAGCCCAGAGGAAGGTGACTTTAAGGGATTTAAGCAAGATTCTTGTTGAACCCAATATGGATACAGTTTCTTTTTGTGGAACTAATTACCTAAATTTTAGAAACTTTTTTTTTTTTAAAGGGCTGATTTCAATTTCTGTACAAATTCCTGAGCCTTGCATGCTGGGATGCAGGTAGTTACTAAGCATTAAAATACTGCAGAAAATTGGCTTACGTTTGACTATCACACTGAGAAGATCGCTGGTGTTCATCAGTTACAACCAACTTCGTAGAGCTTTTTCACTGATGTGCAAAAAGCAGTTTTCATAGTGGCCAACAACTCTCTTGTTTCAAGTTGTCTTTTGTAAGGCCAGAATGATTAAAAGTTACAAACGTACACCTGATGTCACTAGGTCACAAGGTAACAGTGATAAGTACTTCAACTCAGGATTCATCAAGAATTCATCAGCAGCTCAGGCATACTGCTTACCTGCTACACTGCGTCACATGATTAAGTAATTTCCTTCTACTTTATCACATGTATTTACATGTATCCTTTAACCTCACCCTGTTTTGAGTCAGTCTAGAAAAGGTTAAACAGAAAAACTTTTGTTTGAAAGAAGCATGTCCCCGTTGAAAGGTTAAGATTTCAATTGGATTTTAAGTACAAAGCCCAGGATTTATACCCATTTCACAACACACGTTATGCCAGATTAATTACTTTAAGTTTGTGATAGAACTGGAAGTGTACTAAGCATCAGAGCTATTTCAGGTGATGAATTTATTCTCAAGTTGCATGGATCACTCTGAAGTGCTTCCGGTATGAAAGGATAAAAATCATACTCTACCAGCACCATAGGACAAAGTGGGAAATGTCTTCTAACATTTCTATTCTGGAAGTTGACATATCCTTATCTAAGGGATGGAAGGAAAAAGTTACCTAGTGCAACTGAAAATCTTTAGACACAGCTACTCGTTAGGACAAATGCTTGCAGAAAAGAGTTTGACTGAGCAAGTCAGAAAATGAATCCTCTGGAAAACAAATCCATTGGCACAACTTCACTGACAGTAACATCACGTTTAAGGAATCCCCATTCCTGTACACTACAGAGACGGCTGGACAACAAACAGTGCTCCAATTTCACTAGGCTATATATTCCAACGAATGCAAGATGCTAAGTGACTTAGGAATCAGTATCACATTTGTGCTTAAACTCAGTTTCTTTATCCAACTTTTTGCTTCACACTTCAGTAGTTAAGCAATTGCAGTCAGGAGGAAGAGAGAGACAGGCATGTGCCAAAGATGATAACATGACAGCGACAGCAGTACTGAGCTAGGAAACATAACGTGCAAAAAAATTAGTTCCTTGCCTTTTCTTGTGACCTTATAACGATCACCATAATATGGGATTCTCCTAAGGCTTTTAATCCAATGCCTAGAGACAGACACACAGTGGATTTGTCCCTCAGACTGAAGGAAAACTTTGTGAGGGTGATACTATCTCCTTCAACCTTCAGGAGCCATACGAACTTAGATCAAGGTAAACTCTCTCTCCTTGTTTAGCAATTTCAAATCTGCTACTCTCCCGTAGTGGAGAAAAACCCTTGTTAATGTAAAATAGAAAGCTCAAACTTTCCAGGCATCATAGGCTGATACACTTTAACTGCTGTTTTATGTGCTTGATAATGGGACTAATCCTCTAAGCACAATCCAAAAATAGAGCATGGATAGAAATCATGGTCTCTCTTCCCCAGCAGATAAGCTTACATTCTAATGTTGACGCCCAAAAGAAGTTCCTAAATAAAGAGGTCATATACACTATATCCTGTCTTAGGACAAACAGACAGGAACATTACCAGTTGCACAAAGATAAAAAAACCCCTTCCTATAAGGTTGTTTTTTTACAGTGTTCATCAATTACTCATCAGGTCTTTCTATTAAAAAAAAAAGATAATTTTTAATTGTTTTATACAGTCATTCATTTAGTTTACATTTCCTTGAAAGTCTTCATATTATTTATGTTCATACAATAATGTATATTATGCATGATACAAAATATTGCTATTATAGAGTAGTTGAAACAGCTGTTTTTCAAAAAAAGCTGTATTTACAGGAATTAACACACCTTATTTTTGCTGGGCCTAAATATAAAAGACAGATGATACAAATCTTTTGACTTTATAATGTAAAAATAAAATATCATATATATGAAAATATAATAATAAAAATTTTATGTATCTGTTGAGTAAAGCTACAAGGACTACACGCATTCTTTTGGCGTTCAGCGGCCTTCCATCCAAATTTCACTCCTTACAGCATCCCGTAAGAACCTCTGGGAATGCTCTGAGAGAGATGCAAGTCTTACATAACGCTAACTGCACTACAAACACAAGAAATTCGGTTTCACTTGTAAAAAGGAACAAAAATCTTAATATAGTATTTCACAAGAATTTACTCCATTCCAAGAGCTAACAGTCTGTCATAACTGTAAAGTGATGTATGTCATACATACCTGGCAGTTCCCTCGCAAATTAAATACGTCATCTTACAACCAATATTAAATCTATACTGATATAGCTCAGACCTAAATGTTAGCTACTATAAAAATATATTTTAAAGCAGAATAACCTTCCTTGAATTTTTATTGTTTACATGCTGTTGGCCATGCTGCAGTTCATAGCAAAAGAATATTCTTTCTTTTAAATACAAAATAAATTTTGTTCTTTCAGCAAGAAGATACATACCTGTCGATAGAATTTCTCATACACAGGATTTGCACTTGATAGCTGTAAAAGAGAGAGAGAGAGATAAAATTAACCCTAAAGATCCATATTTCAACTCCCCTCTCCCTGGATAAATAAAGATATAAAACAATTCCTATTGGTCTTCAAAGAGTCATTAAGCATTTATATAATTCTATTTATTCTGTAAAATGATGAGGACTATGACAGTTCTTCATGCTGTAACTTTTAGAAGACTAACTTCTTGTTTTGAAGTCAGTGATACTAACCACTATCAGATTACTATCAGACAGGCCACCAGGTTAGGCAGTATGAAAAAAGAATTCTTAAGCAAGATCATCTATAGGCAAAAGAAGAAACCTGAAACGATACAGGCTAGGAAGTGCTGTCTAATGAGTACAAAGCAATTTAATTTTATTTTGTTATCCACTGCACCGTTCTTTAGAATTTAGTGTCATATGCAACTAGTCTGTAAAACTTTCAGATATCCAAATTAACTCCTGGATTCACAATTAAATCCACAGCAATGGAACCAAATTAAGAGAGAGAGTAATATTTTAACTTAGATTTTTGTAACTGGAATCCTTGCCAGAGATAAATTCTATCTTAATTCCACTGCCATCTACCAGACATTCAGCGCTCACCTAAACTTAGGTGGACAAGGATAAAACAGCTTCTTTGGAAAAGGCCCTTTTTTTATGAATTTATTTTTAAACCATTCTTAGAAAGTCTAAAAAAGCCCAAGGCCTGAAACCATGCAAAACCTACTATCTTGGCCTACACCAAATACCCTTGCCCTAGAGATTCCCAAGAAATGTATTCTTTGGGTTACCTCTCTTCCCCGATGTAAAAACAGGCACAAAATCAGATACTATCTTCATGAAGTACGTGTTGCCTAAACCAAAGATTGTGTGCATGACTGGGTGCATTTACGCAGAGGATAATCCTAGAATGATCGCAATGTGTTGCCCTTACAAACCCAGTTGGAACAACTGAGCATAATACAAGTTAATTACACAATATGTACTAAAAAAACCCCAAACCACCTAAGTTTGAATATCATCCAAAAACAGAATTCTCCCCCTTAAGAGGAATATAATCTTAAAACACAGGATTTACAGACCTTTGTGCAAACTGAATCCAAAAAGGTAGCTTTGGCTTTAAAACTTAGAAGTTTGCATCAAAATATGGACATCAACAGTATTCTAGATGCTGTCAATCATATAGTTGTAGAAAACACTTTACTACAGCACATATAAATGGTGACAGCTTAAATAAAACCACATATATTTTCCTACAGCAATAGCTAATACAGTTGCT
The DNA here is from genome assembly GCF_026419915.1 of Harpia harpyja. Classification (NCBI taxonomy): domain Eukaryota; kingdom Metazoa; phylum Chordata; class Aves; order Accipitriformes; family Accipitridae; genus Harpia; species Harpia harpyja. The sequence goes on from NC_068950.1 coordinate 38,734,899, forward strand.
CTTTTGGCTAAGCACTTAGATGTTCACAGGTGCCGATTATCAAAGAATATTAAGAGGGGAAGTTTGGTAGAAATCAGGGGTTTAGTGTGATCCTGTTCAACTACAGAATGTGTGCAGTATCACCAGAACATCCTGAAAGATAAATTATAGATAACAGCTAGAAATAACAGGAGAACTTTCACTCAGACCTTGACATCTGCTCATTCAGCAAGTACACTGCCCCAGAGTCACTCAGTTTCTTCTAAGTGTCTGATTCTCTAGGATTTGGGTTTTTTGGGGGGTGGGGGCGAGTGGTGAGGTTTTGAATGTTTTTTGGGAGGTGGGTTAGAAGTACCTCTCACATAGCCAGACATTAAAAATTACATATGCTGGGAAACCTTCATTTGTATTCACTCCAATTCCTCAATTTATATAGCTTAACCTTGCTCTGACTTTGCTCTGGTACCCAAAGACTTTTATTTTTTCAGCTATCAACTAAACAGGCATTTACATATCCCTTAAAATAGCCTGATGAAATATATTCTAGTTTTGCCAGACTTCTGACTACCGTAACACCAATATAACAAACAACACTTTCAACCGCTTTCCAGCATGCTCCAAAGCATACTGTACTTTCTTAACTAAACCTCAAATGCTGTACTTACCAATTCAGCTACACTTTGAATAGCAATCTAGAGGGCTAGTTCTCCTAAACATTCAAGTATTTTACTCACTAAGTATTACTTCGTTATAATGTAAAAGAAGAGGCACAGAATCAAATTAAAGCTATGAGCAGAAAACTAGAACAGAGTTGGCCAGTGCATATGCTAGAAGTATCAATTCTCATGCATCATCCCTCTTGCCCAATATCACCCTTTGTTCAGCCAAGTGTTTCATTATTACAGCCAAACCAATCATTGTCACTCCTGGACAGGAAACATCGTGTTGAAGTCCTGCAATGAAAACACTAAGTGCAAAACAATCTTTTCATTCAGTACTTAGAGTACGAGCCAGTAATTCTTATTTATTTCATTAGTGTTTCCAATACTCATTTTAACATCAGTATCACTCCAGTAACTGGAATTTCCTGTGACGCCAAATAGAATAATAGTAGTAAAAAAGCTTCCCAGGCTATTTTACTAGTAACAGACTTGCTTTTCCTTCAAAGTATATCCCACAATAAAACAACAGATACAAATATAGTCTAGGATACGTTTCTGAGACAAGAAGCACTTTCAAAGTGCTGCTGTAGAATTTACCTGGCAAAATTCTCTTTATTGGATTTGTAACAACCAATTGCAGAGAGTAAATTCACCTTGTTTTCAATGCAAAAAGGAGGGACGGAGAAAAGGTCAGATTCCACAGCATACAAAAATAGAAATACATTATTATGACTCCCTTTAAAAGTTTATCACTTCTAAGAGTAACATCTGTTCTAGTAATTACCACCTTTGTTACAAACCTATGAACTTTAGAATACTAACCTAGGCAATAAAAAATACCTTCAGGGACACCTGCCTTTTTCATGTTCTGTTGTCAGTCAAGCCTTTATATCCCCATGTTTTCATCCCTCTAGCACACTGGCATTTAGGTGTAGTAAGATACTACTACCAGTCTGTCCACCCCATCCATCCACAACCTTCCTTTGCACAAAAGGGTTTAAAAACAAACCCTTCAAAAAAAAAACTTTCCCCTTCAACCCAAATGAGAGAGAAGGGGAGAAACAAGCTATTCTATCTCGATTAAAATCCAAAATACTGCATTCTATCATGATGCAAAGCTCTAGGATTCATTTTAAGAGTTTCCAGGCCAAACGACACAATCAGGTCATAAATGTTCTTCACGTAGTCAGCCAGCCAAAAAGCAGGTAAGTTTAAGGCAAGCTGGTTTTCTTACAATGCCCTTTCCAAACAATAATCAACTTGTCTCTTTTTCCCCTATTGCGTTACTGTCTTATCCGAAGTGTTTCGTGATAAAAGCTTTCTACCACTTTCCATTATATAACCGAGCACATCTCCTACAGCAATAACAAAAGTAAAGATAAGAAAATATTTACTATAAATTTATATACAAATATTACCACATACTTCAAAATTCAGCACTTTCAATCCCATCAAACAGCTGAAGCATGCACAAAAACTCTGCCATCTTCTCTCTGCATAGATGTCTGTCACTGCATAATTCAGAATGGTTTGACTTCATTTTCAAATCACTACAGGAAACCTCCACCATCTTCTAATCAGTACTGAACAAAGCCTTTAGAACATGAAAGAGTAGCTCCGCTGCCTTTTTTTAGATGCAGCTACTCTCCAACATGGTTGATGCAATATCAATCAAAAAAAATTAAGTTCTATCTGCCTTAGGAGCAGTCACCCTCCTCTATACTCAAGTTTAAACACATACACATGCATACTCAGATTTCCTCATCTTTCATGGAGGACAGAAAGAGGAACAACAGATCTCTCACTCCAGCAAAAAGAACAAACTAAGATCTTATTTTATCATTTTGTTGATTCGTTAAAAAAAAAAAAAAAAATCCAAAGGTTGCCAGAGACCTCAAAAGCTTTGGCTCTACATTATATGTAACATATATTTTACTATGAGAGTGCCATTCATACTGCAAGTATTTACATCCTACGTATTCCAGTAACAAGACGTTAATCCTGGCAATGCCTGCGTTAGACTGGTATCTATCTAGTTTAGCCTCAGTTGTAATATTCAATGCTTCCCTTCAACAACAAAGCACAGTGTTCTGGACTCCGTGACAAAATACTGAAGTTTAAACTGAGACTTGCAGCTAATTAGGATACAAATTGATATTACGTGACTTTGTCTTGTTTACCAAAGCAGTTCATAACTACTTTAAGACAACTAGCACATTTTTCGTAAGAAGCATTTCATGCCATCAGGAAGACAAACACAAAAAGTTATCTTCCTATTCTCCCTGAATATTTCTTTACAGTCCTTCCCCAAACTGTGAGCTTCCCCCTCAATCATACACAGGCAGCTTTTCAGAATAAACCACAAGTTCAATTTCCAAGAGCAACAAGAAGGTTTTGAATGTCCTTATCACACCAGCTTTCAACAAACATAACCTCCCTACTCTCAACATGCATTTTCTGCATCTTCAGTTTTCTGTTCTTGCTCCCTAAATGAAACAGGCCAGATAAGCAACTGTCCTCGGCAGGTCAAAAATACAAGTCCTCATATTGGCTATAGCTTAGTTTGGGTCTTCCAACAACAAATGACAGTTTGTGAGATAGAAATGGTTCCTTCTCACTGATGTTGCTAGGTTGTTTCCAAACTAAAGGCAACCACAACAAAACATTCACTCAGTAGAAGTTTCCTTAGAAGTTCCATATTAAATTCACAGTTATGCTCAGACCATAACACTTACTGAGCAAATGCAAGTGGCAACAAGATGTTGCAGAATGGGTTCAAAATGGGGAGATAAAAGAATCTTCAAATTATTAATAAATTGGGGGGAGTAAGGAGAGAGAATCACCTTCAATTTGCAACACTCTTTCAAGCATGCTTGGTGTAATAAATTTCACTACAGCTACACAGTCCTGAAATATTTTCACTAATCAGCCAACAGAATACAATTAGCACCAAAAAGTTTCAAATTACTTAAACAGAGCTTCGCTATTCAAATAAAGGATGTCTAGCCCTCTCAGACACTGCAGCTGCAAAGTCGTCTGAAAATACCCTAGTCTCATTTGGAAATACCCAACCTCCTAGCCATGTTAAATCAGTCAAACCCAACATGGGAATGGGAAAAGAAAATTTGACGTAATTGTGAGCTTGACTGCAGGTTAATATGCCTCTTATTCTCTGCACGTGGTCTACAGCAGAAAGTAACGATCTGCATACTTTTTATTGCTGGTGTTAGTAACTGATCTAACTGCAGCGGGTAACTGTACCCCCCACCCCCTATACTGTCATTTTCACTTCCTCATGCTCATCTAAACAGATTTAGAACACTTAATTTGTTATGACTTTTCATAACCCTGGAATTCCAGAAGTTAGAACTTAATATTGAAGAAATTACCTTTAGGCTTGCTTGACTTTCTAAGATGATTCTTATGCAATGCAAGAAGAAAAAACAAACAAACAACAAAAAAGAAATCCCCACACAAATGGTCAACAACAACAGAAATAGCTTCCTCAATTTAACCACTGATGTAAGCTGTAGTCACAATGGTTTTAAGGATACTGGTGATTTTTCTGCTTCTGTCAACATTATCGCGTTTTTATTTAGTTCCCCTTCCGTGTGACCAAAAAAGCAAATAAATTCTACAATGAAAGGATTACACTGCCTGTAAGCAATAATGTCTTGCTGCAGAACACACCAGAGCAGACACTCCTTCCCTCTCCCCAAATAAAGAGCCAGAAGAGCCCATGCCTTTAGACCAACAGAATTAAGGCTGCTGGTCTATGACAACTCTTTTCCTCTTCAGTAAGGAGATGTTCTAAACTTTTTTCTTTTGCTTGAAGACTGTTGAAAAAGAGACACAGAAAAAGCTAACCTAACATTTTTTAATATTAAAGCTAGCTTTCACAGAAGGTACTATACTTTGTAACTATACATCTTTAGACATGTTTATTTTCTCCACATATTTGAAGTTCATCTTTTCAGTGAACTATCCTCCTTTCTTTCCTTGAAATAGTTGATGATTTTCTCAAAAGTCAACTACATGAGTGAGTAACTGCAAATTGAGTAGCCTTGCTGACAACTTTTTAAGTTTACTTCTATGTGCTTAAGTGATTCACGCTTATTTACCAGCTTTACTTTCTGTAAATGTGACAATTAATTATCAGATTGAAACATCACAAGCCAGGAGAATGTGCACCAATAGGCCTGCCTCAGGCTTATGTCAGGTAGGAATGCAAATTTCTCATGTCACTGCTAAACGAAACAAAAAAGTAACAAAAAGTGCAGTTTATTAGCTATGAAATCTCTGGGGAATAAACAAGACATAGCCCTAACAGTACAGAATTACTTGTATGAAGCAATTCTGCTACCATCAGGAAAAAAATGCAAGCAACAATTTAGGCAGAGATCACCTGAGCATGAAACGGTGCCACGATTCTCCACATTTTAAGACCATCACCTGCAAAGCTCTTCACTATCGGGGACCTGTACAGGCAGTATACAAAAATGGTGTCCCCATGCCATGGGGCCCACCCAAAAGGTAAAATGACTTCCAAGCGATAACCTTCGGAGCTAAGTTTCAGTTAAACCAAGAAATTAAGCTCTCCCTTCCAAGGTAATCTTCTTGCACGCTGCCCGTTAACAGGCTGACGCTGGTATACCGCCAGAGAGTCCCTCGATCCCGTTTCTCCCCGTGCTGTCAGCTGCAGAGCTCCGGGAAGCGAGCGGGGAGACAGGCAGGCAGGGCCGGCGGCTGCCCGCACAGGCACCGGGGCACGGTTACCCAGCCCAGGGCTATCGCGTTTCAAACCCTCGGCGAACACTCTCCTTGCCTCCGAGTTCACCACCCGCCTTCAAAATCTACGGGGCGGGGTTTGGGGGGTTTATTTTGCTGTTTAAACCAGGCGTCCTGTGTCTTTAGAGAAGACAAAAGACCAGCCGCGATTACGGCCCCCGCAGCCCAGACCTCTGCGGGCTGCCGGGCGCGACCGCGGCGCTGCCCGCCCGGAGGGGCCGCTTCCCGGCCGGGGGAACGACCGCGGCTCCGGCGGGCCGGCTCCCGGCCCCGCGCAGAGGCACCTGCAGCCGGGCGGGATCTCGTTTCACGCCCGCGGCGGCCCCGGGTCGCGGCTCTCCCACAGACACGCACGCACACACACCGCCCCCGCCCCCCCTCAGCCGCCACCTGACAGCGCCGGCGGCCGTTACCGCGGCGGGGCAGGGCTGAGGGGCGGCGGCGGGCACACAAAGCCGCGCCGCCACGGGGCCCTCCGGGGAGCGCCGAGCCACTCCCCAGCGGCGTCGAGGCGGCCCCGCCGCCCGCCTCAGCGCGGCGGGAGCGGCTCAGCCCCGGGCCCCGGCTCCGGTCCCCAACACCCCCCCACCGCCCCCCGCCCGGGAGGCGCCAGGCCCCGGAGCCCGCCGGCAGAGGGAGGCGAGCGAGCGGGCGAGCGAGCGGGCGAGCGAGCGGGCGAGCGAGCGGGCGGGCGGGCGGGCGGGCAGGGGTGGGGAGCCCCCCCTCCCCGCGCGGAGGCCGGCGGGAGGTACCTGTGTCAGGGAGAGGTGGGCGGCCATGCTGCTTCCATCATGCACCGGCCGGGCCGCAGGAAGGACGCGCCGCGGCCCCGGCACTCACGGCCCAACTTCGGCAACTTCCCCAGCCGGCCCCGGCCAAAACCCGGCACCGGATCGGCGCCCGCCCGACGGCCGGAGCCGGGGCCTCCTCCGCCAGCACCCGGCAGCGGGAGCCGCAAGCAAAACCGGGCGCCGGAGCGCGCTCGCTGGAGCCGGAGCCCGAGCCCACTCGAGGCAGCTGCAACAAAAACCCGGAGCCGGAGTTCTTGGCCTGATACGGTGGCCGACGTTCCCCGCTCCCGGTTCCTAGCCTGTCCCTTACCTTCTCCGTCGGCCCTGCTTCTGCGGGAGATGCTTCGAGCATTTTGAACGGGTACAGTCCCCCAGTTTAGTCGTGACACAGGTGGGGGAAGTCCCAGAACAGGAGGAGCATCAGGTCTGGGCTCGGCTGCAACAGAATTGGGCACAGGGCCCAGGAGGAAGCAGCCTGCGAGCCCAGCAGGATGTGCTGACCCGATACATCCTCTCCTGGCTCAGCAGCAGCGAGGGGCAGCCCTGGGCTCGGCCTCTTGCCTCTCTGCCCCAGACCCCTCCGCTCACACGGAATGACGCGTCTGCCCAGGCAACTCTTGGTTGTATACGTCCATCTCCCAGTCAGACTGTTTGTGCTCGGTGGAACAGTACGGGGAACAGAGGGTCTTCTGCGAGGGGAAAAGCAGAAAAGGGACGAGCAACCCTTACGACAGGAGAAACTGTGAGACAACATAGGCAGCGAGAGAAAGAGGAGCAAGCTGGAGTGGGAAGCCAACTGCACCACATTCTTCTAACCCATGAGAAACAATTGTGTACAAACTGGCTGGAAGCGATACTCGTGTCACCGCTTTATTTTCCTGCTCTTTCTCCCGCTTGGGGCTCCAGCTTCACCCAGGCGAATTTCCCTCTGCCACAAGAGAGCCAGGGAACAGGAGAGCACGAACGGACCCTTTTGTACCTGCTCACTCCCACACACTGGCTATTTCAACTACTATTCTGAGCTCTCTGCGCTACCGCATTGTGCATCGGTCACTGAGGGTGGAGGGAAAACATTCCTGTTTTTTTCCTTTAGACCAAGATGGATTAGGCACAAATTTAAACTTGAAATACACGTTTGGACCAATAAGAGGAAACTACCTGGAGTCATACTTGATTATTGGAAAGGTTTCACAATGTGCTTTGTTTTCTTTCTCTGTTCTTAATTTTCTACCACTCTGCATTTTTTTGTCCTCTTCAGCTCAGTTTCATACTCGTGCCAACGCTCATGCCCCACCTCTGCATCCTGTCATTCCTCAGCTGGCAGTCATTCTGAGCTGCTGTTCCTCATCATCTGTCATGAAACATGTGGGATCCCTCCTTCCCACCTATTCTCTAATAAAGGTTTTATAGAAGCTCTGCTTTACCGACCTGTTTCTCAGTCATTGTTTCAGCAAGAAAAAGAAGATATGGAGGGGAAGAATATAAAAAGCAAACAGAACAGATATAAAAATATTCACACCATTCACATGCTCACTGTTACACCCCTCCTCCAACCTCACACTCATTTACTCCTAAGTAACGTTCCTAGAAAATAGCACAGGCTATTATATTTCTAGGTTGATTTTTTCTTCTTTGATTAAAATTGGAATACTACCCCACAATAATTAACACCTGGAAATTAAACCAGAAGATTGTAAAACTACAGCTGTGTCCCCTGGGGACAGCATTATTTGAGCCCATTAATATTTGGGAGGGGGCCCCTCGGTAGAGATTTGGAGGGCTGGGGTTTCTGTTAGCTGCTATGATCTCGCATGGATGCCCTTTGCTCTGTCAATTGTTTTCTCCTTCTCTCAGTCTCCTCTCCCCCTGCGAGGAGAACAGCTACAGCTTGGCAGCAGACTGGTGGCCTCTCAGGAGAGAGGTTACACCCCGGCTGATGTCTTCTCATTGCAAACAGAAGGAAAATGCAAAACAGGGTAACGGGACCTGGCTCTGGAGTTAGAGGCTTGATGTTGAAAGCTGTCGTGAGCAGGATTTTGTGGGCAGGCTATCTGACTCGGCAGATGTGTTCTTGCAGCTGTTCCCTTTCTCTCTGCTGTGTATTGCATCAAGTGTTTCCCATCTGGTCCAGGAGTAGACCCACAGCTGCAGCGAGGCTACTGAAATAAGGCTGTTGAGTCAAGGAACACCAGGGATTTGTACGGGGTACTTGCCTCTCCCAGCAGAGCCCTTCGCGCAGGGCAGCCTCACCCAGAGCATGATGAAACATCCCATGTCCCCCTCTGAGCAGAATGTGCTGTCCAGGAGGTATGTCAGCTCTGGCCGAATGACTGCCTCTGAGGGCCTGACCTTCCTGAAGCCTCTGGGTCAGAAAATAAACACAACAAAACCCACTGTTTTGCACCCACAAACTGTGAAGTGGACAGCAGTTTGCTGATCCAGACAGCCTTTTCATGCTGCTGTTGAACAATCTGAAGCAGCAGCAGATGACTACGAGTTGCACTTGCTGCTTAGGAACTAGCAGGCAGTGCCAGGTATGTGGTTACATGCCTTCATGCCCTGGCCACACATATAGCACGCTTGGCTCCTCTGAGAGGTGGACAGACTTTAAAAACACGTGGTCATTCATGCATGACCACTCCGTCCACAGTCAGAGTGCAAGAATCGCTCAAGGTAACCACTGTGGCCTCTGCAAATTAAAATAATAATGAGTTCCATTCAATTAATGCTGGATTGGTGTGGTCACGTGGATCTTTTCTGTTGTGCTTTCTGTGCCTCCCACAGACAAACATTGTCCTGGATGCCTCCAACCACCTGAGTTAAAACAACTAGCTCACAGCCTCAGACATCTCTACAATAATTACAACAGTGCTTGACAGCCTGGTGACAATGAATTGTTGTACTGCAGCTTTGTATGAATCTAGAATGACAGCTCCCAGAAGGAAGTATCTGCTTCTAAGGTGGAATTGAAATGTCATCTCCTGACACAGGGTCATAAAACTGGACTTCATATGTATTTTCTGTCAAGAGAAAAATTAGGGCTACTAAAATTTACCCGAAACCGTTGGCACGTTTGCAAAACAATGCCCTCCAACTACTTCCTTGGCTTAGCCACAAGCAGCTCACTAGGGCTTGGCTAGGGTGGAAGACCTCTGGAAACCTGGAAATGGGGGACTTACTAAATGTACCTCTCCCCTTATTTGCTCCTCAGTGGAAAGTTTTTCTGTCTCTCCCTTTGCTGACCCCATGAATCTTGGCCTTTTGCAGTATCTCCTGCAGTGAGAATTGTGTAGATGTTGAAGGGGTGGTAGGATTGTGTGCTGGGTTTTGGGGAAAGCTTGTTAAGAACATAAGACAGTCAAAAAGTCAATGAACTAGGTAAAAACGTAACAGTTTCATTTTCTATCTTCTCACATTCAACATGAATTCCCCTGCAGGAAATGTGTTTATCTGTAATCTGCTCCATAACTGCTGTATGTTGATCTATTTGTCACAAGATCCTCTAGTACAAGACACTTTTGGTAACAAAAAGACATGGAGAACAGTATTCGCATGCTATTACTTGTAAGTATAATAGGATTTTCTATGATTCCAAGTGCTGACATTTTGGCAAATGGGTAGCAGACCTCAGTGTTCTTTATTGTTTGTTTAGAAGTACAATGCACAAGGTTCAGTCTACACTGGACAAACAAGTGACTACTAATAAATCAAAACCAGCCAAATGGCTTGTGAAGAATGGGGCTTGCACCAGTGCAGCTACAATAACAACAGCATAACCATTTTGGTGCAAATCCCCATTGTAAGATACTGTGTAAGTGTATAAAGTGACTTGTTTTAGTACTGTTGACTTGAATTTGAAACCTGTGCTGCAGCAAGACAGCGTAGAAAGGTCTTACACAAGTCAGAATCAGACACTAATGACCTCTGTGTTTTATAAATCTCTTATGATCACCAAATATCTTTGTTAGTAAAGCTAGTAACATTTCAATCATATCCACTGGTCTCCCTGGAAATAACATTTTAAGTATCCATCCCTTCCTTTATTATAGCTTTGTTTACATTATGGATCAGTACACAGGAAGCCCATTATTTTTTTTTCCAAAACAACATGTAGGTATTTAGTATGACTTGTTCTGCTCGTTCTAGGAAAAGTATTATTACAACTCATGAACGCTCAGGAGGCCGACTAGAGGAATGACTCACTCCTGCCTCCTGCATACCTGAACATAAAATGACGTATCCAGCTTTCTGAAATTTCAGTGCAAAGCAGATTAGTAGCTCCAGTATTACATATACAGAATTAAGGATCTAAATATAAGAAGGATTAAACCATTTTGAGTTTTACAGAACAAAAGGAACCATGTCCATGAACACACATAATCCTGGCAAAAAAATAATTACTATTCTCTGATCAAAGATGAAATGCAAGGGAACCAGCTCACAGGCAAACAAAGACTGTCTTATCTTGCACAGGTTTCAGAAAGCCAAGCAACAGCCATGCTCCTGATACAAAACAGCATTTTCCCACGCTTAGATTATTGAGAGATTCCTCCTGAGACATGAGGAAGATCATCATACAAAACTTTGATGACCATTTGGACTGAAGGTACCTTTTATCAGAAATCTCAGAATACTTTCCAGGACTAGTGACACAAGTTGTTTTAGGAAGTCACAACTGCAGGCGTGCCTTTAACTAGAAATACACTGCAGGATATGCTTTATGTACTCTTTACATTTTATGCAGCTGCAGGTTTTCTAGATGTAGGGTTACTGATAGGCAGATATGTTTTAAGGCCACAAGAGATCATTACAGCAATCTAGCCTGACTGTCTTCATCAGATCTTCCACAGAGATCTGTTAATTTTTTGCATAAAACCTGTAATATGCGAGTCTTACAGTCTATCTTCTAGGAGGATGTCTAGTTACTAGAGTACGTACACTGATCATTATGAAAACTGCATAGGAATAATCTGCTAATTCCTCTTGTGCTGTGCTCTTTTAAAGCGGGTGGTGGGGTCATCAAATTTATACAAAACTGTAGCAGTATTAAAGAAGCACAAATTAGGATATTAAGGTATCTTTGCATATTTCTTTATCTGAACAGTGTTTTCTGTTCAGATGTTCAAAAACATCTTGAATATATCTGAATTTAATTTCTTCATCTGGCAGTCTTATGTCACATAGAAGTAGAGTACAGTATGGAATAATTTGTTTTTGTAAAATGATGTTATTTATATTGCAAATATTCAGAATCCCAAAGGGCAAAACTGTTTTTGAACTGTGATAATTAGAAAGAACAATCTTGAATTTTTATTGAGATTGGAATGTTACAGTTGATAATAACCTGAATAATGCTAGAGTGAATGTCTTAAAAACAATTACTTTTGATGGAAGAGTTGGCAAATTTAAAATGCAGCACTACAGTCCCATCTATACCATTTTAAAACATACACAATTTATCTTTTCATTAAGACTGTTAAGCGTATTTTCTCCAACTAATTTGTACGAGCCAATTTCATGGAGCTATACCTCATGCCCCAAAAGAATTAGAGAAAATGTAAATATATACAAGAGGCCAATTTGACCTCTTTATAAACTAGATGGATGACACACAGTAGAGTGACATTTTTCACATAGGATTTAATTTTTAGTTCAATATCATGTTTGAAACACAGAAAAATCTTCAATAGGCACTAATTTGACATGATGTCCAGCTACTATAGCAGTTGGAGATTTAGCCATTCCTTGTACAGCTTAATATATACTCTTGTTATCAATTCATATGTATAATATGTTTGAAATAACCAGGGAGCTGCTAACGTCCTGTGTACAGCCCCCATCAGTTAATATTTAAAATAGGGAAACAATAACTAGACATGATTTAGGGTTTAGGAACTAACTACTAGACAATGGGGCTTTATGTCAGAAAAGGTAATGGATTATAGTCTGGTCAATAAACCTTGAAGAACCGCTTGGAACTACCAAGATTAGGGAAGAAGTAGGCAAAAGGTAATTCCTAGAGGGGGAGATTGCGATCACCGACTCATTGACCACCTACTCAAATGATACCACCTACTCAAAAGAAGACAATGAAGGAAGAAGACAGAGTCTGTGCGCTAATTTACATGAGGGGCGAAGAAGAAAGAACCAATCATTAAGGAAAATAACAAGGACTATGTATTAGTTAAGTGTATAAATGTGAGAATTTTTGAGACAACGGTGTGCCATCTTGAGACAGGCACCCATTCATGCACAACAATGAAATTAATTTGAAAATGCCTCGACTCTGTGCGTTATTGGCTTGCACACCGGGTAAATGAACCCCGTTTGTGGGACAGCACTCTGACAGAAATAGAACAAGCAATACCACTGCTGAAAGAGCAACAGTCTTCATTATAAATTAAACACATCAATATTGTAATGTGAATTGTATATTTGACCAAAATGAGGCCTGAAAACTAGTATGTTTACAAAGTAGCAGGCAGAAAGGCTTCTGCGAACAGTTTCTTCTGTTCCCTTTTTCCTTAGGCATGTTATCTATATTACAAATCCAGGGAATGCATGGCTCGCCTTTCTGAAACAATTACAAGTCTATTATGTTTTAAGTAAATAGAAAATATTTACAAAAAAAATCTACACACTGAATTCCCAGCATTCCCCTAACCTAGAACTAATTCACTCTGCACTTCACAAAGATTATTAATTCATTTCAGAATTAAAAGATACATGAAGTGATTAGGTAAATGAACAGTTATTGACCATTTGAATTTTTTTCTTCTCATGAAATGGTTTGTCTTTAAGATAAACTCATGACTATTTATGGTATGATGCCATTTTTATGGTGTTACTGTAGATCTTGATACTAGCAAGTGTTTCTTCTTGAGACTTTCCTTTTTTGTTCTCCTAATTCTTTTTATCTTCTTATATATTCTTAGCTTTTCAATTTTCTTTCATTTTCGTCTAGTCTTAGTTACAATCATAACAATATCAAAATGGTTTGGAAATTATGGAAATAAAATAACACCGATGCAATAATGTTGGTCATGAGACAAAAAACCTAACTTTCCCAAATCAGATTAACCTACTACCTGCAACCCAGTCTTCAAGCTAAGCAACAATTCAGGCACTAACACAGCAAAACACTTAAAACACACGTTTAAATTCGTCCTTATTCAGGACAACACAATAGTCGTGTTTAATTTTACGCTAGTAGTTAAAAACTTTCCTAAATTTATACCTTATTCTGCTTGGTTTCGGCAATAACCTCTCTCATATACGTGAACTGCAGTGACAAGACCACTGGTGACAGAGATCTAAGCTGGGTTATGGTACTGCGACTGCCAAAGATACAGTGAGGAGATGAGTCAAAAGCCTTAACAATAGTGGAAAATCAATCATATTTGAAAAGGTGTTAATGATTTTGCCCTCAGAGTAGACAAGGACAGAGATGATTCAACCATGTTAGTTAACCACGATTAAGCCACATTTAAAACTTTGCTAACTAAAATATGTGTTTTGATGCCTTTGTTGCTATAGAAAAGATCACAAATTATTGACAAAGATAGCGAGAAGCAAGAGCAAAGCATTACTTGCCTATATCTATTGGATTGAATATTAGGAAAAATTTCTTTACTGAAAGGGTTGTCAGGCATTGGAACAAGCTGCCCAGGGAAGTGGACGAGTTACCACCCCTGGAGGTATTCAAAAAGCGTGTAGACAAGGCACTTCAGGACATGGTTTAGTGGGCATGGTTGATGGTGGGACTCGATGATCTTAAAGGTCTTTTCCAACCTAAATGATTCTATGATCTGTATCAGTCCTGTGTGCTGTAAGGGAGACTGCAGGTTGCACTTTGTGAAAGCTATCAGATACCATACTGCAGTGTTCTTTCTGCAGACAGAAGGAATTTGGTGTGGCCGTGTAGGAATCTCTACAGATACTCTTTCTGCTGCACTCCCCCTTCTCAGAACCACAATCCTGCTGTATGTCAACAAACGAGAAACTACCATGTGGGATTATTTTTGATTTGCAGCTCTGTAGCAAGGAGAGGAATCCGTTCTGTTACTCAGCCAACTATTGCATAACACCGGCAGGCAAAATGTTCCTGTAAGTGCAAAACATACAATCCCACTGGTGTCAACATGTAAGACTGAGGAATGTTGCCTTAAAACCTCTCTTTTGTTTTCTGGACTCCTGAATTGTTGACATGTAATTACATTTTTTCATTCTTCTAAATCAGTTTGGTACTATCAATAATAGTAACGTAACTTGAATGATGAGATAGCACCTAAAATATTTTCCTTTATGAAAAATGTTTTAAACCCATACAATAAATATTACTGCCAAATATCAAAGACAGAATATTATCTCATTGCTGTAAAGTACGGGTGCAGTGAATAGTTCACAATTTAACATATGTTCTTGTTTGGTTTGCACTCACAATGCAATTGAAACATGAAATATCCTTAAAGGTGACCAAATTATTTGCTTAATGACTGATTTGTTTTCTGTTTGTTTCTTTGGTTTTGGATTTTTTTTTAAGATTAGGTTGCAGAAGCAATGCAGCAGTGATTCAGCCTTGATGGAACTGTTTAAGGTGTGCATGTGACTGATCAGATGCAAAAGAGCATTAATTGAATTTGAACTCCATCAGCTGGCAAGGACTTGCTTACCTCTGTGTCACCTTATGTTTCTTTCCTATTATCTGTAATAAAAGATATTTCATCAGCTTCACCTGTTGTGTTCAACAGATGTAGCTACAGAAGTCTGGTGACCATTCATAAAAAAGGGGTTTTTGAGTTTTAGCCATATAAGCTAGATAAGATCAGATAGCTAAATGAGTTTTACAGAAACAGAGGATGTTTTCTTCCTAAAAGAATCTCCATGATTCAAAAGGCATTCAAATTACATCCAAAACAGAAACATTCTTGTCAGTCTCTTCCTGTTTACTGAAGACATATAATTTGTTCCTGTTCAAATCCAGTTTACCCTAGTGATTTTCCTTAGAGAAATATTGGTAAAAAATTATTTAATGAATTTCTGTCTCCTTTCCTTGTGATAGCATTAGATGACGGTAAGTTATGTATATACAAATGAGCATGAGAAAAAAAATACTTCAAAATCATCAGCAGACCTATTTAGTTAACTGTAAGATGAATATGATGAGTAATAGATGAGTTACTTAATTTAACTCCAATTCTCCTAAGCAGGGAATAAATCCAAGGCTAAAAATTAGCTGTGGGTCTCCTACATGCGACTACAGAACAAATCCATTAGCTAGCTGGCACAACTGTAAACCCAAAAATACAAACCATACAGGTACCTTGTAGAGATCAAGGTCAAGAAAACCTATACTGTTGTATTTATAAATACAGGTATCTGCTGTTTATTCTTGCTTTTCAGTATCCTTATTTTTGTAGTTGGGATTCTCAGGTATGCAAGATGTCTGTTAACTAAACAACAAAAGTTTGTGACAGGCCTGGATGATATCACAAAGTTTATTGTATTCAAATAGAAGTCAACATAGTATCTAATTCTGATGATTTCAAATCCCTTCTTCCAGTATATCGAGTTCCTACAATCACAACTTAAAAATTTACAGTTATCCTCAATCTAGGATTGAGACTTGCATTTACAGAATAATTTAAAGGATTAAGTGAATTACCAATATTGTCACACAGACACAGACTTTGAAAAACCTTGGTGTGATATATCTCCATCTTTTGCAAAAATAAAGCACAGGAAACAAAGCTGACACACATGGCATCTCAGAAAGAGTAGTTACTAATTAAAAAAATGAAATAGAAGACCTGGGGGGGGGTGGTGGTGGTGGAGGGTTTTGGGGTTTTTTAACTGCATATATCATGCGCATTGGACAGCAAATTGGAGCAGATCCTACAGCCAGGCTTTTTTTGCTGCCAATGAAGCTTGAAAGGGGAAAAGTATCCAAAAACTGCTTCAGTACATGGATGAGGAAATTGTTGATTGAAGTCTCCGATAAAAGCACAGAAGCTTGGATCGCTTCCTTGGGTTTCTAAATCACTTAATAGGTATGTTTCTAGTCAGGTAACTGGGAATTACTGTTATTTTTAATCTAATTCCTACTTCAAGAAATGTGGTAGAGGCAGGACAGGGGGCTTGGCCTATGTAACAACTGGCACAGAAAAAAGCCAGCCAGATGGCATGAGTCTAAAAGAGTTCTCTTGCCCAAAACATAGCACCTACGTCCTTGGCAGATTCTAACACAGAATCTCTCTCTCTCCTCTTTACCATTATCATACACCTGACTTTTCCACGTATCTGCAGTTCTGCTCCCTGCCCTTGTAGCTTTGTAACAACTTAACAAATTGTTGTTAGGAGAAAAACATTTATTCTACTAACAAGATTCAAAAAGACAAAATTTTAATTAGACTTTTTTTCTTTCAGGTACCTCAATTTTGTAACACTGCTGAAATAATGTTCACTAATTCCTGTAGCTCTTTTGGGGTTGCTAATTTAAAAAGTAATACAACTTAATACTTGAGTAAGCAATGTAATAAAAAGATCTATTTTTGATCTGATAAGCAGATTAAATATATTACAAAAAGTAAAATTCCTAAAATTTTAGATGTACAAATTGTGCATATACAATTATTTGATTAAATGAACTATGTGTGCTACTTCTAGCAGGAAGAAATATTTCCAAGCACCTCACTCAACCTAATGTCATAGTTAGACTCTCCGTGCACATTGAATAAGGTCTGCCAAAACAATATAATAGATCTACATTTGGTCAACGCTTTGTTCACAATTTATTATAAACTACATTACTTAAGTCTGATCCTCATCACCAGAGGACTCAAACTTTGCTGCTAATGCAAACAATCTGGGGTTTTGGCTAATGTGAAAACCTATAAAAAGGAAATATAATAATCCAGAAAGAGAATCTATGACAAAATTACATTTACCCTTCAAGTCTCCTGGCTGGTTCTAGATTTACCATTACTTCCATCACTGCATTATGTGAGCCAGATTTCCTTCTCTCATACACAACTGCACAACTGCCAACCAAGTCCATAGTTTCAGTGTATTCCATGAAGAGAAGATGGTCTTATGTCAGTATCTGCTGCTTGTAAAGAAATCTCTTCCATCTCCAGCCAGCATGTTATTCAACAGCTGCAACAGAGCTGCACAATGCTGATGAGAGGGAAGTAATGTGTTCCACTGAAAACCGGATGAGGAAATGCCTAAAACTGCAAGCTGACTGAAAGAGTAAAAGGAATTGAGTCAGCGTTCTGGGGAAAGGAAGGAATAGGGAGGGGTGGAACAAGCACTATATTCTTCCAAAAAAAGTATGTTCAAAGCAGATAACATATGAAAAAGCTAAGTGCTACTAGTATACCATAAATAATATAACATGTACCTAATGCACCATTGAAGTTTATGGATCAAATCCGCTTTCCTAGCCAAGATGTACTTGCCTTACAAAGGCTCTCAGACAGTTGGTTATAGCTTTCTGATTCACTACCCAGTTCATCTCTAACACTGTGATGGGGCTGGAGATGATTCATTAACAAACTGCAGTTACTTTACCCTACCATCCCTTTAAGACACTGTTTAAATGGGCTGTGAAACCGGTTACTATATTAGCTCTTAGTCCATTAAGAGCTTTTCAGTCTAAAAGAGAAATTTCCTAGCTCGAGACCTTGGGTGGTTTTCTTATTTTGCACTGCCTGAGCACTGTACAAGGGACACAGGACAGTGAATACAGCCTAAGGCTTTCCACTTATAACCTGCCTCAGGTTTCTCCAGCTAGATGAATGCTTCAATTTCTCCAAAATAAACAGAGTTTCTTTAGATGTATGATTGCACATCCGTGTTTACAGGTCACTAAACTGCAAATCCAATTCAAATTTCTTGTGTTTGGGGGAACTGTATCCCTGGATGCAATGTGCCCTCTGAGCATGCATAATTTGAAACAGATGGCTCAACAGATGAGCTGCCAAACACACAAGGCCAATTCAAATGCCATCCAAAAGTAAAAGTGAAGTGGGATAAAAGTTTTCCTTGTCCCACTTTACATAAACAGGGCCTATCTGCTTGGAAGATGCTCTTTTCTCATTTTCTGCCTTTCTACTTATTCTTTTCAAATATGGCATGCTCTAGAAAACAAATTCAGTTTTACCAGCTACCAAGATTTTATCATATATTTTCCAATTTTTCGTTTGTTTTTTCAATAAAGCTCCAGCCTCTGGAGTTAAGAGCTTGCATGGTTTATTTGAGCTTTAATTAAAAAAAGCCAACAAGAAAGCAGCAAAATATAGGACCTTTCTAGCCTTCAGGTTGCCAAGAAAAGCTTGAAAATGTAAGCCCTGAGGGTTCAGAGACCAAAATTCCTTTTTAACTTGTGCTTTGGTTGGCAGGGCTTAAGTACAAATAAATAATTTAGAATGCCTGGAATATCAAGTTTGCTGATTTCCCATTTAAACAACCTGATATAGGAACAACCACCAGAAAGTTCTCCCCAGCTTGTAATACTTCCTAGCCTTTCCACAGGACCCCCTGCCAAGCACTTGGTCCATGGCTTGCTTAAGTGGAGGCATTGTTCCTGCTGGCATTATTATGCCTTAAGCAATGCCTTCACTGTAAAGTAAACCTGATTTAAAGCTACCATATGTCTTGATTTTCCCAGATATGCCAGTTTTTTCCATCTGGATTTTTTTCCTGACCGCACACACACATCTATGTACATATATGTCTGTCTTTCAATCTGCCCATCTCCCCAAACTCTGTATCTAGCTGTCTGAATTTCTTAACATCAGGAATCCTGACACAGTACATTCAAAAAAACCCAGAGAATAACAGATTGCATACTGCAGAGTTTCTCTGTGCATGAAAAAATCAAACATTTCCAAGAAGTAATTACACTGTCTGAGCATTCATGGCACAGAATATGCCCATGTTGCTACTGGGAACAGAAATGACAGACATCACCTGAATCAGTCAAGCGCCACTAAGATCAGTGACACTGCAGAGTATTACCTATGCTTCACACAGTCACTGCATCAGCTGACATTGCACTGATTATTCCCAGAAATCTTTAAAGTACTACAATGCTACAATTAAGGATTTGTGGGTATGCAGGATTCAACCTGAAAACCACAAAGAAATTGCAAGGTGAGTTCACTTCACAGCCAAGACAAATACTCAGGGTATAAGATTGGTCCACTACCTACAAGCAAAAAAACATTGTCCTCTTCATGTTTTGGAAATTCAGTGCAATGAGTAAATTTAATGCAGTGACTCTGTAGCGATTAAATGTATGAGACATCACCCCTGATATTTAAGTGATTAAATTCCCATTCAACAGCATAAAGCCAAGTAGACATAACATTTCACAGACAGAATGGGTTAATGTTATCAATATGTAAATGATAGTTGGATTAGGGAAAACTGTGGGTAGGGTTTTGTTTTGTCTAAAATTGTCAGATATGTAAACCAAAATCTGACAGACTGATAAGACAACAGTTCAATTGCTAATGATTTTGCTGTATTCAGAAAAGCTGCATCTTTTCTCTAGTTGGCATACTAGAAACAGCATAATTAGAACTACTCGGCATAAACCTGAGAGTGTAATACTAATGAAAAGCTCAGATCCTCCTCTTTTCTTATGCAATATGAACAGCAGAGCTTAACTTCAGGTATTTACATGCTTTAATCTTTAAGTCAATGGGATAAGTTTTGCTCTTCATTATGTGCATGTAAGCACATCAACACCAATGGAACACACAACTATGAACAACTTTTGGCCTCTTCGGCCTGTACTGGAAATACCTGACTAAACTCATGCTTTTGTTTGTTGATATCTTATTTCCAGAGACTTCAGGCTGCTAATCTACAAACTATATTGCAAACTTGACCAGTAAATTAAAACAAACTATTTATTGTGTATACCTCAAGTAAATACACAACTGTAAGAAACTATGACATCCTAAACACTACCAACTTGAGCTTATGCTATGGAAAACAAAGTCTCACTGTATACTGCAGACTATTTTTATAGTCAGACTTGCTTGTTAGTATATTCCTCACAAGTTTATTTAAAAAAATTAATCCTCTTGGGCAATGGAAAGCAAATGATGTAACTCTCCATTTTGACAATTGTCTAGAGAATTCGGTTAACTCCAGTAGTATTTACTGGTTTTAATACTAATGTTATTGTAGCATTTGCTTAGAAGTTATGTTCCAGTTACTGTTCAAATTAAATAGTTTATCAGGGCACTGGGAAGTCCAAATAGAACAGACTGAACTTTTGAAACTTGGAAGCAAACAGATTCAACAAGGCCTGGATTTTCATCAAGTTCTTGGCTTACAAACTGAGTAACAGAGCCACCCTGTGTGTGCTGCTGCCTGAGCTGAGTAGGATTCCCTTTGTTTCAGTCCATGACATCTGGGCGTATTTCAGGAGTTCCGAGCAACTTCAGCTTCAGTGAAAATCAGTGAAACTGCTAATGTTAGAAAATGGGCAAAATAAGGTTCAACTACTAAAATGTAAAATTAAGCTGCAGCATCATTAAGAATAGCCCACAGAAATTCCACTCTTTTACTGGTAAAAAAATCCAAACAACCAACCCAAGTTCCTCCTTTAAAGGATACCTATAGAGTCCCTTAGCTAACTCTGTAAAAATAAGAACATAATATAAGAATAGAGGTAGAGGCTCAGAATAAAGGTTCAAATAGCCCAGTGTCCTGTCTCCAGCACCGGCAATACCTACTAGCTATGGAAGGTGGTAGGAGTCGATAAGCATGTAGTGAGACTGCCCAGTGTCCTGTCTCCAGCAGTGGCAATAGCTAGTAGCTATGGAAGGTGGTAGGAGTAGATAAGCATGTAGTGAGACTGCCCTGGTGTATTTCCCAAACCTCTAATAATTTACAGCTCAGAAGTCACCTAAGCTGGAGTTGTTTAATTGGTGTGAGCGGTTGTTTTAGTCTAGACAGCTGACAAATGTGTCCTATAATATGTCCCGGGCTTTTGTCTTCATACTGCTAAGGTTGGAAACCTAGCCAGGGTGTGCTAGGGCTTTCCCCTGATCTTTGAACCAGGGTTTTCTTCCTGCTGATACCAAGCTGATGAAGCTGCAGGAGATGCTGCTGTGAACCAAAATCTCACTTCCTCTGGAAATCAGGCGTGGCTGCATTCTGCACATGAGTCTGCTAGTTCACACATAGCTGGAATAGTCTCCTGACAACTCCTGAGAGCTGTCAAAAGTAGCAAACCACCCATCTGCTCTCTAAATTGAGGTCCAAGCGCAGATCATGATTTTTGGGGAGCAATTTGAGTTTATTTTGCCAATTCTGGTGGCTACTTTTCTTCTACTACATCAGTTCTCTGCTTCTTTCTCCATTTCTCATGGAAAAGAGAGAGTTGAGTAGGCTGAAAAAATAATTTCTGCATTTTTGCTTCCATCAGAACAAGGAGGAAGCAAATCCTTTAAGCAGGCACCAAAAAGGATTATTTTAATTCTCAGATAAGAAGAAAAAGACTTCTCCAATTTTTGGTAGGATAAACCTTGCTACCTTTGTCTCCCATCCTTATACAAGAAACAGTAACCCTAAAGAAAAATCTTTTTGGCATCCCAAATTAAGGGCAATGTTAGATGAGGGATTATACTGTATACAGGGCTCCTCCTATTTATAAATCACTGGGAGTGATTCTAGATCTAAAGTAAAATGATTTGGCCTTAAATCCCAGAATGAGATACAGAAGGAGCTGGAAACTGATTCTAAATTGACACAACTTAAACTTAGTTTTAACAGATATCCCTTTAATACTTCTAGCTAATGAAATAAAATGACTAATAGAAGCATTCATGGGATAGTGTTCATTCTATATACTTGTATTTTATGATTGATTGCTCAGCTCTAGGTCTCCTTGACTTTACTTTTATCCTCTCTTTCATCTCTTTAGATTTCCCATCTAGTAGCCTGAAAATTACCAGTGTGCTGATTTTGGCTGCGATAGCGTTAATTTTCTTCATGGTAGCTAGGATGGGTCTATGTTTTGGATTTGTGCTGGAAACAGTGTTGATAATACAGAGATGTTTTCATTATTGCTAAGCAGTGCTTACACAGAGTCGAGGCCTTTTCTGCTCCTCATGTCACCCCACCAGCGAGGAGGCTGGGGGTGCACAAGAAGTTGGGAGGGGACACAGCCGGGACAGCTGACCCCCACTGACCAAAGGGATATTTCATACCATATGACATCATGCTCAGCATATAAAGGTGGGGGAAGAAGAAGGAAGGAGGGGACATTTGGAGTGATGGCAGTTGTCTTCCCAAGTAACTGTTAGGCGTGCTGGAGCCCTGCTTTCCTGGAGATGGCTGAACACCTGCCTGCCAATGGGAAGTGGTGAATGAATTCCTTCTTTTGCTTGGCTTGCGTATGTGGCTTTTGCCTTACCTATTAAACTGTCTTTATCTCAACCAATGAGTTTTCTCACTTTTACCCTTCCGATTCTCTCCCCCATCCTGACACAGGGGGAGTGAGCGAGCAGCCGTGTGGGGCTTAGTTGCCGGCTGGGGTTAAACCATGACACATAGTCAGACTTATGCTTAAGTCTAATACATTATTTCTGATATTTACTTGGACAAAAAAAAAAAAAGAGAAGGAAAAAGATATTTTTCCTCCAGATTTTAATAAGACTTTGTACCAGACAGCATGGATACTGTTCATAACAGTCTAAAAATATGCATATATTTTGGAACCTACTTGTGTATGTGTATACACTAGCTTTAAATACGAGCTTTGATATTGCTGTATCTATTAACAACAAATAAATATAGTGTATAAAGAAAAAATAAACACTCCTTACTGAAAATAAACATGGCATGTAATCCTTATGATTAGGGACAATACTCTTTAAAATATTAAATCAGTTCTTACCTTTTCCCTTGCTAAATTTGCTACACATCAAATTCTACTGTAAATAGTCTAAATTTTGTGAGAAGACAATGTATCTATTGCATTCTTGCAAAACGAGTTGACTACAAAGAGCAAGTAACCTTATTTGAAACATATTAATAGGCCAAACACTATGAAAAGAGGTGATGGTGGGAAAGCTTTGGGAAAAGAGATTATGCTTATTTGCCTTTTTGTACCAGTGGGCTGCATACCAGGGCTGCAGTGAAGTAAACATTCCAGTTGAGCAGCATTCCTCTGTATCTTTTCAAAGTCTCTGTGGGGACTAAAGTAGAAATCACTTATTTGCAGTTGAGAAAATAGCACAGACTTCTGCATTAAATTTTAAATAAATTCCGCCCACAGGATGATAAGATGCTTAAATCAAATGGTGAGACGTTACCCATCTAAGCAATGCATTAGGAGTATAAAATGTGATTCAGCATGCTGTGAACTCTAAACTCTTGTACTCAGTAAAGACATCAGGCCTGTTGTTCTCAAGACTAAATTATGATTTGTTGTAAGTTTTATAATAAAATAATACTAAGATTACAGGGAATCGTTCACCCTGCAAAATTCATTCCAGCATTTTTCTAGTTGCTAGATTGATTTCCAGATTACCAGAGCTCAGTCTGCGTGCAGATGGAAAATAGCTCATATACCTGTTTCTTCAGTATAAAGGCTAGGCAAATCTTTTAATTCTTTTGGACTAAATTTATAGTATATTTAAGTTACAGATTTTGTTAGAAGGTGCTTTCCTTATTAAATTTATATTGCTGTTAATGCCTTCATCTCTGAACACTGAACGATCTCAAGTGTGACACGGTCATGTGGGAGGAATTTTCTGCCCTCTGTGTAAAGGCAGCACAGAAGATACCCACATTTCTAAATGGCAAAGCCCCTCAGCAAGTTCAGAAACTTACTTCTTGAAGAAATGTCGAGTCCTAAAATGTCAGTTTACATCTATTGCAACTCCCAGATAAGGTTGTTATGTCAAACTGTCCTGCAAAACTGTAACCTGACTTTACTCTTTTATGAGACCATAACAAAATTGAAGTTATGTTATTGTTATAAAGCTACTCAAATTTATAATGCCCTTAAAATGTGTTTCTCTGTAGACCTTGTAACAGGATTTGGTCAGTGAGTCACTTGAATTGCTTAACTGAATACCAACACACCCTGTTTTTAACACACACTGCAACATCTGACAAACCTTTCCCAGTCCTGTAAAGTATCGGTGCCAGTTAGGTGAGTCAGCTGCGTCTTTGCTGCATCATCCTCCAGACATACAGCACTACTAGAGAGGATTAAATAACTACAGGTAAAATAAATCTTAGTTTCAGAATCATCTCTATTTTAAATGCAAGAGAGGTTCTTCAGCCATTTCTTAAATGGTACCACATTTTGGCTGAACACATTCCATGTGTTTTGGGGAAACGGCTCCAATATCATAAGTCTCCAGTGCAGCTCTAAACATGCCATGAAAGGATGAGAATCTGGGCAATAATAAGGCAGATCTTTATAATGTTCAGAAAGAAAAGTCCCTTCTCTTGTGAAACCTAGTCCAAACACAGCCATAAGCTATAAGTAGAAACAGAACAGGGACTCTGAGGCCTGAGGACTTTAATTCCATACAGCCTGTTGTAATTTGATTTCTTCTGGCGTATGCTAATATGGAGTCATTTAGAAGACTCAGAAAGGTCTGCTTAGCCCTCAACAAGGTTCCTCATCCCTGACCTAGATGAATTTATGACAATTCACTAAAATCAGAGAAAAACTAGATTAAAATGGAAAGGATTGGGAAAATGTATTGCTAATGGCTTTTATTTGCTGGGATCATACGCGAATTGGCAAGAAAGGCCCAGTACAGAATTATTTTTTTGCCTCGGAAAGACAGAAAACCAACTACTCTCTTCGTTCCACTGTAGTGCTGAATTTTTTTAATAAACATTTCTATTAAAAACAGTGACAGTATAATAAATCTATTCAGAAAATCTACTTATGATGGCACTTATGGGCATACTTGATTTAATTATCTTCTTTTAAGAATGACTGCTTGTAGGGTAAAGGTGATTCTCTCCCATCTATCTTCCTCTCCATAACCCCGTAAACCAAACATAATTCTGAGGAAATAAAATAAAAAATGTTCAGGCTCTGACATTGTTCCTATTCTCAGTGTAGTCAGCATACGCATAGAGGGACTAGAAAGTACCTCTAAAGGACAGTAGGAGGAGACTGAAGATGACACAGAAGGCTTCATCTTCTACTTGATTGTAGCTTGTTAGGACATTTGTTACACATTAAAAAAAAAATCAAATGGAGGAAATTTTTTCACAAAGGTACAAATAAAAGATATTACTTGCTACCAACAACCAGAAAAAGAATTATCCACCATCAGGCTAAAAGATAATTTCTTAATTATGATGATTACGTTGTCAGTAGTTGACACAGTGACCTGATAGGACAAGAAATACAAAATGAAACTACCAGCCCATTCCTGAAGCAGGAAAAGAAAAGGAAACAAATTGCATTTGTTCTCTTCTCAAATGGCTTCCTTATGTTCTACAGAAGCTCAAGCAGTTGCAGCTGTTGGGAGAAGCTAAAGCTACTTTCACTGCTTCCAGTCACACTCCTAGACACCCTTAAGGAAACCCACAAGCCACACAACTTCATCACTGAGGTTCTTCAACATTGATTCAGCTATAACTTCAGGAAAATTTACAATAGAAAAGCATTTTCCTCTTAAAGAATCAGACTTTCAGTATACTCCTGCTTCTCATTCCCTCCACCCTGGTCCTTCACTGGTATTTACTCTAAATCAGCAGTTCCTTCCTCTTGGCTAGAAACCATACAGATTTAAACTGTAATGGCCAAAAAAACCCAGATGTAATTTATTGGACAAGCTTGGACAAAGGAAAAGAACACAGAAGAAATTTTTAAAAGTAGGGTGCAAGTTGGGATGTCCTGGAAAACACAGTAAGGATTGGACATATCTGAGGTTTCCCCCTACATTCCTGTTGGGACAGTCTGAATACTCCAGAGGCTACTTTATGGGCTAAACATTGTGGCTGGTCGGGAAATCTGTGTGTGGCTGGGACGCTACAGCATGATAATTTAATTGAGGCCTCTGTGTGGCAAGAGAATGATGCTGGACAAGATTTTCAGCTGATGGAGCAGCATATAAAACAGAGGCAGCACAAGGTAACAGCTGCTGCTTTCCGCCCAGTTCTGTTGATGTACGTAATTCTCTCAGATGACAGTAAGTACTTTACTTAATGTTAAAGAGGGTGACATACTAGTCTAATTTAAGTTTTGTAAAATATGGAGAACATCACAATAAAACTGTCTATAATTACAGAAAATAACAGCTCTTTGTAACTGTTCCAAATTGGATACAGACGGAACATGTTAAAGTAAACTAAATTATTCTATTAAGGAAGTAACTTACTAACTTCTATTTTAAGTAATTTATTCAAAATCATCGATGCTGATGATGTAACATACGAAGTATATAAAGGTAGGTTACATCACAGTTGTGGCTGATTTCAGTTTGTTGATTTGTTTATATGAACTAAAATGTTTGTACTGATCTTTCAAAACAATTTGAATGGGCACCTAGAATCTTTATCAGAAGATAATTAAGCCTAATTCCTTCAACAATGCCCTCATGAACCATGTTCAATATATACTGGAGTAATCTAATATACACAGAAGACACATCATCCTGGCATGCCAAGAAAGTACATAAACCTATATGATATTGTATCCTGAATGCTGATAACAGACTATAATTTCTTATGTATTTATTTCAATTTGTGTGGGTTTTTTTTTGAAAAACAATGATTCTCTGATCTCTGCTAAATTACGTAAAGAGAATATCCACACTACATTTCTAAAAGAAACCTTGAGATGAATTCCCCTTTAACACAACTTTTCCACCTACTCTAGGGCTTTTAAGGTTTAGCTAAATTGAGCTAGCTAAAATACATGCTTTTTCTAGTGGAGACAAGTCTTTGGCACACTTCCCCTCAAAAAAGTCAAAGAGAACAAAGAACTAGTAAGATATTCAGCGTATGCTGAAGTTCAGCACATTCAGCCTCTGGCAAACCAAGGTAAATAGAAAGCTCTTCTGTCAAGAATTTCTCATTGAGAATGCTCTGCCTACAGACAGCCCTTTAACAGTTAAGCCAAGAGGTTTTTTGCACAAGCTCTTTGCATAGTTTCAACACTTGTGGTATAATACAGTCAAAGTAGTGATCTGAGATAATAAAGCTTCAGTCCAACTACAGCTTTAAATGGTAGTACTAGTAATGTTCTGGCACCATCTGATGTTTTTTGTTTTGCTTGCCTGGGTATAATCTCTAGGCAGCCACGCTTTGTTTAGTCAGTGAAACTAAAGAAGAAAACAGACTACTAAGGTCATATGCAGCTTGAAAGAGAACGTTATCAAAATTAACAAGCTGGGTTTCAAGACTGAATTGCGCATTAGCTAGATTAAACTGGTAACACCACGCATAAACACACCACCAGGTGACTCCAAGGAGTATTATAAAGTCAGTGCCATAAATTCCACTTGGTAACAAACTAGCAAGCAATGTGACGTCTGAAATGGGAAGATTAATTAGAAATATGGAAGTATTTCTTATTTTCTAAAATCAAACACAGAAGCTCTGCCTTTGAGTGATTCTTTTTCACAAAAGGGGTAACTGGGGTGATTTTTCTATTAAAATTAGCTAACTTAGTATATTGCATTGTTTTAAGACACTAGACCTATCTCAGCCCTACTATAAAGGGATTTTTATATTAAAATCATAAAAAGAAAAAATTGGGTTTATATTTGGTTAAAAAAAGGAATAAGTTATTCCATGAATACCGTAAAGATTGGATGACAAACACAAACCTCACAGTAAAAGCACTATTTCTACTGCTATATTGTCGATCCCTGGGAAGGAACATGAGTATCTCTATGGGTCCTTTGAAGCTCTTATGTTAAAGTACAAGTGAAGTTACGTACTTATGTCAGAGAAGATCAGCGCCAAAGAACATGCCTTGCACTGAACAACAGATTTACAATTGTCTATAGCTCCTGGGGAATTCATTCCACATTCTTGGATCAGACCACAGGAAAGCTGTGTCCCATTTAAATAAGACTTGCCCTTAAAATGTTATCTCGAGTCCTGAATGTTTTTTATACACCCTGGACACTGGCCACATAGCCCCTTCAGGAAAAGACCCAGGCCCTTGGACTCGACTGGTAAGCCCGACAGGCACTTTGGACAGGCAAACCACAGAACGGCAAAGGGACAGGCACAAGAGCGAAAGAAATTAAAAGGTGCCGTGGTGCCAAGTATTTTAGGGAACAGGGTAACGCCCTCCCGTCCTCACACAACCGAAGCACCAGGGCGTCGTGCCCTCCCCACCCTACCGCCACCGCGCAGCCCTCCCTCACGCCTCGCCCTCTGCCTCCCCTGCGCCGTGAGGGGAAGCCCCACCACTTCAGGGACCAGGATCCCTCAGGCAGCACCCGCAAATCCAAGTCCTCCCGACGCCCAGGCTCCTCTCGCCCGCCACCCTCCTCACCACAGGCTACCTCGCTCCCGCCCGCCTTTCCGTTGTCTTCCCTCGCCCCGCCCCGCCCCGCCTCCAGCCGTTGGGCTGCCTGCCCCTCCCCTCCCCCCGACGCACGTCCCCGCTGCGCGCGCAAACCACGCCCCTTCCCCACCGCCCCCCGGGGAAGTGTGGCTCCTGGCCCCGCCCCCTCGCTGCGTGCCCCGCCCCCTTCCCTCCTGGCGGCCGCCGTGTCGCTCCCCTGCTCCCCTCACCGAACGGGCGGTGTGTGTGGCGGCGGTGCCGGTTCGGTGCCTAAGATGGCGTCTATCATGGAGGGCCCGCTGAGCAAATGGACCAATGTCATGAAGGGCTGGCAGTACCGCTGGTTCGTGCTGGACTATAACGCCGGGCTCCTCTCCTACTACACGGTGAGGGGCAGCGGCGGGCCGGCCGGGTGAGGAGCCGGGAGACCGGCTGAGGCGCAGGGTGGGGGTGGGGAGGGGACTCGGGGCGGTGTGAGTGCTCGGGTGGCCAATGGGGAAGGAGGAGGCGGCGGGAGCAGCCAATGGGGTGGCCCTGCGGGGAGATTTATCGGTGGGGGCGAGCGGCGTTGTTATTGTTGGCGGCCGGGGCGGGGGGAGGGGGCGGCTCCGGGGCGGGGTCGTTGGGCGGGAGCGGCCGTTGCCCCCCTCGCGGGGAGTTCCCTGGCGGCCGGTGGCTCCGGAGCCGGCGTCGCCGGCGGAGCGCGGGAAGCCGTAGGCGGCTCCCGCCGCACCCCGGGGCCTCGCCCCCACCCGCGGTCGATGTGGCGACGCCTCTGCCCCGGGGGAGCGGGGCCGGCCCGCTCGCGCCGGGTGGTCCGCAGCCTTGCTCGGTGACGGCCTGGGGCTCCTGGGTCCCGCCGTCTCAGCGCTCCCCTCTCTGCCCAGCGGGAACTTGCTCTCGGCCTGATTCGGCCGCTCTGCCCGGGGCGACGGGCCCGCGAGGGTGTCGCCTCCCCGGGCGGCTGGCCTCAGAGACGTCTGCGCGGAGCTGCGATCTTCTCTGTCGCTTCTTAGCCGAGGGTCACGGGCACGTTGTCGCTGCACACGCCGAGTTCGCCGCCTCAACGGCGGGTTGCTTCCCAGTTCGAGACTGACTTTCCTCTTTCCGTTGAGGACTTCCTACTTCCCAGCACGAACTTTTAAAGTGCGGTCGATTAAGAAACAGTGCTGTTTTCCTTGATGTTTTTAAAAATTTTTTTATTTTATGTGTAACCACTGACAGATCCTGACTTGCTAGCTTGTTCGGCTTCTTATATAAAAATGTGAATTAAGTTGCCAATATTTTAACAGTACAGATTCGTTTTTTCAGGGATATGCCCTTAAAGGAGAAGGCTAACTGGCTGAACCACTTGCATGCACGGATAAGTTTTCTTAGCGTGGAGCAATTACTATTAGTGTGTCAGTCTAGATAAAACACAAATTTAACCAGTAGTCAATTGTAATAGATTTACAGCAAATAACCTGGAGTATCATGCTGTCTGTGAAGGTATATTCATATGGAAGCGTTGCATATAAAACTTTTTTTCCGTACATCTGGATTTCCAGCCCTACTAGGAGAGAGCTTATCTCTCCAGACCTAGGAGTTTATAAGGCTCTCAGCATAAAACAGTTACAGACTCTCAAACAATTTTGGTTCATGTGGGTTCAAAATCCCTCACCTGGGATATGGATGGAGAAATAAAAGTGCTTTTATAGTTGCTTTTTAATGGCTGTTCAAATGTCGACTGTTTGACTGAGATGAATTAGTGAGCGTAGTCTAAGTAGAGGTCCAAGGTGCAAAGTCATTTAATGCTTAGCTACAGAAATAGAAACATTTGCTGATGACTAGTGCGTATAATAATAATTCTGGTTATTGCACTGACTTTCATTCTATGGTCTTCACCTGTGCAATAAAAATCAGTTCTTAAATGTCATTATTTCCTATGATAGGTGTCCCTACATATGCATGACACTTTTATTTTGTATCATTTATTATGTTCTCTGTTATTATAATGACTTTCAGTTCACAAATTTAAAAATCCTTTTTTTAACTACCTGTCCTAAAAAATTCAAGTTGGGTTCAGGAAATCAAATCATGTTCTCTGCTTTGTGTGCCTTTACCACTAAGAAATGCCTGCAGTTAACATTTACTTTGGAATGCTTTCCTTATCCATGTGCTATCTTTTCTGCACATATGT
Source organism: Harpia harpyja (assembly GCF_026419915.1). Taxonomy (NCBI): domain Eukaryota; kingdom Metazoa; phylum Chordata; class Aves; order Accipitriformes; family Accipitridae; genus Harpia; species Harpia harpyja. Next base: position 38,765,826 of record NC_068950.1, read on the forward strand.
CTGTAAAGCACTTGTTTTGCCAATCTGTAGACATCTGAATTCATTCTTATACCTAAGGGTGTGTATTGTGTTGAAAGACTGGCTGCCAGAAGAACGGGTCCTTCAGCACGCATGCTTCTTTGCATGTGCTGGCATGATTACTCATAGGGCTGTAGGGTCAGCTGGAGCATGGGTTTGAAAGATAATTCAGATCAAGTCCCAGTTGACCGCATGCCTCACAAGTACTAATATTAGCATTGAGAAGGTAGTGGGATACTGTTTCTTTCAGCTCTACCTTTAGTTTTAGAGTAGTAACTCCTGAATGGTAGTTTATAAGGCTGTGGTACATAAGCAACATTAATTTGGAATGTTAGCAGGTTTTGGGGCTTTATTTATGTGGGGAAATGGCCTGCTGTGATTCTGTATATGCAGACTTGTATTTTGAATTAAAGGTTTACCTATGTGATCAGGTACGTAGGGTCGTGTACTCCATTCCCTCTGAGCCAGTTTCAGTCTGAAGCAAATAGTTGCCTTGCTCTGCTTGTGTAAGTGTAACTGAATGATTTTTGAGCCTGAAACTGGCCCTTCCCTGTGAGCGTAATGCAAGGGTGGGGTAGGCTGGGATTGTTTCAACCTGGCTATATAGACGTGCAATCTGGAAACAGTTTTGCTGATAGGAGAGATTGCAGTTAACTGATCAACTTTTAACTGCTCATCACCTCTCACAGACTTCTTAGCCTATTTCAATCCAGAAAGTTGCACGTGCAGGAAACACTTTCTCCAGTAGATCCAATAACCAGTAGAGCCAATTAACCTTTGGCAGAGGAGCTGTGGAAAACTGCAGGGTAATAACTTATGATGCAGCTGAACTTTTCATCAGAGCTAGATCCAGAAATGTATGTTTCTTCATAGGTGTGTCCTTGCACTGTTTTATTTAGTCGTCTTTGGTAGTAACTTAAAATAGACTGCAGAAAAGTACCCTTAATGTGGGATAAACATTCAGAGTTAGTGTAGAATAGTATTGCACTTGTGAGGAAAAAAAAAAAAAAAAGCAAGCACCTGAATTAGTATGCTGTCTTTTGGTAAAATGAGTAGTTGTTAACCTAAATATGTTTTGGAGACATACATCAGAAGCAAATGAATTCAATTAAATTTACATTTCTGACCTAATTAGAACTTTCAAGGAGCAAGTCAAAAGATTTTACGTCAAGTCTGAGTCAGCAAAAAAAAGAGAATTTAATGTTCACACTTATTTCTGTTTTCTTTTGTGTATTCCTTCCTCTCTACTTAGTTGTATTGCAGTGAACACTAGTAGTACTACTTGCAAGTGTGAATGCAAATGCTTCTCACATGCATTTCCAAGCTGTTTTACAAAGGTTTTATACAATGCCAAATTGTTTGCTCTTTTCCCACTTCTGTAGTTTGTGGGTTTTTTTCTCTTTCAGAATAGAAATGTACATCCTCAAATTTGCTTATGATTACATTTGTTTAAAGTTATTTATGAATTATATATTTCAGAGAGTATGATCTGGACTTGTCATCCATATATTTTATTTACAAGGTTTTGCTCGAATAAATGATTGTCTGATATCAGTAAATGGTTACTTTTTTCTCCTTTTTTTTTTTTTTTGAAGAGCAAAATGTGAAATAAATATGTGTCATTTTGGATCAGTTTGACCAGTGGTTTGACAAATTATTTCTTTTTTCCCCTCAATATTCTTTGATTTGTGAATCCACCAATGTATTCTCTTGAAGGTGTAGCAAATGTACATCTACTGAAGCATTGTGTTTTTTTCAGTGTGTAGTTGGCTGCATTGACAATACTTAACAGAAGAGTCTCGATACGGCTCATTTCTGCCTTCTGATGGCACAGGAGCTGTAAAGTTGTTCCGTGAGCTGGATTCCAGCTGAAAAATAACTTTCTGCAGATTTATTTTTTCAGCTGAATTTGTTCTGTCGTTTGTTTTCCGCATGTCAGTATAAAAATATGTGTTGGCATTATATTGGAAGATAGCATGAAGACAAAGAAATGGCTAGGGAGAAAGAGGGAGTTAAACACAATTTGCTTTTTGTTTACGTTTTCTGGCAGAAGTGCTGTCTTAAATACACATCAGCTATAGCCTTGATTACCCTTGGGAATCCTGTAGAAATAATCCAGAGAACGCCTCAAGGTTGAAAATCTGATTTAAATTATTGTTTTAAGTGTACTCTTTAAATAAATATTTTAATTGTATAATAAATTAAAAGCAGAACTGGCATAGCTATGCAAACAATGCTAAAACCAGGGCTAGTGGATAGGAAGGTCAGTTCCTTAAAATATTTTAAAACTTTGTGGATATTTGGCATATGGTGGTATTGAAAGGAGAACTGTTCAAAATGGTGTAGACTTAAACAGCTGCCTTGTATAGCGAATGAGGGTTGCAAGAAAAAATAGGTGTGTATGACAACTCCATAGTGTGTATTCTTGAAATAAAACTGGGTGGCCTCCCATCATCTTAAGGGTTCTTGCACCAATAAATGCCTGAAGAATAGATTTAAATGCTTAGATATTCTGTTGTCGCTTTGTTAATCATTCTATCAAACTACTTTTAAAAACATATGCTGGTTGAATGCTTTCAGAGGCAAAATCTGTGTGAAAACAGTTTTTAGGAGGAAGTAGTTGTGGTGGTGTAGAAATATTTTTCCCCTCATGCTTTTTAAAGATTGCTGGTAGTTAGCAACTTCAATACTGGTTGTACTGTATTGAAGAACTGCTTGTGGATTGTACAATCCAGATACTGAGGGGGGGACTCAAATTTTGTAGCAGTTTCATGAACCTTTGGTGGTGAACTGAAAACAAATCTTGTTAACTTGATTTCAAATGATGCCTCTGAAGCTGGAGTCATGGCTCAGTGCCCCTATGGTAGAGACTTTCAGCTGAATGTGTTTTCCTGCTTTTTCCAAATACAGTTTCTCAAACAACAGCTGTGTGCAAAAATCCTAAGAAAACAGGAAAAAAACCCATCTGCTTTTGCACAAACATTCCCCTTGAGGTCTCTGCATTCCCTTCTCAGCTGAGGTGACACTTTTTCCTGTGATAACTTGATCTGCCATGTGCACTGCAAACAGCATAGTGAGTCTAATAAAACCAAACAAAACTATAAGCAGACTAGGTATAATAAGAAAAGGAATTCTGAATTTATGGACACAGGATAAAAACTATTGATTGCTATTATGCAACACTAAATTGAATTTTGTACATAGTTTTAGCTTTGTATCACGGGTTTTGATGCACTGAATAATTTGTTATAGGATTATAATTTAAGTAGTCGACTCCTCTTTAGTAGTTAGGTTATGGGTCTGGTTTTAAGTCTCCCAATACTTGATCATCCCTTTGCAGTGCATGTCATTGGCATTTCTCATCCAATATAAACATACTGTGTCTCTTCAGAATTGTTCAAAAATATTTGATGGGTTAATTTTGTACTGGCACTGAACTGCATGTCGTCTGTCCTCTCAAAGCTAGCCATATTGTCTGCTCCATTAATCTGATGAAGTGAAGCTGGGTGCTCATGTAGGGTCTGGATCAAGATGGGTACAGTTTGGCACATCAGAAGAATACAGATCATGCACTAACTGTGGATCCAAAGAAAACCAGTTCAGTGCTAAATCTGTTCACTTACCTGCAAAATCTCATCTACTGCACATTTTTTATATTTTCTTTTTTAGGTGTGCAAAATAAAACCAGTAGCAATCTAGAAGATCAATTTTTGTTGTTGCTGTTAGATTACAACTTAGTTTAAGGTTTCTAGCTATTTAAAAGTCTTTCCTTAATGCAGGTCGGGAATGGAGCAGTTAAGCTGAGTCTAATGAGCTAATAAATTGTCAGGTGAGAGATATAATTTAATGAATAAGCTTTATTTAAAATAACTTAGAATTATACAGTATGAACTTATAATAGCAATTACAGTATGTAGAAATTTGGAAAGATCAACATGGGGATCAGATACCCAGTCCTGTTGCAGATATAGGCTGTTTAGTCTGTAGCTGTACTTCTTGGGGAAGAGGCTGAAGGGAGGGTCCTATGATTGTGCTGTATCTTTTACACCTTGATCCAGTTATGGCCTCTCGTGTATTAATTTCTTGTGGGATTCTATAAGCAGTGTAATGCTTTTCTATGTCAGGAACCATAAATTGTTGCCTTACCTTTTTCAGATATACATGGCATCTATTGGGGTTAAGTGAGCCCCAGTGGCATCCTCAGTTATTGCTGCCGTGTTTTGGTTCCTGCTTTATGACTGCATCCACAAAAGCCAAAGCTTTAGCTACAGAAACAACATGGCTGCCCCTGTGCTCAAGGAGGTCCTCCTCTGAGACTGGGGTGTGCCTTGCAAGGGAGCTAGAGGAATGCTGGGCTGGGAACACCATGTAAAGTTGTTGGATTTTATTTCTGCTTGGAAAATGAGGGTTGCCTTAGCATTTGATGAGAACAATGACTATTATGGAAAGTGGTCCAAACTAAAGCTTCTCCTGTAGATGTAGTTAACTGCAAAAATCACTGTTTATAAATAGAGCTTATTCCATGTTCTTCATACCTAACAGGAAATAAATGTCATAAGTGGTTTTGCTCATCTGTGTAATTATGTTAGAGATTTCCTTGACAGCACTGTGTGAATCAAAAATGTATCTCTTCAAGTTCTGTGTACTTCTGCACAAGCAGAATTTGTGCCTGAGAAGATTTGGAGGCAGACAGCAGCTGGGTTTTTGAAATCTTAAACTTTCTGTGCAACAGCTAAAACTCAAATGAAATAGCAGCAGTTCTAAACATTAAGAAGGGCTGGGGGCCTTTGGGGGGGGGTAGGATTTTAATTTTGTTTTGTTTTGTTTTAAATAGACCCAGGCATTATTTTAATTTCTCTAAGAAGTTGTGGGTTACCTGAAATGCCTTATGTTAGATCAGTTCTGTATTTGATCAAGTTCACTGTGTGGGTGTGAAAAAGAAACCAATAAAGGCCATATTTTGGGGGGAGATACCTACATTCCCCCTGCACTAATACTGTATAGCTTTGTTCATTTTTACAAACTTTTATTTGAGTTTCAGCTGAAATTTATCTCATGTTGCTGTCTGCTTGTAACCTATTCAAGTCCATTATCACCAGAATCAGTACACTGTGTATTGAAAGTTTATTGAAAATGTCATTTTTTCTGGTTATAAAACTGATCACTGAAAAAAGATAGCTTCATATTAAAACCTTAAATAAAAAAAGAACGTAAAACGTGACTTTTTTCTTAGCCATTCAGAGATGTCTTTCTGCTGTATGAGATTTTGTTCAGTGAAATGGAACCATTCCTTAAACAGTTATGGGCTGGCTTTATTTATCCAAGAATACTTGACCAAGTATAGGACATATTGGATACCCATGCCTAATTTCAACCAAAGAGCAAAACATAATGCTCTAAGAGGAAGCTGAAGCTGTCTGAATTGTATTTTTTATAAAATCTTACTTGGTGTGGGGCAAATCTAAAATGTCAGCTGAGTTATGTTTTAAAGTATTCTCCTGCAGCAATCAGTAAAAGATTTGCTGTTTTCCAATGAGAGAATGCAGCACTATGTGCAATGATAGCTGCATGCTTTAGTGCACAGGGAGTTCAGATGCTGGAATGGTAGGTGCTTTGTTCCACTTAGGTAGAATGAATTAGATTTACCGCTTCATTATAATTGGTATTAACCAATTAAAGCTCTGTCTGAAGATGGCAGTATTGTAAGTGTATAGGACCACACTCTGAACCTGTGATTTATCTTGTGAATATTTTTTCAGACTAAGAACGTTGTAATGTTTAAACTTAACTTCCGTTCCATTAAAATGTGGTGTACAAGGCTTTTACGGTATCTTTTGCAGTTGAGTTGATAGTCAGTCTACACAGTGGAAATCAGGGTTGTTGGGATTCTGCCTTCCCTTGCACTGGGACTAGCTCTCATCTTCTCTGCACTTAGCTGGTTGAGGGATCTGAACTGAACCAAACCAAATGTCTCTTCTGCTACCTTTGCTTTTTGTCTGATTTGGTTCCCTGCCTGTGCTGAGTACAGTGAGCTGGGAGTGCTTTGCCTGGCACGCCAGAGGGCCTAGCGTGCGTGATTCGGACAGTCAGACCTGATAGGTTTCTTTCAGCTGCTGCAGAGTTGCATCCTCAGTCCAGGTATTTTCTTTCCTGCTAAGATTATGCCAATACTTCTTCTTGAAACCACCAGAGGGAGTGATAAGCTCTCAGTAGTGTCCTCCCATTTTAGGAGAACTCTCAAGGCAGTGAATATAAAAAATAAAAGCGTACTCTAGTGAGGTGTGTCCCAAGTATATACAATGTCTGATAGGAAACTATTGGAGTAACTTTGTTTCTAGATCCTTTCTTGGTTTTGAGCTTTAAAAAAACCAAAAAACCAAACCTTAAAAAAAATCTTCCCTATGTAGAAGTTTTCATTCAGGAAATCTACAACAAAATTATGTATCTGTAGAATACATGATGGATGCACTGCTGGTCTTTACTTCCATTTCATTTGGACCAGCTAACCTGTATTGATGTGAAAACAAGTAGATTAATACTGATGGTTTCTAACATTCAGAAGACAACTCTGACACATTAGAGACTTAATTGAATGAGAGATCAGCAAAAAACATTATTTGAAGCTCTGACTGCTGTATTTTTAAATTACTTTAGTGAATAGCACTTTCTGTGACTGCTTCATGCTTTCCTTGTAGCTATATCTCAAATATGTAGCAGAGGAAGAATAATTTGTTGCTGTTAAGACTGATACTTCTCATTCCTATCTTTTTCCACTGATATCAGTAAGATTTCATTGTCTAACAGCTTCAGTGAAAATAGGGCTGGTCATAATCACATCAATATATTGTCTAGATGGAGTTGTTAAGACACTGTTGGAAAGAAGTGGATATTTCAGAAGATGACAGCAAGAGAATCTGTTCATGAGACACCAGTGATAGCTGTGTTTTTGTGACCTGGGAGAATGTAGTTTGAATATTTGGATGGTAAGAGAGAAGGGGTTGTATTAGACAAGACTACCTTTTGCAGACAAGGCTACAATGGCATGTAATTTATCATTTGAAAAACAGAAAGTGTGTGTGTGTGGTTAAAAACCAGAAGATGTTATGCATCTATCAGAAGACTGAGTATTTAGGGTGACCGAAATGTTTTCTTTTTTTCTTTATCTTAAAGAGTTTGTGTGTGTGCTACTAGAGCTTGCCACTATTGCCCAATTACACAACATTGGCAGAAAGTTACTGACAAATCTACCTGAGTCAGTGCTGGGAACAGCTGAAAGTTCAAGATATCACAATTTCAAGGTAGAAATGAGGTGGCTGTTTAGAATTGCCTATTTGAGGGGTTGAGTTTTTTCCCCCTGGAATTCTCTTGTCAGTGCTTCAAACATACTAAAGAAGAGATCCAGTAATTTAGCTGCAAGGTAGGCTAGTCTACAGGTTTGAGCACTGGTTATGGAGATAGGAATCCTGTTTTCTGATGTGGGCTCTTACCGCTTAAATGGCTATAAACATAACTTTTCTACTTTTCTAACTGTTGTAATGAAAGCAGGCAATACTATCTAGGAAGTAGACTTAGAAACCTGACTAAACATGACATTTGCATCTGTATGAAAAGCGGTATGATTCTGGGAAACTTTCTCACAGAGATATAATTTCATTTGTACAATTCTGCCTGCGGCTGGATTTTGTTATATGGACAATTTTCTAAGAGTAGGAGAGAAAGGAGGAAGATGTAAATCAGCATACTGCCAATTTTTAATATTTTCTAATTCCTTTCTTCACTTCTTTTTACTTTCTATAAAGGTGTGGACTGCGTCTTCTAAATATTTCTTCAAGGTATCTACAAAACTTCTTCAAGTGGGATATTATATTCTTATTTTTTGAAGGATTACTTTTTCAGATGTGTACTTGCACTTTTCAGGTGGTGTACTTGCTTTTGTGTGAGAACTAACGTATTTTGTAACAAGTTGCATCTCATTTAATCAGTCAATAAAACATTATACAAAAATGCTTTATTCTTTTCTCAGTTGCTTTGAATAACTAACTTTCTCCTTGCAATTCTTACTGTATTTGTTAATCCAGTGATCTGCTTTTTTTCTGTTTCAGTCAAAAGACAAAATGATGAGAGGATCACGCCGAGGGTGTGTTAGACTCAGGGTAAGTGTTGTTTTATTCGGTACTTAATGACTTACTGTGTATCGCATGGCCTAATGGAGAGAACTGCAAGGAGACTTTTGAGGTTTGGGCTCTATTCCTGGCTCTGCAAAATACTGAAATAGTGAAAGTATTTAAAGAAAGGAAACATTGGAGGTCAAGTGACATGCTGGTCTAATTACATTCTGTAATTTTATATACTGTATAAAATCATTATACATTTTATATGTTGTATAAACAACCATTATATGACAGAGTAAGATGGGTTAGTAGTAGCACACTATGAAAAAGTTGCTCTTTGCAGTTCTCATTTCTTTGTGTGTGGAGATATATATGTATATACATATATGTTCTGTACCTACAGAAGTCATTGCAAAACTGCTTCCTTCTGTCCTTCTGATTTGCCTTTATTCTCTTACTGTGTCCTCCATTCTGCCAGTTTGGACACTCTTTAGGCCTGCCACTTGATTGTGCTTGAGCTTAGTGAAACAAAGGAGGACTGGAAAGGGAAGGAAGAAAACAGCAGGCAAAGTTTTTGAAATGTCAGCTGGGGGGGTACAAATTGGGGAAACAGAGATAAGAAGATGCAGAGTGGGAAAGCTGAGTGTTACCTGTTTGACGCACTCTGGCTTGGGACATTTAACCTTGAGTGCTGCTGTTGTAGCTTGATATGACAGTACTGAAGTGAGGTGGGAGTGCTGTGATGTCCTTGCATATGCCCAGTTTCTACCCTGTGGTCATGCACGTACCAAAAGTATTTCCTGCACAAGTCCTTTTTCTATATTTTTTCCCATTCCTCATAGAATCTCTGGTTCCAATATGCAGCAGTCTTGTGAAGAGCTGGTGTAAATAGGGGGAAGGGATCTGAAGGATAATGGGTATGAATGGGAGCATTTTGTGTCTTGAAGTAAGAGAAGTATAGGGAAGGTGATCCGTGGTCTGACACACAATGTGATGAATGTTGCAGCAGAACTCCGCTTCTTCCAGTTATTCCTTCCTTCTGTTGTTACTCCTTTCTAGTCTTTCTGTGTGCCTAATAAAGGGGTACCTATAGCCTTTTGAGACTCATACAGAGAATCTCCATTCACTTGGATTCCAGATGACTTTTTTTTCACACTTTCCCTTGTTTAATGTATTGATATCTCAATTTAGAGTTTCTTTAAGGGTAATGTAAACTCAAACCACTGTCTAGAACATGACATTCCCAAAGATTCATGAGGATGTTTTTTGCATTGTGCAGAAAAATTTAGTCTGAAAAACCATGCCTGCTTTAATAGTGTTTTGAGCCTGTCAATGTGGAGGTTGGCCTCAGCCTGTCAGTTTAGGAAATATTAAAAGTGAACAATCTGTTCAATATTGCATGATCTATCTTTATATGGATTTAACATAAAACAATCCCTTTTTCTTCCCCCATCTGCCACTCTCCCACCCCAAATTACTCTTTGGAGTTTTCTGAAGATTTGCTGACTCCCCCATCCTTTATCTGAAGCGTGTGGGGGTTTTTTGTGAGGCAGGAAGGAATCTTTCTTTTTTCTGCTTTTGTAAAGCAGCTCTTCTGGCAGATGACAGTGATACTGATAGCTGAACAGATGGGCTTCCGCAGTCTGAAATTCTATCAAAGAGGTTTTCTGTTTAGAGTAATTGTTGATTTGTAACTGTAGGTGTGAACATAAACAAACATGTAATTTAAGCAATTTAGCTAAAATACTTCCTTTTTTCTTGAATGGATTTTAAAAGCTTGTTCCTCACCTTTTTGCTCTCGATACAGGTTTCACAGGCCTGAAGTTTCATCTTCAAATTCTTCTGTTGACTGTCATAGTGTACTTAGGAAGGTGTGTTCATAGAGGAATCTATGTCATCCGTACTATGTTTTAAGTCCTGCTTAAGTTTTCTGGAATACACCTTAAACTTTCACACTCCAGTTTTTCTTTTACTTGTTCACATGTATTATCTGCGTGACAACAGAATCATCTTCTACGCTTATGCTCAGATCCTTTGCCTCAGCATTGCAATTAGAGCGTGTGCATTTTATGCAGCTTTGTGCTGAGATCACAGAGAGTGATGTGCTCTTCCTCCTCCTCAATTTCCTCCCACCACATAGGATGGAGGCAGGATTTAGCTGTCCTAGTCTGACCTTTTTAGCCTTAGGTTAGTTTTACCTATATTCTCTGGGGAGAATGTCTTGGTCATGTTCTTGGTGTCTGACTTACAGATTTTTGATATAGCTGTGGAGGAGAATGATATTGTACAACTTGCAGTGATCTTCTGATTTATTGCGTAGCAAAACGTGTACTTAAAGTGCCAGACATTTTTTATCTATTGGTATATTTAAACAAAAAAATAATTCTGCCAAAATGAATCTGGCCCATCATGTCATGTCACTGGCATGCTGCATGATTACCAGATAATCTTTGAATGTAATGGCTAGTCATCTGGTTGTTGTTATGTCCTGGCACTAAAAGTATTCAGAATTATACTGGATTGGGTACACTTTTTAGGTGCCTCTTTTATAGTGATCACAGAGCTGTCCTTGAAAAGCCTATATGGAAGATAGTCGTTCGGAGAAGTGGTACAATTTTGGCAGTGGAGGGAAGAAAAAAACATGTGGAGCTATTCTTTCCTGCTATATAGCCTTGAATTACAGATGGTTGGTGCTATTCTTAAACAGGACCTGTTCCTTCCACTCTGTCTTGTGGTGCCTGTGATAGTCCCAGCCACACATGAGCTGGTACCATTGGCCAGAAGCCTCATATAGGGGCTATGAAGAATGTGTGTGAATAAGATTGATTCAGATCCCTCTGCCTCTAAGACTGTAACAAAACAATTCTTGTGTTTTGGCTGGCCTGATGTATACCTGAACCCCTACCCTGCAGTTGCTGTATGATACTTGGCTGAATGAAATGAAATACTTGTTGGAATTGACTCACAGGTGCTTGTACTACTGTTACTTGATGTTCACTCTGACAGTAAGGGCAGAATTTACTCTTTAAATATGCGCACCTTCCAGTGATGTCTGTCTGTTTTGTGGGAGGGGGAAGGATAAAACAGATCCTGATGCTGTGCCTCCTGGAGAAGAAGAGAAACTGAGTAAATCCACTGGTGATTTTTGAACTAAATGTTATAATTTGTTGGAGTTGACAGAGGCCTGGAATGGGTTTTTTTTCCGTGTCTTCTCCTGGGTGAAACTGTGTTGTTTATTAAGTGTTTGGGGGGGTAGGAGTGAAGATGTGGATAGATTTGTAAATAGCTAAGCACAGATGGCCTTTAACTCTATAAATTATTTGCATTTCCTTCTAATAATTCATGAGGGATTAGAAGACAAAGCTAGCTGCTTTTGATATATCCTGATGACTTATTGTTAATATTTACTTAGGGACTGAAAATTAGATCATGCAGTGTACCAGTGACATGATGGACCAAATTCGTTCTGCTAGAATGATTTATTTTTTTTTATAGACTAGTAGATAAAATCAGGTCAAGAGCTTCTCTTTGTAGAATGTCTATGAATTAGTATTTTTATACATGGAAAGTACTTATAAAATATTGCTCCCTATTCTTCTTTAAAATATAAGTTGGAGTGTAGTAGAAAACTGTTTACTATAATGATGCTGCAGCATAAAGCCACCTCCTTTACAAAAATAAAAGATGCATATTATTATCATCTAGAAAATCACAGTTTTACAAATAATTACTGTTTTTTTCTGCAACTAAAAATTTATTATTTTAAAGAACTGACTTGCATCCTATGACTAAATAGAGAATCTTTCTGTTCTTTACTGTATTCAGTTTGCTTCTAATTTGTCAATGCTTTTTAAATTCCAGTGGTGTAGTGATAGAGTGTATGCTGCTGATGTCACTGCTTGCCTTATCAGGATTTTGTTCTTTGTTTCACAGGGAGCTGTGATTGGTATAGACGATGAGGACGACAGCACCTTCACAATAACTGTTGATCAGAAAACCTTCCATTTTCAGGGTGAGCTGAAAGAAGAGATTGTTTTTTCTTATAATAGATTCCACTTGTATTTGATGGATGATTTTAAATGTTTGGCAACAGAACAGCATGAATGAGCACACTGAGAACATTCTGGATCCAGGGGTGCTGCAGGTTAGGCAGGGATTTACATCTGCAGTGGATACATATGTGCTACAAAGAGACTGTAGCTCTGGCAGGATTTGGAGATTAAAAACGTAAAGAATAAATCACTCAAGGGGAGAAAGTAATGGTCTTCTGATTATGGGTTTCGCTTACAAAATGTTTCTGATCTTCGTTATCAAGATACAATTATGCATTTCTGTATGAAGAGAATCAAGACTGGTCTGAAGGTTGCAATTTGTATCTAAATAGAACTTAATGCTCAATTATGAGGAGACTAGAGGCAACATTTGGCTTAAAGGTGGAGCTTTGCTTCAAGATTTACCAGCTTGCATTCATTTCATCTACATTTCTGTGTCTTGTCTGCCAGTCACCATTTCTCTGCTATTATCCTTTTATTCACATTTACTAACACCAATGCCATCTGCCACTGCTATGTTTCGTCATTGCATGCTATGGTTCACCGGTAGAAAGGGTAAGGTACTATATAATTGTTATGTACTCCTTAAATTATTTTATCTGCAGCAGTAGGACTAAATACTGTGATAATATTGACTAGAGAACTTCTCTTTTCTGAATGTTAAAATCCTAGGGAAGTGTGATAAAAATATTTTTCAACTAACATTTGTTAGTCCTTTTGCTTTTCCTCTAAAATGTAGTGACTAAATCATTTAATTGCTTTGCATAGAGCTGGAAACTGTTAATATCGAAGAAGCACATTTGCATTTAAGCAGTCATATTAATTTATATAAACTAGAATAATTCTGTAAGCTGTATTGTACTGTACATATTTTTAAATCAGTGATTTGGAAATGGGAGTTATCATTAATACTGCTGTGTTTGTAAGAATATTTCTAATGATAAATATTAATTGCACACCGTATTGTCACTGGCATCTGTATTCCTTGTGCTACAGTTCTTCCTAAATGCTGCTGCTGTACTCTGGCTTTTCACTGCATTAAGCCTCATAAACATACCTTCATAATGCTGAGCTCACAGTAATACTTAAATCTACTGTTCCCAAGGATAACTGATAAAATGCAAGCTAATTGCTAATGCAGTAATGGAATGCCGTACTATGGCAGTCTTTCAGTACTATGAAGCAAAATACTGCTGAATATTTGAGAACTTGATACAGGTAAATCTAGAAATCTCTCATCTTTAGTTACTAAGATATACCTTTTTAAATATGTCTTATTTGCAGTGATTTCTTATATGCTATGTTCTCTTTTGGGTAGTCAGATGTCTTAAAAGAAGACTGATAGTATTTGACACAAGTAATGTTCTGCTTTAAGTAACATTGATAATTTTTGAACATCAGTTTTGTCACAAAACATCTCATGCCTTGTCATCTCAATTTGTGTGCATTTCATATCAGGTCAGGATTTGCGTATGCTCCTTTAGTGTAGAACTAAGATCTTGTACACTATTTTCTGTTTTAAGCTTTTTCTGTTAGCATATTATAAAGATAACATGTCTGATAACCAGCAAATTGTAACGATACAAGCATAGCATTAATATATGTGGCTGTAATGCGACAATGTAAAAAGACAGGTGAGATATTAGTGCCAGGATATTTCAGTATAAAACAGCTCTGTGGAACTATATCTGTAGTTCTTACAGTCACTGTAAATGTATTCTCACCTCATGCAACCCTTATGTCATATATATATATAAAATGTTTGTTCATTATATGAATTTAATTCAGTATTACACAGGCTTTAAATTACGTGAAATATAGGTCACTATCAGTCATGAATGGTGAATGGGTAATAATGTAAATACTACAAAATGTATTCTTAGACCACATAGGATATGTAGAGCAGATTCTGGGAATAATCCAAGAAAACATACAGTATTCCTAACAATTTCTTTCTCAAATTTTTTTGTACATGATCCAGATAGAGCTTTTGTTCTGTGAGGTAGTCGTAGCTGTAAATAGATTCACCCTTTATAAAAGAAGTCTTGTATAAGAGAAAACTGCTGCAGAAATGGCAACTTTTTTAAAGATACAGTCTCTTCCTTCCTTCCTTCTTACTGCCTGCCTTCATTCTCAAAGACAGCCAGAGATCCAAACAACCTGCAGCCTAGTTGGGAAAATGGCAGAACTTTAAAAATACCAAGATTTCAAAGATCTGCTGACCTGTGCCTAAGTTAGGGTCCCATCTGCAGTGGAAAGGTTTCTCTTTCAGGCCCCAAAAGAAACATGTTTTCATGTACTCAGACTTTAAGTACTGATTGTTGAAGACTTGAATCTTCTTTGGCCTCAGTGAAATTTTGCTGGCAGGCAGTGATAAACTTTGAATTGGGAAAAGAAGGAAAAACTTCATACTGGATTCACTAATTATTTCTTAATGTCAGTTGCTCAAGAGTGCACATCTGTCTAACACTCTAGAGATGTAAGTAATGAGACGAAGGGTAAATAAGTCATTTAAAGACATCTGATCAACTTCTCACAGGGATGTTGTTCCCATATGTGTGTGTATGTGTATAACTGAATTTCTGAAGTCCTAAGCCTTCAGCATCTCCTACTAAGATTTGCCTGTCACTGGATCTTGGTAAATTGTGAGTCTTTCCAGTGTGTAGTTCATATTTTGTTGCTGCCTGTGACAGTCTCCCTCTATTCTGTTTGTAACTGTGCTTTCTAGTGGCCATCCCTGTATTGAACATTAGTAAAAGTTTAAAAGTTCTTATTACAAAGAAAATGTAGTCATTGAATGACGACTGTGTATATATCAAATGGTATCCATATACTTAGTATCTGGGTATAAAGGAAAGAAGTGAGTTGAATAAATATGGGCAATAAAACAAACAGGATGTTTTGGTTTACTGTCAGCTTAACTTTAGCTCTGCCAGAGTGCCCAGCAGATTTTTCCCCTTTATTTTATTGTTACGTACAGCTGTATTCACACTGGAGGAGGAAGGGAGGGGTAGGATGTCCACAGAAATTTTAAAATAGATTTAAAAGTAATGTATTTCATCTCCCAATTGGTCCTTGTTTGGTCATACCGTATATCCAGTTTCATGGCTTGATTCTAAGGCTTCTGAATTAGGTAGATCTCAAAGCACTCCCTCATGGGTTTGTTCAGATTAGATGTAAAAATCCGTTCAAGTTGCTGCAAGACATTTGGGATAATAGTCTTAGTCTAATGTACCTTCCTGTCAGGAAGCTCACTTTTGATAATATATTTTTTCTTGCTGTAATACATGTCCCTGTTCTAAATGTTCTATAACCTTCAAACACTGTGGGTTGGGTTTTTTTGTTGGTTTTTTTTTTTCTTCTTTTAACATCTTCATATCATCACCTAGCTATAAGCTCTTTCCATTTGGAAAGTCAGTTCTATCGTTTGTATCACTTAGCTGCTCTTTCTGCTCACTAGGATGCTCCTGGCTTAAATTCAAGAGTGGGAACATGATGTTCAAGACAGTCCAGCAAGGGTATTGTTGCCTTCTTGATATTTGAATTGCTGTCTAACCTGAAGCAATAATGGCTTTTATTTGGACTGAAATACTTCACTAAACACATGCAGAAACAAGAATTCAGATTTTTAAACTCCTACCTGAAAACCCAGCTCTCCAGCTCTTATTTTTACAGCCTGCAGCACAGTTCCTTGGAAGGCAAATCAGTCTTGTCTCCACTGTTTTGTGTAATAAAGGATTGAAAGATTGGAAGCAGTCCAGTGCATTGATCTGAGATGATTTTGCTTTAGCTTTTGTCTTTCCTTTCCTATTCCTGCCACAAAAGTATCTGAGAAATGAAGCATGAATGTTGCTGTGCAATTTATTCTCCTATTACATGAAAGCTGTCAGCTGGTAAAGGTAGATTTCTCCTTTTTCCCCATCCTGCCCCAGTTTCTAGCTTAATTTGTGTCTGCCTACCGTCCCAGCTGAGAAAAGAGGGAGATACGCGCAGCAAGAGGTTGCCTTAGTGTTACAAAAGCAGGGAATTTTTGTTACTGTGGGACACAGCTATTACTAAGGGTGTAGTGGGGTCCACAAAGGCCTTAGTTGCTGAGAAGTATCAGAATTTGAGATTTTAAGTATTTGTTGTAAGTATCAAAATTAAGTACAGTGGTTTTAGACCTGCGTTTCACTGCTACTTGGGGAAATAGTCAATATTTATAGTCTTCTATAAAACCTTAACATTGTCCACCAAATAGATGGCAGGAAACTGATTGCCCTTGTGATATAAAGAGGCACTTTAATCTATCAGATTACCCAATTTAAATAACAATTCAGAAATTGCAGCCTTTTTCCCCAAAAGTTTTGAGAGCTTTTCTAATTTGATATTGAAAAATGCCTAGAAAGATATTTTGGTGTGAAATCTTGGTCTGTGCTGGTTTCCTCAATGATGTTTATAACTGCTGTGACTGCATCGTTTGTCCTAAGCTAACATTTTGGAGGGTCTTTTGGGGTTCTGGTGATGCTGAAACAGTGAATTCCTCTATGCTATGCGCAATGGTGCTTTTATATTGCAGAGGTGGGTGAGCAGCTATGTTAAGAGTAAAGCTTCCAGGCTTGTCTCTTCATACATTTACATCAGAGCTGAGCTACCTGTCCTCCTCCCTTTAACTGATCAGATCTGTGCTCCACAAAGTTCTGGGCTGCATCTCATCCTCTCCTGATTGTCAAAACTGCAAAAATTCCTCTGCAAACCAGAACTAGGTTTAGCTTTTGCAGTATGATTCTTCTGTCTTCCTCTCTCTTCCACCTACCTCCTTTTTGCTATTAATGTATTATATTAATATTGTGAGTAGTTGGAACTTGTGACCAGAGTGCAGGGAATGGTGCGTGGTTGTGCTTTTACTGTTTCATTCAGTTCCTTCTTGCACCCGCGGCGTACTGTATTATAATTGTCTATTTTCTAATCATACCATAAGTATGGCAGTTTTAATGGGGCTATCTGCACTCAATTTTTATGGTCATATATAAACACCTCTTAGTTTTCCATTTCTTAAGGTTGAAGTAGCAGATTTCAAAATGTATGTTAAACTTGAGGGTAGCAAAGAAAATAATACCTTGAAACAGTATCTGTGTGATGTGTCCAGTTGTCTTCTTTTTTCCTTCCTCTGGAAGAAATAGTATATTTATTGCTTGTTACTTTTGGCATCAGTACAAATCTATTATCTCAACTGTATATATGTTAGATGGCAACTATTTTAGAAGGGGAGAAATTGTCAGAAAAGGTCTCACTGTGAGGACAGGAGGGATACTGAGAAGTTCAACACTCTTTTCCTTCTGTTTTAACAAGAAACTCCAAGTAGCAATAAACTTGAGTTTGACCTGTTAAATTGAGAACTATATTATTGGCTAAGGAAAATTGTTATATTTTTGTTCTTCTATTTTGATTTTTTTTTTAGTTCAAGCCAAAATATGGTTTCTACCTTGAGCTAGTTGTTTCTGGGCTAGTTCAGTGTGATCTGCAATGGCTTTTAAATGCAAACATACCTTGAAAGCCATTTCCACTGAATATAGTATACATAATATTTTTCAGTGTTACTATTATTAATATTTAAATATTGACATTCTCTAGTGAAAACCCAGATACTTGCAGATTGTCCCACATTCAGAAACGTTTAATTATGAAATTATACGTTGAGTATGAATTCCCAGAGAGAACTAATAGCATCTTGATCATGTATTTCCTCTGTCACACAAGTTTCCACCTGAAGGTATGTTTATGGGCTGATTATAAAGCTTGCTAAAAAAGCTTTTGAGCTTAGGTAACAGTAAAACAGCAGTTTAGTTGGTTTCTCAAGATCACAGATTAATCTTACTAATACATTGTACACGGGAGACTATTTGATGCTTTTTCTTTGGACAAGATTAGATTTTCTCTTTCTGTCTTGTGACTGCACAGGAGTCTTCTGTAGGTACAGGGAGATCAGACTGGTCAAACACCCGCAGAACAAAAGGAGGGTTGATTTATATGTGTGGGTGGAGAATGGCATCAGGAGGAAGATTAGTAGAAGGGAGAATAATGATTGTGACAACTCCAAAATTATGATACAGAGGAAATAAGGTACTGAGACTATATTCAACCTACTGACAGATATGGGAGCTGCATGTGTTAGAAGGGTATTTGTTAGTAATGAAACTACTGTATTTTGGTAGGCTTTTATGAAACCCTGCTTCATCTTGCATGTTTTTCCACAGTTTGAAAGGCCTTCAGTGACTTTAAAAAGCCATTTATTTAGCCACAGAACAGCCCTTTGATGTGTGACTTTTCCACCTTATTGGGCACTACTGATAAAATCTCTCTCCATCGACCTTGGTGGCAAAAATCCTATCGATCTCAATATAGTCAGAATTTCACCTCTATCATCTGATTATTTGTGTGTAAAGATACTACATTACTTCTGCACTTGGCTGAGAAAATACAGGAATTTTGCATAAAAATCAGTGGAAGTTTTGTCAGAATGAAGGCTGTATAATTGTCTCTATTGACTCTGTGGGTGTAATAGACTTTTTTTACTGAGTTCTGCCTGTAAGTAGGTCACAGTGAATGAA
This sequence comes from Harpia harpyja, assembly GCF_026419915.1. Classification (NCBI taxonomy): domain Eukaryota; kingdom Metazoa; phylum Chordata; class Aves; order Accipitriformes; family Accipitridae; genus Harpia; species Harpia harpyja. The sequence goes on from NC_068950.1 coordinate 38,784,597, forward strand.
AATAAAATATGCACTTCACTTTGTGACAGTATGGTGTATTTATAAGTAATCTAGTGATTTTTTAAACTAATTCTTGAGGTTTTTCTTTCATCCTAATGCCCATGCAGATGCACAGAGGAAAAAAAAAAGCACCAATATGCTAATTCTGAGGTGACATGTTTTATATATTCTGTCTTCCAAGTGCTGCTGTGCATGACCTAGAAATGCTAGTGGTAAATGCTGTATTGTGGAGCAGAGTTGTTAAACTTGTTTATATCTAATCTTTAGATGCTATCAAGCTTAGGCTAGAAAAAGTAATCTGTTTTATGCTGTACTTTAACATTTGGTATACGTTATATAAACACATATAATCTCTTCACAACAAAGTAAATATTATAGGAACTCTAAATTACAAAATTTATTCTCTATTTGGGAAACTAATAGAGGATGAGAGCATTTAATATAGTTGCATTTCATTTGCCTTCTTGTCCTCATAGAATAGAACTTTTCAAAATCCCTGCCGTATCTGACTTGGCAGTTTGGGAAATTCAGAGATAAGGGACTATTTTAGAAGTTGTAAAACGTCATCTTTCTGAATTACAGAAATTCCTCCATAGAAGCAGTGATCCTTGTCTTTAGTACTTTTTCATTCTGTAATTTTCTCCTTGGTGAACTAATTGCTTTTCTTTCTTTGTACCTCCTCTAGGAAAGAGTTAAGATTTTTTTTACCATAAAATGGATGTTAAAATACCTTATGAATAAGCTCAACCAGAGGGATTGCAAAAAATGCATGTCTTTAAAAATATTATTATCATATTAAAGCTCACTGTAATGCAATTACATACTTTTCAAGTGCGCTTCTCTGAACTAGTCATAGATAGGACTGTGATTGTGTTAAGTACCTTGTGGTTGCCTGAGACATACCTGAGATGTCACAATAAATTATACAGGTACCTTTCAAAGGATGCACTGTAGACACAGAGGAGTGAAAGGTTAAGCATGTGGGAACAAATTGCAATTTAGCTTATAAATACTAATTCTACTAGAAAAATGTAAAAAGAGCTCAACTGACATAATCATGGTACATTTGCAGTGTTTCAACCATTAATAATTCCAACTTCTTGCATACAGCGGTGAATATATAGCTCTGTGTGGATTTAGCTGGTTCCATGTGGAAATGTTCACTGTTAAATTGCAGTAAAAACTGAGTTAATGATTCTGGCACTTAAAATAGAGAAAAGCACAGGGACTGTTAGTGTTCTCTCAACTGCAGACAGCATTGATATTTTTGTGGATAGTTGATGGCCTAGTACAATTTGCATTTCAGCTGACATGGTAACTATTGCATTAACCCCTCAGACTAAGAACCACAATGAATATTCATGTAGTGTAGTGGGCTCTTCTATTTAATTTCTTTTTCTAATTAGTATAAAAAAAATTTGAATCACTTGTAAACAGCTGAAGTAACACCTTTATGTCTTTTAAGAGCCAGGTATTTCTCATGTAGATGTCTCGGTGTTTCTTATTTGTCTTTTGTAATACTGTTATTCTAGGGTCAGCCTAGGAAAAGGTAACTTGTTTCTCTCTCTTGCCCCCTGCCCTTCTTCTCTTTCTAGAAGTTTTGTGTCAGGAGGTACCAGATATCATTCCTCCATTTTTATATAAGCACAGACACTAGTGAAATTCCTTGGAGTAGATAATAATTGCCTTATCCCAAATATGTTGGTAGAAAGATTCTGGAGTAGCTTTCCCATAGGAATCAGCGGGGGGAGGGAGGAAATTAACTTTCAAATGGAGCCTGATCAAATCATGAAAAAAATTGGAGTGATTTCAGGGTACTCGAGACATAGGACTAATGAGCAAGGCGTTCTTGTCCCCTATCTGCTGAAGAAAGGCTCCAGCATTTGCTGATACACAGTGAATATTATGTAGTGTGCATCACAAACTTTTTAGCTGAAAAGATATTAGAGCTTTTTCTTCAGCCAAAGTTGCCCTCTTTAAATGAAAAATGGCTTGGATATCTAGCTTTCCCTACAGATGGGTGGATAATGATCTCTGACCATTGTGTGTAGATTTTTCCCATAAATTGTTTCTGAGTGTGTTGGCTAATCTCTTTTTTGAATGTTCCCATTGATTTTTTTTTCATCAGTGATCTTTTGGCAGCTGTTCAGTTCTAAATTGCTTTTACCATTAGGGAGCTTTTACTTGCACCTAATCTCACAGCAGCCATTTTGATTAGATTTAATACGACTTTTCTTGCAGCTTGCTTTACTAAAAACTGCATCCTACTGTTTCCTCCATGGTATTCTTAAAAGAGTGTATAGAGGAGAGCCAGGAGGATCTGCTGTTGATGATAGATGGTCTGAAAGTTAAACCAGTGTCCTGAACAGGCAGTGCTTTAAAGGTTACAATGCTGTGTGTTTCCGTGCAGTAAGCAGTCTTCTCATGGCGGTGTTCCTGGATTTATCACGGCCAAGACTTCGTCTTCGTAGCAGGGTTAATGAGATTCATGTGTTCTACCTAAGGATTGATCATGCTGTGCCATAAGTTTGCAATGTCTAGTATATGAGGAAAAAAATACAGCTTTTTTCCTTCTGCTGAACCCTGATAGAAAGAGCTATAAAAGGCTATTAGAGGAATAGAAGCTTCAAAAGTTTAGTTTATTTATGAGCATGGGAAAGTCAGTTCAGTTTTTGAACTGTACTGATTGATTGGTTTCTAGGTCTTCCCTGTTGCTGTAAGCCTTCTCTGTTCTGTTAGTGGTTCATATACAAGTCTTAATGTGATAACCTTTATTAATGGTGTACTGTATGTTGACATTAGTATTTAATACAGTGACCTCTTTTTGCTGGCAATATGGAAGATCATAGGAAGTCTGTTGCAATACAAGGACTAATTCACTGGTCTGCAGCTTAATTGTTCCTTTTTTAGTTTAAATAACTGTGGGCAAAAAACTTGAACATGGGATTTTTGTGTCCTGTGAATTAGTAGCTTCTCAGTGACTTGTATCCCAGCTACCCAGTAAGATGTTCCTTGGGACTGGGAGATGGTTGATTAAAAAAAACACAGAAAAAACAGAAAACAAACTCGAGACACCTTACACACCTTGAAATATGTTAACCACTACCACTTTGAACACACCGTTGAAAAGTTGAAGCATTAATACATTTGAAGTACTGATAGATTAATGACACAGGTAACTTCGTGTTTACTGTTCAGTGGTGACTGGTGTAGGAAGCATAAGCTTGGTTGATATGTCTGTCAGGACGAGGCAAAGGGGCCTGTTCTTAGTAAGCAGAACTGAAGAAGCTAATAAGCATTAAAATTACTGTCAGAGGAAAATATACCTGATTCTAATTGACTAATTCAGTAATTGAAATTAGTGTTACAGTGTAAGCTATGCTGTGAAAAAAAGAAGAGGGGGTTTGTGTGTGCATGTGTGTATATTATGTGAAAAGAAAAATTATAATTTGCACACTGCAAAATGTATTTGGCTTAATGCAGTCATCTGGGCAGAGTTCATAGGGTTTCTGTCCCTTCATCCTGTCTAGTTTCACTGCGTTATAAACTTGTCCTCAGCATCTACTTCAGCTTTTCAATTAAATTATAGAGAACTAGCAGGAAGAACCCCTGTAAGTTAGAAGTTCTTTCTAATGAGTTTTTGAGAGTATTACAGATGGCAAAATCCAGCTTTTTAATACTTGCTGCAGTTCCTGCAAGAAAGTTATTTACCTGCTGTTCCAAGTAACATTTAATTACTTTAACTTCTTCCTACAGACTTCCTTTGTGCATATGAGAGCACTTTGGGTAGTCACTTTCCCTTATGTCTAGTTTTTATTTGTGCATGTTAATGGTATCATTATCAGAATACCTGTGGCAATTGATCACACTTTACTATTTTAAAAGAACAATGAATAGGGATTGACTTGTAGTATCGGGGAAAATATGTATTTTTAAAAAAGCTAGCTACATTGCAAACTAGGCTTTTACTTTTACCTTGCGTGTAATCGAAGTTTTGCCCCACTACTTTGTAAGGCCACCTCATCAGTTAGACTTGGAGCAAGTTTCTATATTAAAAAGACATTCTTACGTATTTCTCACAAACACATAAATTGTCAAGTCTTTCCTGATAGTTTTGTTAATTTGACATAATTAGTGTATATATACTGAAGTAAACAATGCCGTATGTTTATCTTGATATTGATAGGGTTTTCTCTGAGGAGTCTAGAAAAATCTACAGCTTCTTCCTCCTAAAGCTGGGGGGGGGGGCATGAGAGAGAGATTATTCTGTGGATTTCTGATTCTCCTTCCCTCATCCCTTCCTCTGGCCAGTGAAATGCCCTTTATAGGTATGGATGTGTGAAAAAAGTAATAAATAATTTCCTAAAGGAGGGTTTATTTAACATATTTGGAAGACCCGTGGTGGTTTTGAGTATGGATGGGTTTGAGGTGCAGAATTCCAAAGAATAGAAGCAATGGGAACATAAGGGTGAGAAAGGGAACATTGAAAACAAAGCATTTTGAGGCTGGAGAGTACATTCCAGTATAACAACTTACAGATATTTCCTCTGAACTCCATAACAAATAAGTCAGATAGGAATCTTAGTTCTCCAATGCATAATAGGTGCTAGCTCACTTAAGCTTTCCTTGCTTTTAGCAGGCTTCCTGTTTCTTTTAAATACTTTCCACTTGAATGAGGAACTAGAAACAATTGTCAATAACTATTTTAAATCTGTACATGGGCCAGTTTGTTTACAGTCTATTTAATGACTGGATTTTTCTCTTCTTTCTTCACCTGGAATCTACTGACTCTGCTCCTGTGGTTTTTAAACACTCTTAGAGCACAGCAAGGAACCCTTTCAAACTAGCAAAGTAAAGTTGGCATGTCTGTAATGGGGGTAAGGGGGAAGAAAAGCAGTATCAGGGGAAAAAAAGAAAAAAAAGGTGATGATAGTCCTTAGTCTGTTTCGATCTGTTCTTCATCCTCCTTCTCCAGCTCCTCTTCTCCTCCTTGTCCCACCAGTCCTGAAAGCCATCCACTGCCTCCTTTAATCATCACTTAATATATTGCTTTCTTAACTATCACCATCTGCAACTAAGAAGCATAATCATCTTTTGTCATTACTTCCTGACTTGGATTCTTAATTAAAACTGTATGGTGGTCTGTTGCAGAAGTATGAAAATCTTATTGTGTGTGTTGTCGTTAACATATGATTCAGGTTCTATTCAATTTTAGAGTAGGATTGTCTTGAGTTTAAAAAATGTTTATTATGTATTTCAGATTATTCTTTGTGCTTCATTATTCACACCAGTGACCTGTTAGAGCTGGTGTTTCTCCTGTCTTATGAATCCATACCTGAAAAGCTAACTTATTCAAAGTTACTATGTCCACACTGAAGTAGAATTACTGGATAATTTATTACAGGTTGAACAGCTTCTCATAACTAAGAAAATTAAAAAATGACTTAATGAATTGAGGAATGTCTGTGCAAGTGCTCTTCTTGTGTATGCCCCTAAAGATGGACAAGGGACAGATAATCATAAATAGCAATAATGCAGAACTCTTATATTTATCATATACTTATATTTAATTTTTTTTTAATTTAACATATATGGTAGAGAGTCATTAGTAAAATAAAATTTCTATCAAAGCATAAAAGCTTTTTGCATGCCTGATTATTTAAAACATCTCTCCAGTACTATACAGTAGATTAACACAATAATGTTACAGAGCTGTAATCACAGAAAAATAAACAGGATATTAAGACAACTGTGGAATTATGTCATTGGTGACTTAACAAAGATAGTATGGTTTAATTTCCATATATAGTGAGGACATCAGATCTGTTTGCTTATGGCTTTTAGTATGCTGCATGTAATTCAACAATGTCTTTTGAATAATTTTTCAGCTCGAGATGCTGATGAGAGAGAGAAGTGGATTCATGCTTTAGAGGACACCATTCTCCGCCATACCCTCCAGCTTCAGGCAAGTTTCACTTTCAATTTTAATTTGTTTTACTTTCTTTTTTTTCAAAGCAATGGAGTACAACAGCATGACTGCTAATATCAAACATATCTTGTATAACACCTGGCTGTTCTATGGCCTATACAATCAGATACAGTATGACATCAGTATAGGTACCTGAGATTAGGTTTGAGTCTTTCTGTTACTATTTTCATGTCTTACCATCATGAAAAGTCAGTATATGACTTCTTTTTATTAACTCTTACTTTTAATTGGTGGTTCCGGACTGATCATTGCACATTTAGTTCTTTTGTTTGTTTGTTTTTGTTAAACTGGGAGTTAGTCCTTTTTGGGTCAAGCAGAATGAGACATGTGGAAGCCTGTTGTGTACTTGTACACAACCTAATTTTGAAATTAAAATGAGACAGCAGCATTGAACCTCTTTCTGGATGACAAAAATGGTAAATAGCTTATGTTTGAATCTACTGTGTGAGCTGGATATTAGTAGTTTTCTGGTTCTGAAAACAGATGGTTGGACTGAGGATGGTTCTTAGCGCTAGTTATCTAAGACCAGTTTCTGGCAATGTTCTAGACTTGGACATGTCTATAAGGCTTGCTAATCCTTTATTTTTGCCTTGGAGAGAAACACAAACTCTTCATGAAAGGGATTTTCTCATACTGGGTTTGTACCACAAAGGTGTCTGATGACAGTGTAGAAACAGGTATTCATTATTTGTGTTGAGTAAAGGTTTGGTATGCTTTTGGAGTACAGCGAGAGAATTAGGTCTCTTTACAATTGACACTGTATAAAGAAAGATACATTAAAATCCCTAATATCACAGATAGAGAAGCAGGTTATAAAGACTGATTTAGATGACATTTGCCCAATCTAAAGTGTTAGAACAAGCCTCAATTTATCCCATCCAACTCCGGGCACTTGTGGTATCTCAGTCAATTTACTTTAATTTCCTGCTAAACAGTGGTTTTCAGCCTTTTTTGACTTACTGAAAACCACTACAAATTTTCTAGTGGATAGCAGATCCCTAGATAAAAATTCAAGTTTGACAATCAGCTTTGTATCCCTAGTAACATGTCATAAATGTTTTAGAAGTAATCTCTCCATCTGGACACAGTAGCTGCCCACAGACTGAAGAACTCTGCTCTGCAGTGGGTCTGAGGAGACAGAGATTATCTCGAGGACAACATACGGATTTAGAAGGGCTGAGCCTGCCTCCCAAGGGATGCCTCTTTCTCCATCCTCAGCTTGGAGAGAGAAAGTGAACAGGTTAACGTAAGCAGGACTATTTAGGGTCTGAAGTGAAGTAAAAGTAATCTGTGCAGTTTTCTCCACCTGGAAGACTTTTTATGGCTTGGAGATAGAGAGTACAGAAGTGAAACACCAGAATATACTGCGGTTTTATCAAAATGTACACTTCCACACTCTCTGGAAATTGTGATTGTAGTTTTATTGGCAGACATGGATTTCATGATTGCAGCTAGTAGTGGAACTGTTTCCCATTACATAACCTGTTCATGTTTCAGGAGTTTTTCAAGTAAGTGAGGCATATTTAGATAAAAAAACCCTAAGTTAGTAATTTATCTAGTAATGTTTGAGGGAATAATTAAAAATCTAGAACTGATTACTAAGAAACATGTCCTCATGCCTCTTAAATGTGTTCAGCATTGAGCATAATACCCTGTGGGCCACTGTTGTGTGCTCACCATTCATTTTCAAGAACCTTGTTCAACGTGCTGGTCACATACCCTTTTTGTTTCTGAGGCCCTTATTTTTAGACTAGCTGGAATATTGTTCACTTACACCCCAAATCAGGAACTGTCAAGGCTCGCCATCTTCATCGACATGAGCTGCCGAGCAGATACGGGTTTAACAATGGCACAAGACTAGACCTCCTTGCAAAGCAGCTTTCTCCCATGAGTGAGGAAGAGCGGTCTCAAGTACTGTTCTACTGATGTGCAGGCGGAGTGAACAAGCTCTGTGGAGCCCGGGCTGAAGTTACGGAGGCTGCCTGCAGGGCCGAGCACCGGCTGTCTCTCCGAGCAGAAACCCCTCGGTGTTGACAGCCGGCCAGGTCCCGCTGGGCTATAGGAGCGTGCTCCCGCCTCGGCCGCTGGCTGAAGCCAGCGGTGCCTTTGGCGGGATGACCCCGGGCCGGCACGGAGCGCAGCCGGGCTGCCGAGGGGCCTCGCCCGCTCCGCACCGCGGCTTTTGTTTCCGTGACAGGAGACGCGGCGCTGAGCCTGCCTCCCTGCCGGCCTGCCTCCCCTCACGGCGGGCCGCCGCTCCCCGGCCGTCCCCGCTCCCGGTGACCGCCATTCTCCGGAGGGAGAGGCGCGCCCCGCCCGCCCGCCAATCGGCGGCCGCCTTATTCGTGATGCGAGCGGCGGGGCCGCGGCGGGGGGTGCCCCTGCCCTTCCCTTGCTCCCCCGGCCGGAGGCGGCGCTGCCGGGGCCCGGCGGGCGGGCGGTCAGCCGGCCCCGCCGCTCCGCTCGCCTCGCCGCACCCCGCGGAGGAATGGCCGGTGTGAGTACGGGGGGGGGAAGGCCGGGGCCGGGGGGTGGTGGGGGGGACAGGTGTCAGGGCTGCCGGGTGTCCCCTCTGGGGCAGGTCCCCTCCCCGCCGCGGACGCCTCCCTGACTGGAAGCCGAGCGCTGCCTCCTCCCCGCGGCGGCCGAGCGGCTCCGGCCGCTGCCCTGCCCCGCCCGGGCGGGCGCTAGGGGCGGCCCCGGGGAACGGGCGGCAGAGATCGGCGTTAGAGATCGGGAGCGGGGGTCGGCAGAGAAGGCGGGCGTGGGCTTCCTCCACAGGGGGACTCGCGGGGTCTCCGGGAAGGGCTTTGATGCCGTACCGGAGTGCCGCCGAGTTTCTGGGCGCCCTGCGTGCCCGGAGGGATGCTTTCATCTGGTTACAAGAGCCCGTTGTATACAAACACGCCTTGGCTTCCATTAACATTTAAAACAAAACGCCACTTCATGCACTTGATGTTCTTTTGCTTTCCTTTTTATTTGGACGATAAAGTCAAATGAGTTCTTTGGGAGGATTATTGGCTCAACGGGTATGGATGGGGGGGGTTGAGTGCTGTGGCGGAGATTATTTTCTGTAACGGTATTTTCTTAGTTTCTGTCGCAAACAGAAACGTGGTTATCTGTCATAGAAGACCTTTATGCGTCTGGTTTTGTCCAAAACGATAGATCTTTTCTGAGTCTTTTTTCAGATTTTCATGCTGCTTTCAGTCTGTCTGTCCTCGGACTGGAGTGTTCAAGTTCGCAAAGTCAGGCTTTGATTAAGTTTTCTTCATAGTGTCAAACATGCGTCTGTTCGACGTGAGAAAGCATGCTGAAACCTAGGTAGTTCGTGGGTTGTGCGAACCAAATCAGAAAGGATAAGGAGTTAATGCGAGGTGGAGAGGTGAAGTGGTGTCTGAGTGTTCTCTAGTCTGATTATGATTAGTCTTGCTAATTTTATTTTTGCCTAAATGTCCTATTGTGTTGTCCTTCAGTCTTTATAATGGAAGTATTTTTGAAACAATTAAACACGCTACCCCCTCCCCCCCCCCAGCAACAAACCTAAACTTGCAAGAGTGAGCTACAGTCAAGGAACTGAGTCATAAATATATAGAATGAGTAAAGGGATCCTAGCTCTCCAGAGGGCTGACAATTAGTAATGTATCCAAACGGAACAAGAATAGGGAGGAAACATTTCAGATACGCTTGTAATCTAATTTGTCTGAATTTTGAAATTGAAGTCTGTTGTTCTGCTTGCTGTGTTTTTGTATGTTCTTACATTAAAGGCATTACTAAAAACATGCATAGTTCTTCTAGTATTAGCTTTGTCTATTGAAAAGTCCTTGAACAGCAGATGGTGCGATAGTATTTGAAGTACCATTCTGAATCCACCAGTGTTTTTCCCCTTACCCCTCCCAAGATGTTATTGTTGTGGCATTACCAGGTCAGTGGCTTTGCAGCGGCAGTATACATCAGTTGCTTCACACCCCCAAGAAAGAAGGGGAAGGGTGTGCATGGGGTGAAGATATATTGTGGCTTGGGTTTCTTGTTTGTCTGGGCAGAGGTAGGAGGGTGATAAGTTATCTCAAGTTTTCTTTTGTTCCTCACCAGTGTCTTATGTCAACCAGCAATCCCATTCAGTCAGGAGGTGCTTCTAGTCATCTTGTTTAGCAAAAATGTCCTGCTTTCCTTGTCTGTCTCGCAAGTGGCAGCCCAGTGGTTTTTGGCTCTGGAATCCTCCCATGTGAAAACCCCTTGAAGATAACTCATGTCTTTTAGGACCACAGTAACTTTATTCTTTGATCTGAAAAGACCGTTGTTGAAATATGAGTCTACCTAAAACCCAGAGTAACTCTACTTTTCTCATGCCTTAAGGGAATTCAGTAAAAAAAAGAATAAATTTTAAAATTCTAAATGGCTGAACATGTGCATGTATTCTGGTAGTGTTAGGATCCTATCTGTAGGAGTCATGTTCACCCTGAGCTGAGGGGATGAGCTTTGCATTTTTGGGGTTTTTTTGTTGTTTTTTTTTTTCCCCTCCCCCTACTCCTTCCTCCTGTTAACTGAAACTTTCACCCTCATTCTTGCCTTTAATCCCATGTCTTGAAATGTACTTTCCCCCTTAGCCGTTCTAGTGCTGCTAGAGCATCTTGGTAAGTGTCTTAAAGTGGTAACTAAAGAGGTTGTTGAGAATTGCATAAAAGGCAACTAACTACCAACTTGATTTGAAAAATAAATAAAAATACAAAGCTGAAACTTGCATGTTCTACAAATAAGATGTCTTTCATGCTTTCTGAGTAGATATGACAGTGATAATCCACATTAGAGAGTCTTTAAATACTTACAGGCTACAAAGGATTTCCTACCCAAACTTATGACAAGCTTTCAGGTAATGCCCCAAAGTATTTCAGCCTCTGAGTGGACTCACTGTAGAGACAAAGGAACTGAAATTACTGTCAGTACAAAGATGGACCATTTCTTACCACCATAAAAGTGAAAGGAATTAAAAAAAAAAAAAATTGCTTTGTAACTTGATACCTCCATAATTTAAACAAGATATTTACTTCGTCAGTAGCAATTAGTAGGGTAAGAAAACTATATACTAAGAAGTGGATCTGGATGGTTGCTGTGAAGAGTGATACAATGGCTTAAATATTAAGAGCTACACCATGGCCTCACCAATACTTAAGAGTTGGTAGTGCTGCTGGAAGCAGTCCTGTCTCACTTCTCCTAGTAAAAGGGAAGAGGCAGTGTGGCAAGAATAGCTGAATTTAGAACTGGATTCGCAACTGGCCCAAATTAAAACTACTTTTCCTGCTGCCCTCCCTTTCAGAGTTTAGTTTTAACTCAGATTAGTTTCCACACTGAGTTGATTATGTGGCAAGGTAAATGTTTATGCTGACTCAAAAGAAAAAGCAGAGTAAGGGTGAGAATAAACAACAGGGGAACTTACTTGTTTCTCATTCACTTACGCCAGCATAAAGTGTTTGTGAAACTGTGTTGCTAGTATTGGCTCACTTAGTATCACGTTAACCAGGCTGTTTGATGACATGTCTAAAGCTGCAAACAAGAATGAAAGACAGAGTAAAACTTTCTTACATGTTTCTCTTAAGTATATTATATTGTTACTCACTGGCTTTCCAATGCTGCTTCTAGTGTGAGTCAAGAATGCTTGCATAAAACTAAGAACAGATTCTTTTAGATTAAGAATATATCCAATGTAGATGTGTTTCAAGTGCTGGTGGAAGGGCGTAGAGTTAACAGGCATGCTGTCCTTTTTCAAATTTTGCTGACAAAGTAACTATGATAGTGAATAAGCAGGTTAGAGCATGTGCATTATCTACCTTCATAATAAATTATGTAGGTAAATGTATGGGACTTTAGGATATATTTAGTATTTATGAGGTTTCAGAATTGTAACCTATGCTTTAAAAACAGAATTTTACATCAATGTGTAAACATTTCTGTTTTCTGAACTCTTTCCTGGAAGACCTGGTAATATCTATAGCTACACAGTCTTTACTAAGCATTTTGTTTTGCGAAGCAGAAATACTGTTTTTTGGTTTTGGTTTTTTTTTTTTTAAAGTGCAATATTCTGACTGTTTGGATATCTTGTATGCCTTCCAGAACTCATGCATTTGTTTTTAAACTTATTTTGAGACATTTACATTCTGAGCTTTAAATATTGCTTAAAAATCTAGCAGAGGAAAAAAATATGGTTGTCTTTGCCACAAATAAAAAGACAAGAAGGTGGCATTGTTCAGTGGCTTACTAGTTGATTTGTGGGTTTTTTTTCAGTTTTCTATCAGTGGTTCTTAAAGGCAATGTCCTACCTGACAAAATCAAACATGCTGTGGGCAGGGGATACGTTTCTGATGAGGTATTGAGGATGGAGGGAAAACACTCTGATTCCCTTCTTTAAACTAACTTCCACAAGTTCTTTTTGTTGGACTTGGAATCCTAATTAGATGAAGAATATAGCATAAATATCTTCAAAAAGATAAGAAAGTTCTCTCTGTACAGCTTTCTCCTTTCCTCCCCCAGTAAAGCTATTGTACAAGGACAGCTCTCGTCAAGTCTTTGCTGTTGTTGCCTCTATCTTTTTCTTTGTTTCCCTGCCTTCATTACTGTTCATTTTCCACAGAGGTCATTATTGTAATGCTTTTATTTGAGAAATATATTTGAATTTTTCTGGTATGCTGCTTCTAAGGATGATGCAATCTCTTCATCCCATCCTAGTTTGAAAGAACTAGTTTAAATTAGGCTGGAATTACTTCTCAGCATGGACAAGTTTTGAATACAAATGCATTAGTGATATGCGTGACTTCTAATTTGGAGGACAAGGAAACAATATATAAACTCCCTTAGTGCTAGCAATTCTATAATGGAAATAAGGCTCATAATATGTATTTTTAATTGGTTTATATTTTGTTGTTGCCCTCCTGTTTACCCCCTCCAAAAAAAGGGTCATGTATGAAGGCAATAATTTTGCAGGACTCCTAGCATGAGAGTTCTTTACTCAACCCCAGACCAGCATGTAAACCCTTTCCTAGGATAACCATCCTGTCTGCTTACTCCACGTTACTGGGTATCACGCAGATCACACTGGGAGATCGCTAATTGGGTACATCAGTGTGCTGCTGGGCCCCGCTTTCTCCTTTCTAGCTACAAACGTTAGGATTGGCATGTGCCCTATAGAGTCTAGTCTTTAAGCTTTTCATATGTCCTGAAGGGGACGTTCCAGAAGTTGTAGGAGGGAGGGAGGGATGAGGGAAAGAATGCTATGTTAACCTTTTTCTCTCTTCTACAGAGTTGTTATCAATACCGGTTTCTTTGTGGGGAGTAGTCAGATACCAAATGTATTGTTTCAGGAGATGGTGGGCAGACTAGAAGTTAAATGAATTACTTGCTTCTGCAGCTAATTGATCTGGTACTGTAACTGTTAATTCCTTAAAATCTACATGACAGAGTAGTTGTTATTTGAGGGAAATAAAGCATACTTACCGATAGATCTAGTTATTCAATGGAAAAACAGGTTATATTACTTTGGATTGGTAAGAAAGAATCAGTGTCTTTCTGAAGATCTAAAATAGTCTGGTGTCCTGTTCTTTTTTTGTAATTTGAAGATACTTATTTTAGAATCATAGCATAACTTCAGCTGGAGAAGACCTCTCGATATCACCTGGTCCAAGGCCCTTCTCATTGTGAGACCAACTTCTACGTTAGATCAGGTTGTTCAGGGTCAAATCCAGTTGAGTTTTGAACTCTGCCCTCCAAGGGTGGAGGTTCAACAATATCTGCAGGCAACCTATTTTGTCAGTTTATGCATAGGTGAGCAGCATATAATACAAGTTTCTCATAAAAATTTGATTGCTAGTTCAGATGTGCAGTTTCCTAATTTACATGTTTAACAAGCTGTTAAATTGACTCTGCTCACCTGTTTCTTTTGAAGCCTCATTACCTACATGGCAGTGGAGGGAAGAAAGGGTCCCCTTTTTTCCTCTACTCTGTCTTTGGGTGACCAGGTAATGAAGAAATAAGGATTTGGTATGCAAATCTGCACTTTTTATATCTGCTTTTTCTAAATTACTGCTGGGTTTGAAATATTGATTGCTTTTGTTTGCTATTTATACAGTGGGTTTTTTTCTGTACTATTGCTAATCTTAATATTTTTATCTTTCCAATTATCTTTCGGTTTTCAATTTGAAAACTATGTGAGAACTTACAATTATTAACCTAATTTCATATAACACAGACTAGTAAATTTGCTCAGTAGGCTATCAAATTTCATCTAAACTGTCTTTATATGAACCAAGAGCAAACTAGGAGTGAAGTGCTACAGCTTTAAGTACCTGTGCTTCTTTTCAAAATTATTTTCGTGTTTCATCTCTGTGCTATGTCATCTTGATGCTGTACTTGGTTTTATGGCCCTCTATGTTGATTGAAGTTTTAACTTTCTAGTAGAACTTTTTAGGTCACAATTGTGGATGTCTGCTCAGTTGTAACACTAAATGTTTTAATCAGCTTTTCCCTTAGCGCTAAGAGGCTGAAATTTAAGAATGGCATTTTATCTTTAAGCTACCTCTAAAAATACCAGATTGTTACATATTAGTAGTCATAGACTGATGAGTGAAATAAAACCCAGCATTTTGATGCTGCATACAGATAACTTGTATCGTAAACTATATTTCTGTGTATAGTATCTTCAGCAGAAATTTTCTGTATGGTTCATGCAGTTTTTGTATATGAAACCTGACCTCCAGAATTTTTTAACTGAACATGCTAGACCATTTGCTGAAATGATGGTGCCTGCTGCTAGCTGTACAGACAATTCTGTTTTCAACAAGGAAATAGAATACTAATTTCATATAGTTTCAGATCTAGTTTCAGCGTAATTTAAACTTGACTAGTTTGAGGGAGTGTCAGAAGTTTCTTGGTTGAGAGGACTCTCCCTTCTGCCTTTTAGTTTATTTTTGGTAACTTGTTACACTGGGTGTCCTTTCTTAATTTCTTGGCATAGTCAAAATGGTTGCTTTCTTCTCTTCTCCTCACTCCTCCTTGTTTCAAAACCCTATTTCTAAATTTGGCCAGTGTGGACTGTCTAATACAGGGTGAAGTATCTTTTTTTTTTTTTTTAATGCTGGTTTACAAACTGATCTGTATGGATAGACTTACTCATGTAAAACTGTTGTCAAGATCTGGATGTTAGCCTGTAGCACAGTTTAAGATTTGGCAAATGAATAAAGAATAATATCTTCTACAGTCAGTAGATGGCTTTATGTTTTAGGGTGTGCATGATACTGTGCACGCAGCTTGACAGACATAAAGGCAAGTCATTCCTCTATTGCATGCAAATGTTCACGCCTCTAAAGAGCCATCAGTAAAGCTCTTAATATGATGGCCCATTACAATACAAAAATAAAAGAAACTATCTATTGACAGAGAAAACAATGTGAAAGAAAAAGTTATGCTAATATAGAATTTTACAAATATGGATTGCCCATCTTCCCCCATACGATTTTTTTTTTTGCCCCACTGGCTGATCTTTACACATTCAGACTTTTGAGATTCTTGGCAGTCACAACAGCACAGTTGATGGTTTCATAAGAGTTTGAAGTTAAGATGTCGTATTTTAGATCAATGTGAATATGGGTGAAAGTATTTAGGCTAGCAGGAAAGTCTTGTCACTGCTGTGATGTTCTCAGGATTATGTTTCTGTTATAATTGATGTTTGCTTCTTTATCCTGCATGGGTTTTTTCATCCTATATATTTAACTTGCATTGTACAATTTTTTTAAGCTGGGAGTGCTTCAATATTTGCTTTGTAGTTCCATTTGCATTAAAGGCGTTATATAAATAAACCTTAAATGTGTTTACATAGCGTATGTGCATGAAGTCAGAAGTAATCAATTTCAAGAATCCTCTTTTCTTTCCTGTAATTAAAGATGTGGTAACCCAGTGGGAGTTTGTTTGTTCAGGTCTTTAAATACACATTTTATCAGTTTAAAGATAAGGATTATATTATATGCAGAAGTGTGCTTTGAGTCTTACATTATTGAGGGAGACAAATTTGCAAGCAAGAAAATATAAATGTAATCATTCTCATGGCACTGACACTTTGTCCTTGTTGGCATATGTGCAACAAAATGTAAGAAATCAAATATAGTGGCAAGGACGCAAATCATTATAGCTGTAAAGGAACTAGGGCAACCAGGAGTAATAACTTTGAATTTTTCAGCTCAAAGGTGGGCCCATATTTAAGAAGAGATTTAGCACTCGTTAGTTTAGGTCTTTGCTAAGAAGCTGTGAGTTGAGCAATATTGTCTGAAGTGTGAAAAGTGCGGCCATCCAATTGGGTATGGCTTTGTCTTCCTTAACTGAAATGTAAGAATATGAAATCACAAGACAGTCTTCAGAAAAAACGTGAATTCTCCTCTATATTTTCCAAAGAAACTTTAATTAGTGTAATTTAAGGGGATTTGTTCCATCATAAGCAATGAAATACTCTGGTGTGTGATGATTATACCCCCACTGAAAATGTGTAGCAATTTACTGTTACTGATTTAGCTGCAAATAGAAGACAAGCATGTTCAGCTGTGTGCCTGTGTTTGCACATGGCAGGATGAGAGGCAAGGCAACATTTTATCAGTCAGTTGGCAGGCAAAACCGTATTTTTGTTAACTTTTTTCCTCCTCTGAAACTCTAATTATATATTTGATTTTTATTTATTTATTTATATCTAGGGTGTGGATTCAGGATTTGTTCCCAGCGTTCATGATTTTGACAAGAAACTTACCGAGGCTGATGCTTACTTACAGATCTTGATAGACCAATTGAAGGTATGGTAACTAAATGGTGTATTTACTGTATTGGGAGTCTGCTTGTCCCTGTGGATTTCGAGGTCTGGTTGAAAGGAAGCTCAACAGAGGGAGAGAGTCATGTTTTATGCTTGACACTGGTAAATGTTCTGGTAAATGTGGGATGCAGAGAATGCTCATCTGGCTGAGCTGACTGTGAGGTGGAGAAAACATACCTTTTTTTATGTATGAGGTCTGCCGATGATAGATTTTATTTTCTCTTTCTCCCTAGTTTAGGATGTTACATAAGTTCTAACGACTTCCGAAATAGATTTTTACTAGAAGTATAAAAATTAAAAGTTGTAAGCTAAGGGCTGAAATAAGCTGAAAATGGCTTTCTCTTAGAATGGATCTTGGGATTGTTAAAATAGAGTTAGAAAATTAGAATAACTCAGACAGATTTTATAGAATAGTTTACAATGACTGAAACATTCTTTTGTATATATAGCATCAAGGAAATGGCAGAGATGACTTAAGTTTAATTTTAAAACATAATTAAATCATTATATTGCTCATAGTATTTTAGAATTTATCTTGAGAAAATTTTGTCAAGTAATATGTAACTACAGTTGCAGGTAGTTTCAGACTTCGTTGCAGTAGTGATAGATAATCTGATTTTTGTCCTTGAGTGAAAATATTCTGTAGAAATTATGTACAAATACAGTTCTTTTACACTTTGTACATGTATTTTAAGAGTAGATGGGAAGGTAAGGAATGATGAGGTCATATTTCTCAGTACTCACCTTATTGAGAAAAACAGTTTATGCTGCTGGTTAGGACACTTTTTCCTATGGCTCAGCAGGTTAAAATTGCTGTTAAGATTGCTTCAGTTCTGCTGGTTTGGATTTTTTTTTTCCCTGATATAATAGGCAAGTATTGCATGTGGGATATTCAGCAAAAATTCAGTTGCAGGGGAGGGTGGAAAGGGGGAAGAGCATAACAACAAAAATGGAGGTGGGCAAAAGAGATGCAAACAGAAGTCAAGACTAAACTGTAAAGACTTGATCAGGAGTTAGCTTTGTCTTCTGCTCTGGAGCCATCTAGCATGCTTCTCTGAAGGAAGGTATTTAAATCTTTATGCCTTCTAATTGTTATTTCAGGCCAACTGAGGGGAGGGGATATAGGAGTTAGTTAAAAATGAAAGAAGAGTGAATTTGAGGATGCACAGAGACCAAGACTACAGTCTTTTTTTAGAACCAGAAATCAGCCCTCAAGGGAAAGGGAACACACGAGTAGGTTTTAGGCAGGCGGTTGAGTGAAGAACTGTAGCTCACCTGCTAAAAATTACAGCCTCTTTTCTGAGCAAGGGTGGTTTTGATGAACTTTTGAGCATTACCCGTAATCATTTTTCTTCCTTGAACAATGTGTACTTAATGGTTGTTTGTATGTGCACCTTAGAGTGCTCTTGGAGGCAACTTTTAACTGTTTCAGCTCAGCTTGCATTAAATACACATACAAGCTTTTCAGTAAGAATTTGTTTCACTTTGCTTAGCTGCATTTCATATTCCACCTTTTAGAAAACAAGTAGAAGTTAATGCTGGGAAATCACTACATATCTTTGCAAAAGAAGTGCTTCCAAATCCTGCATGAATTGAATCATGTACCTGAGTAACAAGGTACCTGAAAGGGTTGATAAGGGTTGAGGCTGTTTTGGTAAGCACTCTGTGTGCTCCAAAGGTCTTTGCTGAAATAAAAGAAAGACAGTTTGAGGCATTCTAATGAGTGTCACTTTTATCACTTAACCTCACCTTTTTGTTCAAACTATGGTAGAACCATGCCAGACTGAGCTGTGGACCTAGGTGGGATCTGAGATTTGGTCTCTGGCAGGATGGGATAATGTGAGAAATAAGTTACAAATTTGTTATATGTTATATCACAAGTGCTGTAAAGAAATATTAGGCAAAAACTGCTTTGGGTCATAATACCAAGATAGTATAACTTATGTGCTTATTAAATGCTTTTGGCTTTGAAATTTCGGTGTTTCTGGCTGATATTAAATGAAAAAATAACACTTTCAGTATTTTCACAAGTATCTCTTTCTTTTAGCTCTTTGATGAAAAACTCCAGAACTGCAAAGATGATGAACAGAGAAAAGCAAGTACATTTTGCCTTAAATATTGCTTATTTTGCTTAATCAGATGGGTTTGTGCATCAATTTGCAATAGTCTATAGAAATTTAAAGTATGGCTCAAATTTGTCGAGTTGCCAAAATCACTTAAAGCATTTTGAATAACTGGTAACATTATTTGTGTTGCGAATAGGTTGCAAACAGAATTTTTAGTAATACAGGGTGTCATAACATTAAAACAGGTTTCAGTCTGTAGGAAATGATTACTCTTCTGTTGTCCAACCATCTAAAGCATTTTAACTTAAATTTGCTGGTTTTTTCATCTTTAACAAGGATGAGTGTTTAATGTTTGTAGGAATAGCAAAGCTATTCTGAAGGAAAAAAAAAATACTAAGAATCGTGTATTTCACATAATCAGTCTATATCCTGTGTAGTTCTGCGACTAGCACACCATATGTTGGAAGTCTGAGAATACCTTAATTCATTCACCTTAGGTGAGGATGCCAAAAATGTAACTTGCTATGTGGGGAGCAATACTTTTTTAGTGAGGCTGTAATTCACTTAAGTGTTGTGTATTTTTTTGCATCCCCTCCTATTCCATTTCGAAGTCAAGTTTGTAGGTCAGAGTTCAATCACCATGTTTAAGAAAGGCTAGCAGATACCTTTGGTGGTGTGGGTTTGGCATTAAGTAGCGTGCTGGTTTTGTATGTTAATTTGTGTGGTGTGGAGGAGGCATTTAACAATTCCTTACGAAGGGTTTATTACTGAAGAGTTGCTTTTGTTTTCAGCAAAAGCAGTAATTTCAATATCATAAAGTAGTGGTGTATTTCATCCTAGTTCCCTCTCTCCCCTCAATTTCACTTGTGAAAAACAAGCTCAAGTTCTCTTGGTGTTTGGTTTCAGTTTTGAAAACAGTTTGATGCTTTCTGTGATTAGTTTACTTCTTTATAATGGTTGTGACCTTTCACGTGTTATCCGTCTTGTTTGATGTGTTATGTGGCGTCTTAGGGACTTCATAAGCGATGGTCTTTCTGGAGTTCTTTTGCATGTACAGGTTTAAAATAACTTTGAAGTACAAGTGTTCTCTGTGTAAGTGTGTTTAATGTGTAGACAACTGACTAAAAGAGTAAGATCTAAAGATTTTGTATTTCTCCTTCGGTGTGTCTTACTGGGAAGAGTTCTCCTTCAATTTTGACCTCCCTGCAGATGCTACTTTGCAGATCAGGCAGTACTTTCTTTTTCCCTGTGACAGTGCTTCTAATCCCTGGAGACTTTCTGCATGTTGTGCTGATTTCTTTCTTTATGACTGCAAGGTATCTATGGAACAGACAGATTGACTTTATAGAGAAAGCAGGAGGCCTGTTTAGAAGAGGTCAACTTCCTCTGGTTTTAAATCTTGATGAGTGTTGCTATTACTATAGATTCCATTTACTCTCTATTAAATATGAAAAAGACTTGGGCAAAGCACTTTTTGATCATGTCTCTTCCTGTACTAAAGCAGCTAAGAGGTTTTTTGATACTGTATTTAGCAGTTTTTCTATTTGTTTATGGAAGTATGGTTCAGCTATCAGACTGAGCTGAGTGTAACCTGCAGGATACTTCCATCCAACCCACAGTTTTTTCCTCTGAGGAAACAAGATTTGGTTATTTGAATGTTATGTGCTTCCCAACTAGCTGAGTGCTGTTTTCTGCAACTGTTTATGGCCAGGCATTTAAAACCTCAGCTATTGTTTTTTGCATGCATACAGACCATTGGATGAGCTGGTTTTTAGTTACAGAATATTTGGTCTTTTGAGGATAATGGTATAGGGTATAGGTGTTCTGAGATGCTTCAAGATCTCTTGGATATCTTCTTTCTGAGACATAGTAATCTGTTGCACTTGGAAGAAGGCAGTGCAGATGTAGACTTGATGGATTTTGAAGACTGAGAAATATTGTGATTATCATGAATTCCCTGTGTTATATCAATATTCCTGGCAGAAGTACAACTAACACTGCATAGTGGGATCATACTGTCTTGCAAACCTACTATAACTAGCAGTGCTGCCAGTTTTGCTGAATCTACTGATGGAGTACAATGTATATATCCGATTACATAGGAAGTAAAGGAAGGTGCATGATCTGAGGGTACTGGCGTTTCAAGGTGAAGACAAGATAGGAGCTTGCTTTCTTACAGTGTTAGCAATATTACTGGTGAGAACTCGAAGTAAGCTTTTCTGTTCAGTTTTGTGAAACCATCTTGACCACACATATCGGGGAAAATAAAACTGTAAGCATTCAAAAGCATCAGAACAGTGAAGAGGTGTATATTTGGCAGGCTGGAACAAAGCTGATGTTACTTAACAAGATTTTGGAGGGAAGTGTAGCCTGCTTAAGCCCTTTGGTTCACAACGAGTACTTTTTGTGAAGTAAATCCAAGGCTGAGCACGCAGATTCAGGTTGTACCTTACTGATTCTGACTGAGTCAGCTACCCCTACGTGCCTCTGCTGCCTCTCTTTGCTGGACGAGCTGATCCCTCTGTAGTCACATGATTGTTGAATGAGGCAAAAATCATGTTCAATGAAATAAAATTAGCTTTCTGTTGGATCACCAGTGGCTTCATAAAAAATCAGATGTCAAGGAGGTGCAACAAGCAGCAAGTAGATGGAGTAGTTTCAGCAGCAGCCTGCAATTTGATTAGATTAGATATAGCATGTGGCTGCATTCCACAAATGTAAGTCTGCAGGAAATTGATGTTTTATTTCAAAATGTGTGTATTCAATACCTAAAACTAGGGAAACTGTCTTCTTAAAATTTTATCTTCATCAGTTTTCAAAGAGTAGGGATGTTGAAGAGAGAAAATTGTGATAACTTTTAGTAGTAAATTATATTCTTTAATTTTATTTTTATTAGTAATGTTTTTTCTTTAACATACCTCTTTTTACCTGCTTATGATTTTCCTTGCAATTTTATATTTTCTAAATTATCTATATTACTTTCATGCAAGTTTAAACAAAAGATAGTAAGAATAAACTTACAAGGATTGTAGCAGCGTGTATACATAGCAGTGTATTTCTGTACAATTGATGAGACGAAATACAAGCATTCTGCTAACTTCTCCAAACCAACCACTCTTGTAAGCATGCCAGTTTTGTTGCTAGCAATCATCCAGTTGTTTTTCTCTCCCTGTGTCATGTCTATAGTGCATTTGTATAAGATCTTACGGGGGAGAGTTCACAAACTTTTTTTTATGCCTGCTTACATCACTGTTATAGAATAACACGTTGCTCATGAAAATCCAGAGACTTCCATATCGACGTTTGCTTAGGCCTAAAGAACAGGGCCGGTGCTCTTTAGAAGGGTGTTCCCAGGGACTGAGTGAGTCTGACTTGCCTGCATTGTTATCATAATTTTGTGTACATATGAAGAAAACAATATTCCAGTTCCGTGTGCTGTGTCCTTGCGAGGTAGCCATACAGCACAAATGTGAAAAATACTGGATTAATGCGTACTGTTACTACTTAAGTGGGCCAGCTCACAAGGAATTCATTTCCATAGAGGAAAAAATTATGACTGTATAATTTGTAGATAGGCCTTGGAAACCAGGCGTCCTGAGGTTTTTCCCATCTCAGATCTTCTGTGTGATCTTGGACAAATTAGCCTTTTGTCTGTACCTATGTGCAAGAATAACTATGTCTTAGTCTATTGTTTGGAAAATTACAAATGGGTAGGGGGAAAACAGTGCGACTGAATTACATTATATAGCCTGACATCACTTTCAGATTTTCAGCAAAGATGGTATCAGTGAAGGGAATAAAGTACCAATTTATTTGGTGTGTAAATACTCTATAACATGTTGGGGAAAAAATAGGTAAAGAATAATCAAAACTGCTGATGCTGCCTACAGTTGGCTATAAAGCTTTGAGACTGCATGATTTATTTCAGCTGCATAATCTTTGAGACGGAATGATTTATTTCAGCTGCATAATCTTTCATATGACAAGATCTGTATGTTTGGGTACATTGCCTATTCTATTTTGGTGCTAAAAGGCTCAAAACTTCACTGCTGTCATATTTAAAATGGTTTTTTCAATATGTGTTGATGAAGTTTTGACTGGAAATACAGTAGAGACATGAAAAACAAACAAAAACAAAACAAAGGAATTTTTAGCTGTTGGCTAAAAATTTAGCTGTTGGCTATTTCTCTGCTAGCAGCAGAAGTAAATACAATATAACTTTGTGATATAACATCCCTGATATGCTATTTCCTAGATCAGCATGGTCCAGTCTTTCCAGTGGAAAAGGCTGAGGCTGGGTGCTGTTTGGCTACCTCTTGCCAATTAATCATGAAGAAAATGTACAGTATCCTTACAAACAGCGTATAGAACAGAGTATAACTGAAAAAATTTTCCCTAGATATTGGCTGGGAAGCTGTCACCTTTACACACTTTGATTATTCAGGAATCAAAAAGACTGTGACTCAAGTCACATGAGACACTCATATTAATCAAAACAAAGAGGTCCTGTAATTGAATTAGTAGAGGTTCAGTGCTGAGTCCAATTTAATAATTTTGCCTTCTGCAGGCAGACCCAAGGACATCAACAGGATGCATATGCTTCTTAGATAGGTCATGCTTATGTGTAAAATGGCATGCAGATGCTTTTGCATGCCTGAAGTGCAGTTCCACACAGGAAATCTTAATGAACCAGTGTCTCTAGATAAAATTAAGTAGGCAGATTTCCAGATGCACTTTTACTGGAGGCACTTAGACTGGAGAAAGAGCAAGAACACGTGTGCCCTGTTATTTTCCGTGATTTTTTTTTAAACTGTGCTTAACTGCATATGTTTATTATACTTGAATGATGGTAATTTCAAGTAATACCGATTGTTGAAATGTGCCACCATTGCACAAACTGAACTTAAAATGCAGTATGAAGATTCACTCTATTTCTGTTGATGTTATGCAAAACTGAAGCATAGACTTGGATGGGTAAATATGTATAATGTCACTACTGAGAAATTCCTAACCTTGTCATCTTTAAGCTTTAATTATCAGTTCAATGTCTGTCTTGTCAATTACAAAATGAAAATTGTGTCTATATACAGAAATAGTCTTTAACATGTTGGTTGCTTTTTTCCCTCCCCCAATTTAAGATTAAAATATAGTGTTTGTACAGTATTTAGGTCAAACTAGATGCTGGAAATTCTGTCTTTAACCACATTATTTTGTTTTTTCTTCTACAGAAAATTGAAAGTCTCAAAGAAACAACGAGTGTAAGCTTACTTAATTTTTATATCTATTATATATGGAATCTGAAATTGACCTTATTTTCTTGGGAAAGTTTTTAAAGCTTTTTACAGAAAAGTGGGAATCCATATTGGGTCAACAGTGTGATGACAGAGGCAGCCTGGTTCTGGTGCTGTCTTCAGATTTATGTCTAGCACCTTAGAATCATAAAATCATAGAAGAGTTGAGGTTGGAAGGGACTTCTGAAGGTCTGGAGTCCAACCCCATGCTCAGAGCATGGTCAGCTAGAGCAGGTTGCCCAGGATCAAATCTAGTTGGGTTTTGAGTAGCTCCGAGGATGGAGGCTCTGTAACCTCTCTGGGCAACCTGTTCCACTCTTTGATCATCCCTAGAGTAAAAAAGTGTTTTCTTATGTTTAAGGTGAATTTCCTGTATTTCAATTTGTGGCCATTGACTGTCATCCTGTCACTGGGCACCACTGAGAAGAGTCTAGCTCTGTCATTTTTTACACCCTGCCATCCCAATCAGATATTGATGGCCATTGGTAAGGTCTCCCCTAGCTTTTTCTTCTCCAGATTAAACAAGCCCAGCTCTCAGCCTCTCTTCACATGACAGTTTACCTGCTTGCAGCACTGTGAAAGTTTGAAGCTGACCTCCGTTTCACCCTGACAACCTGTGTTGTGTTCAGCTTTTGGAAACTTCAGTTTTCTACTGTTATGCTTTTGTCTCTATAAAAAAAAAAGGGGGGAAGGGAAAGTAGAGGTTCTGCAGGAGTGAGTGTCCATTTAGTTCTTGCCCAAGATTTCAGTTAATATTCTGTATAACTAATAAAAATACCTGTAAATACAAAATACTACAGGAT
The DNA here is from genome assembly GCF_026419915.1 of Harpia harpyja. Lineage (NCBI taxonomy): Eukaryota > Metazoa > Chordata > Aves > Accipitriformes > Accipitridae > Harpia > Harpia harpyja. The sequence goes on from NC_068950.1 coordinate 38,809,580, forward strand.
AATAATACAAGGGTTTTTTCTGTTATTTTTGTTTTCCTAGAGCATGGTAGAATCAATAAAACACTGCATTGTGTTGCTACAGATTGCTAAAGTAAGTACACTGTAAACTATTTTGAATTTTAATTATACAGCATTAATCTGTGTGAAAACAATTGAAATCTAAAAGTGTGTTCTATATGATCCAGGATATATATCTAAAAAAATTGGTATAAGTTGATTTATGCTACTATTTTAATGAAGTTTCTGAAATACTGAGTTCCACAGCAGACAGTCCTGTTAATGTTCGTGGTAACAGTTGTGTTGATGATATAGCTTTTCTTTTGAGATAAACTTTCTTTTGCAGAGTTTGCTATTAGACTAAATAAGAACTTAAACATAAGTGTGACAGAATAGAAACTTAACAAGACTCTTCTTTCTGCTTCATTTAAGAATATGACTAACAAATAGAAAAAGGGAAAATTGTGATGTTAATCTAAACTGGTTTGGCAAGGTTTTTTGTAGGTCTGAAGTTCATGGTGATGTTGGAACTTCTTGAAGTAAGAATTGTATTATTTGAGAATGCAATATGGGTAATGCAGTCATGCTTTTCACTTAAATGTTTTGTTGCTTTTTAAAATTTAGTGAGATTTGGATTTACTTTTTTTTGTCAAGTTCTGCTTTTACAGGCCTTCATGTACTATATTTAGGATATGTTAATTGTGAGCTGCTGATTTATACCTTGCGACCGAAGTGAAGGAAGATGGTGTTTTGCAAAGAAATTAATTTATAGGTGTAGGCTTTTCAATTTTTTTTTTCCCTGTAGTCTAGATCACCTTTTTGTTTTGTAGCTTTCAAATACGATACTGCTGTTTGTCTTCATTATAGATGCCAGATACAATGTACAACATTTTGAGGCCAGTGAAAATTTAAGTATTTAGAACCTTGCAGGATCAGAAGTCATTCACTAAAAGGATCAGTGCATATTTTGTGAAATTCAGATTTCATATCAGTAGCTTAAAAATTCTGAAGAAACGGTTTCTAAGTTAACTGGCTTATACAAAACCAAAAATATTTTACAAGTATTAGGGTACATTGAAATGGTTTTGTGCCACATGAATCTGGAGCTAGAACAGTCTTTACTTAACATACAGTGATACTATTTGAATCCTTCACTGCAGTGATAGCAAGAAAAGCCTTGTCAGTACTTAATAATTTGCTGTTATTTAGTACTGGGTATATTTAGAATTTTTTTAGTACGGTGAAACCAGTAGACTATACGTCATTCTTTGGGGATTTGGTGGAGTCAATTATAGATAGATTAGATGGTAGTATACTAGTTTTCTTACACAGCTATATGTGACTTGCTGTATTAAGGTAGCTGTTGGAAAAACTGTGTGCAATGACTGACTTGCTCATTTTTTGTTAATTACTATATAAATGTATTTAATAGTTGTTATTTTCACAGAGGTTTAGTTCCTATGAAATTTTGCTCTTTTTTTAAAAAGCTCTGCTATGTAATCAGCAAATCTGAAAGAGTAGAATTATAACCTGCTTTTCAGGTTCTTGATCAAAGCTGGTAATAGGTGGCTGAGTTAGTTTTCTTGTTTCTATTGAATATCAAATTCCATTTCTGCTATGGGTAAGTTTGATGGGGGATAGACAAAAAGCATCTTGTGCTGATGCTAAGCACACTTTGAAGTTGGTTAGGTGGTTTGCTGATAATGGACAAAACTGAACTTGTAGTGGCAGATGTAGTCATTTTTGATCAGGTTCAGTGCTTTACTACTCCAACTACCATAAAAGTGTAAAGGTAGGTAGAATTTGGGTCCCCCAAAGATACTAAGACTTGCTTTCTGTTACAGTAAGTCAGACCCTGAAGTCCTCCTTTCAGTACTAGTAAATATTAACCAGTGTAAATAGATGGACTTATCCATTGAGGAGTGGGGTTTTTTTTGTTTGTTTTTTGCTAAACCATATCTAAAGCTCTTGTAGAGCTATTGAAGATAAGGTGGTTTAAATGAGTGGTTTATGCACAACTAATTGGAAGACATTGGTCCACATATAGTGAAAAATACCCTCTATAAATCTTCTTGCAATTTTAATAACCTTTATTCTGCTTCATCTCCGTCTTCTTTCTCTCTCTCTCAGGCAACTATACTTGTTGACTACATGGCAATTCTGTTTCTCCCCCCCCCGCCCCCCTTTTCTATAAACTGTGTTGGTATCCTGATTTCTTAGTGCTGTAGGAATCAAGAATACAGGGGGTTTGGGCTTGTTTTTGCAGTTCTGTAAGTTGCATGTATATGAAGCATTATATATGTAAAAATGTATTGTGTCTGACTGATAGCTTTCTGTTCTCCAGTATGGAACCTTTTAAGATTCTGCAAGTTTTTTTCCCAAAGCTGTAAGGCAAGTATGGCTGCTGGCTTACACTGCTGAAAATAAATCATATTAACACCACCCCTGCACCCCATTTTTACTTCTGCAGTGCCTTGCTCATTAGGAGACAGACTTCACAATTACTTTCTGGTTGTTTGGTAACTTGAAAATTGTTATCACTTCTCCATATACTCAGAACATCTGTTTCAAACACACAGCCATTTATTATTTGGATGATTTTGGTACATTGAGGCAAACCTGGTGTTTGGGGGTTTTTTGTTATGTTTTTTTAATTGTGTGTTATGTTGAGCTGTGTCGTCGACTCTTGAAACAACCTGCCTTAGGACTTGAACAGTTAAATTTTCATTAAACTTACTGGTAAATCAAGTGTGTAATCATGCCACTTGTACTTGAGGTGACCCAAGGCATTTTCAAAACAGTGAAGTAAATACCAGCTAAATAGGAATATGTTATAATACATACATTGCTTATCAAAAAGCAATCAAAATAAACTAAGTGGGATGGATAGGTGGAGCCTTTGACTTGTGTTGTCCCCTTTGTGTGTATGGCAGTTGAAGACGTCCAGCTTTGCTGATGTGTGTGTTGTAAAATGTATGTAATGGTCTGTTAGTGATTTGGTAAACTACAGTCTTAGAAATATATATTATATGTTTTATGAAGTAGCTTTTATAATTTAGATATTTAGTTTTGCATCTTTGCCTTCCCTTTTTCACTCCATCATTTCTGGTGAGTCTTGCCTGCCTAGTTTTGTGGCATTTCTGCCTTCCTTACCTTACCAACATGCCACATTGCTGATTGTGCATTACTGAGATAGGATAGCAAGCTTCAGTACCAATGCAGCATCTTTGTGTTTTATCTCTTAGGTCATAGAGATGATAGCGTAAGATGGAAATTTTGTATGTTAAAAAAAAATTAACGTATTTGGACTGCAGTGTTATTCTACCTTCTGTGTGTGTTAGTTTGCAACCTGGTGGAACTCATTGCCCTTAGTGTTGTTTTTCTCATGGAAAGCCTTGCTTAAGAAATGTCAACTAGCAGACATGAAATTTGAGCAGCCTATTGCTAACTATATAAGCTAAGGAAGAATGTATAAAGTATCAAAACATAAGTATGTGCCAACTTTCTTAATACTATTTACAGCTTTTTCTTTTTTTTCTTGTTCCTCTCTAACAACTGGAAATCTGGGGAAATACTCTGCAAACAAGTCTTAAGATTTACACTAAACAAAGCTATGGATTGATGTATTGGCTAATATGAACCTTGCAGCAGAAGTGATTTGGCTTAGAGTTCAGTAAAATTTATACCGTTGCTGGTACAGTGTTAAAACTGTGCTAACTGTAGATTGGCATTAACTTGTCTGTTGCTAGTGTAATTTCCCCTGATGGCAGTTTTATTCCACGCATTGCCTGCTCTTTCACATATGCTTCTAGGCAAAAAACCCCAAATCCTAGATTATAAATAATCTAAAAACATTTTAAAATCTAAGGGATACCAAAAAGCAAAACTTAAAAACATTTAACTTATAAAGGCACTTCTGCATTTCAAAAGCAAAAAGTGCTTTTGAAAACTTGACCTGTATGCTAATCACAGTTCTCTAGAAACTGAGAACTTTGTGTCTTTTGGTTTTCAGGGACTCATTGGTGCTGCAGACCATGTTTTGGGGGGGCTCTTAGCTATTTGGGAAGAACCTACATTGTAAAGCGTAATTGTATTCTGCAGTGCAGAAACGGTATTTTTAAAATTGTTCAAACTTGTGTGGACAGATCCTTAGAAAATGCTAATCCTCAGAGGTGCAGTGACTATGTATAGAATTGTTTCTTCTAAGTTTAGTTAGTGTATCAGATGATGAGGAACATTTTATGGCTGAAAATGTAAACATTCCTGAGAGAAACTTGCTGTTCTCACTTAACACAGAACTGATAAGTCATACAAGATTGTTATGTTGATATTTTTAACATTTTTTCCTTAAGGACCAAAATAATGAGGAGAAGCACGCAGATGGACTTATAGTAAGTTTAAATCTAATCTTTATCTCCCTTTATTTCTGCAGAACATGTGAACAGAGACCTGAATTTCCACTCATTTTGCAACATACTTCTTCCTTTCTCTAATTTACTGCTTCAAGTGTCTTGTTAAAATTACTGTTGAGTCATGAGCTTCTGATGTTGGCTAACACCCTTGCCTTTAGAAAATATAGTGATCAGTTTTATACTGAGTGTCTTAAGTGGCAGTGTTATGACTGAAAGCTTAGATAAAAATCTGCCATGTGAACAGATGACAGGGAAATTATTGGGATAGAAATAGTTTTGTGTTCCGTCTGAAGTATCTTTATGTATGAAATAGATCAGCTATCTGTGTGCTTCAAGTAGTTTGTCTTTTCTACAGTGCTGCTCATTTGATGCAAAGTTGTATTATGTCTGTTTAAGCAATGCTTCTTCTTTAATATAACGCCTGCATTTTTAATGTAACTTCTGTCATCTTTGATTTCGGTCACATGTGACTTCTTTCTTCCTTCTCTTTTTGTCACTTGAGTACATTTCAGATACTTTTAATAGGAGATTGGTTTCAGTAAAACATAACTCTAAAAATCGTAGTGTGTTCTCATTACAGCTGACAATAATTTCCAAGCTTTATTTGTCTTTCCGTTATATACAGCTTTAGCAGTATGATTTTCTGGTATGAACTTTGGAGTAAATATGCACATAGAGGTTTTGATTTCGTGCTTATCATAAATAAGACGAATGATTTTCCTGTGGATAGTCATGTAATTCAGGTCTTAGTGTAATGGAATAGGTTCTGTTATGTGCCCTGGAAAAGAGAAGTTATGCAGCCAGACACTACCCCAGGCGGAGGTGGTATGCACATTAGATCTGCAACTCAGAAATTTCATATAGATATTACAACTTACTATAGTCTGAATTTGATTAGCCACTGTTCTAATTGTCTGTCGGCTGGCTTATACTGGGGAGAAAAAAAAAAAGTATTTCTGTAAGAATATATTAACTGATTCATCAGTGAATGTGAAGACTGAAATTTTGATGCTATTGAGGTCAATGTTAGCTTGGACTAAAGGTCAGGATTTCGCTTTAAACTCGGGCAGGAATATGATCAATGTTTGATACCATGGTGGGATGACGGTCTTGTCGTTTCTGCATGGTTGTTTTTAAGTTTGTTATTAAACTCAGAGTAGGAAACTTTCTGGTCGACCTTCATCTGTTTCTAAACCATGAAGGCATACCCCAAAACAAGAAGCTCAGGTTCATGTTGCAGTTTGGAGAATTGTTTAAGGATAAGGTTACAACACTGTGTACAAGGCCAAAGTTACTTTGGGTTGGGTTTTTTTTTCCTTTTTTCACACCAGTGTTCTGTATTGTATATATTATTAGTTTCCCTAAAAACTAGGAGAGATAGAGATAGCAATAGCATCCTGTGTATCATAGGACCTTCTTGATTTTTAAGTTTCTTAACTCTGAAAATGGGATCATGATTTTAAACTGAAATAGTGGGACAGGGACCTACCTGTGTTGCGTGCGTAATTGCACAAGCAGTTGAAGTGATGTGTTAAGGGACATTGATTTTATGCTGGAATACAGTGGAGTAACAGTATGTGTACTGGATTATTTGTATACTAGTTAGTAACACCAATGAAAATTTAGAAAGCAATTTTTATGCCTTTTTTTTAAACTGGAGGTTTTTTTAAAAATAAACAGGGAATAATAGTTTTGTTTTCAATTAAATAAATCCTGTGCTGTAAAAAAATAATAAAAATCTTCACTGCTTCACTGATTTTAATGTAGGACGAAGTTCAGAATTACAGTTACCCAGGAAAGGAGGCAAGAAAGAAGTCTTCCATTTGTAGGAAAATGGGAGGAGGAAGGTTAAAATGACCCTGTTTCCCTCAGTCTGCATGCAAATAGAAATTAATAGACTAAAAGGAGGGAAGGACAGTTGGAGACTCTCTTCTGTTTTAAATATTGATCTAAAAAGAGGATAGGAATAAACATACTGACTAAATTTAAAGGCAAAGCTCATCTACCTTTTTTTAAAGTAGAACTTGGTATTGTATGACCTTCCTGTGCTTGATATTCTTCAACTTAAGCACAGTAGCAAGATTTCCTAGCAAATTGAGGCAAAGATTTTCACAGTTCCGACATAAATCAATGGTTTTAAATTGCTAGTTTGGATGAAAAGACATTGCAATTTAGATTTCTAAGCGGCTTGTTGTATAAGAGCCAAGAATGTATACTGAAGTCAGTGACTTTTGTGAGTGTCAACTTGAATTGGTGCTTCATTTTCAAAATGGCCACGCTCATACATAGACTGAAATGTCCTCTACTGGAGATGCACTGAAAACTGTCGGCTTGCATTGGCAAGAGTTTTGGCAACAAAGCCACTTCATGGCTGTAAGCATGCTGATGATTCTTATTAATTTATGGGTTGATTTACTATGGTCTGGACAAATTATTTTTTGAAAAAAAAATGGTTTTAAAAATACAGATTACCTATCCTAATGTTTGCCAGATAATTTGCGTCTTAACTTTCCCCTCTTTGCATGCAGTATTTATTAATGGACATTGGAAGGAATGCTGGAAGCTAGAACTTGAAATAAGAATTCTTTATAGGACAATTCAAATCTGTAGCAAATTCAGTTTAGTGTAAAATCTGTGTAAAGAATTGAAGTATTACCACTTTGAAAGTATTTCTCATGTCCTCAACTGTCAATTTGTGTTTTACTTTCTCTCTCAGGAATTTGCTATCTTGCATTTGGGCATTTCTTGTGCTCACAATGTTCTTGCTATCTATGCTTTATCTATCTATTTATTTATTAAATTGAGAAAAAATGTGCTCTTCTTTCGTTTGTCTCAGAGCACTATAAACCCGGTTGACGCAGTATATCAGCCCAGTCCTTTGGAACAGTCAGTGATCAGCACAATGCCTTCCCAAGCGGTTATACCTCCAGGTATGGTGTACAGAAAGAACCTCAGCAGAAATACTCTTGAGCAGAGCAGGATGCAACTGCAGTCTAGATGGAGGGGCTGCATAATGGTGGATAGCTTCTGTGTCACATATGCAATACAGGTGCACACTCACCACAGTGGTGCAAGGGAAGGCAAAGGAGCGGGAGGTATGGAGCTTCCTCAGCCATCAGGAAAAATCTGCCTCTACCTCTGTGGATAAGCTGATGTATTTCACTTGCTCTAAGTTACTAGCTTACATTTCTAATAATATACTTTCTTAAAATAAACAAAACTATAATTTTCAGAAAAGATAAATGCTTTCTAGCTAAATAACTGCAAATTTTTTAAAATGCCATCTTTGTTTAATAATAAGAAAGAGCTAGATAACGATGATGGAAACATGTTTTTCTGTCTGAATGGCTTTTATAGAAAAGGATTTCATTGTTGAAGGTGAGGTGAAATGAGGTGGAATCTCCTTCCCAACAAAAGTATACATCTCATATTTAAATGTGAATTTTGAGTTTAACATATCAAAATATCTCCTAGAACCTGCTCAGTTGTGCAAGTCAGAGCAGCGACCCTCATCTTTGCCAGTGGGACCTGTAGTAGCATCGCTTGGAAATCAGACTCCAACACCAAATAGTACAGGTACAGTTCTGTGTAACTGTCTTACTGAAGTACAAGAGACAAAACCTGAATATATACTGTCTGTAACCTAATGTAATAAGCTATTAAGACAACATTGTATTATTGACCTACGTCTTGCTTTTAATCAACACTTATTTCATTGTTGTGTTAAAATCAATTATTCTGCTCTTTCTCCCCTCCATGTATACATAATCCATAGGAGTATTACCAGCTTGCTTTCTTGTCTCCATTGTTGCAATCTTGCAGTAATTGGCACAAGAACTTTGCAGTTAATACCTCATGTGTGGTCTTTGGGCTTTTTAATTCATTGATTCCCTAGTCTACCCCTTAAATAATAGCATTCATTGGGCTTTTTAAAACTACAATAGATGCTTTGAAGCAAAAGTTGCTGAAATATGTATGAAGTATGAATTCCTATAATATTTCTAAGGGTTTTTTTTGAAACCATAGCTACATACTTAACATATTTTTAATTATCTGTCTACATTGACTGTTACTTCCTGATCAGTTGTATTGATTAGATTGTCCAATCATGGTAAAACTCTCTGTCCACCCCCCAGTTTTTTTCTAAGCTTGTGTATAAATGATTTGTTGTTACTCTATTACTACCTTTACTTCCTAGAACATTAATATGTGTGTCAAACAGTATTTGCCCCAATCTGAAAAATGAAGGATACCACTGCTGGCTTTTTCTCCTGCCAGAAAGTTCCTTTTTTTAGTCTTACTCTATGCATCTCATCTTCTAGTTAGTTTCTGATGGTTGTTTGTGTAAATACCTTAGCTTGCTTAATAACCTCTGTTGTGACTTAGGCTTCCACAAAAGGTCTGTGTCAGTGTTAACCTGATTTGTCTTTATTGCTATAACTCTTCCGAAAAATGGCAAGTTAGTGATGAGACAGGACTTGTGTAATCCAATTTAGAAACTGTATTCATTAGATTTCATCACAAATATATTTGTAGCGAAATTGGAAAAAGATGTTTTAGGCAAGTAGAATACAAGTTGAGTGACAACTAGCTGGACTGCCAGGCCCGAGGCTTGCGATCAGATGTATGAGGTCCAAATGGCAACCAAGTGACTATTGGTGTTTCTCAGGGGTTGATACTGGGTCCAATAGTGCTTAACATCTCAGACAACCTAGACGTGGACCTTGCCAAATTGGAGAGAACAATGGATAGGACAGGGCTGCCATTCAGGGGGGCTGTGACAGACAGGGGAAGTGGACTGACAGAAACCTCGTGAAGTTTGATGAAGGAAATGCAAAGTCCTCCACCCACCTACGATGGGCATAGCCCTTGGCCTGCCCTGTTGCATGGGGTTAACTGCAGCTTGGCAGAAGAGGAGTCAGGGGTCCTGGTGAGCAACAAGTGGAACATGGGTCAGCAGTGTGCCCTTGTGGTGATGAAGGTTTTGCTGCATACCAGTCTGGATTAGTGAGAGTGTAAAGAGCAGATTAAGAGAAGTGATTGTTCCTCTCTACTTGGGATCTGTGGGACCACATCTTGAGTACTATGTATAGTTTGGGGTTTCACAGTACAAAGACATGGACCACTGAGGTTAGGAAGCTGAGCCCCATGACTGGGTTTGTTCAGCCTTAGGAAGATCAAGCTAAAGAGGGATGTTACTGCTGTCTTCTGCTAACTATTGGGAGGGTGTAAAAAAGATTGAACTGGGCTCCTCTTGGAGATGCACAGCAAAAGGATGAGGCAATCAACACAAGTTGTAAGAAAGGAAATTCTAAGTAGGTATTAGAAAATGTTATGGTTTTATAATGAGGTGGTTCAAACTTTCAAATAAGTTCTTCAGAAAGATCATAGAATCCTCATCTTGAGAGATATTTAACTTGACTAGATGTGGTCTGGAACAAACTGGTCTAATTTTGGAGTTGTCTGGGCCTTGAGTAGAGAGCAGTCCAGATGACTTCCAGAGATCCCTTCCAACATAAATCATACTATGATTCTATACAAATTTTCAGTATTGTTGTTTTGCCTTTAATTGACAACTTTGGGGAAAACATATCTTTATACTTTACTGTTGTTCTGTGTTCTTGATTTTCCTTGTGACCTTTCTTTTGTTATCTGTTAAATGAAACTCAGTATGAACCTGACTAATTATTGCTTCTAATTTTGTAAGATATCATACCTTCTGAGTTTGCATAGTCTTTATTGATTTGAACAATCCTACTCATAAGTTAGAACTGGTGGATTTTGAAAGAATTTTTTTGTTTTTATTAAGTCTGTAATTTTTAATACTCCATAGGAAGCGGGCAATCAGCACCTAGCAGCAGTCTCACCTCTCCAAGCCATGTCAACCTGTCTCCAAATACAGTCCCAGATTTTTCTTACTCAAGCAGTGAGGATGAGTTCTATGATGCTGATGAATTCTATCAGAGCAGTTCTTCCCCAAAGCGATGTATGGAGTAAGTAGCTGAAAGTATGCAGTGTGTGCTGGATACAATTTTTATCTACAAGGGCATGGTTTGTCTGCTTGTAGAAGTTAGTTAAGCTGAATAAGTCATATTGGCTTTTAAAAAAAAAAAAAAAAAAAAAAAAAAAGGCAGGGGAGGCAAAAAAGCCACTTTGAGTAACAGAACAAGATTACCCCCTCCCCCAGCACAGTCATCTATGAGGGATGCAGTTTCCTCCTCTGCTCCTTCCCATTCCATCGTGTATATATGTTGACAAAACTCTAACATAAACCAACTTTGGGAAGCCCCCACCTCAGAGATATAAGCTGAGACCACGGTGTATTCCACATGCATTTGTTGCAGCCTTTGGTAAATAGCCAATTCCCGCTCACATTTACTAAATGAAATTTTTGCAGTTGACTGCCTTTCCCCAAAATCTCTGTTTACTCTTCTTTTCTATGAATTTCAGAATTAATTTTAAGAGATGCTACACATTTCGAAGAGGAATTAGCTGTTTTACACCTTCCTGTGGTATTATCTTAAGATTGCAGGCCTTCCCATTCGTTCAGCTACAGTCCATTTTAAGTTTTCTGTGAATTAGTGTGCAGCACATATATTAATGTCTATCAGTAAACTCCTTGTCTAAGTATATCAAATTATCATAATTTGGTGTGAATTAGTTCATTGTGAATTGTGAGAATTTATTACTCTTCTTTAGTTCTTCAGGGTCTGCTGCAGTCTTGACTCGGAGCAGCACAGGAAGTAGTCTGAAACGTCCGGATACCACAGAGTCCCTCAATTCTTCCATGTCTAATGGGACAAATGATGCTGGTAAGTGGACTGTATGAACTTTTAGTAAGGAACTCTTGATTGTTAATCTGTGTGTAAACTGTGTCAATATATGTATGATCATATATATATGACAAGGTACTTATGGAAAATGGTTTATCTACTGTTTCTTTACTAATGAAAGATTGTTGAATTGTAGGTTTTAAAAACCATAGCTTTATAAATAAGACCTTTTTGACAGCTAATGTATATGCTAATTAAATACAGTCTGGTTTTGAATGTTTAGAGAAAAACAAAAGCAATTTGGTCTTTCTAGATCTCTTCGATCCTCCTGATGATCGAGATGATGATGGGGAAGGAGAATCAGTGGAAGAACATAAGAGTGTTATTATGCATCTATTGTCACAAGTTAGATTAGGAATGGATCTAACAAAGGTAAACTTGCTGATTTGTTCATGGGGAAGGGAGGGAGAGTAAACCCTGAATTCTGTGTAAATCAGTTCAATGTTAAAGTAGTAATTTAACTATATATTTGTTCTAAGAGCTAGTTAAGCTATAATCTCTTCAGCATGGTATTGTTTTTAACTGGAGTTGTTACTGGGAGGGGAAAAACAAATGCAGAATGAATATATCCCACTGCTAAAATCTGTTTGGGAAAATAGTTTGCTATGGAAAGTAGCTGTTTGTTCTCTTTGAACCTGATCCTTGGAGTGCCTGTAAAGCTGGGATAAGAGGAATGCTGTATGCAGTAGTAACGTTTCTCCTGTCTTTAGCTTCCTAGAACAAAGATCTACAAGATCCCAGTGTATGGAGACATTCAATAAGACATAAATAAAATAAAAGGGGAAATTAAGCATATAGTGAAATGCTTTGCTTAACTGGGATCTTGTTGAGTAAGTTGCTTGTGTATTTTAAAATGCTACATGTAGGTCTGGCCAGTAAAGAGTTGGATTTTTCGTGAATGTGATTCATGATGTTGTCTGTCTTAAGGTTGAATGAACAGCATTCTGAAGGTGTTGATCCTTCTAGGCAGCTTGGTTAAATTTAAACAAGTAATTCCAGATTGAAAGAGAGTAGGAGAGATCAGTCCTATCATTAGTTTCCTTAAGTGGATGACTTTAACTGTCCAGTCTGGAACTCACAACAGACAATAAAAAGATAAAACTTTTCTGGAGAAATAGCCAGCAGCTTGTAAGCAAACTATGGAAGGTTTCTGGCAGTTCTGAATAGGAATTGATCCAAAATGTGTGTTTTGGAAACTCCTGGAATGGTTGAAAATTACTGATCTCAAGTTAAGCTGCCAAGAAGCATCACAAGCATGCATCTTGTCTGCATCACTTTAAAGTCAACAACAGCAATCAACACTGTTTTCAACAGTGGTCTATACCACACTGACACAGACAGCAGATCCACAAGAATGGAACCTGCAAATGCTGTTGGGGAAGAAAAGTAGTAGCGAAGAGATTAACCTTCATCTTGATAAAGAGGCATATAAGAGAATGTGACTACATGGAATGAGATTTTGACTATAACTGAAAATTGATAGGGTACATATAGATGAAATTAATCAGTGTTACTGTAATTAAGAACAGCTTTTGATAAGCTCAGCCATGTAGTTGGATTTGCTCTAAGTGGGACTAGAATATACATAAGATGCGACAGTTCCTCTTAAATCTTTGGTTTTATAGAAGATGCCAGCTGACCTGTATATGTCAGAACTCATTGGTGAGTTTGAGAACACAATCAGCTTACAGGCACACGAAGCCTTGGGTGCTTTGTATGCTATTTACAGTTAGTACATAGAATGCTTTCATGCAGGACGTTAAAGTATCTTGATCTGTAAGAGTTGTTTTTCTTCACCCAGGTGGTTCTTCCAACTTTTATCCTGGAAAGAAGATCACTGTTGGAAATGTATGCTGACTTTTTTGCACATCCGGACTTATTTGTCAGGTATTTGATTTTCAAAGTAGACCATTAACTGATTCTGATACTGCTTATGGCCCTTGTGGGCTGCTAAAAGTAAGTTGGTAGTTTTGAAGAATATTGCTTGGGTTTTGATCTAAACTTGAAAAATACTCAAAGTAGTCAAACTTCTGGTTGTAAAACAACCAAACATCCAAAAAGCTTTCCTGTATTTGAGGTACCTGCTTGTATTTAATATTGCCTGTCCTTCTTTTCTCTCTTTTGGCCCATGTAGCATTAGTGACCAGAAGGATCCAAAGGAACGGATGGTTCAAGTAGTTAAATGGTACCTCTCAGCTTTTCATGCAGGAAGAAAAGGGTCAGTTGCTAAAAAGCCTTACAATCCCATTTTGGGCGAGATCTTCCGATGTCATTGGGTATTACCAGGCACTGAAGGTGAAGATGATATGGTTAGTTTCTTGTGGTATGTTTTTTGGCGCCTAGAATGCATGCGAGTAATTCCCAAAGCTTTATTAATTTACTGATTGGAATGGCTTATGCTATGTTTAAGTAGCAAAATCAACAAACTATGGCAATTTCTTAACTGATTCCCCCCCCCCCCCCCCTTCCTCCTTTTCTTTGGACAGAAGTTTAAAGTAGCTTGCATAACAAAATTTGAGCTATTAGTTTTTTAAGAACTATTTGACATGTTGAAAATGTTCCCTTTTTTCCTGAACTGTTTCATAGTACTAAGTATGAATTCCTTTCTTTCCAAAGTTCTGATTTTTTTTTAATTATCATTTCTCTAAACCCTTGTTTTTTAACAGTGGGGTTTCTTTTCCTCACAACCTAGAAAGCAGTGCAGTTTCTCCAGTACATTTAATTCTCCATTTAATTTTTTTTTGTAGACTTCTGAAGTTTGTATTCAAAGCTTGGATAATATTTTAGTTGTACATCTGTGTCTGGCCACTACTCTCCCTTTTGTGCTTTATTGGAGTATGTCTGGTTGACATGAAGGACAGAGTAACAGTAGTGCCACTCTCATAATCCGAACTCATCTACCAGTGTATAAGCTTTTCTCTTATTTGCCCAAGTTTCACCGAGACTCAGGGATTAATCAGACTTATGCACATGAACCATAGTCAACACAGTGCCCCACTGATTCTAGAGAGAAGGTCTAGCACTTGCAGTGCAGCCTGGTGTGTGTGGGGGTTTGGGTTTTTTTTGTGTGTGTGTTTGTTTTTTTAACACACCTCATTTAGGCTTCTCACCCTGGGAAGTTGCAGATGATGTGGGAGGTGCTGTTGTGAGATACTACATGTAGCCTCAGTGTAGTATATCTAAACATGTGATTGTTTAGATATAAATAATGTATTTTTCCCATTTAATTTGCTTCTCCTCTCCCCATCCCCCCAGTTAGTTTGCTCAAATCTTTCTCTTGTTTCTGAGGTGAATGTTTGGACTCCTGTTTGCTGGCATAAAGACAATATTGTATTTGTGCTTCTATTGCTTTTCATGATGAATTACACTTTTCATGATATGCCACAGGAAATGAATGTTGGTTTATGGTTTTGTGATACATATAATCTGGTCATTATTAATATGCATATCAGAGTTTATCACAAGCAATAATGAAAACTATTTCTGCCACCCGTTTCTTATTAGTTAATAAGAAATTAAGTGGATTTAAATATTACTTTGTAATTGGGTTTATACATGACTCTGTCACTTTAACTGTTGTATTTGGGGGCATCTCCCCAAATATATATATATATATATACTTAAAAATAAGAGAGCAGAAGCTGCATGTTCTTCAGAAAGCATCATAGTTTCAGGAGTAAGGAGTTATTCCCTATCAAATTAGCAAACTGACAAATACGTTAAAATCACTGCAGTACATTTTTAGAAGCTGTTAAACATGGAAGCAACTTTTCTTGGAAGCTTCCAGTGTTTTGTAAACAGTGTCAGTGATGAAAATCCTCTCTACTATCATGCAGGAGCCAGTTTCAGAAGGACCAGTCCCTTGGGTCAGTAAAAGCAGCGTAACGTTTGTGGCAGAGCAGGTCTCTCATCATCCTCCAAGTAAGTTGGCAATAACTTTGCTAATAGAGATGGCATCTGGATAGGACCGACAGTAAAGTCAGCTCTTGATTTAAATCTTGGATTTACATTCTCTCTCCAAATTTAAAAGTTGAAGGTTTTCTCTATAAACTCTTTTTGTGAGAAACAAATTGCAAACTCTGTTGCCACATAAGTATGAGGCACCACTTTGAGATATTTCCAGGTGAATGAATTTGGCAATAGTAGTATTAATGTCTTGTGCTGCTGTTTTTAATACCTTTTTCTTCAGTTTCAGCATTTTACGCAGAGTGTTTTAGCAAGAGGATACAGTTCAATGCTCACATATGGACCAAGTCAAAATTCTTAGGAATGTCTATTGGCGTTCATAACATAGGGCAAGGTATGTGTCTGTAAATTTAACAATAGAAGAGAAATTTACATTCTGCAATTAGGGTTTTTGCAGAAATTATTTAAAGTCATCCTATTAAACATAAGGAATGTTTGATTTTATGTAATTTGAGCTTATTTATCTAGGAATTGGTGATTCCTTCTGCACACTTTCTGTGCTGAAATAATTTAGGGCCCAGTTTTTCATGTAAACACTACTCTCCCTGCCTTCTCTAGAAGCTAGGCATTCTCAGCACCTAAATAAAGCTCTTCACCTTTCCTTTTTATGGTACCTGTTTTTAGTGAATTATTTCAGGAGATCATTATGAAAAGTTTTGTAGAGGTTTTGCTGGAGGTTTTTTAAATCTGTTTTTATTTTTCTTTGATAGGGTGTGTCACATGCCTAGATTATGATGAACACTATATTTTGACCTTTCCTAATGGTTATGGAAGGCAAGTAAATGTTCTGTTTGGTATTTTAATTTTTAATGCCTTGTAATATTTCATGCTTAATACTTATCAGTTAAAAGGTTATAAATTTATACATATATTTATAATTGCAGGTCTATTCTCACTGTGCCATGGATAGAACTTGGTGGAGAATGCAGTATTAATTGCTCAAAGACAGGTTATAATGCTTCCATCGTCTTCCACACAAAACCATTTTATGGAGGAAAGAAGCACAGAATTACAGCTGAAATTTTGTAAGCACGTTTCTTCAGTTAATTTCACTTTTTCTTTACTTAAATGCTGACTGTTCTTTCGAGACAGTCAGGAGTGTAAAATACTGAAACAGCTGCACCCAATAACTTAGCTCATGATTACCTGTCATGGGATGCCATTTTATAGCCAAGATTTGTGAGAGGAAACCTGCATAGGCCTGCATCCTACCTTGTCCTGCTCTAAAACATTCTTAGCTGATTACCAAAAGGAACTTAAATTTTCACTCCTGAATTACCCAAATTGTCTTCATCATTACCTCTCCTAAAAATAAAAATACAGAAGCAAGCATTGTAACACTGCTATTCATAGTGTGTCAATGGAAGTTCTGCTGCAGACTTTATTTATACCTGTGGTTTGGCTGATTTTGGTTAGACCCTGTGCACATGCCCAGAGCAGAGAATTCAGTGGAGATTCTCATCTTATGTGGAGATCTGCTGTAATGTCAGTAAGCAGATGCTGACAAAATGAGGTTTATAAGTTGGTTTTAAATCACTTCTTGACACACGTTGGTAGGTGTCATTTGTGAACTAGTGTTTGTGTTTCCCAGTAGTCTGGGGAAGAAGCTGAGTTTGTGAAACGTTTTTAAGCTTGAACTTACCACTCTAAATCCGTTTCAAAAGCCTGTAACTAACTGGTTTCCTAAACTCTAAATGGAGATACAGCCCTAGGGCAAGACCTGTCTTTCTTACCCTGGAACAGCACTTCCTTTTAAGGTTCATCCAACTAACTCATGCAAAACTTCTCACTTGTAAACAGAACCCTCATCTCTTCTGTATTGGTGATGGCCATTTTAAGGGCTGATATAAAACACTGTACAGCAACTAGGATAAAGTTTTGATCCTGTAGGGTCTTTCAGTTACTGTAATACAGCTGAGAAATTACTGTTTCTTTCTATTTAGTTCTCCTAATGACAAGAAACCCTTCTGCTCAATTGAAGGAGAATGGAATGGTGTCATGTATGCAAAATACACAACAGGGGTAAAGGAGCTTTTTTCTTTTTTTTTTTTTTTTTTTTCTTTTTTCCCTTTTCATCAGAAATGGAAGATTGTGCTTAAATTGGGTTGGGTTTTGTTTTGGTTTTTTTTTAAACAAATGTTAATAGTTGGGAAGTCCTATGAAGCTGCCCAAAGATCACAAGAATGCTGAATTTGGGATAAATGTCCTGAATTTACTTTGTTAATTTATTCTTAAGCTAACTTGATTTTTATAGCAAGAACAGAATCTAAAGAATGATGTTTTTTCATGTATTTCCTGACAACTAGTGTATTAAGAGTGTGAGGGTATATAAATTTTAAGTCTAGATAAAGAGCTGATTTTTTTTTTTTTTAATCTCACTCTCTAGGAGAATGCTGTCTTTATAGATACCAAGAAAATGCCTACAATTAAGAAGAAGGTAAGGAAATTGGAGGACCAAGACGACTTTGAGTCTCGCTGGTAAGAACTTTAGTTAAATGGGCAAATTAAGACTTTTTTTTAGTTAGACTCAAGTTGGCAGTACACAGTCTGACTATTGGTACACTTAATCCATTCATTGTATGGACAAACTGTGTTATTCATTAGCCTTTGCTGCAGGACAGAGCCAACGTACAAGCAGGTTTGGGGCTTTAAAAGGGGAAGAGGAGACCTGTAGTTCTTGGTTTCATCCTCATCAGGACCAAATGTTCCAGTGAAGTCCAGAGAGCTTCACTACAGCCTTTTCACTCCTAGAAATAGACAGTGCAGTTGTGGTTTAATGTATATTGTTTTTTTCCACCCTTTTGATAAAGTGAGACCTACCTTAATTCAAACAAATACTGATGACTAATAGCCAGTAGTATGTTTCTACAACCTTGTAGCACTTTGCTTCTATAAAGCAGTCTCCATTCAAATTTCTTTTTTAAGCTTATGGAAAGATGTAACCTACAACTTAAAAATTAGAGACATCGATGCAGCCACAGCTGCAAAGCACGCGCTTGAAGAAAGACAAAGAGCTGAAGCCAGAGCCAGAAAGGAGAACGAGACCTCATGGGAAACAAGGGTGAGCTTTATTTGAACAGTGTAAATGCCCTCTAACCTGTAGCATTTGTTTCTTTCAAAATGAATCATAAAAAGCTTACATTGGATTATTCCCTTTCTTCTAGTTATTCCATGAAGATGGAGAATGCTGGGTTTATGACGAGCCACTATTGAAACGACTTGCTGCCAGTAAACATTAAGTGGGTTATAAAACCAGAAAACATTCAAGCCTTGGCTTAGCAAAGTTTACATCTGATACCAAGACAGTCATCAGTTATCACGTACGTACCGTTTGGAGAACCTGACCCCTCCAACTACAGTGGTTCCTATCTCAGGGATACTGGACTTACTGATGCAGATAAGCAATTAAATGAAGCAAGAAACGTCTTGGCTGTGCAGTAACTTATACTGGACTCTGCTATACTGGTAGTGTATTCAGGCTTCAAAGGCAGGCTGTTGGAGCCTTGTTACTGATGCTTCTAAAGCATGGAGAATCTGGGCCGTGAAGCATATACACTTTGTATAACCACTGTGAAGGCCATGGCATTGGTATCAGTTGCATAATATTCCTGGGTCCTACATATTTAAAAAACAAGAAACAAAATGCAAGACGTCATTTAAATCTAGCTAATGTTTGCAATGTGTAAATATGAGGATTCCATTGATGGGACAATTTGTTAGAAAATGCTACGTAAATGTTATCTTCCACCTGTATGATAATCAAACCTTTTGGCATTTCAGTGTCTTGCCCAAAATAACTTTGTTATTTTGAGATTAAAATGTAACCACAGATAATTCTACTCAATGCATCTTAAAGCTTCATAAAATAGATTTTTCAAACTTCTCTTATGGACTTTTTATTTATTTCATAATAAACCTTTGCAGCAAGACTTTTTTCAGCTGCGTGATGATCAGTTGTTTCATGTGAAATGTACTGGTATTATTTTTTTTTTCCCCACTGGAATCCTTGCAGCTAAACCTACTTCTTGAAGTAGTTAATGAACTAGCAAAAGGAGCAGAATTTGCAGCACCCACAGTAGAATTTTTCTCGAAACTACATCCAGCCTTGCTTCAGTAGAGATGCTTGCCAGCACTTTAGGAACCTTTGCATTTCTGTGCTTTTGCTTGAAGTTCAAGAAAGAATAGTCAAGTAAGTAGCTATATGTAGCAATCAAACTATTTGTCTTTCCACAGTTCAATCTAGCTTTTATTTGATTTCATCTCAATTTTGTCTATGTTGCACATACAGAAAAACTAAGAAAAAGCAGTGTGAGATTGAAGCCTTAGGCTTTTTTTTCCCCTCCCACCCACTCTGTAACTTCTCCAGGAGAACTGCAGAATCCTTTCTCTGAGGAGCTTTGACTGCTATTAAGCAATTGCTACAGCACTGCAAGAATGATGCACAGGACAGTCTGAACAAAAAGGCGCAGCTCCCCCCTTCAGCCAGCCAGAGAGGAGAACGGGGGCATCTTTCTGGTGGTGGGGAGAACTCTCCCTTCGCTCCAGCTAGAAGTCAGGGCTGTTGCCTGTTCTTAATGAACTTGGGAGATTAATGAGAAAGGTTGGCTGGAAACTTACTTGAGGAAAGCTTCTTCAGTATCTGAACAGACATCTTCATCCCAGCTAAACACTACAGCCTTGTTTTAATAAAAATAAGTTTGTAATGTTTACATTGCTGAAAGCACCTGTATTACACATCACTGCAGGGCAAGACGTCATTTTTATTTTAATATTTTATGGTAAGGGAGAACATTCAGAGTTGATGTGTAAGCTTTGATGTCCTTGATGGAAGTAACATTAGTCATCAGAGAAGATGGGGGCAAGAAAATAAGATGAGGTATTTCACCAGATGAAGAATTCTGTACTTCTGAGACAGCTGTAACCTCTGAGTCCCCTTCATGTTTTCCACATCCAACCACCTGGAAAAAAGTTACCAAAAAAGAAATTTGGCTCTAACCTTCTATTATTTGGATCTCATTTAATGTGCATCTGCCCTGACAATTAAATATGGACACTTAAATGCAATTCAAATGACAGCAATAATGAGAAATGTAGAAAATATGAAGAGTAATGGGGATAACCACCACATTAAAAGTTAGATTACAGAGCTCTTCTACCACATGCTTACTGGGCTCTCTGAGGTTACCAAAGTTCAGCATTTCAGAAGTTGGCAGACACTCACATGTACGCTGAGCACTTTCTTCTTGTTGCTTCTGTGAGCTTGGAACCAGGTGACCAGGTCTGATTTTGTAACAGACTTCAGAGCTTCAATCTGAAACCCGCAGGAATGAGGTTTAAGTAGCACAGTGGTGATTCAAGTGATTTTAAACATAAAAACGGTTTCTCTACAAACTATATCCCATTAGTAAAAGAACCTTTTTAAAATAGCATGTAGTTTTAGAATCAGCATGTTACCAGTAGCATAACTCCCCCTATTTATGCTTTGCATTTAAAACTGCTGCAAAAAGTGACACGTGAGTGTTCCATTTGTCATCACTTAACAATGAGGGACCACCAACCTCACGGGCAAGCCTGTCAAAGAGATACTGCTGTGTCACAACTTCATTCCAGTTCCTGTCTACTTCTTCTCCAAGATGGGAATCTTCACATTCTTTAAGTTTTATCAGAGCTGTAACCTACATTTGAAAAAGACAAAACAATTAGTTTCAAAGGGTTTAATACTACCTTAATTTACCATCACATTCACTGAAGTTCAAAGAAAACTCACATTAACAAGGTAGTTCATTGCTTTCAAACTTAACTGTAAATGGCCAGAGAGCAAATGTTTAGAGAATAACTGCAGAAGGGAGTAAGAGGCAGGATTCACAAGTGAGTCCTTTGCCCAGAAAAAACTCAGAAATATGCCAGATGATAGGCATAACCAAATCCTCCAGTTTAGGTGTCATTTAGCAGTTCAAGGCAGAACTTTTCAAGATCAAGTTTTTACCTGGGTGTTAAAAGCATCTTCAGTTAAATGCTTGATTTTCTCTTCAAAGCAGGAAAGAAACTCCTCTATTTTCCTGTCAACCAATTCAGAACTAAAAGAGAGTTAAATCATTAATTACATCAGGCAGAAAAAGAAAAACAATACTGGGGGGTAAAGTAGCAGAACAGGCCTCAAATGATGAGGGAATGTTTGGGACAGGTTTGCTTCCTCTCTGCCCCTCCCACAACCAAAAAGCTCGCACATCTGTGAACACCAACTTTCCTATCTCCCTGCTATCAGGGAATAAAACCAGTGCTCTGATTTTTAGCTGTATTAAGTATTGTCCACACACAGGGACTTTAGATAACCAAGCAGCAAGAGGAGTTGCTGCTGTGATGCTATCAGGGACCTAAGCTGTGGTATATCCAACAGCAGCATGCGCTAGAGCATGCTGAAACAGGACCCCCAGCTGCAGTCCTGAGGCCTGCACAAAAGTAGTTGTGGTCTATTGGATTAGGACAAAAAGAAAGAAAAATAATGTGATATGATGGATTGTGAGGATTCTGAAACATTAAAACCTTTACAGGTGACACAGACCTCAGTAATCGAAGTGTCATCCAAATGTAAAAATTAGAGGCAGCAGTACTCTGTGCTAATTAAACTTTCACTGACACAGTGTTATTCTTCGTAAGTTGCATATTTTTCATATAACCCTTCAACTTTGGCAGGTCAAATACCTGTAATTAGGCCAAGCTTTGAACAAAACCATACTATTGTTCTGTCTGCTGAAAGCGAGCCAGAACAACAGCTATATAGGATTTACTTGGCAACAGATTGAGCTCTCCTAGCAGGATATCTTCAAAAGGGCAGTGGGATATTTTACTTAGTCTTTGGATTACTTTTCCCTATTCAAGTCAGGACTGCTGCAGTTTTAAGAAGCTTAAGGCTATTGCTTTATTTAGGTGTTGGTTTTCAGTCACTACTCTCTTGACATTCCCTGTGGGCTCTCACATAACTCCCCTCATAGAATAAAAAATAAAACCCTCCACAGCCTGAAGCAGGTGTGAACTCTTAAATGTGAGCAGGTGCATAGAAAAGCTTAAGCAAAAGCAAACTGAAATCAGCTGTGACCTGATCAATAGAACAAGTAGAAGATTAAGTGAAACTCTCTCAGTAATAATTCTTCAGCTGGATGTTGTGTAAATACACCACTTAAAATATGACACACAAACATGGTCATATATTTAGTTTGATACCTCGCTATATCCCATGAGGCTCAGATGTTCAGTGCCTGAATACATGCAAGGGCCACTGGCACCTTGTTAAGCTTGACTTTTCTAAAACCAGTTGCCAAATTTCCTGTGCTGAAATCCTCCTTATTGAGACAACAGCAGCAACAGCTGCCACTTACAGAGATCCTTTACACAGCAAGGAACAGCCAGCTGATTCCTCAAGTCCCAGGCTGGCAGACCCACGAGACACCTCCTCTAGCTGGTCTGCATCAGCCAGGCCTGGCTGCGTGCGCCGCTGCCGGGAGGACGTGGTGGACACGGTGCAGTAAGGTGCACCCAGAAACAGGTGCTGGCAGCTCCGGGGCAACTCCTGCAGCCCAAGGCTGGGAGTGGTGATGAACATTGACCCCAGAGCACTTACTTGTATTTAGTTGCCTGGGTTGCTACTGTGACTGAGAAGCCAAGAATCCCAGAAGTATTCCTGCAGGTAGGGTATACGTGGTAGCTTAAAGAAAAAAAAAAAAAAAAACCAACAAAAAACAAAGGGGGAAACACAATAAAGTCATTCCACGAGCACAATTAAATTTTCATTTACAGGACATGCTACAAGTTAAAATAAAAAGTTGGTACTTTAGAATAAAAAAATCTCAGATGATATAAAGGAAATAAGACTATTGAGAATTTATTTCCCGCATCACTGCACTTCAGTGTTTTCTCATTTTTAGGAAATCCTTTTAAGCTTGGCAGAGTATTTGTGTTCCTGCAAAATAAATCAGAGTGACAGACCTATAGCTGTGAAAAGCTTGTTCCAGTTCCCTGAGGTAGACGGGTGCCTCTGAGGGAGGCTGCGACGCACCACAAAGCTGCTGTGAAAACAGCCCTGGGGAATGGGGAGCTGATTTAGGAAGTGGAAGGAACAACTTTAAGCTGAATAATTCTGAGTTAACATACTGGTAATAGATGCAATTCTTATAGGACTCAAAAGCTTGTATTGATGGGTGCTCTTGGTTTTGATGTGTTTATGTTGCTGTTTCCATTACAATAATTCAGGAATTAGCCACTGTGCAGGAAGGGGTTTTCCAGAGTAAAAACACTAGGGAACAGCAAAAGCCGGTGCGTAGGAGCTGTCCTCCACAGTGAACTCACCCAAGGGTCTGCTTGGTTCTCAGGAAATCAAAGCAAGGCTCTTCCATGTGCATCTGAAACAGAGCACAAATGCGTTACAGCAGACACGATGCTCCTCTGCAGCCACCCCTCGGGCTCCATACAGAAATGTGACCACAACATGTGAAAACAACTGAACTACTGCCTTTCCAACTGCACCCATGGAATTAAGAGAGGTCTCAGTCATCTGGGTCAGTAGCTAAGAGAACAGTCTTCCGTACTGTCTGTCACTGAGTCCTAAATACTCACAAGTTTAGAGTAAGCAATAGGTACATGCTCTCCCCTTTGTACCATTTAGCCCTGTGGCCTTATCTAAGCTCCAAGCACTGTGTTGAGGGAAGACACTGATGAGTTAGGAGACACAAACACTAACTTACCACGAGCAGCTCCATAAGGGTATATTCCCTTAGGTTCCTGGCACCTGACTAGAAAGAAAATGAAGAATTTAGGGTGATTTCATGGAGTTAAATGCTACAGTTCAGACCACAGTGACAGTTGTTGCACACGCCTCAGCCTGGACTGCAGCACTAAATTACAATTGATAGCTGGAAAGTTCGTTTTCTGCGGCAGCCTCAATACAGCCTTCAGAAGAGAGTGGAAGGGCTCAGCCCAGGACCATGAGATCAGCGGTGAGGACAGCAGGAAATCACCAAGGCACAAACCCAGCTACTCACACTAGCACGGGCCGGGAGGGAAGATGCCGGTTTCAGGGAACCCCACACACTGCGAGAGCCCACCTGGGTTTAGTCTGTTGGGCCCAGGGCGAGCGCTCACACAAGGTTTCAGCGCGCTCTCTGTAACATCCCTGTCCTGGGACTGCTCTCAAGACTGTGACTAAGTATAACTGGAGCACCACCAGCAGCTACCAGAGGGAAGAGGCCAGTACACACCAAGCTAATGTGTTACCTGGTAATAGACTGTCACTTCAGAGTTGGCATCACCTTTGTTGAGGGTTTTCACCTTACAGAGCAGATGCGTATTTGGCAAATCCACCACCCGGAACTGAACAGGGCAGGGATGGGCCAGAGGAGCGAACTGGAGCTTTCTGAAGGGAACACAGACAGCAAAGTGTCAAACACCCGCTCACACCTTAACCAAAACCAACATAACACCCAGGCATTTACACTCTCGGTCTGACATTATTTTCCCCTTCCCCAAACCAGAACAATGTCCGCTTAAACTGCCATGAAGAACGGTCACCTCCCGCAAACACCGCCAGCGCTGTATCCAGGAGGGGAGAAGGGAATTTCTGCATCGCTCCCACCCTGATCCCTTCCTCCTGGAAAGAACCTTAACTTGATCATAGTTCCCACATCATGAGTGCTGCAAGAGTCAAGAGATACTCACTGAACAACATAATTCAGAAAATCCTTTGCTTCCTAGGAGAGAAAGTATAAACATAAGTTTTATTTAGAAGAGAATTATTACCCCAATTCACAACCACACCCCCCAGTGCATTGCTTGAGAAAGTGACCCCCCCCCAAGCAAAGAAGAGCCAAGCTCTGTTGTGCCACCTACATCCCTGCCCCCTCGCCTTATCCCACGTCCCTCCGGACACCTCTGCACCACGCTGCAAAGTGAAACAGAGTCTGCAGGCAGTTTCTTGCACTGTGACTTCTCCACAAAGAGAATGCAGAAGCCAGAGAAATAGCATCAGCCACCACAACAGCAAAGGGTGCACACAGGAGGAGATAAGGCCCCTCTCTTGTGCATGAAGTTGGAGCTCTGGGAAGGAGACTCTTGGGCTTAAGTGGAAGAAATGGGAGGAATTAATAGAAACAGCAAAACCAATGTAGGAGTGACAGGGTTGCACCTGCCACACTGTGAAAGCAGCTTAGCTCACACAGAGGCTGCAGCAATAAAAGCATTTTGAAGGAAGGTTCTTAGCAAATCACGATTAGATTCTCAGACCTCCTTCTGTTCCACAGCTCAGGAGGGGACAGCTGACATTACAAGAATCTGACCTCCCAAAGGACATCAGCACATTTTCTTTAGGAAGCTTTAAAACAGTTTAAGGGCAAACACCACCAGCTAAGACAAACTTCTTGGCACAAATCATAATTGCAGGTTTCTTTCCCACCGGCACTCAATGACGTCGGATACATGGAGCTAAGCCCCATTACAACCCTATTTTAAAAAGCCTGACAGGACTATGTGTGACGTAGTCCCAGGGTAGAAGTCTTCGATGAATACTGCAGGTGTTTGACAAGACTGAAGATAACTGGACCTCAGTGAGGTTTGATCAAACCACGCAGGCAATCAAATTTCCAGGATAAATGTACTTTGAGGGAAGCCTCCTCCTGTGGCACCACTGTGGAAATTTCTCCATATCAAATATATCAATGCACCAAACAATATAAAAACCGGTGGCAACGGGAAACAGGTTACCGGCATATTTCTACCACATTTTTCCCTCTCTGCAGTTTAAATCCAAATTCCTGGTAACTTCTGTTCAAACTGGCAACTATGGACTCCCCAGTGGCTTATCAGGACAAGCACTCCTGAGTTATTAGAGGTGACGCTGCCCTGTACCAGCAAGCCTCCAGATTGCCAGTACAGAAGAGGCAGTCAGCTGGCAGGTGAGTGCTGGAGTTGTGGCAATTGCATTAAAGCACATTTTAAGAACAAGTTTGAGTGCGTGTCAGCTGCTGAAGCTGTACTTACTCTGCTCGTGAAGTTTCCTTGTACGAGACCCTCTACAAAGAGCTGTGATTTGAAAGCCTTAACAAAGGACGAGAGAGACTCAATGGAAAGGCCGTTCATCAGCGTCTGGTATTTATCTATCATGGACCATCTGCCGTGTTCTAAAATCAGGAGACGCACATCCCTGCAATGCAAGAAACAAAACCACAGGCCGTCAAGAGCTGTTTAATGTAAGAGTTCCCATTTCTGACTCGGGATTGTACTGGAGACAGGGAAGATGGTCCCCAGGAGCATTGCTGTGGGCTGACTCTGCCCTCCCTCAGCACCCGCTGCTGGCTACAGGTCACTTCAGAACAGCAGCTGCCTGGATGTCCAGTCTGACCCACGTGTTCGATACGCTGGTTGCAGAGCTGCTTGAGCTCTCTAAGCTACAAGCAAACCCTGGAACAAGCCTCTGGGAGCACAGAGCAGCAATTCCTGAGCTCTTCAGCTCAACCTCGACGCTTGCTGTGCAGCCACTTTTTGCCCTCCCCCAGAACTCACTTGGCCAGAGTCTCGGGTTTGATGAGAATGTTGAAGTACGTTTTCTTCAGCTGCTCTGTTATCATTTCAAAAACTGCTGGAGTAAAGCTGAAGTCAGACAAATAATCAATGATGAGCTGAAATAGAAGCTGTAACGAAAACAGTTTTAAGTCAGGGGGTTGTTTTGGTTTTTTAAAGAACCAATTTAAACCTAACCCTATATAATAATAAAAAAAAAAATCATCATTATTTGATCAACATAAGAGATGTGCAGGGTTACTAAAGCACATCCCTCAGTTCTGTTAGATGTTCTTCACTAAACCATTCTATACCAAATTACAGTCAGTTTCAAAAGGACTGCATTTTCAGAAAGTGAATGAAATAAGGTCAATATCTCAAATCAACAGGAGTTTCCACATTCTGTTGAAACAAACCTAGCCTGTAACTCCAACATTTCTGTATTAGATATTCCAGTTTTTCTTTTTACAGCTGACCAGCATGATGACATTGCAACACAGCAACATTCATGATTAAAAAAAGAATATTCAGACCGTGCTATTTGCATCTCTGGCTTTTTCTGTTAAACCTCACATTAGTAAGTCTGACAGACAATTGACAGTCTTGTTAAAGCTCCAGTCAAGCTCTTGCAATGAAAGTCTAAAGGAAGCTTGGCAATGCTCTCCTCTTCAATCACTACATCCTCTCTGTTTGTGCTTGCCGTGTCTTACACGGCCAGCATTTAGAGAATGGGAACAGGGATCCCCCAATCCTCATTAAGTAAGCTCTTAGCAACCCAACAAAGAAAAACTGCACCCAAAATGAGCATGTTCAGAAGCTGTATCTCCAAAGTCAAATTGTAAACAAAACCTATTTTCAGACACACTTCTCCAGACAGTGTGCAAAGAGCCTTAGCTTGTAGATGGAGAGGCTCTAACACTCTATATGGACAGAGGAGACTCATAGCTCTTTTTAAAGGAAAAGCCGTTAAAGTCTTAATGGAGGTACAGTGATTAAATAAAGGAAGATTTATCTTAAGTCAGCCTAAGGTCAGTAATGTAAGCTTGTGTAAGTGAATAGAACTACATCTTTATACACATAAGCACATGAAAAAGCATTTGCTGCATTACCCTGTACCTGAACAGAGACACAAATTTTCCAATTTAAAATACCCCATCTAAACATTGAAAGCTCCAGCAAACTAGGCTCCAGCTGCTAGGACAAAAAGCACAGCAGCATGCATAAAAGTATTTAGAAGATCAGCAGTACTTACAGGTAGTTTATGATTGAATCCTTTCACTCGAATGACTAATCCATGCTCTCCAGCTACTAGCTTGTATTCCAGCTGAGCGACGTCTGCTTCATAAGCTGGTTCACCAAGATTATGGGAAAGGATGTTTACAAATGTATCAAACAAAACTATGCTGGATGGAGAAAAGGGCAGAGGGTTAAAAAGAAAGAAAAAAAGGATAGAAGAAAGATAAAAATCAGCCCAATGAGTTTGATGGTACACACAAGAAGTTCTCCAACAGAAACGAATACTTGAATTAAACTAGATTCAAAAAGAAATTTTCAACAAACCCAGAAATATAGAATGCAAGTTTCCCTTTGTCCAGAAAGCACATGATACTACTTAAAAATTATTTTTGACATTCAACTGTTCTTTGCAATGAATAAGATTCCAGCTTCACATGACTTAAGACTTCTTCAAGGTAGGAATGCACATTGTAACATGCCAATGCTCAAAACATTGAGTAATCACAGAAAATGAGATTATTACACTTTGTGTAAAGGAATGGGGGACGGATGGACTCAGTTATGCTGAAGACTTGAGTAATGAGATGATTATTTATCTATCAAGATTTTAAAAAAGTAATAAGCTAGAGCAAATCAGGCTACACAATGTGGAAATTGCAGTCTGTGCTTTCAGATTTTTGTTATTGCCTGGATTCCAATTCAAACTAACAAAGCCCTGATGGAAACAGATTTATAAAGGCTTTCCCAAAACATTAGTTGTGTAGGTCTCAGTAGGCTTATGATAAAAGCACTACGAAATTCGTTACAAATGGCAATGCTAGCCTAAGACTAGCAGAAGTGCAGCACGTGCAGAGCTGTAATCTTGAGGTCTATCTAACAAATGGTTTCTAAATGCTGCTGATAGTCTCTTCACCTGCTCCTACAGGCTCCCAAATTGCTGGTTCAGGACTGACTCCTTCTCTAAGCGCGTCCTTCTGGCACGTGCACTGCTGCTGTTATATTATTTTTTCCAAAACTTGCACTCCGTAATAACACACCATGAAACTCCTATGCATCTGTTTGCTACAGTAACGACCTGCTGCAGAACCACTCTTGCTGCACTACAGATAAAACCATGAGGAAAGTGTAAGAACATGAGAAAAGGAAGCCTTATTCTATTCCAGTTTAAAATTAATCTCTTTTCATGGTTTTTCACTAGGTATGGTAATTTAGTTACTCTGCAAGATAAACATAAATAATATAATCCTCACTTCTCTGCAGACTGCTGTATCAACGGAGAGATCAGGTGGAATCGAACATAACCTGGTGGGGAAAAAGAAACTTAAATGAGCAATTGTATAAAAAGTGACAGCTTTCTAAAGTCAAATATATTTCCATCAGGTTGTTCTTTGGTCACAGTTTGAGTCTAATGAAAATGGTCATTCAGCTACAAGAATATATTTTTGCTTATATTGTCATCATCAAATGTCTTCTTTTTTTCACTCCAAAACCTTCCCTTAAAAATACCAAACATTAGAAAACACAGAGCTGTGCTTTGCAGAATACTAACTCACATGACGTGACCAAGACTAATAAAAAAAGAAAACTCCACGAAACATGTTTAACAGACACTAAAAATTGTGACATTCTGCTTGAAAGCAGCAATGTATTTTCCACATTTGTCTCAGATCCTGGCTATATTTTTTCTTTCTGTTGAAGAGACTATAGTCTTCTCCAATTAATGCGTTCCTTTGTTCTCAAGCCCTTGTCTCAGTATCATATTCTGTCTGCGCAATTCTGTCCATAGTCAGACTTTCAGAAGTCAGTATATTTCAGTGATTCCACTTTTTAACCTGAGGTATCTGCAGGGTTTCTTTCTTGCAAGGTAGTTTACCTGCTTCTCTTTTATTATAGCTAATAAACATATCAAAAGGACCATGGAAGAGCTGACAGTAAACACTGAGTTTAAATGGTGAACACTATCACGGTTTATTTGCCTTCTAATAAATTCCAGCTGGTAAAAACAGGGACTTCCTATTCTTTGGAAAGCCGTAAGGCATTTACCTTTTGGGATTTTGAATTTATCATCCTTCCTGTACCAGAGACAGCCTTGTTGTGTGCTTAGTGTTTTGACTGGATATTCTGTCTCAGGGCAGTCAGCAACTTTCAAAGCAAAGTCAGTGGCTAACAAAAAGAAAAACCAAACCAAAACCAGAAGTTAGTGGGTTTCACAGACACAGCCAGGCTACATGCACAAAAGTCTTCAAAATAATCAACAAAATACATTTTTTCCCCTCCCAGTTTGCTAAATTATATATGATAACGCCTTTCTGGACCCAAAGAACATTTATTTTTCAGTTCCACACCAGAATAGTGGCTCAGAAGCAGTGCAGAAGTGTGATGTTGCATTCCATCCAGGATACAAGTTATGGGTTTATTTTCATTTGTTTTGGCAACAAAGCCAGATGGTGTTTAGATACTTTCAAAACCAGCAGGATTAAGCAAATAAAATTGCTCTTCTATGGTGTCCAGAGCCCTGTGTTAACTCCCACTGATTGTGTGAGACCTGGTCTGTTATGGCTATATGATCTGTAAGTCTACACCTTAGAAAAACTCAGTTCTCAAGCTGATAAATAAAAGAATAGTAAATAAAATTCAGGTGAACAGAGCTCTCATATTTTTTAATTTGCAAAACCAGGTTGATGTTCAGATGGAAATTAAGATTCTTTCTAAACCACAGCAAATTTTCAAATAAATTATTGGGGGAAGATTTCAGTCATCCTCAGGTGCCTTACCTATGTATTTGTTTTCTTCTGGAAGGTGTAAATCCTGATTTAACTCAAAGTCACTGGCCCATAAATCACTCCAGTACTTGTCGATATCTATTAAAAAACATGAAATACATTTAGTGCAATAGAAGGGTAATGCTATCCTATTTCCCAGGTCAGTCATCTCATCTCTTAGCTATCTCCATGAAGATTTGCAGTACGATAGGAGTTTCTTAATGTCACCTGGTTCATCGTGACTCTTTCTAAATCCCTTCCTAGGAACTCCCCTGGAGCAGGACTAAAGCAGTCCTATTAAAAAGTAAATCAAGCCTGCCTGCATTAGTAATCCAGCTACCAACACACCTGTCCTTCATTGTTTGTGTTCTTTTCCCTGTTCAAGACTTGAATGGCAGCCAAGTAGAGGGCTCACTGGGATCCCCGCCTCCTAAAACAATGGTAAACTAGGGAGTGTGAATCAACCGATACCAAAGAAAGAAGAACAATTATTGAGTAGGACAGAGTATTTGACTAATAATGAGGTCAGTAAAGCACCAAGGATTAATTTCCCTACTTCCGTGTGGTTGTATTTTGTGTTGTCACCCTTTTAATCTCTCTAATGCACAAATGAGACATTCCTTAAGTTTCTGCCATTGATTTACCTTCCACGCTGTATTGCGTTCCAAACCACCTCTCTTTTAGATGACACTGGCCTTCATTGGCAGCAGACAGCAAAACGAGGTTGGCTCTCTGAGGACTGAGCTGGTTAAGGGCATCAGCAATGATCTACAAGTTCAAGACAATATTTCAGTCCAAATGCAACTCTGGATCTGCCTGACCCAGCAAAGACTTTTTAGTCTGAACATACAAAGAACAAGACATAACCAGCTTACAAAAAAGGAGATTTGCTTTCTGAGTATAAAAAGAGTGATTCAATTAATACAAAATCTGTGCCTGTATTATGCCTAATTACATGCCTATCTATGTGCCTACATTGTATAGCGTGCCTATATTTTCCTTACATTGAAACATGTAATCAGAATTCAAAGAATATTTACCTCAGGCTTGTATTCAAACAAGAGCTGGTCTCCTGTCAGAAAATCCTCCTTCTGAAACAACTGCATGTTCTCACAAAGGCTTTCCACATAGTCAACTGGATCTGTCTGTAAGCAAATAGATAAAGCTGTTTTTCACATAATCAGAAAACTAAAATATCAATGCCCTGAGAAAAGCTTGACTTGTCAGGTATGTTGAGCATGAGTTGCATGCTCTGCTTGTTACAGCATTTAGTTTTGGTTATTAAACTACATACATTTCATAACCATATCTAATGCTCAGGACTCCTCTGAGAATCCCGAAATATCAGACATCGTCTTTATAGAAGAAATGGCCTTGAGCATGCATTTACAGTCATTAAACCTACTAGGTTAAAGACCCAGTAGAATGCACTCCTTGCCTCCAGGGAACACCAGCAGTTGCACAATTCAAGATTTAAAGTGATCTGGAAGCCAGAAAGAGCAAGCTGAGGAACTGCTGCTGCTGCATGAGTATCTCTGATTCTGCTCCTTTCCTAAGTTCTCTGCCATGATGTGCGGCGTGAGGAGGATGATATTCTCCTACTTGAACATGAAAGTATAGATTGCCTTTTAGTTGTGTAAGACTGCCTAGTGGAGAGCTTCTTGCTGAGTGCTATTTGGTTTTTTTGAGCCAGCATCATACCGTACAGATCCTGGGTCCAGATACAGACCACACTTTGCCTGAAAAGAGGAAAGTTCAACACATCTGTGTCTTATAAATGTAGTGGAAAACATGACCAAGAATTTCTTAAGACACTGTACATCTGTGGAAACATTAAACTTCTCTTGGGGCACATAACAGCTTATCCCAAAACCATGCCTCTATAACCATTATTTTTTAGGATGGCCACATACCAACTCTTTCCATCAACCAGAAGAGTGGCATGCCACAACTAAGTCATTCATCTGTCCCTAAGATGCACAACCCTGTCACAAAAGCACAGCACAAAAGCTTTCTGAGTTAAATTCCTGCACTGTCAGTAATCAAAATCAACTGGCCAAAAAGGCAGGACTCTTAACAGTGGTTATTTCCCCATTGTAAACTCAGGTGTTTTCTATCCCTACCTGGCTTGATACTGTGAAGTACATAGTCTGTTAGAGCAGTAACAGTTTTGGAGAACATAAAATTCTACCCAGGAGTACTAAAAAGAACCAAGACAACCAATAAGAACCTTTCAGGACTAAATAGCTTCATTTTGATGAAAAAGTCATACTTCCAATTGGACAACCTCTGTTGGCAATGATTAAAGACAGATTCATAAAACTGTATGTAGTGCAACAGATATTCATTCCTGCCATGTCCAATATACTAAATAGCCATCCTTCATAGATTTTTAGTTCTTCTCTACTGTTCGGGGGAAAGCTTTTGTTAAGAGGAGACGGTCTGTTGTAATTTTGTAGTAGTTGAACTTCACTAACAAACTCATAAAAGTTGTATTCCACTAAAAAAACCACCACGCAACGTTTAAAAAAACGCACTTGTAAATCAGCATAAACTTGTTCCTACCAAAGAAATCCAGCGCTCTGTTATCTATCACTTGGGGTTGTTGGCAGCAGTCCTTGCTGTCTGTATCACTTGCAAATACCACTTCTGTTATTCAAAGGCCACTCAAGACACTCAATATCCTCCATATGCTATTTTGAAGGCAGAGCTACAGATGCAAGCATTTGCTAAAAAAAGCTATTTTTAACATCCTGATGCTCCCAGCAGACAGGCAGGTCTTAAGAGTGTCCAAAAATACTTGGAGCAGCTGGAACGAAAAACCCCTCCACTTTCAATATTTCCTTTTTTTTTTTTTTTACCTCCTTCCTGCATTTGTGTACCTTAAAGAAACCAATAAACTTCAGTGATGCTTTCAAGCCATATATGTAGTATAAGGATCTGTTTTCCCAAAAGGAAATTTTAGTGACATTCAAAAAAAAAAAAAAAACCAAAACCAAGTTACCTAATAAGAAACGAAACATGGCTAAATGTAGTGAGAGTAAGAAAGTCAGTGAAGCGAGGCTTCTCAAATTATCCAAATTGTGCTTCCTTCTTTATCTTTAATAAAAACAAGTAAGATTTTCTGCTAACTGCTATTTCAGTAAATCAAGGAAGACTTGACACAAACCCACATTTAACTGTGCAGACAAGTGGATCGTTAGCATCTTTGCCTTTGTGAGGCCAGGTCACCAGCAAGCAACACATTTCCCACAACACTGTTATTCTATCCCCAGAAATCAGCAGTGCCAAAACAGCTTAAAAAAAGTGAAATTAGGCAAAACTTCTGGAAAGTTCCAAACAATTTGCAGAGCGCTATTAATGGGCACAGAACTTCACACACAAGGGCCTAATGATTAAAACTGAGAAAGAGCCTACCTACCAGGTAGCGAACAAAAAAAGTAACATTAAATTCTGTTAAGGTAAAAGTCACAATATTTCTCTGCCTAGAATACAAATTCTTTCAGCAAAATACAGCCTCATTAAGTGCATAATCTGTTTCTGGTTGAATAGAACTTTGAAAATGTATTTCAAAATTAAAAAGAAATTGTTTTTATGTTTTACCTATATCAACACAAAACAGTGGATGAATACCTGTTCCTGGTAGTGAAATTCATTAGCTTCAATCTTCTGGATTTCTTCCCATATTCTGTAAAGCAGGGAGAAGAGAATAAAAGTGAATTTCCTCCATTATTCCACAACATTTACCAGGAATCTGAAAAAAAGCAGTCTTCTAGGAAAGGCATCAAGGGTGAGTTCAGTGATTCATTCAGGTACAAGATATAGAAGCCAGTATTATTCATGCTTCCCTTCCATCCAAGAGGGCACTTCTTAATTGGCAGAAAGTTCTGCTATTTTCCACAGTGGAAGACTTAACTACAAAGAGTCAAAATCTGATACCAAATTAACATAAAGGCTAACACCAGAACACCACAGTCCTGACTTTCACAGATTTGGCTCAAGATATTTATTTAAATAAAGGCAAAAGTGCACCTTACATCTACACTAGTTCAGTTTATTAAAATTAGAAACTCAATCACAATAAATCAGACTAAACCACCAAGAAACAAGTATAAACATTTAGCAAATTAATTTTTAAACTTTTTTAACTGATACGTTTCCCACATAGACAAGCTTTACTACTGACTCACCATTTATGCTCTAGTAACCCCACAAAAAATGCAAACACTACAAATAAAAGGCTAATGGAGAAGGACAATCTCGTGAATATCTGATGTAGTGGCAAACACTTGCCTTTTATCTGGCCCTCTTTTCTGCAGCATCTTCACATACTGAAATACAACATGGGCCACCTGCAGACAGAAAGGAACAGATCAATTTTTCCAAATATCAGGAAAACGGTAGGAAAATCAAGTTGCAGTTAACCATACCTCATAGAAGTGCTTGTAACCTTCATCAGTCAAAGTCACAGAAATGCTGAAGATGGAGTAAGTGGAGTTCTGTTCAAACCCTGTCTCACCATTTCCTCCATATAATGCAAGAGCCCAAAATCTATGGAAGAGTTAAAGGCACTTATTAATCACTCATTTCAGCTTTATTGGACCTTAGTTACAATCAGCATTATCATAGCTTTACTTCAATGGCTTTCAAATTGTTTACAGTTTACACAAAGCTTTTCCAACATAAAGATGCGAATCTCAGGATAACACAATTTAAGAAAAACAGTGAAAAAGCTAAGTTACCTTTGGGACTTCTCTTAAAGATCAGTCACAGATACTGCTGATCCATGGATCACAAACCAGAAACCACTTATTTCTTACTTGGGTCTATCAAAAGTTTAAAGAATATCACTACAAAATGCTGATACAAAAAAAATCAGACTTGGCCTGCTTTCATATATATATATATGTAGAATACATACATACAAAATAGAGTTTGCCTTTATTTTAATCATAGGAAAGCATTTAATTACTATGCTTAAAAAATACAT
This sequence comes from Harpia harpyja, assembly GCF_026419915.1. Classification (NCBI taxonomy): domain Eukaryota; kingdom Metazoa; phylum Chordata; class Aves; order Accipitriformes; family Accipitridae; genus Harpia; species Harpia harpyja. Next base: position 38,845,320 of record NC_068950.1, read on the forward strand.
ACTTTTTTCTAAGAAAAGAAAGAACGCTGCCTTTGCCTTCATGTCCCACCAACCAGGAAATATAATGAAGTGGCTTCACTCTAAAAGAAAATTTGAAGGAGATTAAATGCCAGGGGGTAATATGTTTCATAGAAAAAATTCAATCACTAGACAAACAATTAAAATATACATTATCTGTTTCTTCATGGCAAGTTTTGCATTTTCAGGCAGCATTAGGATAATAAGCTAAGAATGTGGGAGTTCAGAACATAATGACTGATCTGAGTCAGTGAGGAATGACATTAAATCAGTTGTGTACCAATTCCACTCAATTTATAAAAGGAACCATATCTGCATCACTTTAATTCATTTAAAAGACATTCCCCTAGCTGAATCAAAGTAATCTGAAACACAAATAAATTAGATTCTTTGGCTTGTTGTGGAAGTCAATAAAGTATTCACAACATAAACACGGTACAAGTAAAATGCAGCACCACCGTACCTGTAATACTGTTCTTGTGGTGGAAGTGCCCAGGTGATACTCAATGAATGAACCTTCCTGATTGGAACAACTGAACACAAATAAATTTACTGAATATAAATATACATGATTAGACATAGATAAGAAATTTTACATAATGTAGAAAGAATGGTTACAAGTTATTCAGAACCACACAGAATTATTCTACAAAGTATCTGGATCACACAGAGAAAATACAAAGCTAGGTATTCAAAACATTTAAACAAATCTACTTATAGAATCATAGAATCAAGAATCATAGAATCATTTAGGTTGGAAAGGACCTTTAAGATCATCGAGTCCAACCACTAACCTAACACTGCCAAGTCCACCACTAACCCATGTCCCTAAACACCACATCTACATGTCTTTTAAACACCTCCAGGGATGGTGACTCAACCACTTCCCTGGGCAGCCTGTCCCAATGCCTGACAACCCTTTCAGTAAAGAAATTTTTCCTAATATCCAATCTAAACCTCCCCTGCCACAACTTGAGGCCATTTCCTCTTGTCTTATCTCCAGCCACCTGACAGAAGAGACCGACCCCCACCTCACCACAACCTCCTTTCGGGTAGTTGTAAAGAGCGATAAGGTCTCCCCGCAGCCTCCTTTTCTCCAGACTAAACAGCCCCAGTTCCCTCAGCCGCTCCTCAGAAGACTTGTGCTCCAGGCCCCTCACCAACTTGGTTGCCCTTCTCTGGACACGCTCCAGCACCTCCATGTCTTTCCTGTAGTGAGGGGCCCAAAACTGAACACAGGACTCGAGGTGCGGCCTCACCAGTGCTGAGTACAGGGGAACAACCACCTCCCTGCTCCTGCTGGCCACGCTATTTCTGACACAAGCCAGGATGCTCTTGGCCTTCTTGGCCACCTGGGCACACTGCCGGCTCATATTCAGCCGTCTGTCGACCAGCACCCCCAGGTCCTTTTCCTCCGGGCAGCTTTCCAGCCACTCTTCCCCAAGCCTGTAGCGCTGCATGGGGTTGCTGTGACCCAAGTGCAGGACCCGGCACTTGGCCTTGTTGAACCTCATACAGTTGGCCTCGGCCCATCGGTCCAGCCTGTCCAGATCCCTCTGGAGAGCCTTCCTACCCTCCAGCAGATCAACCCTCCTGCCCAGCTTGGTGTCATTGTTTTACTTACCTTTGTAAAGCTTGTGAAATTCTGGTGTGTCAAAAGGCTGAGTCAGATGGCCAAAGCTGGGTTTGGGTAAACCACTTAAAAGCAAAATTAAAGTGTGATGTTACTGGCAAGTATTCAAGGCTACATGGAGATAATCACAAGACATAAGCATCCATAGCTCTGATGTGACAGAGGCAGTACACCAGACAACCAGTAAATGGCCCTTAAAGAGTGCAGCCCAGGATCCACCCAGCCCAAAGGGGAAGGCAACCTGGCTGGCATTCACTTGCACTCTGCCCACACAACAGAGTAATTACCCAAGATTTAGATATCCCATCAACTCCTCCCTCTCCTTCTGTCCAAGGTGGTAACAATAAAAAGCTTGCTTTCATAACAGGGGAAGGGAAAGCCAAGCACAGTAAACAACTTCCTGAGTTGGCCCTGGATTCACAGAATCCTGATGGATTGTCTTGTGGAGAAGGAGGAACAAGAAGGACAGGAGTCAGGAGAGACAAACGTGTCTCTGTATGGCATTAGACTTTCACAAGTGCACTTCTATGCACCACAGAAATAAACATCTTGCAAAAGTAGAAAATGAAAGGGGAAGTAAAATGCTTTTCAAGTTAGCAAAGCTTTTGCAGAACTCCCTTTTTAGACAGCACATTGGAGTGAATTATTAAAAAAAAGATCAAGTTCTAACCAGTTGCCACCCTAAGGATGACAATTAAATTCAAGATATGGTCTTAATTTATTTTGCTGCTAATTATTTTTGACACAAAGCAAAGATAAGCAACGTAAAATGATAATCTTCGGTTTGAATGATTTTTCATAAAATCAAGGTATCACCACATATTAAGCAAACACTGCTGCAAGTTAGCACCACACAGCTTGCAGGCTAAATAATTGTTATGCATAAACAAAGTCTTCCTGAAACAATTAATGCCAGTCTTTAATTTCCAAAGTTGCCCTTTTTTTCTGGATAAGGATGTTAATTAACAAATGTTAATTTTCTTAGTTTCTCCAGCAAGGGAGTATTTTTTTTAAAAACATCATTTTAAGAACAGATAATTTTATCATTTGTAATGCCTTCATGAATCAAAAGAATCTTACTTATTTGGGATCTCAGAGAAGATTTCTGTCACCCACTTTTCCAAAGTATCCAGTGTTTCTAATAAGGAGAGAAAAAAAGAAAGCCAGAAATGCAATTTCCTGAAAATCTAAGACAAATTCTTTATCTTATCTCACCAGTGCAGTTATTTTAAAGAGGCTGCAAGTCAGTATATTTTAAAATTGCAAAGTTCTAAATTATAAGCTTCAAAGCTGTTGGTTTGAGCCAATTCTTAATATTCACTGAACTATAACTTTGGTCATAGCTCTGGTTTTGTATATAGTGCCAAAATCTCAGGCTGATACAACTGGGATTTAAAGTGCAGTAGTATGTGGTATAACTGTGAAAAGGAACTGCTGACTTAGGTATCTACAAAATCACAAGTACTTGTTAGACTCATTCCATCACTTCATGTCCAGAATATACATGCCAGTTTTCACACTCAAATGCAGTCCTGCAGTGCTAAGAATTCCTTCTCCCCATCCTCTTCTCTAAAGGAAACGTGTCAAGAACCAGAAGTTTAAGGGGTTTTTTTAAATGACCAATTGGAAATTGCTTGTTTAAGCAAGCATTCTGAATTCCCAAAGTGATGCTGTATATGCTAAACAGCAACAACAAAAAAGGTGGGATGGGTGGGGGGAAGATTCACAATTTCCTTTGTTTTAACAGAGACAGAAATACAAAGTTGACCTGGCTGGCTATCAGTTACCATGATTTTCTTCCCAACCACCAGAAGAAACATTACTACGTGATTATTCAAGAGGCATTCAATGCCCTAAGTAGTTTACAGGCTAGACAGAAAAGCATGGGAGAAGAAAAGAATTACTACCTCTATTATTACCATCTCCATTTTACAGATGGGAACTGCAATCAGTTTTAGCATTCAATAAAACCCCTATGCACAAATCTAACTTGAATACATACAACTCTATTTTCAGCACAGGTCTCTACTACATGCTTAATTTCTAAGAAATTTCCTTCTTTTATTCTCAGCAGAAACAACCCATAGTTCTGAAGTTCTTTGCTGAAATGCAACTCATTTCCATTTGCATAGAATTTTTCAGTCTACAGGGAAAAAAAACTTAGAATCTCTATTCTTCCTAGAGAAATGTGTTTTATTTTAAGACCTCTTTTGAAAGAGCCCCAAACAGAACAAGACAACTGGGAGACCCAGTCTCAGTCTCCCCATCATTTTCTGTGGAGGTTCACTGTAGATGGCAGAGAAGCCAGCAGCATTAAGTCATTTAAGTGGTCTGACTCTACATTCCTACAAGATTCTTCTTTAACTGTATTTTTGAGATTTTATCTTCTGTGTCAATCTGGAACCTACTCAACAGTTTAGTTAAAAGTTTCTCAAGAAATGGCAGGATGACAATAACACAGCACAATTGCTCAAGTCTTGTTTCATTTAGAAACCAGGCTAAAATCTACATATAAATACCTCCTGCAGGACTGGACAATCCACTAAAATGGCTTGGGCTACAGCTGAACTGGTGCCAAAAGCACTACACCAACGGCAGCAATGAGCCTGTTTTTAAGGAACAACTGACGTTACCTTTAGATTGGACAACTAAAGTCATATAGTGAGCAGAGTAATGGCGCTGCCAGAATTCCCTCAGTCTCGTGTAGGTATCAATATTATTCATTTTAGGCTCATGTTTGAGTGTATCCGCATTACCTGTAAACATTAAAAGGTGGTTAGTTATGTAGACACTGGTTACGTCAACACCAGATATACAGACAATTTCTTTTCCTCCTCTGGCACTGAGTCTACATGGTAAGCACATCAAAAATATCCAATAGGAAATTGGAGTTAAAGGAATGTTAACTGAAATTTAAGATCTTCCAATTTCTAGCTCCTATTATAAGGACAGTTGTTATTTCTATGACAAGGGAGGACAGAGTCCTCCTGCATTATCAGATCACCCATACAGCATACAGCACAGCTGTGTTGCCAGCTATTCACTCACCAATGGAACTTGCAGAATGGGGTGGGGAAAAAGACAGGAAAATATGATGTTCAGTATATGTCACTACAGAACTTTATAAAAATTATCTACATTTCAAAGCTGGCTAACTCTATTACCCATCACACTGCAACTCACATGCTCACCAGCACCACAAGGGTGAGGGAGCTAGGACTCTGTTGTCCAGGAGGCGAAGGACAAATTTCCCTTCTGCTCCACTCACATGGCTGTGAAGGTCTACTTCTGCAAGTTCAACAGTGAATTACTTACTTTGAAAAGCCTCTTAGACACAAATCCAGAAATACTTTATTTTTCCAGGAAATTTTAATAGCCAAAAACAAGCTTAAGCAAGACAGAGATGACTCAGAGTGCACCCTTTACATTAACAGAAATTTACATGATTATATGCCTAGGGCAACCCAGCTTTAACATCACCAAAAAGTAGTACCAGAATGAAAAGTATCTTAAGAAGCAGACAGCTGCTTTTATTCCCAAACATTTTACTGTAAAATGAGTAGTTGTTCTAATACTTCTGAGCAAGGCTAGTGTTTGCGGTGATAAGATAGCTCATGTTAGTGCATCTTTTAAGTGATTAAAAGTTTAAGAATTATCACCACTTTATAACATAAATTCGGAACTTACCCCAAAAAAATTTCTTCATGGGATGTCCAGGCCTGGCAAGACTCCCAAATAGCATCTCCTTTCTGTTTGCATCAGAGGGTCTTGCTAGCTGATACTCTGTTAATTTAAAGAATTTGCAGTGGCATGCATCAAAATTTCAGGTCACGTTCCCACAAAATAAAACAAAGCAACAACCCCAACCAAACTGAAAAGGAGACACACCACACAGATGCAGCCTGGAATGAAGTATGATGAAATAGTGAAATAGGATAAGAAACAGGACTTGCTAGCAGTAATGAATATAAGTCAAGAGAAGAGGAAAACATAGCTCATTGCTGAGAAGTAAAGAAAGGGATAAGGAGGGGAAGCATGTAAAGCCCCAACCTGTCCTGTCCGAATGCTCTCAATCTGTTAAATTTAATGGGAACACAAGACCATCAATATTCTACAAGGTCAGGCCCTGCAGAAAGGGCCAGGGAACAATTACAAATCTGCTTCTCCCATATATCACACAGAATAACTTCTAGCCTAATAACAAAATAAGAAACTGAAAGCTGAGCAAGATAGTTTCCAAAAATGCAGTTTTACAATCAGTTTATACTAATCTAAATATGGGATTCTGCCAAAATCAAGAATTCACCCTCCTGAACTGTATTTTCCTGTTCCCGTTTGTTCTGGTAATAAGAAACATACACAGCAGAGCTGTAAACTAATTCTTTTGGCTGGGTTATTCTGCAGCCAGTTCATCAAGCTGACATAATTTACCAGGCAGTGCATTACTACAGTGTCAATACAAGGGAAGGAGTGGATCTGCATGGTGAAGGCAGTGCAAGTGAAGGCATAAATTGGCTTAAACTGTTGAAGAACCACACCTTAACTCAAAGACAGGTCCTTGTTTATATTGACACTTATCTAAATTCAAAGATCATATTGCCCATTTTTCCTTGCCAGAAGACAGATGAAGACGACAACTTGGAATAAATATTTGAACCAGTTGGTATATCTGCCAATAACACTTTTTTCCTAAAACAGTGAAGTTTTATAGGCAGTGTGCAGGTATTCATTACATATTAGAAAATCAAGTGAGCACTCCACTCGCTTCTACACCTGGTTAAATTTCCTTCTGTGAAGCGACTTTGTAGTTTTTAAGGCGTTAGAATAAGGAGACAAGTACAATCACCTCAACTTATTGTATTGACTCCACATAGGACTGGTGAGAGCATTGGGGCTATGCTGGAGTTATAAACATGCTGTCCACTGAAGAGCATCCACATGCTCATGTAACTGCCCTACCAGTTACTGACAAACCACTTAAAATTATTAATTTCTAATTCAAGAAATGAGACGGTAAACTCTCACAGTGATGGCACTACATTCAGTCTTCTTCCTCCTCTAACAGCCACTGATACCCATCAAACTTAAATTGAAGAGTTTAATCTCTCTGTCAAGTTAGGTGAACTTGACTGAAGTGCTCAGAAGAGTAGTCCAAAATGGAAACCAATTAACAGTGTTACAAAATAGGTTTTGTTTCTTTAGGAAGATGGGCTAAACACACAGGAAAAGATACTCTTACTTACCACTGTCTACAGCCTCCACTTCTCGGTCTATTGCATCCCTGATCATTAGCGGGTGAATAAAGAATTGTGCCCACCTATGAAACATAAAAATTCGTATACTTTTCTTCAGTGCCTATTAAGCTAGGGAAAAAAACCAGCAATTAAACCCAACATCTACTATTTTAGTTTATAAAGTTGCTTGTCTTACTACAAATTATGTAATTCTTGACCATACTGTCTTAAGGAAAGAAAAAAGCCAGTTCTGTGATACCATCAAAAACCAAAGGGCAGCGCTTTCCTGCTCCATAGAGTGGGAATGAATTGGTTGGATACAGTAGGATATGACACTAATGGGTGCAGGATTATCTGCCTCTACATCCTAAGAATGATCACACCTGATCAGACAAGTGATCCATCTAGTCTGGTACCTGGCTCTAACAACAAGCAGTATCAGATGCTTCAGAGGAAATCCTCGGTTGTTCATTAGGAACAATGAGAACATAGGGAAAGTTTCTTCCTAGGTCCAGGCAACAAATTGTTGCTTTATGTCCTGAATCTTAAGTTTTTATATCCATTACAATTTTACTATCTACTACAAAAGTCAGTGTTGTCATCCAGATACATCTCTTCTCCTGTACCCATAAAGAGCAGAGCCATGGAAAGGGACAGATCTGCAATGAATGGAGACTCTGCAGAAGGCTGCCAGAGAATCTAATATTTCTATTTTATTTGTTGAGTTTTTTTAATGATGCACTGAACTGGCTGAAGCAAAAGGTTAGCAGTAATACATTGCTGATGTAGTTCTACGGCTACAGGACCCATTAAGCTAGAGACTACTTGTCCTGGTTTCAGCTGGGATAGAGTTAACTTTCTTCCTAGTAGCTGGTATAGTGTTATGTTTTGCATTGAGTATGAGAATAATGTTGATAACACACTGATGTCTTCAGTTGTTGCTAAATCGTGTTTAGACTAAGTCAAGGATTTTTCAGCTTCTCATGCCCAGCCAGCAAGAAGGCTGGAGGGGCACAATAAGTTGGGAGGAGACACAGCCAGGACAGCTGACTCAAACTGGCCAAAGGAGTATTCCATACCATGTGATGTCACGCCCAGTACATAAACTGGGGGGAGTTGGCCTGGGAGGGATCGCCGCTCGGGAACTAAGCGGGCGTCCGTCGGCGGGTGGTGAGCAATTGCATTGTGCATCACTCGTTTTGTATATTCCAACTCTTTTATTATTATTGTCATTTTATTATTGTTATTATTACCATTATGAATTTCTTCCTTTCTGTTCTATTAAGCTGTTCTTATCTCAACCCACAAGTTTTACTTTTTTCCCCAATTTGCTCCCCCATTCCACTGGGTGGTGGGGAGTGAGTGAGCAGCTGCGTGGTGCCTAGTTGCTGGCTGGGGTTAAACCACAACACTATTGAAAGGTGATGTCTTTCAATTTCTTTAGATCCACAAGTGCTTGAATGAGCAGAAATCATCAGCAGCACCCATCTACCTTCTTCGTATGTGATGCCGTTCTACAGAACTCCTAATTTCTGTGTTTCCCCTCCACTAAGTGAGCTGTTGTGACAGACCGCAATTATATTTTTTGATTCTTTCACACTTCCAAACATCTAAAAAAGCTGGACCAATCTGCAACTGAAAGCTGAATTTAGCCCAGTAAAGTAAAATTTAGGCAATACTTGGTAAAATGTGCAAACACTTGTTCTCGGCATCATCACAGGAGTGTATTTTGATCAAAGTATGTTTGCAGTGGAGTCTACTCTCCTCCTGAGATATTCTACAGCATCAAGAATACACAGCTGCCATGCACCCATGAATGAGTAATTTCCTCCACCCATGCCAACAGGTGGAGCTCTGTTGTCCCAACATATCCCACAGCGCAAAACAGCAAGTGAAATACTTTCTGGCAAAAGACAGACACTTCTCTGAATAACCTGGCTTGGGTTACATGTATCCTTTCGAGGCACACGTTGTACCATAACTTTTAAGGCTGCCCTCCCACCCACCATGATGGATTAGACTTGGAGACTAAAGAAAATTTAGAAAAAACACTAACTATCAGGACAGATATTTCAAAGGATGACTCACTGAGACTCTCAGAGCACTTCCCCTCTGAACAGTTGTCACATTGCGTAAGATTTCTCCTGTCATCAAAGCCACTAGTTTAAGGGTGCTAAAACAATCAAAAAGCTACGTGCATTGAGATTTACACACGGATCCTATGTAATCACCCAGTGGCTACACTGGCACTATCTCAAAAAAACAGCAACATAGCCACAGGGAAATAATATTTCCTTATGTTCAATATTCACTGTTGAAGTGCAGGTACCGATGGAAGTTCAGCAACAGCCTTAATCATCCCAAAATGAAGAACTGAACAGCTACACCCAAGCTCCTGAGGCACATACAAACTTTCATTAACACCTAATCACCATTTATATGAAGTTACCTATCAAGCGCTTCTTTGAAGTACTTCCTCTGCACATCAAACTGGAAGACTGTCCGCTCACAGTCGGTTGAAGCATTGTCACTGCCCCCATGTTTCTTCAGAAACGCGTCAAACCCATTCTCATCTGGGTACTTCAAACTGCCCATAAAAACCACTGGAACAAAAATCAGCAAAATTACCAAGATGACATTAATTTGTTATTCCTAATTGCAGCTATAGCAACCCCTCTTCAGCACAGTGTTACCTACAACTGACCCACAGCTCACATGCAGAGGTTAACTACTAAATAGCAACAGACTGTGTAATTTGCCCAATAACTAGTGTAATCTGCCTTTAGCAGAAGGCCCAAATAGACTGGAAATAACAGTGCCTTTCTAGGCATGCTTGGCCTCATTCGGTCAAGAGTAGTATTTTGAGATACATCTGGTCAGAAACTTCATGTGGTTTCTGTGCCTGTATTACTAATTCATCATCCTTTACTAGAGAGATACAGAACTGTAGCTCCACCCTAGTTTATAAAACCATAGGTAACATGCTTCCCCCCACATTTAATGGATAACAAAGAATGTTAATATATGTTAACGCATAGCCTGCCAAAGAGTATGAGACCCATATTAAGGGTTCCTTACTAAGTCAGTATTTTTATAAAAGCACATATTTATTGAACTAATGAAAATAAATTCTGCGATAGCTGAAATAAGAAATGATACTAAAATACTACAGAAATTCAGAGCTACATAGCACTCATTTTGCACTGAAGCTGGATAAGATGAAATAGGAGCAGATACATACTATGTTCTAGGAAGTGTGCTAATCCAGGCAGATCTTCAGGGTCAGAGAAGCTGCCAACGGCAACGCAGAGGGCTGCTGCAGACTAGAGAAAATACAACAATCTCAGTAAAAGCTGCTTCAAGAAACACTTCAGGAAAATTACAGAAGTATAAAATAAATCAATCGGGACAGGCACAATAAAAAGAAGGTCTAGTCTGAACGCCTAACCACAAGGTTTCAGACCACAAGAAAGCTCACTGTGTTTTTTCACCCTACAGCTTTAAGTACATACCTGCTTTTCTGTACAGCCTCTCTTTCTTGTCTCTTCCTTTTCAGCTAGCTCTTCTAATTCACTGTCATCAGGATCATTGAAATCCTCATTATCTCCATCATTGTCCTCACTCTCATCCCCCTCATCACAGTCCTCATCATCAAAACCTTCTCTACCATCTTCGATCTCAGCTCCAGAGTCATCATCTTCATCACTTTCCTCTTCAGATTCATCATCATCGTTGTCTTCCTCCTCCTCCTCCTCCGAAGATAAAGCAGCTGGGGCACCATCCAAGTAATTCAAATCCGAAATCAAAAGTGCACATAAGCCATTTTGCAGTCTGATATACCTGAAAGAATAATTATTTGCAATGAATATGCTCATTTCCCAAATCTGAATTTTCAGAATAGTGAAAATTTCTCTATTTCCTATCACAGTTCTGTGCTCTTCAACTGAGATTTCCTAATGAAAATCTAATGGTAGCTAAGAAGGCGAGCAGTTTTATGGTGGGAAAGTAAAAACACTCTTCTGCTATTCAACAGCTGTAAGAATGAGAAAGAAGCAATTTAAGGTAGTAGCAGAAGCTCTTCTCCCCATAAGGTCAGGGACACCAACTTGTGCTTTTATTTCTCTCTTTGTGAAATGTTTAAGCTACTAGCACTGACTCAGAGAAAACTTCATGTACTCAGAATCAGCAAGCCCAAACTTCAATAGCGTGTTCACTTTTCAGGCTCTTGTAAACATATAATATATGACAGAACTAAGATCTTGGTCTTTGCCTCTAAATAGGCCCCGGAGACTCCATTTTATTTGATTTGATTTTATCAATGCTTTCTATTAAATGGGGTCCCCAGATGTAGCAGGCATGTGTTAGGAGAGATGTCCTCTGCAGGCTTAATAAAATAAGTCACAGTAGGCTGGGTTACTATCAAGCAGCAATATAAACAGAGTTCTGTGTGTGTGCGCGCATACATACGTGGAATTTTTAATATATGTGTGTGCATATACATATATAAAACCCCACAAGCTCTCTGTCCAGCACTGTTCTATAACTTTGCTGACAGAGGACTGCAAGCACTGATGCTCTGCACTACAAGATCTCTCAGCAGTATTTGTTTCCCATCAGATCTGGAATACACAGTCACAATTTGTCAAATTAGCCAAAGCACCTCTCCTTGTAGCTTGGACTGGCTAGTATGCCAGCTGCAGAAAGGAAGAAATGCTGGATCCAGAAAATACTCAATCCAACCTGAGAACTAGTGTGATATAGACAGGTGGTATCCGATCCAGAAAAAAAAAAAAAAAGCTAGTATAAAACAAACCCATGGTCACATCCCACGCTCCCAGAAAAATCTGAGTTACGGAGCATAGAATCATAGAATAGTTTGGATTGGAAGGGACCTTTAAAGGTCATCTAGCCCAACCCCCAAGTTTATACCAGATCAGAACTTTGCATTGTGGCCACTGTTGTAATTAGGTAGCAGAAATTTCAAAGCAGACTTCCAGCTCAAGCTACATGGTAAGTACCCAAAAGGAAAATGAAAGGCAGTTTGTGTGTTTTCCAACCCCATGATTCCCAAGGTTTCTCACTTGTTTCATTCATGGTTATCATTATGCAATTTCAATGTTTCCCAGCAATAAAAGCATGTGTTATTATCAATATTCCAATTAAAATATGAACTCAGCGTAAGTTTTGCTTTTTACTAGAGCTGCAGGCCGCCTGCTATGGCTCTGCAAACCACAGACCAGCTTGGAAACAAATTACTCAGAGTACTTCTCTCCCAACTGAATTTTATGGGCACATACTTGGAGGAAAGGGATAAAAGGGGTATTGTGACAGGATTTAACCAGTTCTGAGACAAAGAAAAAACCCACACTTCTTATACTACCAAGTCTATGAAAAAAACTTAAGAACAAATGTTTAATACTTGTGTTAAGTTTATGAATTATGACCACTCATCCAACAGGAACTGATAGCACTTACGCCAGGCCAGGGTTTCATAATCATTAACACACCTGTTTTTCTTGCTGCAGGACTGCTGAGCAGTACAAATTTGTTCCAAGCAAAACCACGAGTGCATTTTTACTCATTCAAACTACAGCACATAGTGTATAACTTGTAGAGATGCTATGAGTAACTGCAGGAGGTACAGATAGTACTAGATCCACGCTGATGTCTGGCTACGAAGTTCATCATCCACACATGCTGAAATCCTGTCTGTTAACTGTTTGCATCATATACATATGTCGCATTATGCAGCTGCAGCAATTCTGAGTGCACAACAGGGGTCCTAAAAAACAGATATACTGTACATTCGGGCGCTTCAGCCTCTGGGGAGCTCAGAGCAAGAACCCCAGAGTGACAAGTCAACGTTGCTACAGCATGTCTTCCAGCACAACCATCATCATCTTCACCTCTGCATACAACTGTCTTCAGGTTTTCATGGCCCATAAAGAAAACTGGTTTCCCAGTGATCAATAAATAGTCACAGAAAACAGAGAAGAGAATAGTGCTATTCTTCCTGAAAAATTATTTGCCATAAGCCTGTTTAGCCAGGTGTATCCAGTAGCTCTTGTTGATCATCTCCACACACTCCATTAAACTAATGGAGCAGATGATACTAATTTTACATTACTCATCCTCAGGCTTATGGGTGTTACATACCAGGACAGAAAGGACCCAGCAGCAAGGCAACAATTGAACTAAGCCACTATTGAAGGCTATCAGATTTCACTTCAGGAGAATCTAGAACAGTTTAGTTTATACTGCGCAGAGGCACCAACTGACATAGGTGTTCTTTACTTTTTCCATGTTTCAGGCCAATGGAAAAAGACAAGTGTAATCAATACATAACTATCAATTGGTATGCAAAATACAGTATAAAAACTGCAATCACTTAAGGTAGCAACAGAAGCAAGCATCGTCCAATTGCTTTTTTGAAGGACTGTACAGGCATTCATACAAATAAGGCTTAAATATAAAAGAAAATTCAAATTCTTAAAGATACTGTTTAAACATCCTGGACAAATTTAAACAGGATTGCTCTCACACCAAGTTTTTTCTTATATCAATGATAGTTGTTTAGCAGTTAAGTAAATATTAAAATACATATCAATGCATGGCAAACACTTAAAGAAATGTTTTCATTTCCCAAATTACCCAAAACAAGCAATACAAGTCCATGAAATTCCATATATGGATGAGTTTAAATAAAACAGAATTTAGTAAAGATAGCTACCAAGTCATAGCTCTAATAAACAAAACCAACTTTGATTACGACGATAATTTTTGTCCCAACAAACTCACTTTTGAAAATATATTCTGCAATCTGTCAGAACTCTTTTGTTTTTATGATCACTGTATTTGAGAAGATAAAATATAACATTTTCCACTAAGTTAAGACTGATGTCACCATATGGATACATTAAGATCACTGTGACTGGTCTGCAGCGTACATCATCACTGATGCATGAACAGAGGAGAAAGCGTATATGCATCATCAAATCACCTGCCATTACATTTCCTTAGGAGGTTTGCTATATAGTTAGCAGACATAGGCATGCTTTACTTTCAGCCACACTGAAGTTCTCCTTCCTAAGGGCAACGTTCGTGTCCTTCTGTGCAAGCCTCACTTCCCACAAATGGAAATCAGTCTGAAAAGATGTGACACACTGCTTCCAACTGAAAAAAATCTGTTGAGCACAGACAGTAGGATTTCTGGAAGATGTTGGCATTAGTTTATTCTATGCTATAAACAAACACACTCTCTAATTCTCCACATGCAGAGGAGGCTCCTGAGCCTCTAAATAGATAGCCAGTGACAGTTTTCAATGGATTTCCCAAGCTTCATCGCTATGCTGCTTCAGGTAGTAAAGTCAGAAGTTTCCTAAGCTGACACTCTCTGTAACCATGAACTCTGCAGGAAGACAAGCCTCCTGCAAAGTATCATGAGTAAGAATGCCAGCAGGAGAGGCAGGCAGAAATCCAGAGGAAGCAGTGAGGAAGTAGGGCAAGAAGGGAGGGAGCAAGTTTCTCCCTAAGCCAATGGGCACAGTCCTCTTCACGCAACCAGCAGGGAATTTCACTGTCAACCAATGTCACTGCAAATCCAAAATTCAGTTCCAGGCTCAGGCAGATTCTCCACTGGCTGCACAGATTAGACATCACGAAAAGTAAAGATAAAAAAAAGCATCTCTAACAAGGGCTGAATAATCTTCTGCCTAACAGAAAGAAGTTACAGTAAGTGTTCCTTCAAGAATGACTGCCTCACAGCATCCAAAGTGCTCAACCTCTGCTGACCGTTCTTAGCTGAGTCTCTCACTGTGAGAATGCCACAGATGCTGTGGGCTGTGCTCAGGGAAGGTGATCTGTTTCTGCACTTTCAGGGGTATTACTCCAATACACACACATGAAAACACAGGCAAAATATCAACACAGAAGTCATTTTTATCTCAACTCACTGACACGCTTGTGCTGAAACCTGGAAGCTCATGTAAAATGGAAAAAGTAAAAGGCTTTTAAAAGTTGGTATCTGCTCTGTAATACCTCAACTGCATTCCACAGTTCAGCTTAACACTTTCGGAAGGAGCTGCCTGGACAATGGCTGCAAACTAACAATTCCATATGACTGTGCCTCAAAAAGGTAATGTCACAGCAGAGTCTCTGAGCAAGTACTGATAATTTTTTTTTTTTCCTGTGCAAGCCCCAAGCCTATTACTGTATACAAACCAGACAGCCCACCTTCAGAACAAATACACCCGTGAACCCCCAGTCTCCATTTATCACGGAGAGGCCCCGAACTCTCCCGCTCCCCGACCTCGAGCACCTGAGCTTACACCCCGTGTGCTCGGGACAAGGTGCAGGCCGGCACCCACCGACCCCCCGCCGGCCGGGGGCTGGTTTTCCGCGGGCAGGCGAGGAGGGGAGGCCCCAGCCTACCCCAGAGGCCAGCCGGGGGCTGCCTCAACACCGCCCCCCCCCCCAACCACCCCGAGTCTTCCCGGGCCAACGGCCTCCGGGGGGTGTGGGGGGAGAGGCTCGACGCCGCCGGCCCTCACCGGTACTGCTTGGGGTCGCTGGGGGACTTGACGATGTCGGAGTCGCCGAGGTTAGCGCCGGGACCGATATCCCCGCGGTCCTCCTCTTCCCCGTGAGGCGAGCGGCCTCTGGCGTCCCGGCCGCCCTCCCCGGCCTGCTGCCCCACCGCCAGCTCCGGGCAGCTGTAGCTAGACGTCGCCTTGTTCCTGCCGGGCATGGCGGCGGTCGCACCGCACCACAGCGGCTGGGCAACGGCACGCACCGGCCGGCCGCGCCCCGCCAGGCCGCGGGCCGCCCCCGCCCGTACCGCTCGGCTCCTCCGTGCGAAGGCGGCCGCGAGAATGCGCATGCGCCGCCGCCGCCGGCCGCCCCCGCCCCGCCGCGACGCGGCCGGCTTCCGCCGCGCGAGGAAGTAGCGGTGACGGTTGCGACGGCTCTGGACAGCAACCAGTCAGCGCCCGCCGCGGTGCCAGCTGGAGAGAACGGACCAATCCCAGGCCCTCACTTGGTCGGGGGAGGGCTCTGATTGGCGGAGAGACTGCTGGTGGTGTGGGAGGGGTGGGGGAAACCATAGACGGGGAGAGAGGCGGAGGGAAATGCAGCCCCTTTCAGAACTCAGACCGAGAGGACAGAGAAATCCGAGGGCGAAGGGAGAGGCAGGGGAACAGAGCCGGATCCCGGGAAGTCCTCTCTGTGCCGTCGCGTTCCGGCACTTATGCCCGCCTGCCGTGTTACCTGCCCCCCCTGCTCTAGCGTTGGAATCGTCCAACCGCCGGTTGGTGGCGGCCTGCCTTCTCCTCTCATGTCCTTCAACTATTGGTCCAAGTAGCTGTCGCTCACTCCTGACAGGACCAATCAGCTCGCGCAAGCTGCCCTAGTCAGGGTATCACGCGCAGTCCCCTCAGCGCAGAGGAGCGGGAAGAGGCGCCGGGGAAGCGGCAGCGTTCGGGGTCCGTCGGCGAGGCCAGCTCCCCGGCGGGCATCGCCGGCAGCCGGGAGTAGCTCCGAGACCGGCGGTTGGGTCGAGCCGAACGCGCTGAACGCGACCCCGAAACTTGGCACGAAGAAACGGCGGCGTCGTCGTCATCGACCTCCCTCAGCAGTCATTGGAAAAGCCAAACACTAACCGCGTTGCACCAGTTTAAAGAACTGTGACTGTTCTTAGGGTCCAAAACACCAGACCGCACTGTTGATCTGATAGCAAAACTAGCTTTCAGCTGGTCTTTTTCAACACTTAAGTGAGCTAGGCTTAAGTTCACAATTTTATTTCAGCCAGCAGTACCACTAGTGTTAAGAGAGATCCAGTACGTGCTGACTGTTGACTCCTGGTTTGTTTTTTAATTTTTTTCTTACCCTAATGGTATCCTTAATAACTTAAAGTGTGTACCCATGACTATTTAACAGAAGAGACTCTGTTTATTCTTGATATGGCCTAGTTCAGTAGGTCTCAGCATTTTCCAATTTGTGAATATACTTTTTCCCCGCTATGAAACTGCAGTGCTGATGTAGCAATTTCAAAGTCTTGACAACAGAAACGCTGCTTTTCCTCGTGGTAAATCTCTTTGAAGCTGGCATTTGCAAACAGCATACATTGCCAAGATCCCTTTTCTTGTAACGCTCTGAGAGTTGTTAGGAAGCTTGCCATTCCGTTTATCGCATCCCTTTTGCATTGTTCCACACTTGTTCAGTTTTCTGCTATTACTGTAAGACCAGGGCTGTTAGTTACTTTGTGCGTCTGTGTAAGTCTATGTTGACTGCAAAAGAGATGATGAAAGCGAAGTTAGGGGGTCAGAGGCTAATACAAATGAGGGGGGCTGTCTGCGGTACAGGGACGATAATTTAGACTGGATGTTGTGGTGATGCATTTCTTTCCCCCTCTCCGGGCTGATTTATGAACTCGGGAAGGCTCGCTAGGCCTTAGCGTAAGTGTAATGAGTCAGGCGGTTAAGTGACCCTTGACTGTGCCAGGAACTCTTACACAGCTAAGACAGGGAGATATGCTGCGTGTCTCAAGGAATCCTGCTGCCTGGCGAAGGCGGGGGGACAGGAGTAGAGATAGCCAGTTCTCTTAACAACCTGCAGCCAGTTCTCCCCTGACAGTCTTGGAGCAACCCGTAGCTCTGTTTTGAGTTATTCTCAAACAGTCTCAGAATTTTCCCATATCATATTTAATGTTCCCATATCAGCAACTGTGGATCCTGACATGCTAAAGCCTTTAAGCAAAGGAGGCCCTGCTATGCTTAAACCCCACCTCATTGCAAAAAGAGATGAAATTAGGAGAGACGCAGACTTTAATGCCCTTTTGGCCATAAGAGAAGCCGCTGACGACAAGGAAGAGGCCCTAGTGCAAAGAAATCTCCCTATCTGGGCTACATTAATGCAAGACATCATAAATCATGGGCGAAAAATGGGATGGGATAACCTATCAGATGAAACCAAAAAGACAAGTCGTAACGTTAGGCAACTTAAACAATCAACCCAAGATAAACCCCCAGTACAGGAACCCACTGATCACCAATCCAAAACGCAGAAGTGGAGAGAATTATACAATCAAGCATTGTCACTAGGTATCCCTAGAATTGCAATTCAAACACAGAGTGCCAGTGCTATCCAGAGTCTAATTCATACATTTCACAAATATAATGATGACACTCGGAAAGGAAATATTCCAAATACTCAGACACCTACTCCTCCTTCGAGAGGGAGTAATAACCCTTTTCCTCCCAAAGATTCGGAAACAAAAAACTAGTTACTCCCGGGCAACGATTGGGTCTGTCGGTTTGGCAAGTACGATCTTACCAATGGATTGATAACAATGGCCCATACATTTTGATTCCAATTGGTCCTCGACAACAATCAGTAAAATTCCTATTAGATACGGGAGCACAGATTTCAATTTTAACACAACATGATGCTGAGAAGCTAGGTGTACGACCTGGATGGCAAAGAGTTAAAATCACTGGAGTAAACAGAGCGAGTGTTCCATGCCAAAATGCAAAAGTAAATTTATGGCTCCCAGGCGAGAAGTGTATGTTATCTACTCGCTTTGCTATCAAGAATCACAACGAAAATATTTTAGGCTTTGATGTTTTGAATGGCCGAACCTGGCACCTGCCGGACGGTAGTGTGTGGTCATTCGGTTCAAACCCCAACCCTGACAAAAACCAGGAGGCTACAGTGTGTGTACTCCACGCAGCCCCTGCACTTCCCGATTCAAAGATCACTAATGTGCCACAATACCTGATTTCTGCTGCAACACAAAACGGAATTTCAGAAGAACAAACTGATTTAGAAAAAAGACAAATTATCTCTAGAACTCATTCCCCTTATAATTCACCCATCTGGCCAGTCCGTAAATTGGATGGGAGGTGGCGTTTAACAACTGATTATTGGTGCTTGAATGCCAATACAGCCCTGGTAACAGCTGCTGTACCAAACATTGCAAACTAAACAGCTACTTTGCAAGCAGCCACGCACCAGTGGATGGCGACATTAGATGTGAAAGACGTTCTTCGTGTCCCACTTGCTTGGGAAGCTACTGGTAACAGTGGTGCAAGATGGAGAATCAGTGCTAAGTGGATTTATCCTGCATCATAAAAGGGTAACCCGTTCAGCCTTCCCCACCAAAACTTTTCTTTCTTTCTTTTACAGGAGAAAACAGATCTGCATTGATGGCAACAACAACTATGGTAGTTTATCCCCAGTTTAATCTCATTTTTTCTCTTAACTGGGATAAGAATAATTCCTTTGGTCCAGACACAAGACCTTTGGGACCATGCACTACTAAATTATACTGGAAACATTGGAATGGAATGACTACCAGAAAATAAGGCAAACCTGAACCTTGCTACTTTGGTGATACAGGGAGGTGAGACATATCTAAAAGATATATGGAAATGAGAGACGTTAGACATAAAAGGATTTAGGATATCTCACAATAATAACAACATTCAACAAATACTATCACTTCAGGCCTTACCAGGAGAGGAAATAAAAAAAGTGTGTCGGGCAATCAGTGGGTCTACCCATGAAAAACCCACAGAAATCAAAATACGCTACACTAATTTTTCTAAACCAAAAACCAATGAGAAATCTTTCCATAAGATCTCAGAACCAGACTGCTGGTACAATTTCACTTTCACACAACCCATACTCGCACTCTGCTTCTGGGGTAAACATGGTGTGGAATTATTGTTTGATTTTATGATTAGGGAACGTGACTTATGGAGCTTGTATATGATGGGATGGCCATGGACTGATGTGTACATACCTTTTGACACACCTATGCCCAATCTAAATTTATCTGTGACCACACTACACAATAACATCACCTTTTGCAGGCATGAGTGGATGATTAAAGACAAAAATGAAAATCAACAAATTCCATCTTTGAAAGGAACTAAGGGAGATACCATTTCAATAGGATGCCGAATTGAAAATCACACTAGATGTATGACATCGAATTTACACATCATTGTAATTACACCAAGGGAAGACACAACATATGTACCTGTCCTTTTAAACATGAATGTTGGTATATTTTTTACTATACCTCATTCGGCACACATAATGTGTTTGTGGACAGACTTCAACTCCCATTCTGACCTAGGCCTTCAATTCAGGATTGAAATCAAACAACCAAATTTACCAACTCAGCCCCCCATCAAACTATGTCCTCACATTCATAATACTGGACCCTACATAATTAAAAACACAGGACAACAAAGAGTGTTACTTAACCCAACGTGGTCCCTCAAATGAGTAAAACTATCAATGCCATTTGATATCTCTGCAATTAAACCTACCTGCTCACCATTCCTAAATACATCCTGTACATGATGGTTAGCATGGTTACGTGGACGGATTCTCACCTCTCCAAAGCGGTCAAGGAGAGATGTAACAGGCATACTGGGAACAGGACTAGGAATACTAAAGAGCATAGACAATGAACTGTTAGCAAACAAAATAAACTTGGCAAGCAGCAATTTACAAAATCTAGAACACCCATTACAATCTTCTTTAACTGCATTGGGAACTAGTCAATGGCTTTTAGCTGATGTATTACCTAAGCGGGAAAGAACTAATGAAAAAGACCACCAGCTAATTACCAATGCATTAGGCACTAGCCAAAATAATGTTTCTCTAGCTCTCAGCTGCATCCAGGCCCAAGTGGGGATACAATCTACTGTGGCAGCAATTATAAGAGAAGGCGATGAGCGCATTTTACCCACTGAAATTCAAAAGGTAATCTGGGATAATCCAAGTAAATTTGAAAGAGAATTTCAGTCTTGGTGGCATCTAATCAACTTCACTTATGACCATACCAACCGTAAAGCCACAGCTTTTGTTTTGACATTTGTCTTGACACTGAACAAAACATTTGTCATTTTGAAATACATCCTGATGAAACCCCTGAAACTGTGCTTATATATGTTGGAAATGGATGTGTTTGTATGAGAACCCTTTGTGATTCTATACTTACAGACAATACCACCGTGGAGATACATAATCACACAAATACCTGTGTTTGTAATTTTATCAAAATTATAGGACGCGACTTTAACTATTCAGCTCCTGTGACGACTTACCAATTGCTACAATCAAACTACACATCTTATCATCACTTACTACCTACGCCATTGGAATGAATCTTACATTGGTAAGAAAACTGCTACAACATGATGACCTGAACCAACTGCTAACACAAATTCGAGACAAAGAACCCTAATTACTGTCCATCATTATGCAGAAAGGATACATCATAATCTGGAAAGAGTGAAGAGAGATGGAGAACACCACTGGTGGGATAGCTTATTCGGATGGTCACCGAGAGCAACAGGAACTTTAAATCGAATGTTACATCCTGTGATAATTTTACTCATTTCTGTTACATTCTGCTTGTTGTTAAACATTGTTCTATATATTAGAATGTGGAAAAGTCAGACAAATATTACTGTCGCAAAAACCTCCTCACATATATAAAATTGCTTAATTACCTCTGTCAAACATTTAGAATTAATCAAACCTACAAAAATTTCCCTCAAATTACAATTGGAACATGGCATTGATCTGTTTATAGTCACAGAGGCAAGGGGTGACCACACCACCACTCTGTGAAAGAGAGATGGATTGACTTTAGTCACGGGGTGGAATGTGGTGGTGCATTTCTTTCCCCCTCTCCGGGATGATTAACAAACTCGGAAAGGCTCGCTAGGCCTTAGCATAAGTGTAATGAGTCGGGCGGTTAAGTGACCCTTGACTGTGCCAGGAACTCTTACACAGCTAAGACAGGGAGATATGCTGCGCGTCTCAAGGACTCCTGCTGCCCGGTGAAGGCGGGGGGACAGGAGTAGAGATAGCCAGTTCTCTTAACAACCTGCAGCCAGTTCTCCCCTGACAGTCTTGGAGCAACCCGTAGCTCTGTTTTGAGTTATTCTCAAACAGTCTCGTTATTTTCCAGCGCAGCTGGGATTCTAGTGATTTGTTGATGACAAAAGTCAATCATCTCCCGAACCTATCAACAGTGGTACTGAGTGAGGCCCTTTGAGCTGTCCTGGACCGCAGCGGGCTGTGACCAGCATCTCCCTGACCAGGATGCCTCCCAGAGCTCGCAGACTTTCCTGTTTGTGAAAATCGGAGGTCTGTCACCGAAAGCCAACACAACCTGGGCTGAGTCTCATCACTCCTCAAGGCTCAATCCTTCACCTGTTGAGACAAATGCCGAAGCATTCGACGTGAATATTTTCACTTACCTCGAGGGGAATTTTTAACAGGTATACCTCTTTCTCTCTCTCTTTTACTCTCTTCTATTATCTCATATGTATTTCTCTTAGTGTCTTTATGCACGTCTGTGTACTAACCTGAATAGTCTATAGTAAGTTATAGCAAGTATATTATAAGATATTAAGTTATAGCAAGGATATTGTAAGTTAAGTATGTTACAGCCAGTATAAGTTAATACTTTCAAATTTATACTTAAATTACTGTCAAGATTTTTATTCAATCATGAATGAATTTTAGGCTGCTATTATAATCCCTTTAGATATAAACTGTTGACCAAGTCTGGGACTAGGAGTCAATCCAGCCACACCTAGACTCCGACAGGAGTTTAGAAAGCAAGGGGGTCTCCTCTGAACCTCGTGACTCAACAGGAGGAATTTCCTTACCCTTTCCCACATTCCATTTTACCCTATTACATTTTCGGTCCCTATATACATAAGTTTAGTTTGATCCTAATTTAATTTTCCTGTGTGCATTTCATCCATGTACTAAGTAATAGAGTGAACCTTGCCATCGAATTCTGTGAAGTCCCACTTCTATACAAATTTCTATTAAATCATTTTTCTATTGCTAATACAATTGGAGGTGATTCTTTAAGCGATCTGAACCCCCCTCTCATTTTTAATTCCCCCCCCTGTGACAGATGTCTAGGAAGATAACTTTGACTGGATGTCTACCTGATATTTTAGTGCTTTATTTCTCCACCAGATGGAAGCCAAGACCCATGTCTAAGCCAGAGCCTCCTGTATGGCTTTTACTGGAGAACTGCGCATGCAGTGCTATATTGTACAAGCTGTAGAGAGAAAGAAGCTTGTGAAGAGCAGTCACCTCATTCCTTTCACATTCTAGTACCGCTTTTTTTATCTTGTAACCCTGCTGTTTTATCAACACTACTATCCTAGGCCACTGCCAGTCAAACGGGGGGGCTCTATACAAGACTGCATCAAGAACTTTTGGGTTTGTCTTTGGTGCAAGCCTGTTGTTTCCCTTGCACTGACAAATTATTGTCTCTCATTCTGCCATTACCTCTTGCAAGTTAATACAAGTAACAATTACTGTTGACTCACCGGTGATGCTGAAATCAGCTGCATGGCACTTAAGGCAAAAGGCTTTCTCTGTATTCATTCACAGCTTTTAATGCAAATGTAAGATGATGAGATACATAAAATATATATTAATGGAGAGATGTGTCAGTTGCCTGTGATTATTTGATTCCTTATTTGAAATAAGCTCTGCAGGATTTCTGCACCAAATACTAGGTTTCTCCTCATATGCAATATAGGGCAGGGTAGAATTCATAACTGTCTTTTCCAGTTCTTCGGACTACACCGCCACGTAGCTACTTGCTGGCTTGTGCTGTAAAAAATAATTCTGCCCATCCTAGCTTGAAGGGCCTGATATGTACTTGTATTCTTCTTTAAAAAGAAAAAAACAAAAAAAACCCAAAAAAACATCTGACTTGACTGGAACACAATGAAACACAATTATATATTGGGTAGAAAAGGGAAAGACTTTTTTTTGCCTAGCAAAAAAGACAAGTAAAACAAAAGAATTGAAATTCCATTTCTCCTGAATCCACTTTATTTTACCATTGAGTTGCTGAGCTGAAAAATCATTATTTGCACTGAGGTACTCCATTATACCTGCACAGCTCAAAATCATTGCTCCCTGCTGTGGAAGTTTTTATTTATTTTTGCTAGTTACACAAGTTGCCCTAAAACCTGCTTCTACTACAATTAGAACACTGCACTGCACGTTTATTGGCCAAATAATCCCTTTCTTTGAACGGTTTTAAATCTGCATAGTGATTCCTGATCGCTGGGCTCAAGGATCATCACTCTGTCAAAAAAGACCAATGTAGTTTGATGTATTTTAAAAGCATTAAAAAGATACCTTCTTTATACACACACACAATTGCCTAATATGCTAGTAACGCAGCTCACACAAGCTCTCGGGCCACACCCAGTGACTACATTTCTCTTTATTTTGCAGTTTCAGGGGTTTAGATACAATAACCATATTCCTAGCACTGCACAAATTGCACTTTCAGTACTAGATCACACACACCCAAAATACATCACAGTAGAGAATTCTGAAAGCAACATACAAACAAATGAAGGGATCAAGCCTTTAGCACAATGAGCTCAAACTACGTCAATGTAGTTGCATTTTTCTCCAGAATATTGTGCTTTTTCTTAGAACTATTACACTTTGAGACGTAACAGAACGAAATTACAAAAGCATTCCCTAGTGTCATGATCGAGCAAATTACATTGCAGTGGACAGATACTCGACTCCAGCTTCCGACATCAGAACGTCTCCTCAGTCAGAGGAGTTCATGGGCCTAAGGTAAAGCCATAAAACTTTTCAGAATTTTCACCTTAAGACAGCAAACTCTCCATATCCACCTAATTTACATTTACAGACACAATTTGCAATCACTGTTTGGTGCTGGGGTGCACAAACAAGTGTGTGATCATAAAGGCATAGAGTGTATGTAATTTCACAGATTCGCAAAAGCAGTTCCTCCATGTATTTCAGAGAAACACAGGCTCTGCGTGTGGCTAATGCACACAGAGTTCTACACACAGATGTAGAAGTTTTGTAACTTTAGAGGTGTTGAAAGTATAACTATTTTAGATGTCAAGTATTAAAAATTGTTCCTCCCTTCAAAGAATGATGCAACAAAACATCCATAGAATAACTAACAGGACGTCTTTGCCATTTTTCATTTGCAGTTATGTTTTATTAATCAATCTTCCTTTTCTTAAATTGTAATTTGTGGTTGAATCTGAAACCAGAAGAACTATCCCCACACACGCACCCATCTAGCACAAAATTAAAAAAAAAAAATCAACAAAATGCAGAAAGAAAATCTAAAAACATTGGCACTAATATTTGTCGACACTCACATTTTGGCTCCTGTATATTTATCTTTCTGAGACAGTGCTGTTCCAAGTCTTACATGTCAGATTTTGCCTCCAACTAAGCATGCAGCAGCCAATTCCTCCTTTCCTTCATCCTGCAACAAAGCCACCATCAAGCAGTTGATCAGAGTAGATCCAAATCTGGAGAGGTAAAACTACAGGGTACAGGGGAAAAGCTGCAGGACAGTTGGTTCTTGGGCTTCTAGAAACAAACAATTAGGGACAGCAAGGTGCCGAACGCAGCATCACCACCAGCACTCTGCAAGCTGTTCCTGGTGACTGTGGGGAAGGTTGCAGGGAAGGGCAGCCCCTGGAAGGGCTCTTGCTCCCTCACCCAGCACCAGGCAAGAGCACAGGGACATGCAGGTATGGCTGCGAGGCCTTCTCCTCCTCCTCTTTCCCTGCCTGGCAGCTTTGATTCCTACATGCGCTCTTCCTCTATTTAGAAGCTTGACACAAAATCCACCTCCCCCTTCCTCTCTGCTCTCTGGGGGACCTCAAACTGTCAGATGGAAATGCACTGCTTTCTGCTCCATCATACAGAAAAATTGCTGTCCTCTAGACAGGGACCTCAGTAATGACTCTCAAAATATCTGGGGATTGATTTTTTTTTTAAATTCTTGCTTTATAATAGATTTTTTCCCCCCATTTTCTTTTAGACCTGGTCCCTTCTAATTGGTTTTTATGTTTCCTGCTGTTCTTGGCAAAAAACCTCTTTCTGCAGTAGAGGAATTTATAATTAAAAATGCAACATTCTCTGTGGAAATAACATTTGCAACACTATACAATTCTTTTTCTTCAGTGTAACTCACATTAACACTAGGTGCACTTACAATATTTATTCAGATTTTTGTGTTTTAAAGTATTGGATGAGGAAATACATACATAATATTAATACTCCAGCACATTAAACAAACATACCAGTTTCCTACAACAGAGACTTCTGCCTTTGGACTACATGATAATGCACCACTACAAATGACAAGATAAAATTTAGTCAGGAAAGAAGGACATTTCTCAGCAAGAAAGGTCACTAGCACGAGCAATTCTGCTGCGAAGGGGGTGGGTTGTCTGTGAGTCGCATGCTCCTTCCAGAAGTGCACCTGGAAGGGTCTGATTCTATACTCTCTGACATCTTTTCACAGATTATATCCACCAGACGCTCAAACACCTGCCTTACGTTGATGTTTTCTTTGGCACTAGCTTCAAAATAGTCAAAACCTGTGAGAAAAAGTGGAAAAAAAAAAATCAAGTGACTGATGATAATGGAGATGATTTTTAAAATACTAACCATTTTTTTCAGAATTCACCTTAAGAAAACAAGACATTAGACAATTCTTAAGCTCAGTTGATTCCCACAATCTCAGAATACTGAGCAGAAATACTTCTAAAATTTATCAACCATTAGTTAGAGTCAAAGGCATAAGTGGATCCCTACCACAGCCCTGGTAAACACGTCTGCAGATGATACAGATCTGAATAAACTCAGGACAAGGGAGTCGAATTCTCCCAAGGCCACTAACTGGTAATGTACAGAGGGGCCTTCCTGGGCTCCATCCACCCCTGCGCGACGGGCCCAGGCTTACTCTACGAACCACTGCTGCAGTCTGGCAAGAGCAGAGAGCAGAAAGAGAAACGAGATCGTGGTCGTATTCCTTTTGCTGACCAACTTCTGCACTTGCGAGCGGAATGCTCCACGATTTTGGTCCTGTTTTTCCCGTTCTTTGTCTGAGATGGAAAGCTCTTCAGGGTGATTAATGCTTGTACAGCACATGGTACGACAGAGCACCCATCCTGACAAGGGCCGTTCAGCACTGCTGAATTACAAATAATGTTGAGTGCCTCCTACAGAGTATTTGCAGTGTCCAGTCACCAGCTTCTAGCTGCAGGGATGAGTATGGATTCTCAAACACTGACCCTTTCTGATTAAAAAAAACAAACAAACCAGCAAGGCTGGAGTTATGTCAAGGTGGGGAAGGCACACAGACAGCTATTCCTGCTGCCTCCTGTTGACAGCCCGTGCTACGCAAGAACCAGCCTTCTCGCAGACGAGCCTGAACCCTGCCTCAGCCAGCAGAAGTGCGCTGAGCTGTGAAGCATTTCTTTATCTTTCTAACCCCAGGGGACTCAAAGGCCAACCATCACTTACAATGGCTGTTGTTTCTGTTCTACCAGGTTATTATATTGCCAACAGCAAGAGCTCAAGCACCACGGAGAGTTTATTTTGCAGTAAGCTACATTCTGCTGTGCTTCATTTTGAGAGCATTCTGCATTGCATCAGTTTTCTTTGAATCTGCCACAAACAAAGGGAAAGATAAATCGTCTTAACTGATTAGTCCACCACTGCTGGTAGACCAAGTCACCTTGATGTGTGAGATAACAAGTAGCTATCTACCCCATTTTAACACTTTTTAAAAATCACGGGACAACAGGTGACGTGATGGTGGAGATGTTTGCCTCATTACTAAATAAGGACAGCTGTCCTGCATCAGGCGAGGGTTCTGTCTGCTCCACTTGCTGTCTTTGATGATGATTAAAAACGTATACAAAAGGCACAAGAAATCAGAGAACTGAACTTAGATATTTGTCAGTCCAACATTGGTTTGGGTTCTGTGGCTGAATCTGTTTTGGTTTAGTTCACGTTTAGGCCAGTAACAATTTCTTAATCTGATTAGGAAATTATTTCAATGATGTTAATGTCAGTATACAAACGTAGATAAACATGCTGAAGAATAACCTTTATGAGAATCATTATAATGAAAGCTAGCAGTTTAAGCAGTCAATAGTCAATTAAAGAGATTCCTCCCACCTAACACACAAAGTAATTTCAGATAATGCTGTACACATTAGCACAGTTAATATAAGGAAAAAATTACTGATAAAACCAGATATGTTTTTCAGCGCTCTTAAAAAGAGCATTTAGGATTTTGGGAGGCTACAGAAGAGGAGGACGGGGACAGCACTTTCCGAAGGCATGGTTAGCTTTTGTTTTGCTTTGCAGTGGGGTATGTTTCTCCAGGGTGAGCCAGACAACCGCATGGACAGGCCGGGAGCAGACCTGGGGATTCTTCAGCAGAACAGTTTCCTACTGATGGAGTCAGTTGCTATGGTAACTCTGTGCGTGTGCGCGTGTGTGTGTGTTTTGAAGTGTCCCATACGTAAAGGATTCAGATTCTAGATGCCAATTTTGTATTTAAACAAACAGATTAATTTTGGGGGGAGAAAAAACATTAGAAGTCCAAATAGGAGTGGGAGTTCCAGTAAAACTCTCTGTTTGCTCTTACATTGTTCCGGACAAATCTTCAACTACTAACAGTGTAATCACTCTTGCAAAATCTGTGGGCACACATGCATTCACAATGGTTTTGGGAGTCTGCAAGCCAGGAACCGAGTTTATTCACATTCATATTTTCAAAAGCAAATTAAATTCTGATGTGTAAAAAAGAGCCCATAACTGATTTTGCAAACTAACCATGTCTTTGCTTTGCTAGTCCTACATGTAAAGAATTATTATTACAATAATAATAATAATGATGGGAAATTAGAGGGTTTAGTTTGATATTTGCTCATTATTTGTTTATGATGGCAGTGCCTCAAGGCTTCAGTCATGAATGAGACCCCTTTGTGCTCAGCATATGTAGAATTTACACTTGAAGGCTCTAAACCTGCAGGCCTTTGCAGACATGCTTATTTTTTTTGCAATTGAAACATGAAAAAATAATCTGATTACTCTTAACTCTTTGAAACAGTGACCATCTTTTTGTTTATATCACACAGGTCCCTATCACAAAGCCATACTTTATACTCATCCATGAGCAGGGTTTCTATACCTTTCCTTCATTAAAAAAAAACAAAACAAAAATAACAAACCCCCAACTAATAAATACACATTATCTAAGGTTTAACCATAATTAGCAATTTGATCAAGGTCACACTTTAAACTACAACAACGTATGCAGTGTGTACTAGAACTCCAGTACCGCCAATTTAACAATATATTATGTACCCTCCAATTACTGCTTAAGAATTGAAGACAACATAAGATTTTATAAGTTGGGGATG
Source organism: Harpia harpyja (assembly GCF_026419915.1). Taxonomy (NCBI): domain Eukaryota; kingdom Metazoa; phylum Chordata; class Aves; order Accipitriformes; family Accipitridae; genus Harpia; species Harpia harpyja. Next base: position 38,874,503 of record NC_068950.1, read on the forward strand.
ATGGCAATTCCTTTGGGTCTGGTAGGAATCTCTACTCTTACAAGCTAAATGAATATTTACAGTATGCCCACTATAAGGGTCTCCACTGTTAACGGAATTAAATTTTAACAGGATTTACTTGCCACTATGAATTCTTTAAAAGATGACAATATAGTTAAATCTTAACACAGAAGGCCTGAATCCATATTAAAAAGATCATATGTGCTATAATATATAATGGAAAATAATAAATAAATGAGAAATTAGGAGGAGTTTATTTTGCTGTTCATTCTACAATTTTCATTGCAATCCCATCTTCCTCTCAGTTGAGCTGTTTTGCTTTTTCTATGCCATAGCAATAACATAATGTCATTTCCCTACCTGGATAGAGAAGCCTGGTACATTTTTAAAGTATATTTTACTCAAGTCTACAGTTCTGATATAGAAACTTTTTTTCATTGTTTAGTTGCAAAAAAAAAAAAAATTGTTCTACAAAAGTCAATGTTTGCATTCTGAAAATGACTATATGGTACTTCGAGAACTGGAGACAGAATTGTGTTTATGAAAACTTTTTCTCTTTTCATTCTGCTGAGGTAATAAAAGCTGTTCTCTCCAGACAAACTTTATCTTCTTTACATCCTTAGATATTAGCTTTACAGATACAGCAACACTACAAGAAGGTAGTATTCAGCACTAAGCAAGTAAAATAAGGACCTCGAATATATTACGCTTCTTAGCTGTGATACCATTATTAAAGAATTACTGCTGGAAGCACTTTTTATCATACAAATTAAAAGGAACACAGTATAAAGAAGCAGAAGAAAAAGAGTAGAAAGGAAAGCTCTGACATGTACCTAGCTGATCTGCCAGATGTTTCCCTTTCTCCACAGGAACAATTCTTTCATCCTCCATGTCACATTTGTTTCCGACCAGGATCACTTGTGCATTGTCCCAGGAGTAAGTCTTGATTTGTGTGGCCCTACAGCAGGTCAAAAAAGAGTGTTACCTCCCATCAGCCATGCCAAAATACAATTGTATGTTAAGTATGAAAACAAGTACCATTAATGACAGCATCAATATCTCGACTGTATGTTGGTTAAAAGACAAATGACCAAGGTTACACATAAAGCATGAATGCAGATAATGTAATTTATAGCACCATTCTATTTTACTACTCCTTAACTTTGTGTGACAATACAGTTTCTTGTTAAGATTTTGCAAGTGTTTTAAAGACCACGAGACCCAGACAAAAAGCTGAATTGAATAATTTTTGAAGTCTAGGCACAAAAAAGCATTCTTCTAAAGTTTATTCTCCTTCAGCTGTAATCTGTCAGAGGAACAACAATCAATTACACCTCTTAAGGATATTGTCCCTATAGAGAAAGCCATACAATAGATACACACTTCATCCTAGATTTACCACTTCCTGTAAAATGCCTAACAATAATTCAGAGCAGACAAAAAAGATGCTCATTTGCTGCAGCACATTTGCTGCAGAGTTTTAGTAACACCAGAAGAAATTGTGTTTTGAGTCAAACAGATGGAAGCATCAAGTCATCTTTGCTTGAACAGGAAAACTGGTTCATGGACACTGAAAATTGCATAGAAACATGGAAACAATTGCCAAAGAGAAACAGAAATTTACCAAATTGGGAGGATATGGGATCAAGGTAAGGCTCTGTCATCTAATATTTGAACCCAGCAGGATTAAGTGATACCTAAAGCAGGAAAGAGCAGATGCAATGACAGACGGCAAGTAGCAGACAAATGCTAACTTCAATGACAGAGGGATCAAGTGCATGGGAGCTTAAGCAGGAGCACTGCGATGAACTTAAAGCCTCTAAAGGTCTCTGTGGCTCATGTGCTGAAAACTGGAGTGGAGCTAGCTGTGGATCCCAGGACTCTGACCTTACATTTGGCCTCTTTATAGTTTTTCTATGACAGAACAGAAGATTTTTATTTCTATTTATCCTGAGGGGCCGGTCCTTTCCCACCATCCTTGGTGAGGTGTCACAGAACCAGCAGCAGAACAATATTAGCTTGGTAGCACTCATTTTCATCCATTTTTTCAGACTGGCCCAACCTATTTTATCTTCACCAAGATAGCTTGATCTTTTAAGACTCCCTCCTTCCCAAAGGTAATTAGGTTGCCAGAAGCGATACAATCCTTCCCTCCTGCACCGTCCTCCAGTCCCTAACTCACCTTCCCACTCTTTGTCCTTACCTTACTGCCACCCCTCCATACAGGACACTGCAGTTTCAGACAAACCTGCCATTTCCCAGGAGAGCCAGGATTCCCCTCAGATTTTTACTTCTGTTTAGTTTGCTTGAACTCCCTTAACAGTAAAGCACTTGATTCTTTCTCTTTTGAATTAGCAGCAGCCTCCATCTCTGATCTACTAATGATAATTTTTAATTAGTTTGAGTTGCTTACTTGCCTTTTCCATGGAAAGCAGACAGTCATGTTACTCCACAGATATCTATGAAAGAGGGGGTCATTTCACTGTGCAACTTGCCTTTAAGCAGCACCCTGTTTGGATTGCACTGGAAAACATAAACCTAAATGAAGTCCATTGCACAAGCCCAGACCCATACCGCAACATGCGAAAATAATAAAGGACTTCGTGCAGCGAAACTTCTTACTCTTCTTAGTGTCCTCCTGGAAAGGCACTCACTCCAATCCAAATTTGGGCTCCTCCACTTTCACCCTTCTGAGTGCCTCCCTGTAGACAAGCACTGTGAGAGCTAATGTGAGTCTGTGATGAGTTTATGCAGTACTCTGGGGTTTCTCAAGGCTCATCACAGAAAGGGATGACCTCAGAAATCAACCAAAGCCCAGGAAGATGAAATCTCCCCAGTCTCCCTCTATAAGCGATAAAAGGAAAGAAAGACTTTCCAGGTTCAATTTAAAACACCTATAACCAGACTTCTCTTCTGACTCCCATTCCTCTCTTGATTCATTTCAGCCCCTGGGGGGTCATACGGGGCACACTGCCAAATCTTAGCTATTTAAACAGAATTACTTAGAAAATGAAAAAGAAGAAAAAAGCACAAAGGATCTCCAACAGAACCTCATCCTTCTACTTGTTTTGTACAAGTTAGTGAAAAGCCTTTCTGGCAGAACACTGCCATTTACACTTACTAGGAATAAAAACAAACAAACAAAAGTTATGAAGAAGAATGTCTAAAAGAAACCTGATCCCCATACAAAAAGAAAGGCAGCAAGTTTCCAGAAGCTTTTGGAAAAGTAAATAAAAAGGCTTGTGCAACTGGGATGTTTCAACAACTACCAGGGCAATCCAATATACACACTGGGAAAAATGTATTTCTGTGACACAGTAACAATGCTGTGACTTATTTGTGCTGAATTCCCCAAATTAATGATAAAGCATGGTTTTTATGCTTCACGCGTAGAAGAAAAATAGTCTCAGGTTCACAGTTACATGGATATATCAACAGCCTAATTTGGAGATCAGCCTTAAGGATAAATAAGGCCAACAATTTGTGAACCCAGCTGTCACTTAAATCTAAGTTAAATTTAACCAATTTTTTCTTCCCTTCTATGAAATTGTCTAGATTGTCTAAAGCAGAGTTTCCATAATATTTTCTTTTTACTTTACAATATCAAATGCTGAGTATATTCTAGTTTCAGTACAGTTTCAAATGAGGTATAAACCACTGATTTATCTACATGCAAAACTATCAAGCCAATGTCAAATAATAACTGTCAAAGGAGCCTACTAAAAAAAAATCTAGAAACTGAGCTGAGAGCCATGAAAGCTCATTTAACCCTTTCACTCACCCTACAGGAAAGACATCTTATTATTCAGCCATGATCCTCCTCATTCAGGAGAAAAAGTGCCTTTACTTGGTTTAGAAGAAGTATTTCTGGAGTGACACAAAGCAAATCAGAATCCTCTTTAGGACATCCACCCATAAGAAGGGTGAGGTAAAAAGATCACCCAAGGAAGAAATCATACAGCAGACTGGAAGAGATATTCTCATTTCCCTTGTGGGCAGGTGAGGCCAGGTCGGGAGGCTGTTAAAACAGTCACATGCCAATGAGCCAGAAATGAGAGGTAAAGTGCACCACACATACACGGGAGGCAGTTTTAGAGGGGATGTTGGAGCTTTGTGAAAAGGCTCAGAGAATAATAAGGCTAGCGAGCACAACCTGCTACAGCAGTTTGCCAGCTAGAGAGAAGATATAAGCTCTAAGATGCTGGAGAGGTCTAGAACGGAAAACATTTCTCTCTGATGGAGAGCTGACTTTGCACAAGGCTACCTTCCTATAATTTCAGTGTAATTATGAAAATGAATTTTGAGATCTGTGCACACCCCTATGAGCTCAACAGAAGGTAAGAGTTTGTCATGGGCAAGAGCTTACTTGGAGTGCTAGGTCTCTGGTTTAGCTGTTTGTTCATGCTTTTGGCTTGTTTTCTGTAGGGAACTCTGCAGGAAGAGATGGTACAAGAGAAAGCAGTGAGATGGGCTGAGATTCATGTTGACAGCCTGCTTACACAGCATCTTAAAAAACCTGAATCACTAGACAGCAATAGGCAGGGCACCAGCAAGAAGGAACAAGCTTTAGACTGGAGAACGTCCTACTCTAAAAGACAGATTACTACTGTACACAACTTGACCCATTCCAAGGTTTTGTGAATGGGTACAATTTAGGATCCAGGAATTATATTCAGGTGGGAAATTCTTACCAGCCAATGAGAATGGACTGGGATGGAAAGCAGCCAAAAGTTAGTGGAAGGGGCCTCACTTCGTATTTTATTTGCTAATGATTTTCTTGAGGTATCCTTGGAAGCTTGATTGTATTTGCTTTATGAACCCAGTCCCATGATTACATGGCAGATGGCTTACTCATATGCTGTTTTAGAAATAACTCGGAAGGTTAACAGGTTCCTTACTGGATTTAATTCATATTAACTGAGTACGGCTGATTGATTCTCAACATCTGAAAGGGCAGCTGATCTGCTGCATTTATGACAAAATATTCAACTTAACAGTATTCTTTATTTACTGTAGCTGGACACTGAAAAACGCACCACTAGCCAGCTAGGATAGCAGGACACTCAAAAGAGAGAAAGGGTGTGTAGGATTAATTGCTGTAATTTCTGGAAACTTGCAGGATGTAAGAAGACCCAGGAGGAGCTTTGCTGTTAGCTTTTGCATATATTCTAGGTGTATGCCCCATTTAATTTCAGTGAGGGTTGAAGTATGGTCTTAGAACCAGCGTGGTTTGTTGCAGCCTCACCTAAACTTCTGCAAGCAGAGAGGCAACTCACATATCGGGCCACACACGTTCCTTGCAAGTTGCCCAGAGAGGTTGTGGATGCCCCACCTCCCTGGAAGCGTTCAAGGCCAGGTTGGATGGGGCTTTGAGCAACCTGGTCTAGTGGAAGGTGTCCCTGTCCATAGCAGGGGGGTTTGAACTAGGTGATCTTTAAGGTCCCTTCCAACCCAAACCATTCTATCATTCTAAAAAGCAGCTTGCAACTTTGCCATTTCCTGGGAATCTAGGAGCAACACTACTGAGGATAACAGCTTCATTAGTGGAGAAGAGGTGGTTCAGGCACTTGTCCTCCCATCAGACCGTCTCACATCCCAAACCTTCTGGCTCCAGCCCTTTCACTCTGCTGGAGGTCCTCCCTCCTGGGCACAACAGGGAGAGCAGGAAGGCTGTTCAACCCATGCATGATGGATGAGACAAGGCAGAGCTGAGCAGCAAGGGCATGCTACTCACTTTGCAGACTGTGCAGCTTCCCAATTGCTGCCACTCCATCCTCTCACCAGCACTGAACAGAAGCACTGCAGGAGTGTTAGGGCTCTGTTTTTATCGTTAGGCATGCTGCTGCTGTCTCTCACTTGACCTGAAGAAGGGACTAGGCTCATGGACATAAAGACTCTGAGCTAAAGGAGTTCAAGTAGTAGACACCTTAATTTGCCACAGAGAGTATAGTTCCTGACTGAAGTCCAGATCCAGTGTAATGTTTTTTTGAAGCATATCACCCAGCATCGTGGAAAAAAAAAACAAAACCAAAATCCTACCTACTTGCTATGCTAGCAAATGGCAGAGGGTGATATAGCAGCACAGCACCAGACAAGCTTTTGTTTCCATTTCTTGTCCCTTTGGAAGTTTAGAAAGCAATTTTGCAGACTGGGAAAAAAACGTCTCTTAGCTGCATCACCACTAGAGGACTCTGCTGGCACAGTGATGCTGCTTTGCTACAGTCCTCACCTCTCCCGTGGACAAGCTTCAAAAGGAAGGAAATGGGCTACCACAGGCCGATTTTATCTGCCACACTACATCATTTGTGCTCAGAATCTTAAAACTGATGGTTGGAAAGATTCCTGACATACAGAGTAAAAAGCAACAGTGATGGTTCACCTCTGTCCTTTGGCTGATAAGGTGCTCTTAGCAAAGATACTCATGAGGTCCCTGTGGCACAGGAAGACATGAAGTCAAATACACAAAGCCAGCCTTTCCTAATTCTTATGCTCTTGTACCATTGCCTTTGATGGAACAGATGTTAGACCATCTCCAATACAAAGCTTCAGGTTAAACTTCACCTGTGCAAACGTTAAAATAGTAGCTCATAGTGGCAGCTCATAGATTGAGATTTGGTATTTTTTGGCTAAGTTAAAACTGTTAAGTAAAACTTATTAGAGAGGAACCAACAGACAGACAGACAAACCAGTCATATATACCTTGTTTCATCAGAGAACCAAGCTGAAAATATTCATAGTTCAGTGAAAGATATTGCCCTAGCTCACATGCCTGCATGCCTATGGAAAAAATCCCTGTGCAGACATTTGCAGAAACAGCTTCATCTGAGGTTGGTGGAGGGTGTGCCACATGGAGGAACCTGGTTTTGGCAAAGCCTTTGGGTTTGTGTTTCTACCAAGGAAGAATTTATTCCTCTATCAGTAGTTGCTGAAGGACAGCTCAGTGAAGCTGTTGCAGTTCACTTTCTGCAGCATGGTGTCATGGTACTGGAGATGGGGTGAAAGTGAAGACTACATCTTTAGATGCGATGATCATGAGTGACTGCTTCAGTGGACAATGAGAACAAATAATGGGCAGCCTTGAAAGAAAGCCAAATTACAAGAAACAACAAACCATGTTGTTGCAGCTTTGGAGTTACAACCTAGATTAGGGGATCTAGAATATGTGTCCAGCAAAAAGCCAGACTGAGCTGGATGCTAAGAGCCAGTGCCATAGCCAGCATACGTCACATGCTCCTGGTAAGTCACTGAGATCATTGCAAATCAATCTCTCAGACTTGGGAGATTACAGTAACCACTGCACTGCCTTTCTTTGCACACTGACCATACCTATCTGCAGTATACAGCAACAGGGTAACAAGCAGAAATGACTGCAAGACATTTGAAAGGAACCACAGGGCTATTACTTCTGAGGATAAACACAGCCTTTCCCCTACCTTCCCATGCCCTGTATTTCCCACAAAATCTGGTGTCCCTTTGAGAGGATGCCATGTCAGAATGTGAACTCCAACAACAGGGTCCAGCCTTCTGCTTATCTGTGCTGTGCCTGTGGCCACCACCTCACAGCAGCAGCTCAGATGTTTTCACCCCAGGCACTGTGCTGGGTCCCTGCTGAGAAAACAGCTCCCATCAGCTACCACCGAGGGGGCTGCAGGCACTGCCCATGGCCACAGCAATGACATGCGCTCCGGCTCTTCTGGGAAGACCACTACTCTTCCTGCCCTGTACATGTACTTGTCTGGAAGGCAAGAGAGCAGGACGAAGGTCTGGGCCACAGCTCTGCTTCCAAAATCAGATCACAGTATGGGGTGAGATTGGACATTTCTTCCCGAGGAAGAAGGCAGATGGCACGAGCTACAATGGGAGCCTCCAGGTGGGGAAGGGGAATTGTGCACCAAAATGTCGGGGAGACGAGCCTGGGTACCAATGCAGCTTTGACAATGTCATGGAGTTTTTCAAGTGGCTGACCTGGCGCTTTCTTTTTTCACTGTAAACTAAAAATATTTCCAGGCTTTTTGTCATCAGAAAGTCCAGAAATAATTTTCTGGTGTTTCTGCATTTGTACCAAATTCAGTGGAGCCAGAGGAGCTTATAGCAGCTGAGAATCTGTTTCATACCTACTTTTAGGCCTAAGTCCCTACGCTTCCCATTTAATAGGTAACTCCTTCTCCCCCATCCCACCATTCCACACTGAGCACTGCCTTACAGAGTTGTTCAGGTGCTTTCTGTAGTCAGTGGTAACAGAGAGGCCCCTTCCAAGGGGTATGCTTACTTTCTGTCCTAGAACTTGCTCTTCTTCCTCTTATTACAACTACAACTAATTTAAACCTCACAAGTTTTAAATGGGTAAAGTTAGATTTTTAATTATCTCAAGTTAGACAAGGTGAATACTGTTCCATGTGTCTACACTTTTTAAGGCAGTTTGGAAAGATATAGCCTTATAAGATTTTAAATGAGATCTGACTCAACCAACCACTGGATTGTTTTAGCAGCATAGCCAGAAACCTCATAAGCCCAAACAATGCTTTAAAGGATTAATTTCTTTACAATAAATTAGAACTTTTAAATGCAACAGCTGCTATAGTATGCTACTATATTTGAATTAAAGTGAAGCTGTAGGACTTCTTCTAAAGAGCGTTTAAAAAACAAATTATTTATCCCAGAGTTTACATGAAGAACAAAGAATGCAATGATGCAAAGCAGTGTGGAGGGTGGGATGTCTAATGTCCTCAACAAACAATTGTGAGGAGAGAATTGCCCAAAAAACAAACAAACCCCACAACAACAATATTTCATACCAGTCCTGCACTGCATTGAAGGAGTCTTCACTGGTGATATCGTACATGAGGACGAAGCCCATGGCTCCTCGGTAGTAGGCTGTAGTGATGGTCCTGTATCTTTCTTGTCCAGCTGTATCCTGGAACAGAAAGGATTATTTAGGCTTTAAGACTTCAGTTCTCAGAAACAGGAGTTGTAGTTAGGTCCTGTATCTAAAATAAGGCAACCACTTTTTGTTATTATACATTTTTAAATTCTCATTTGCTCCCAACTGAAATGAACTCTACTTACATTTTAGCATTAATTAGGCTTTTGCATCAACTATGATTTGTTAAATGCATTTTGACACATGTACTATTAAAAAAATACCAAAGATTTCAACCCTTTAATTGCTCTTCTCTGCCTCAGCCTCAATGCAATAATAAAATGTTAGCAGAGTTCACTGAATGCTGACACTTCAAAGCAGAGGCAACAGAGAATAGTCCAGGACTGTACCAGGCAAAAGACATTTATGTGTTGCAATTTAGTGTCACAGTCAGGAAAACATCCTTGAGATAGATGCTGCAGGTGACTCGGTTCTTACCTGAGGTTAGAGACAACAATTAAAGACTTGATGCAACAAAAATTATTCTACAAAGTGAATTTAATGTGGAATATCCCAATCACGATGTCTGAGGTGCACATACTAATTCGAGATTTACTAATCCTCTTCTGTTGGTTCAGTTTTATTTTCATTACTTACAGAGTGTTGTAGAATACCTCTACCTGCAGTTGTCATTTCTATGTTCAGCCTGGCAGCACAGAGGTTAAACTTTGGCATATACAACAGAAGAACTTCAAAATACTGTGACAGCTGGAAAACATGTCAACTACCATCTGTTGGATGCCAACAACATTTATTCCTCACATTTTAGGTGCCTGCTCTTAAACTGGGGAACATTTCTACATCAGATCAGCAGTCCTGTAGCCAATCTGTTCCCTCTGGACCTGCCTTCTGAACCAAGGAGAGAAGTCACGTGCTTAATGTATCTCTCATTCAGGAAGTATCTATCATTTGAACAAACACATTTCATCCATCTTTTGGCAAATGGCAAATCTGTGAAACAGCTGCAGGGAGGCAAAAGGCCTTGCCTTCAAAGCACTTGTTCAGCATAAGGTATTGACTACTAGTTACTTTTATGGGTTAGCAGTTCTGAATGAATGAAAACACACACTTAAGAAAGTATTTACTGCCACTGCTTTAAAATGTGATTAAAGTTTCTCTTCTCTAGAGAAAAAGACCCTAAAGGACTTACCAATCTTAGCTAGTTGGAAAAGTAAAATAAATCCATGTAGAGCACTCTTGCAGGATACAGAGCCAGTTCCTGATCAGACACAGCACATCACCACAATCCCAGAAAACACATAAGGTGCAGTGGGTGGGAAACTACTCAGCTTTAAAATCCTCCTGTCCATCATTCCCATACATGCAGTTTTGGTTTTGCTGCATGCAAGAGACAGTTGTTGGCCCTTCCCGAACACATGCTAGTCAGTCTATGAAAGGGGAAAACATCAATGATCGCCTGTTGTTCTGCACCAGAATATCACAGAGGCTCTCTGTAAGAGGAAAGCGCTTGTAAATAAGCCCCCTGCGGCTTGCTTAAAAGGCTCTGCCTATTGCACTACCGTGAGACTATCCACAGCTGTAACACACTGCTAGTTTCCTAGTGGAGAGATAATGCAGCAGGAATCTTGCTGTTTCTCCACCAATACTCTGGAAAAAGAAGGGATTTCTCCTTGAAACTTGTGCATTTATTTCAAGACAGGGTAGTCCATTGGCTGATCACAGCGAGGCATTGCACACGGGCTGAGTAATAGTCCTGCTCCCTCCTGACAAGTACCACCAGAATGAGGTGGACTACACCTTGCAGCCTGACTGACCATTTCTTCTCCTGCCGTTGATAAATCCATCACCGAGCACTCGTATTCACTGACGCCACATCCTCGCTTAGCTGCTGAACAGCTAAACCAGCCGTGCCAACTAGATCCCAACTATACTTCTTCAAGTGGGGCAGGTCTCAGCAGCAATAGTATTGTTCTGTTTATTCAGAGACATGCTAGTTGCTTTATTTTAGCGTGACTTCCTAAGGACATGAGGCTTATTAAATCATCAGTCTCCACACATGCATGTGTATATGCTCATTACAACTATTCTGACTTGTGATCAAATTTGACTGAGGGGAAACGCTCTCAAAGGTACATTCTTACAAATGTCACAAAAATAGTTGGTAAGGTGAAAAAGAGAGACCTTAAGTATACCTTAGCTGGGGAAAAATGCTTAAGTGCAATGCTTATCTTTTTCCAACACCAAAGGATCCACAGGAGGGAGGCTTTCTTCATGCCTCACTAGGAGAAAGACCTAAATCAGTATTAGTAAGTTCTCAGATCCTGCAACCAACAAAAAGAAACAAATCCATAGGAAGTCGGGCTTCTTCAGTTCTCATGCTCACAGCATTATTGTTTTATGCCTGCATTCCCAGGTTCTTCTATTTCATCTTCTATTTTCTGCTCTGTGTTTAACTAGCGCTCATTTCGGCTTAGAGCATGAGGCTGTGACCAGACAGTAAGCAACTGCAAGACACATTGTCTAGCCACATGCAGAATAATTTGGAAAGAAATTAAATTTGACAATGGCTCAGAGCAAGGAGTTCACTCTGAGGATGTACATCCAGGCTGTCCTGGGAAGCAGCCCCAGGGGACTCTGAGTGTGGCTTCCAAAACCTGCCCAGGTACCATCTTCAGTGCCTTGGCTCAGTGAGGAACTGGACTCAGCCCACAGAGTTCATCTGTGTTAAAGGCAAACTATGCTATTGTCTGAAAGCTCTGAAATGTAGTAATTCTGGTTTGTTGATTTCAGTATTCTGCCTGCGAACCCCCTGCATGTGGGGGTGGGCCCCCATTTATACGTTAGCGAGACAGGGACGTGGCTACAGGAGGTTCAGAACCTCAAAGGGCTACATGCATTTGCTTAGTCATAACCTGTTCTCTGGTGGACAATGCACTTACCTCATTAGGAAGGTAATTTGCATATCCATTAGTATATATTTAGGTGTCTGCCTTCTCAGGTTATCGGGGGGGGGGGGGGGGGGGGGAGGCATCCTATATTTCGTGGTATGTAAAGTTTATTCATAACATTGCCCTGGTAGCCATGTGGTACAAATGCGGAGATGTGATTCATCTGTATGTGAGTCACTGATGGATTCCTCTCTCTGTTTTACTGTACAGGTACAGAGCATGTCATCTCCCCCTAAAGGTTTTTAGTTGCATTTCTCCAAATCCATTTGAATCTTTGTAATATCACCCTGAAGTGATTTTTTACCTCAGGTTATGTTAGCTTCTTAGACAGCTGTAAACTGGCTTAATTTTCTTGACTTACACCATGTTTTATGCTAGCTTCAGTGAACACCCCCCACCCCTCCCTGATACTTCAACATAAATAAAATAAAACAAACTGCAAAATCTGAGCTCAGTTTCTTCAGCATTTACAGAAGCTGCCCTTACATGAGTTTAAAACACGACAAACCTTAGGTAATTAGGCATTTCAGGTTTTTATGTGGAAGACGTTTATCTAATGAAGGAGAAAATAACTGATGCGGATTGCTTCCCCCCACCCCCCAAGTTGTTTGCAAGATTTCCAGGTAGACCACAAACTCATTAGAAAACAGGTAGATGAGACACAGGCAGGGAGGGATCAGCGGAAACCCAGTGTAGCTCTAATTAACAGTCTAGCCAAATGCCTAGGAAGAATAGCCTGTGCCTTCAGCATCCAGAAGCCTGTTTAGCTGTCCCTGATGAGGAATCAGAAAGCTTGGTTGTAACCAAGCACAGAAGAGTCTCTGTGAGGTATATTTACACTAACATGCTAACAACTCTGTTCTTTTGTAGCTTACATATGCGCCTGTCCTTGATACAGACAATTAAAAAACCCCACAAGACCATTAGTTGGTAGTTTGAAACAAAAATTTGAAGGTTTCACATTAATGAGCAATCAAAATTCAGTGTTTATCAGAGGAGAAAAAGACCTAAATGCATTTGCGTTATGTGCAGATGCCCTCTACTCACAAGATCCATCACCTAAACATTCACGATAGGAGCACAACCAGCTTTTCTTAAATTTAAATTTACTTGCCTGTCTCAGCAGAAACAGCAAGGTACTTACACAGGAAACATATTTGAGTTTTTAAATCACGACAGATGCTCTTTGCTGCAGGTCTGAAAAATCTGAATCCCTGATTCTGAACCATCGATCGCTCTTCTAGTGAAGATTTCCAGCCACAAGTTCTTTGTTCCAAATAAAATGTCACTGAAATTTCTTATCTGTACCAGATTTAATCCTCTCAGCACCATGACTGTTCTAGCAGTGTATGTGACAAACAGCCTCTAAAGAAATAAACCTTTCAATTTTTTTAAAGGATTATGGTTTGATTTTGTTGTTTGGGTTTTTTTTAAAACGAAGAATAATACATAAGAATAAGAGTCACCTGTTGTCCAGCTGGTTGGCAACAATTACAAAATGCATGTACTTCGCATCATCCTTGCTTAGGCTGCTCAGAGTCAGAACAGAGGCTACATCAACCCCAACGACCAGCACCAACCACAATTTCGGGGCTGCTTCAGCTGTGATGAAGGAGAGACCTCTTCTCTGTTGTTCAGCATCACATCGTGACATCTATGCTATAGCTTTTTGCACCTTGTTTGGAGTTTGGTCAGCCTTGGAGACAGGATAATCAACATCACGGCCCCGTGGTTATAGGGGCAGCAAGTTGTTAGACATCAAAGTGTGAAGAAACATGACTCCCTGCAAACACAGCTCAGTTCTCAGCAAGACTGGCCGCCTCAGCTCCTGTTCTCTACACGACAGATAACCTGAATAAGCAAGAATAAAGGCACATCCTGAAGGCAGAGGGCTGTTTGTCCTGCTACAGGCCAATCTGGGGCTCAGTAATACTCAATCCCTTTACATCTGAGACCTGTTTACTTTCCCTTCTGCACGGATGAGGAAATATTCATGCTCACATGGGGCTATGCTGGTGTCTCACTGAGAGTGCCATTCTGCAATCCATAACCTCCATCCCGCCCCACTCTCTTCCCACCTCCAGGCAGATCTCTCAAACTGTTCATGCAGCCTTCTCCACTGCTGCCCTGTTCTGCATTCCTCACTGGACCTAGCTAGCTGCTCAAAGCATCATTTTCTTATCTTTCTGGACTGTTGCAATGTGAAGTGTTAAATTTCTCATGACCTCTAGCAGTTCTAGTTGTTTTGGTCAATATTATCGATGTCTGCTGCGAGGTGGCTGGTATGTTCCCATCCCACTACTCTCATGTCAGGACGTGCATTTCAGACTGCACACTCTCTGGGGCTGAGATTTCCTTAGCCGTGCGTTTGCCCAGTGCTCAGTTGCAGAAGGGCTCTGCTCTGCAGTTGGAGCTCTGGGATGTTAAGACACACAGACCTTTCCTTTGCAAAAGTAGACTTTTGAGTGGAAGCCACCAACAATCAGCTAAACAAAAGTCACCTTGAGAAAGAAAAAGGGGAAAAAAAACAACCCACCAAGAATGACAAGGGTGAGTGAAGAGAGTGACCTTGGGCAGACTAGTATGTGTCATTAATAAGAGAATGCTAACATTGAGCTTACTGTTCCTCCTGGCAGCTAGAAATAGGAACAAACAGACAAGCAAGATGAGTCACTGGTTAAGACATGGAAAAGACGTGATGTCATGAAAAGCCTGTGAAGTTTCAGTTGCTGCCAGGAGCAAAATAACACCTGGTTCCTTCAGAGCTCAGCTCTGATTAAAATGCTCCAGTTCAACAGATCATATTAAGCATGTTTTTTTTCCTCTCTTGTTATTGAGTGCTCCCATTGCCCAAGAGCTACTGGAACCTACTCAGACACATTTAGCTACCTTGAGAGCCAGTTTCATTTAAGCAATATTAGCAATATGCAGCAAAACATTTCTGTTGTGAAACCCCTCCCCCTGTCTTTTTTGATAAAAGGCTGTATCCTCGCAAATTGTTGTTTAAACATTTCCCCACTATGGATATCTTTACTTCAACTCTTTAGAGGTAGTAGAACCAGAAGCCTTGGATAATTTCAGTACCACCAGTTGTAAAAGCTTCACTTTTCCCATCCTATTTTGCTTACCCTGTACAGAAGCTCCTACCACCCTGTTTTCTCTAACATTCCCAGACTAACTGCTCCCACCAGGGAGATGGAAATTTTATGAAAAGAGAGTTTTAATACATGCACAGCCCACAAGAACTCACCAGTATCTGGTCACTTATCAGAGGCCTCAGTCTTCCCCAACACACACACACTTTTGAAGTTGTCCCCTGTAACTCAGTGGCCGCGTGTCTCTTCAGGCGAGGCACTTCACTTACTTTTCTTTTTAAAGTACTCTTGCAAACTAAGCTGATGGACAAGGAGGAAAAGTTAGTGTATGTTGGCCTCATCCACCATTAAAACATTTCTGGTGTTTGGGAAGCCCCAGCTCTTTAACTTTGGTCAGCAACTCCACACCATATAAGACAAAAAGTGAATCACTAAAAATGCAACAGGATGCATTTGCTCAGCAGAATGTAATTTCCAAACTGGAATCAGGCCAAGGTACTGTGATTAACACTACTACTTATGACTACTAAGATGTTAAAAAAATTATTTCCCTTTTCCCAGGTGCCTTGAGATTGTAGTGAAGATTAGCAGCAGTTGCCCTTCCTGATCTGTCAAACAGTAAGGAGGACTGAAATAGGGCTGCTTGCTTATCAACATTATCTGCTCTTCTCGTCTTTTTGTAGGTTGAGTTTCTCTGTTAGAGTATTTAAAAGACAGTAGCTGCAAAAGAGAAATCACATAAAGATGTACACACAAAGATAAAGTTCATTGTGCACATTTCTTAAACCTTGCAGAATTGAAAAGCCTTATTTTTCATGACTTAGAATTAATATGAAGATCGGTCTGATATTTATTCTTTCTGATCCAGTTACCTTGATAGAAAAATAGAGAAATGGCAGTAATAAAAATATGTGGCATCCACACCACATGCCTACTTTCAACTTCCAGTTCTCTAGCTGCAGATAAACAGCAAACAAAGTTCAAGAGGTATGATGCATTTGAAAGGCCATCCACTGCAGGCAAGTGATAAAACCATCACTGCTATGATAAAAAGATATTTTAAGAAAATTTTAAGAGGCTGAGATCCTAGAATAAGAAGCATTTTAGGCAGTGAATGCATTATTATATAAGAATATTTTGCCAGTTTTGCTAGATGTTCTGAGATCCACATATATCCTTTAATTCTGTTAATCAACCACTGTAAGAACAGCTGTACAATGCACTAATGTCTGAGCCATGTTAGCCACTATAAGGATTATTAATCAGCTAGGGTTGTTGAGAAGCAGATAAATTAATCACAGCCAGAGTACTTCAGAAGCAGCACACACTACTGTGAATGAGCAAGCGTGGACATCCTAAATGGTCCTACAGTGCAGTGCACAGATGTGCTACAGTCCAGCTACCACTGCCTGGGTCCTAACAGCAGTCTGCTAACCCATAGAGATGTACAGCAGAAAGAAAAATCTCAATACGTTATGAATCAGCTACCAAAAGAATAAATGCAAAACCTGTGAGGAGGAAGTTAAATGATCTGCGGTGCAAATCAGTCTAAATTCAGTAGCCTGGTTCTTTGATCTGGAAAGGAACAAGGACAGGTGAAGGGAATTAGCATTATAGTCCTATCGGCCTCCCTCCCCCGCAAAGGCACGCAAGCAGAAGAGCAAATCCCAGCTCCGAGAGCAGCAGAACAAGACCCAGACTTCCTGGAGCCTATTTCTAGGTGATCAAATGTCATGGTAACCAGCAAGAGAGCGAGAGGGGCTGCTCAGGTCTGTGCGGAGCAGGCTCTGCGCAAGGCTGGGCAGCAGCGTGGTGGTACCCAGGGCCCTGACTGCGGCTGCAGGACTCTTGGCAAGACCTTCGGTTAACTCCTTTACAAAGCAAATATTTATGTCCGAAGGCGTTTATGAAGCTCAGTGACTTTGCGCCTGGAAGACCTGTTCGTACCCCTAATTGTAAGAAAACTTAGTATTCAGCTACGAGCATCACTCCCAGGGCTTGTTCTTATCAAGGGAAGATTTCCGCTTATTCAGTAGCGGATTAGGGCTACATCTGAGCCTCGTACTTCATAAGAACCCCCTAGAGATATTATGTCAAGGGGGTCGATTCTAAGACAAAGTGCTCAGAAATTCAGGGAAGGTGTTTATGATATTTCTAAGATTAAAATACCAAATCAAATTACAACCATGAGGCAAGAACACGTGCTTTAATTTGGAAGGGCAGCAGCAAGACAGAAAGAAAATAACCAAACATAATTTATATTAAGAACCACACACCAATAAAAAAAAACCCTAATGTGTAATTTTTCAAGATTTGGTGGAAATTAAGAGTTGATCAGGCAACTTCCAATTTATTATCTCCCAATTTAGGGAAAAAGTCCCACTGCTGAATTCAGGTGAGCATTAAACAAAAATATAAAGACATTTAAGGTTCTAGCACTCAAGAAGGTAGAATGAAAGCTTAAAGACAACAAAACCCAAGACCAATCTGAAGCTCATAAATCAGAAGGTAAATAAAAAGGAAAAGAAAAAGGTATATACCTCACTTCAGTAGAGTTTGAAATACATTTTCTAGATGCTGGGATTAGCAATAGCATAGATTTGTTTATCTCCTAAGTTTATATTTGATAGAAATGTGCATATACTTTGAAAAGCAATGCAATAAATAAATCTGATACAGTTTTTCATTGGTGACATGAAGGGGGTTTTGTTTAAATTCACAAAAATGTAAAAAACAATCAAATGGAATTTGAAACTTTCCAAGTAAACCCACATCTCTGCTGAGAATAGAAAGGAAGACTTTCAGCTAAAGGACAGCTATTTTAGAGTAGTCGTAAGCATCTTAAAATAGAGGCTTAGAATTGAAGTTCTTTGTCAACCACAACAGTACACGCATGATGATGCTCAGTAACAGCACAAGACAAAGAAAATAATCTGCTACCAATTACCGTAATATTTTCTAGTATAACCACACAGCCCAGATGTTAAACTAGAAATTTCATTGTGCAGCAGCTGCAGATGGCTCTACTGCACTCCCGAGGCAGTTCAGTAAGCAGCTGTGAGGTCCCTTTGGGGCTGTTGTGTTTACAGTGCCTATGGGTTTCTTGGCGTGAGGTCCTTTCACACACTATTTTAAGTTTACCCACCTCTGTGGTGATGCTGTGTCCTCCTTTCCATTTGGAAAGAGGGTCGTGAGCAAATACTTCTTGACATACATGTGAGATGTTTTGGTATTTTTACTGGGTACTAATCACTTCATCACCACGACACCTCCCTGCTCTGTCTAGGCCATGTACTGCTTCCTAGCCTTTGGCCAGTGGACACACTGAGTGCCTGAGTGGCTCAAATCTTACTGATGAAAAGCACATCTTCGTATTTACCTTTTTAGAAAGACAGAGGAAAACCACAGCAGATTTCCCAGCTCAAGAAAACGTGTTGTTGGCATCATAAAAAAGGAAGGACATATGACTAATTTATCTGACATTCAAACAAACTTCTAACCCAGTTCCAATCCTCACCCAGCCAGTCCCTACCTATCAAGAACTGCTTCTTCCTGCTCTAAGATCAAATGGAACTACAATCAGATTTTCCCTACCACCATTACCTACTTCAGATGTCCCAATTACTTCCTTCATCAGCTATTTGGAAAACTGACTTTTAGCAGCTCTTCTTGGCAGGAATCACTTTGCATTTCTTCTAAATTAAAGATATTGCACCTAAGCTCATTTTAGGAGCAAACCAAGCCAAAATCCATTTCTCTAGTCCTTTTTTCAAGGTCAAATGGTTTTGCCAAGGAACCCAGCAAACAGAGGAGAGGAAGCCCTATTTAAGGGGGGGGGAACCAAAAAGGAAAAAAAAAAATCTTTGAAGACCTGGCTCATTGAAAAAGACCCCAAGAAGCCAGAATACATTTCAAACAGATTTAGGAATCAGAGTACAGCTGGGTCAATCACAGCATGTTCTGCAGCAGGTCCACAACTCTGATACTAATGAGAATATCATGTCAGCATTACACATGATCAGGATTTCAGTGAGAAAAATCCTGGCCCAAATTGAGGTTGGACAGATGCTGCTTGGCCCACCTTACTTTGCCTTTGAGTATAATCAACTGGAAAATGAGCATTAATGGATGTTCACACCAGTGTGAATCTCATACAGTTGAGGTCAACCAATATAAAGAATGAACACTGACAAGAAAAATACTGGTGGAGAACTCTTACCATATTTCTAATGATTAATTAAGCGATATGAGGCATAAAAGCAACAGATCATTTCAAACCCAACTTGCTGCTAGGCTAATATGTGCACATGTACACAAGTGGTAAGGATCCTACTTATCTATCATCCTAGCAGGAAAAATGTTAGCTACAGAGAATGTTTGCCACAGCAGCTTTGTTTACACTTTTCACAGGATTTGAGCGAGCTTCTACTGAAGGCAACAGAATTACTTTTATTGGGGGCAGATCTATGAGGCAGAGAAGACTGTGCTACAGGGACACGTCTCTTTCTGACGGAGAGCAGCTATGTTGCTGCACACCTCCAGGTTCATCTGTCCCCAGCCATTCACACCAGTGGGACCTTGGTCAGGCTCTCAAGCACAGCTTACTGTCTGTATTTACCAGGACCATTCAAGTTCAGCCCAGATTTGGGGAGAGGCCATATGGTGATTGAACTCTGATATAAAATAAGCCCTGAAGAATTGTAAGGTCCTGTCTGCATCCAGTGACCTCAGTGAAGAATCCTGCGTACGCAGAAGTCCTGACTTCTCTCCCATGAGACTAAGCTTGTACATAAGAGGAAAAGAAGATACAGCATTTTCCATGTGATCTGTTTCTCAAAAGACAGACCTCAGCCCAAGGAAAGAAAGCTGTAAAAAGAGCTGTTAATGAGAACTCCAGACTGTCTTATTTAAAGCGAATGAAAATCCTATGTGCAACAGTGACAGCATGAGATCTTATTTGTACAGAACACTAAATGCATGTGATGCTTTACAGATCAACAAAAATATGGGGGCATCATTCTTTGTTATATTCTATCAATTCTACACTAATATAGCTTCATAAAATAGGGAAACTGCTCAGCATCACCCCAAGCAAGCAAAGGTCTATCAAATCTGTAATTGAAGTAATCATAGTATAAGGCACAATACAAGCACAAGTTCATGCATAAGCATTATGCTGCTTCTTAAATCACCCAGACTGTCTACCAGCAGCAAATTGACAACAGACTCTCTGGACCACCAGCTCAGTTCAGCAAAGGGCAATTCTGCACTCCATTACCATCACATTTCTAGAAACGCTACCCAGCTTAGGAATTAATTTGTCCTGTTACATTGGGGAAAATGCATACTGAAATATTTATCAAATGAAACCAGCTTCCTTAGCAAGAACTAACCTCTGAGCAGATTGAGCTCCTCTGCTTTCATGTGTAGTCACGTGATTTGTCTGGAGAAGGTGCAACAAGTTGATGTTTTGAGGAATAAAAGTTATTTACTATGACAGAGACAAAAAGAAGGCTCTCTTAGGACTCATTCTTGGTCCCACTCCAGTCCAAATCACTCCCCTTGACCAAAAGGGTGCAAAAGTAAACTTTGGAGCAAAGCATAGGGTATAAGTGAGCAGAATTAGATCTGCCAATGCGCTAAAGACATTTTAACACTAAGGGGACATGACTTCAGCAACAGCGTAACTGCTTCAAAACATTATGAAACTATATTTAAATGAACTGCACTTTCTGCCTGCTGCTATTCTGTCTTACTCCAGCATCAAAGAATTATAATGTGACCCAATTTTGGAGGCTCTAGAGCAGCAGGGGAAGCTTTGGTGTTGGCTGTCTGGACCTTACCCTAATGCTTTATACCAAGATTCAGGCAGCGACAGTATCTGGCCTTTCAGCAGAACAGAATGATTTCTGGTCTTGCAGGAAACAGTTTTGCTTTCACTGGTATACTTATACCACAGTCACCATTCTCAGAAGAACAGAGTCCAGAGAACAAAATGTATCCCCATTTAAAGCACTAATAAAATTAATACAAAGAACTGAAAGGAAAAAAACCAGCTTCTCTCCTCTCATGGCACCCAGGTCTTCCTTCTCCATCCAGTGTATCAAAGGGAAAGTAATTTCTCTTGACCAAAGGTTTTCATCTTCTGAGTCAGTTGAAAAATTATGAAAGCCACAATAATATCCAGATATCTTTGCTTAAATGTCTCCTTTTGCTAGCTCTTCATATGAAGCCTGAAGGGAAAGCAGAAGACTTTATCCCTGTCCTACCAACACTCACTGCACAATGGCAAAGCACATGTGTGAGGGCAAGTACATCTTGTCTTACAAACTGAGAGCTCGCATAAATCTCAGACACCCTTAGCCAGGCCTTTTTGGCAGACCATGTGGTAGCATCAGAGCTCATCTCCTGCCAACATCTGCAGCTGAGAGAAGGGAATCCTAAGATCTGAGCCTCAACAAAGAGTCTTTGCCACAGCTGAGCTTTGTGCCAGCCTTCCTGATGCTTAGTGACTAAAAATTTCCTAGATTCTAGTTAGCCTCATCAAATGGGGCATAAATAAAGATGCTGCAAAGTTTCGTCCATGGTGTGTACTCTTCCTGGAGTCAAGCAGTCAGACAATAAGTATTAGATGATAAAGAATATACACTCTGTTCTAATCTCAAAGTGTCCTTCCACATCACTAATGATATCATATCAAACCAGCCCTGCATTCATTAGGACAGTTATATCAACAGACAGCAAATGTTATATAAAATCTCTTAGATAAGAACAGGCAACATTCTGGTACATGTTTACTTCCTTTTAATTAATGAACAGACTAGTTGCAGACTATCTTGTGAAATGAGATGTAAACATAAACGACCTTCACATATGCCCAATCTTTCAAAACAGCTTATTGACGAGAACTCCCGGAACAACCTCCCATCCACACTTGCTTCAGTGCTACGTCCATTGCTCTGCCACTTCAAAAATGGAAGAGGCTGCATTTTTGTGTGGAAGGAAGAAAACCAGCAGGTATTAAAGGTGCATCTGGCAAACACAGAGGTTCATCATTGTGCCTGTGAAAGAAAATGGGAGGGATGATACTAGAAGTACACCGGGACTTCTCCAGAGGGAATGGGATCTGCTGCAGAGACTGCACTACTAGGAAGGAGGCACCTCATGAACACATCATGGGGGAGGAAAAAGGGACAAACTGAAATGAGCCAAAAGAACAGCAAAAAAGATGATGGGAGGGCTGGCTGATTAAAAAAACATTGGAAAGGTGAGCTGTGTTTGGATGAGCTAAGTAACAACAATCATCCCAGGACGTTACAAGGCTTGTTTCAGCAAAGGCAAAACAAGCAGTTTCCTTGGGCAGGAGAAAGGCTTCTTCAGCTGTGCCAGAGATCAGCAGGACCAGGTCCTCAGGCAGTCTTTCCTTCAAGCTTGAATGACTCTCTGCTTCTGCAATTCCCAAGGAACATTAGAAAGTAAAGATGATAAATCAATATTATCCTTGTCATAGTCAATAAGATGAAAGAACTGCTGTTGATCTCACAGGGTCTAGGACTTGTGCCCATTTCACTATTTAAATTTTCAATGGAGGAGGAAAACTCTTCAATCAGTTATTTTGTTTGGTAATCACAGACCTCTGTTTCTGCTGGTCGGTAGGTTTTTTTTTGGTTGTTGGATGTTTTGTTTGTTTGTTTGTTTGTTTTTTAAATCTTCGTGTAGAGTTTCTTCTATCACTTCCAGGAGTTTGGCCAAACTCAACACCCACAGAGTTGTGAAGAAATCTGGTAAAGCTTAAGACATTCAAAGTTGAAGATGCATTTTGTTCGTGCTCTGTTTTCATCTAAGAGACTCAGGTCAGGATTTGATGCCTTGTGACATATGCTTGTAGCATGCAGCATCATCGTCTTAGAGCTTTTCCATTTTGTCAGCTTGTGACATAGTCTGAACGTTGAACAGTTTCATAGCATGGTAATGCAGATTACTGCACAGACTGCACTGAGAATTATAACCACACTGTACAGAAGCAGAGTTGTCACAACCTCTACATCCACATGGTGACTGAAAAGCCATTTCTCAGACATAATTCTCAGATTTCAGGAGTAAATGATGGAAATACAATTAATGAAATTATCTAACAAAAACAGAAACTCAATTACAGGCTTCACATTGTGTCTCAATTAGACAGTGCTTAGGTCAGAATTCTCAGGTGTTAATAGGATTGTTAAAACAAAGAAAATGAACAAGTGAAGGAAAAAATCAACTAGGTGCAGTAATAAAAATGCTCACAATTAGCATCTTTGTTTTACTGAAGGTATCGCAAAGCTTCAATAGCAGTATATAGCATCAGAGAGTTTTCAAACACACCATTATAATAAAAGGGAGAACAAGAAATTTGGAAAGAATGTGCTATATTAACTTGATATTGCCATGGTAAACAGTTTTACAATCTTGTAAGAAAGATTAAAAAGATCACAAGTTACCATGGTACCATTGTTCCTTCCAGCTTCATGTTTTCAACACAAAATTGAATACTTTAAACGCAACACGGAGCTGTACTTTCTCCACTGTAAACTCACTCATCCTTTTCTGAAGGAAGCTGCAATAACCAGCACAGGATTTTTTTTTCTTTGTTCACAGGAGTCACCAGCTTGTTATTCATAATTCATTATAGTTTCCACAATTTGAAAACAAAATAATTTCTGGATGCAGTTTTCCAAGGTAACTTCAGACAAAGCATCTGAACCAGATTTTGCTCTCGGGTATGCTGCTGTAGAAGCTGCAGTTTTCTAGGTTTGTCTGATCTCAGCTGAGATTAGCAGTTGATCTACCATTTATTCACTTGCTCAGCAGTGACAAAAACCTGTCAGTTACAAAGCATGTCACTCCAGATGGACAGTGCCAGAGGGGCAGCTTGGGATATGAGAAGAGAAAGCATGTCATACAGTATTAAAGCAAGGGAGACAAAGGCACATTGCCAGGACCTTTTAGGACTCCTGCTGAGTCTTTGCGAGGACCCTTCTCTCTTCACTGACTTTTACTAGCAAGTGTTTTCCTCCCAACTCTACAATCACCTTCCTGCCTCCACCGATTACTTGTGGCCACTTCCAGTGCCCTAGACCTAACTGTCTTTGCAAAGAAGATCTGAACTTGGGGCATGTGAAAGACAGACATCTATAGACACAGGTACAACAAAGCCACGTCCAGGACTACTTTGTGTACTTCCTAAAGTAAAACAGGAATTCAGTTTCAAGGAATAAAGAGTTGATATAAAAAAGAAAAGAAACACCAGCCTAGAGGTAGCTATTCACTTATATTGAAATAAAGAGTGTTTTGGCTATGGAGAAACATTAGGTTTCATAGGTTTGCATTAAGAGTACACCTCATTTGCCATTACTGCTTGTCTGCTTACCCACTTGAATGAATACAGGTGTTAACTGACAAGCTATATTTCCCAAATATCATATACAAACTGCCTCATGGACATATCAAGGCTGTCATCTGCTACTTCTAGGAGGAGATGCCACCCTGCTGCTTGACATGAGCAGATTAAATATCAGCAAACCTCTTCCTGATGTTAGCAACCATGCTAATGTGACATGAATGACTCCTGCAAAACATACAGCAAAAGCAGAAAAGTCAGGTTGCGTCAGTCTGTGCCCAAGGAGAACACCACACTTAGCTATGGAGCAACGCTTCATATGTCAGTGAGACTTTCTCCTTCACAGGAGTGCCATCTCCTCGTCTTGATAGATCACATTGCCTAAAGGCGAGAGAAGTCCGGAGTTTTTTCAACTCCAGAGTCCCCAAAGCAACCTCACTGGCACTACTGCCAGCTGTGCTGCCAACAGTGCAACAAGCACTGCACTCGCCTTGGAGCCACCCTGGGAGAAAGCAATTGCAGCTCTGCCATCTGTGGGCACTCGCCAGCTTCCCTTACCTGCGAGTTTCATCTTCACGGGGGACGGTTTCCTGCCCAAGCACAAAGCTTGACCCCACCGAGGGACTTTGGAAGAAAAAAAGTTATTTGTCTGGCTCACCTTGGTGGCACAGGCAATGTGATTACTCAAGTGCTGTATCAAAAACATTCTGCAGAGATAGCTGTAAAACATCCCACTCTTTCTTCTCCTCCTGCAGCAGCTGTGTCTATAATGATTATTTGCATAAGTCAGATCAGTTGCTATCAATGACTATATGGTGGATTATCACTTAATGTTCTTATTCATATAAGGTTTTTACCTCCTTGATGAAGTGGGTATTTTTGGCTAGGTGGAAAACACTTTAGGGCCTAGACATCAGCCAAGTCTCCCATAAGGAGAGCAGCTGACTTGCTATGACACAACTTCATTTACTGGCCATTCGGAAAGATTTTTATTTCAATACCGTATTCATACGGGTAAGAACAGTGGAGCTGGTTGTTCTAACTTGTATATTTAGAGTGGAGTATATTTATTAAGAATTTGCAGGATCACAACATAGATAAGTTGATGTGACTTTTTGGGAGTACAGGAGGGATAACTACATCAGTGAAGGAGTTATCACTTTTAGTTACTTTACAAAGAAGAGCACTTCATACCTTGGCTGATTTATACCCACACAATACAACAGGAAGGCTGCCTACCTATAACTGAATGCTCACAAGAAAAAGTTTTTAGCCCCAGGTTTGAAATGTTGCATCCAATAATCTGCTTTCTTTTAAAATTCTCCACTACAATATTACACTTCTCCCTAAGCAACATGTACACAAACATCTAAAATGAACAGGATCCAGTAAATGAAAAACTAAAGGACCAATTTCAAAGACATTGGTCTGAGCTGCGTGCCTAGACCTCATACACCATTAGTGGGAGTTCAATATTGCATTTGAACAACCTCCTTCTGAAACTTGGCCCTTGCAATGCAACCTCCTGACCCACAGGCAGAAGCTTTGCTGAAAAACAGCGCTGGGTGACCCTCTCCCACCACAAAGTGTGGCAGCTGAAGGCTGCTACTATACAGCAGCTGGAGGTTTTCACATACCTCAGCATGGGTGTGCAAAGCTGTGAGCCCCCAAACTCCATACTACTGCCAGGTTAGCGGGTTTTGTTTGTTTTTTACAACTACCAGTATTACCAATTTCCTGAGGCAAAAAAATATATCTATCCTAGCTAGATATATTCAGTGTCTTAATTTGTACTGACAGAAGAACGTGTTGTCAAGCTGCAGTCAGAATAATGCATCTCCTCCTATTCATCAAGGAGTAACCACTGAGAAAAATTTCAAAATAGTCCAACACATTTTTTCCTGTACTTTTCATGCATGTCATACAAACGTTATGTATCGGCTGTGCTAGAAACTGAAACAGTCTTTTAGACATGATGGATTGTTTCTCATTAGCATATTCTCATGTCAGTAATCAAAATCAATCAACTTAAATCAAATTAATTCTCCATGTGTTCAGTTAAAATGTACACCATATGCTGGCTGAAATGTATACCAAAGCAAGACTGTGCTGCTGTAGAAAGCTTCTTTCTGCAGCTACATCTAACAGCAACATTGGGTCAGTTTCCCTTAAAATACTAAGAAATCTTTGTATAACTATTTTCAACCAGCCTTGTGTAATTCCAAAGTATCAATTAACCAACTTGCTGAAATTGGTCATTACTGACCCACCACAATATGTGCTGTCTCCGTTGGGCTCAATCAAGGGTTAAAGACAAGGGTTTACTCTCTGATCAAACAGGACCTCTGAGAAATCACAATTCACAAGGCGTATCTGGAGTCTCAGCTTCAGTAGCATTTGCAAGATTTATATGATGATATTTAGAGTCATCATTTACTCTACCTAGTTAAACATCTGGCTGCTGTCAAATTTTCAAGATATGCCGCGCCGGAACGCACCTGCTTACAATACCAACTACTTCTTAACATCATTTGTATTACAAGAATGCTTAGGACCCTTCATCGTGAAGCCACTGCAGAAAGATAACTCAGCTGGCCAAGCAGCACCTCCTCTAGCCGCTGTTGGAGGCGCATCCAGCCAGGAGGATCAGCAGTGAGCACTCACAGCCATGGGGCTGCAGGAACCACCACCCCAATCAGACCTGCACTTGCCTCCTCCCTACTAGACTGTCTACCTTGCATTCATGGAAGAAGCTGGGCAGACAGCTCTTTGCAGATTCGCGTTTGGTTTTTATACCATGATTTAGCTGCAGAATCAATGTCAAGTGTAAGATTACACACCACCAGTGTGCTCACGCATCCCAAGGGACTAGCAAGAGCTGAGCCACCCTGTAGTCCTCTCAGTCCTGAGCCTGTCTACTGCAATTGCTAACAAAACCAGCTGTAGTGGACTGTTTGAAGTTGGCTGGGAAGCGGACATATAGCCCATTTTTGTATTAAATCCATTTCAGTTATTTTAACAGCCCTGTTCTAACTTGATTTCAAACTGCAGGAAACCTTTGCTTGCCTCTACTCTCCTTACTAGAAGCCTCCATTTGTACTCGATGAGATGACTTGTTTTTCTCTCAACCGATCACTGTCATATGCCTAACTAAATGTGTCAAGCAAACAGTATTATAAGAGATTCATAAATGCTAAACCTCTAAGAGGCTTAGGAATGAGAAACATAATCGAGTGTCACTGCCGGAGGCAGAAGAGTTGTTTAGGAATTCTGATAAGCACCAATTCAGCAGATACTCATTTTTATGCTGGTTAACGAGAAACAGGCAGCTTCACGAAACAGAAATGCTTCTCTGCCTCTGTGCTCATTCACCATGGGGTAGAGAAATCACCATGCCATCTCAGATCAGCAGTTGAGGTGTTTCAGCATCTGGTCCTGAACAGTACAAGCTTCTGATCCAAACAGCGATCAGAAACGGATATTTCTGCAATAGATACAAAATTGCAGTCAAGTACAATTATGGAAAACTTTACCAACAGGGGAAACATCTTCCTAACTTAGAAGCCAATCACTGAAAAACCAGCTTGTGGTGGACCTCCTTTTCAATACTGTTTCGTGTATAACTGAAACACTGAAACCTTTCCTCCTCCTCCTCCCTTGTGTGTATGGCCAAACAGGCAGAATCAGACAAATTCCACAGACTCTTTTTATGACATGATGCTCTCAATTTAAAACTTTTTCTTAACTCTATAAGTGTAATTTAAAGGACCTCACCCCTCACAGGCCCCTCCCTCACTGGTAAAACTCTATACTGTAACTACAAGATGCTCTCTGATCATTCTTGGTCAGAAGCTTTAGAAATTCACTGTCATCACATACATCAGGCAAGTTCTCTCATATCCCACTGACTGATAAATTTTCAGTCAAATTATCTATCATCACTGCCTGCCTCTCCCTTTCAATGGCAATCAAGGAGTTACGGCAGAAGGAGGACTCTAAATTGATGGGGTTTGGTCCCCCTCCCAGAAGGAGCCTGTGGCTGGAGACTGAGCCCTGGGTCAGGCTCACTCTGATGTCCCCCGCAGCTGGCAGCAGCACCAGCTCCTGGGGCTGCTCTTCTTTGGTATTTCTATTCACAGAACACTGTGCACAGGCTTCAAGAGCCAGAACCTCTTCCTTGCACTCTTCTCAGATTCAAAGCAAAAGTACATTTTGCACCGAGTAGCCAGCTAGACAGCCCCTCTTCATTACTTTCGTATTGAGCTCCTACTGACTACCTGCAGGTAAATCCAGCCTGTATTTAATCTCTAAATTTGAAGCAATATTTCTTGCTTATTTTCATACTGGCCTTGCCTATAATATTTCATGCACAGGCACATTTATGCCACCAATCTGTAAGCTGACTTCCCATAGAAATCTGTTGAAAGCTCTTCTTCACAGCATCGGAAAGGCACCTCGGCACAGCAATACAGATAACCTGATGGAGGCATTCACTTTGCTGTCCTGATCTAGTTAACCAGCAATCACATTACCTTGCTCCTTCAATACCTCTGGGCTCACTTCAATTCACTTTGGTGTCTCTGAACTTGACACTATTGTAACTGCTGCTGTAAGACGCTCTCCAAAATAGAGTTTGATTTTATAAAGGGCTGAACATCTTCAACTCCTGTTTCACCAGTGGAAACATACCTTCGGTCAAAACACATCTACTCAGAGTGGTCACTGCAGTGCTATTAATTAACAATTAGATGCAGGCTTCCAGTGAACTGTCTGAATGGAGGTAGGGTAAAATAGACACAAGTATATCAGTTATCTGTCAACTTTGAACAGCCATATTTGTTAAAGCCAAAATTTGCATACACATAAAAGCATTCTGCACTGATAAGTTAATAGTAAATTACTTTCTTGTGGTTTCCACAAGGAAAACATCCCTTTCTTTTAGTCACTTTTTGCACTCTTCTCACTACACCTATAGGAAAGTTTCAACAGAACCATCAAATCAATACGGATACACAATCTGCATGCATTTAACTTCAAAAACAGTATTACTAACTGCTTTCTGAAAGGTAAATGTTTCATGTTATCAAATAATTCTTAAGACATATTGACTTTCATGACTCCCTGCTACTTTCAAAATTCAGTTCTCTCCCACAGACGGTCAAGAAAAATCTCTAAATATGTTCATAGTCTTCTGTTCATCAAAAACCCCATACTTTGCAATGCTACTTTGAAGGAGGAATTCTGCAAAAGTAGAACTGGAAAACTGAATTACATTACATTACGAGTTGAAAAAGCAGAAAGCATGCTGCCATTCATTTTAGTCACTTCCAAGCAATTTCGTCTAAAACTGCTAAAGGCAAATTTCAGTGTGAAGTATGAAAGCTCAAGATCATCTAGTTATTAAGATGAATGCCTCTTAAATCTTCAGTTGGGACTAT
Organism: Harpia harpyja; assembly: GCF_026419915.1. Lineage (NCBI taxonomy): Eukaryota > Metazoa > Chordata > Aves > Accipitriformes > Accipitridae > Harpia > Harpia harpyja. The sequence continues at coordinate 38,904,244 of NC_068950.1, forward strand.
TGCCTTCATTTATAAAAACACAATTTCTGCTCCAACAACAGAATTAGCATAAGTGCCCTTACAGTCTTGCTCACAGGATCCGCCAGCTATATCTTCTTTCTTATTTCAATCCGAGATTGACGTCAGCAGCATTCACAACCTTTTGAAAACTCATTCTCTACTCAGTTTCTACTTAATTTGATGTCTCAGAACATTTATATGACTCACAAAATTTGGTGTTTGAAGCTTCAGGGCACATAGATGGGAAGAAATCCAAAGGGAAAAAAAGATTGCATTTAATATAGTAAAATAATAGTAAAGAAAAAGAGCCAGATAAAATATAGTCAGGTGCTATTTTTGGCAAGGGTTGTGCGGGAAAAGAATCACAATTTTCTCTTTCATTGCTCAATAAAACAAAGAAACACAATTTTCTGTTCCATTCATTACTCATAGTGAATGAAGAGGTCAGTCATAAAAGCGATGTTAAATGTATACGATTTTGCAGCAACCTGCAAGAGTTGAGTGGTACTTTGGGACCACCAAAGCATCAAGCCTCGCAACAGAGAACACTTCTTTACACAGAACACACATATCTGACCCTGGGAGAAAGCTCCTCTAAAGTCAGAGGTCCCTGCTGGAAACAGCTCCAAATTGCAAGTCCAAATTCAAAGTCCAATCTGGCCGTGCAGAAGTGCAAAACTTGAGAAGAGCTCATTTCTGAGGAGTAGGAATTAGGATGTAATCACTGATGCCAATACAGATTTCATTCCTGCAAACCCCTGTCCCTTCCTCTGCAGATACACAGGCACCCTACACCCTCTGGATGAAGGAAAGACCATGCAGATGGGGAGATGCATCCCTGATTGCACCTCACAGGGAGACAATCTATTGCAACACTTCCACTCTCTCACATGGTGGTCTCTAGTTCCAAAACTGGGTGTGTGCAAGTCCATCTCTGGTAAAAAACGAACTATCCCTCCTTCTCTGAAAAGAGAACACCAGTTATACAAACCCCTCAAGCCTTGACACACCGTCAGATTAACAGTCTTATTGTTATTAATCAAGAACTTAAAAGATGAGATCTTAAAATTAACATGTCTTGGGAATCAATTTAAAAACGGAGATCCAATGAGCCATGACTGAAAAAGTCACTCAGCATCTCCCTTTGAGAGACTGTTTTGAACAAATACTTTATTAAGCAGATGGATTTTAGCAGAACACACATGACTCACCTGTGGCATAAGGGCAATTAAACTTTTATAATTTTTTTTTAATATCCATAAAATAAGTAGACAAATTAGAAGTGAAAAATCTCCTGCTTCTCATATTTCCTAGTCACAGTCCCAGAGCAGTTAGCAAATAATATAGCCTGGATTTATTTTCACTTTCCTTCACGAAAAATATATTAAAAAAAGAAATCAATGCTGCAATACTTCTTGGACATGTAGACTATAGTTTAAAAAAAAAGAAAAAAAAAAAAAAGAGGGCCACATTGCAGGGATTCTGACATTATAGCCAACACAACAAATGCCATCTCTTCTCTGCCTTTGTATTAGGGGATAAAAAGCAGTTTGTTTTGTTTTGTTTTTTAAAAAAAGTCTGGGTTTTTTTTAATCATCAAACTGACTGCACTGACTCTCACAGTTGTAGGGTAACATAATATTATACATTTGGAGGGCACATTCTCTGGCAGGATAAATGGCTGCCATTCCAGGAACTTTAAAACTCTGAAGATCCCAGCTGGAGTAAAAGGAATGAATAGGTTTGATACTTCCAGTATCAGAGCGAATAAACACCTTGTATGCAGTTAGTGGAAAATAAAGCTATTAATTTCCTTCTGTTTAAGCACTTGGATTTTGTAAACAGTATGGCAGGTGATAACCTTGCCATCACTTAGCAACATCAGGTTTTGACACGCAACTGGAGCTACTTCCCGGTCTCCCAGCCATGTGGAGAGGATTTCCACAGCCCGCGCTGCAGATGGGAGAACTGCCACATGACTTCAAGCCAACGACGCAGTGATGCATAGATGCTGTTTTGTCTAAGTTACAGCCAGATTCTGCAAGTACGACTGATTTGGGTGAAATTTCCTGTTAAAATGGTAAATATCTGGAAGACCAAGACCATTTCCAGATTTAGGTGAAAGATTATTCAAATTACAGTTTTGCCATGACAATGGTGTGGATGATTTTTGCTGAATTTGTTCCCTTTAGACTTCTTGCAGTCTCTTGATAGAATAATAAGTAGCTCCTATGCATATTTACATCAGAATTTTAGCAGGAAATCTGAAAAAATTTCAAACATGTCCAAGACTTCAGAATGATGGCCACAGCTTTGAACATGGTACTGTGGAGTGGGGCGTATGCAACTCAGAACAGTAGCAAGTACATCACAGGGGCAGAACTTTATGCAGTTTCTTCCCTTGGAAGAGTTCACTTTTCCCTAAATAAATCATTAACCAGCACAAGTGAAAAGAAATGATTCATTTTACATTTCCAAGCACTGAAGACTCAGGGAGGACCGAACAGGTCTCACAAATTTACCTCATTTAGTATCTTTGCAGTAGTGACTTTTCCTGCATGCTATTTTCAAGATGAAGGGCATTCTTATAAAAGAGGAGATCCATTTTAGCTAGGGTGAGGAGCCTTAAACAGGTATGGATTTTCAGCTGTTGTGTAATTATAGCACAACAGTTGGAATGAGCATCAGTATAGAAATACTGTTCATCTGGAGCCTTAAGTTCCTATAATCAGCCAACTCATTCAAGTCCCTTCTGTGCTTTACACCATGGCTCACACTTAGGAAAACAACCTAGTAAGGGGGTTTAGTGAGGGTGGGTGTATAAAAACAGGCTGAAGAGCTTTGCCAAATGCACACCTTCCTCATCTCAGGAAGCGCTAAGCACAGACACCAACCACCTCACAGGAAGGCTGGAATCCCCATGGTATTCATGCAAACTGACACTTCTGCGACAGCAGGTCCATCCCTGCAGAACCCAGCCCTCCTAAGCTTGCTGCTCAGGGCCACTCCTTGCTGCTTGCAAGCCAGCGTTTATGAGCACTGCTTCTTTGGTGTTGCTTTCCACTGTAACTAACATAATCATTAAAGGCACCGGGGGTTTTTTTTGTTTTTCATTTCATGGTCCTGCTTTGGTTCTTTTGGTTTCTTTGGTTTTGTGCCAGCTTTCACTCCACTCACTCGCGGGCCTTAGGGCATGTCAGCACTGTGTGGTGGAGTTGTCTACACAGGGCCTCACTTACCAGAGACAGAGCTAGCTCCAGAAGTGGAGATGGCACAGCTGTGTTAGTATGAAGCTGTGCTTAAGCTAAATCAGGCTTGCTGCAAGCCCCTGCCATGCTGCACTAAGCACAACCTTCTTGCTTTCAGACAACGTATATTGCCTCGGTGTTTTACTATACTGCTGAGCAGGTGGATGCACTGGGCCAGGTTACTGCAGCATTAAACCCTACATGGGATGTAAGCCTCTCCTGCAGATGCTCCAAGTTTACACCAATGTAAGAGATTAGAATCACATCTTGAAGGCCCTCCTTATTTTTCTGGTAACTGTTAGCACTGTGTCTTTCGGATCGGAGATGGGAGAAAAACCACTGTAAATCCAAATGCTCAATGGCATTTCAACTTCTATACCTTAAATTGTCACTTAAGTGTCCCTCTCTAATGGCTTCACACAGCCAAAACTTGCTCTCTGGCAATCATAAACAAGTTTCTACAGTCCTTCAAGCAGCTATTTCTGAAATAGCACAACATTCCAAACAATGTGTGACACAAGTTTTCAGCCTTGGGCACTTTTAAAATAACATGGGAATAAACCAGACAAAAGGCAGGACTGAAGCTAGCACTTCGTGTTCATCCCATTAGGAACTGGAACAAATGCTGCCATGCTGCATTGCAGCGTGTCCTGGTTTCTGCTGGGATACAGTTAATTTTCTTTCTAGTAGCTGGTATAGTGTTGTGTTTTGGATTTAGCAGGAGAATAATGTTGATAACATAGTGATGTTTTCAGTTGTTGTTCAGTCGTGTTTATACTAAGTCAAGGATTTTTCAGCTTCTCATGCCCAGCCAGCGAGAAGGCTGGAGGGGCACAAGAAGTTGGGAGGAGACACAGCCAGGGCAGCTGACCCAAACTGGCCGAAGGGATATTCCATACCATGTTATGTCAAGCCCAGTATACAAACTGGGGAGTGGATTGCTGCTCAGGAACTAACTGGGCATCAGTCAGCGAGTGGTAAGCAACTGCATTACACATCACTTATTTTGTATATTCCAATCCTTTTATTATTGTTATTGTCATTTTATTATTGTTATTATTACCATTATGATTACCATTATGAGTTTCTTCCTTTCTGTCCTATTAAACTGTCTTTATCTCAACCCACAAGTTTTACTTTTTTTTTTTTCCCCCCAATTCTCTCCCCATCCCACTGGGTGGGGGGAGAGAGTGAGTGAGTGGCTGCGTGGTGCTTAGTAGCTGGTTGGGGTTAAACCACAACACAGCGGAGAGGCAGTTTGCAGTAGTTAGAGAAAGGAAGTTTAATCATCCCTTCCGACCCCTAAGTAGCTCTTTTCTTGTTTCCCAATCCTCTGTTGCCTTCCATTTAGTCAGCTACTCCTCTACAAAGGGAGCAGAGAACAAGTTTAAAAGACTTTCAGCTGAAGAAGTTTGTATTTTACAGCAACAGTGAACAAACAAAAGCATTTACACCTGATGATAGTGGAGACAACTCCAGAGAGGGTTGATTCTGTCCACCTGTACTGTGCACCAAGTTGTCAGGACATTACCTGACTACACACCCCAAATCACACTTAGCCTCAGTGAACCTCTGCAGGGCTGTCACCATTATTGTAGCTGGAGCTGATAACAGAAGTAAGTTAGAGAGTCTCTTTAGAAACTGCACACGCATACACATGAGCATGGTGAGGTCTGATTTTCTTCACAGTTTTGGTAGTTCTACAACCCAGCAGGGGCTGAGAGACGGTAAGAGAAGCATAAAGGTTAAGGTCCATCATTCCACTCTTACAAAAGAGTGACTTTGAAAATGTATTCCTTAATTAGCCTTGCTTGGCTGTAAATTTCCACTGTTGTTATTCCATGCAATCAATTGATGCACCAGCATGCTATATTATAGTCAGAATATTTCTTCTCTGAAAAGGAAACAAGTAAATTGACTTCCCCTCTTTTCCCCAGCTCTTCTTGTTTGCTCTTACACACAACTCCATTATTTCAAATTCTGTTACGATAGTACTCTGCAAGAACTATCCGTACAGTTAATGCAAAAGTGTTTACAAAGCTGCTATCTGATTTCAACAAGAGCAATCCAGGATGCATAACACTGAGCCAAGAGAAAAATATAGGAAAAGTGGTATAGCCTTACAGAAATGCGTACAGTGATGAGGCAAAAATGCACGGCAAGGAAGCAATTTAGCATTTGGTGGTAATTCCAATGCGAATGCATTTTAGCCTTTCAACAATATAGGACAGTTTTAGAGTTTTGAAAAAAAATCCAAACCACATTTGATGGGAGTTATTTCTCTTTCTTCCCTCAAAAAAAACAAGACCTGCAGTCCTTGGTAAAGGACTTTCCATGGACGTATCAAAGCTGACTCATGCCGGTCTACCACAGTTTGGCACTCAGAGCACTTGCTTCCCTTCAGAACTGGGAAGGGCTCAGTGCCCACTGGCAGTCAGCCAAGCGGGATGCAGTTACCATGGCATTCGAACACTCCGTAACTTCAGAACTGCAACGGCATTATCACCAATGTAGGGACCAAAGGGGAGGAAGCAGTAGGTGGATCTTTGAATAAGCACATGCAAAAGCAAAAATATCGTTAGGGTGAATATCCTGCCTAGTAAACATCCTATGCACAGATCCCCTGTACTATTTTATCGCTCTGGCTACAAGAAAAGCATAGGGACTGTAGCACCTGATAGACATCAGTAGCATATGCGCACACACATATCTACACACACTACACTCTCTCCATGACTTTACCCTCTAGCACTGGTACAGATGTCTGTACCAGTTTGTCAGAGTGACTAGCCAGCCAGAATCTGGCTGAGAAAATACCATCACTGAGCCTTCTTTGAGTAATACACGAAGTTTAATCACTTCAGTCTTACACCATATGAAGTTATTTCAGTTAATAAAGCACAGCAGCTCATAACATAGTGCATTTATCTGCTCCGCTTACCCCTGCTCCTCCCAAGTTTCAAACACTCTTGCCACCTCCTGTTTCAGTTTCTAACATAAATTAATAGCAAAACAGTGAGTATCTGATATATGATTAGCAAAGAAATGGATGTGAAGCAGAATTAGCAAAACTAGCGAACTTTTCAAACAAGATGAAAGTGCACAACAGAAGCACAGGATGCCGTGTGTGAGCTAGGTAAAACACTTGGGACTGGCAGCTCCATTTGGAAGGAGGAACATCTTTGCAACATGGCAAAGCCTGGGACTGTGACAGAAGCAGAGAAGGATACACTAGGATGTCCAGGATACACTTTCGGGCTGCAGTGGCCCCTGACTATAAAATGCAAGGTGATAAGCTGCTATTGAAAGATATATCTAGCCCCAAACAGGATTTATATGTTTCCGCCTTTGCCACTCTCATTAGTATTTGCTGGGCAGCCAGAACAGCTCACCAGAAATCTAGGTTGAGATCAACATCTCCTGGTAAACATTACGTTGCTCTGCAGATGGGACAACCTAACAAGCAAGCCATAGGCCTCCCAGTTCTCCACACTGCAGGAGCATGCTGCATTTTTGTTCAGTTTCTGGTGCTTCTCACCAGTGCTTCCTTCTGTCAGCACCATACACGTCCATGGAGTCCAACGCTGCTGCCCTCCAACACAACTACACACAGCAGTCAAGTGGATCTCTGAGCACACTGTGGTTACACTGCAGCATCAGCACAATTTAACTACAATAGCAAGGTAAGAGGTCATTTTGGACACCTGGTTATTAAAAGAAAAAAAAAAACAAACCACAGATGATTTTATGTTATGGATAGGATATAACATCACCATTTCCCCTGTACTGGAAGGATCATCACTCATTTGCCTTTCTAACAAATCAAAAGGTGCTCCAGGGATACTCATACAACCTTCCCTCCACATGACTGAAAATAGCCTTGCCAACAGAAATACAGAAAATCAGTGCTCAACATCTTAGAGCTTAGTTCACGCTGTTTAATGAATCAGGATGACGTTAAATAGCTAGACAACAGAAAATAAATTACAAAGTACCACTGCTAAACTCCTGGGTACTCCAGTTGTGCTACAGGGTACAGCTTCTCACATCTGAAAATCACATGGAACCTGGTCTCAGGTTCCTTTTTTAATCTCTAAAATCAGCCATTCAGCCTATTCATAAGTGTTGCATAAACATGACACTGCAGTAGACAACACAATGCATGAAAGTTATAAATGTGAACAAGCTCAACGCATACTTATATTTTCTCATTTGACCAAAAACTTATGACACAGTTTAAGTATGTGCTCACTTGAGACAAATACTATGAGAACTCATAAATTCCACCCACTGTATTATCTTGTAACTGATCACAGTGTAACCAAGAATATTTAAATACAGAATATACCTAGTCATTACGCAGAAGGTAACATTGTGAAAGAAAATCATAGTAAGAGTGATTCTAATAAGACAAGGACAACGGGAAAACATTTTGAGGCACATGGCTATAAGACCTTAGGTAAAATGATTCCAAAATACCTATTCTGAATGTCTGCTGTGAAAAGCATTAAATGCAAAATGTCAGGAGGCCACCAACCCATTTGTCCTTTCAAAGCTTAACTGCCTTACTACATCAGCTGAAGAATTTCCCTTGAAATTTCCCACATACAGCTTTTCCTCTACCAGACAACCAGCTAACATTAGCCCATTTTCTCTAGAAAAGGCCCAAACCTTTGAACTATCAGCAGCTCTTAATCAACTAACACAAATACATTCACTCAACCCTGCTCCTGATACAGCCTGGTACCTCTGAATGCAATATTCTAACTTTTTCCATTTTACTGAAATGCACAAAACAAGGGCAAACGCTCCACATATCTAGTAACTCTGCAAAGATGTAGCATGAAAAGAGATACTACACCTTGCAATGAGACTAAATCCAATATTGTAAGCAGGAATAACTCCAGCGGTAACAGAGCTTAGACTGAAGTTGAATTTGACCTTCACTGTAATGTAGAGTTATAATGAGATAACAATGGCATTGAGGTGATTAACTACAAACAGAAATAAACCTTCCATGTCATCTGTTTAACTGCAAACACAGGAATGCCCTGCTCAGCAAGCTTAGGCTCTTAAATAAATTCAATAGTGAGTGGGATAGAAATAAAACCCTGGGTGGTTAGTTAAGTTTTTATTTCTCTCCCTTGTATCACTCTTGCAACTCTAATCTTAAAGACCATTCAGAGTGGCATGAGCACCAAGTTCTTTGCAAAGCAGGAGTATTATTATTTGAGATATAACCAAGACCTTGGAATTGGATTGCAGACACTGTTATTGTATCTCTTCTCCAGTCAAATATTTTGCATTGTGTTTACGTCCACTCACTCCCGATGATTTTCATTCTGGGGACCCAGTAAGTCCTCAATGCAGCAAATAAGATGTAATCCTTGCCTCTCTTACAAGGATCAACCTGTTCTTTTCACTATCATGACTTTGTCCATTTCAGGTCTTTGTCTAAACAGCAAATCAGAGTATTACACAACAGCTGTCAATCTACTGAGCAGAATCAGGCCCATTAGATCTTCAGAGACATCCATTACTACTGCATCTATATAATTAAATTACAGAACTCTTATTACCTGTTTTTTTAGAAACAAGTTTTGTGCAAGCATTCAAGTTTAAAGTCAGTGCTTATAAGGAACTTAGCAAAAACATGATGGGGATGGGATGCCAGGGGAATAGATGATTCTCTCATCTGAAATGCATAATTAGTTTTTGGTTAAGTGTGCAATTAACATTAAAATTCACAATCAAGTATGACAGTGTTCTAATTTTACCTCCTTTAAATGAAAAAAAAAAAAACAAAACCAAAAACTTAGTTACCAGTATTACTTCTTTGAATCGCTTCCCTATGAGGCGAGCTGCACAGTAACATCCTGTCATCCAGGCGACAACTGATACAAAAAGCTTTTAAAAACACTGCATATTTGCCTTCTGGACAGCCACGCAGCTTGGGTTTTATTTTGGTTTACCATTACAAAACAAAAAAAGTGTAACTGCCACTCAGGAAAATTAGCAGTTGTCATATTTCTGTATGTAAAGATCCTTCCCACAAAAAATGGAGTGATGCTGCTTTGCACCCTCTTACCAGCTGTGCCTGAAAGCTATAACACATTTCAGACATCCACTACAGCTAATCTCAGACCCCTACAGGTTTCAGCAGTTAAGCCATGGAAACATTTTTATTCACAGGAAAGAAAAAGCTATACTCATCCTTGCAGTTTAAATCTGGTAAGCAGCACCTTAAAAGAAAAATTATACTGCAGTCTAAATATGCTGTCTCCATCTAAACATTACATCTTTTTTGCCTTTTAACCTGAACTTAAATTTAACCTCTAGAAAAGGGGGTCAAAAGGAGTTTCAACTGTAACAGCAGCTGCCAAACCCTGGATTTAGTTATGTTTATTATTAATCACACATATGTTTATGTGTTATGTGTAGTATGTGCAACAAAAACAAGATTCCATTGTGCAAGGTGCTGTACAAAAGTATAATGGAAGCGTAATGAAACTCCTCACACAAAGCACATATTGCATGGTATGCAAAGTGTTGCGGTGTGCAAGTGTTTTGGGCTAAACACTGCCAATGATTTTCCATCAGTAAATTTGTGTTACTATCCAAAGAGCTTGCAGAATTAACCTACACTAGGCCAGCATGAAGGACCAGAGTTTGCCCCTCGGCAGTTAACCTCAATGCTACATTGGTCAAGAGTTCTGCTGTTATTATTACTTACCACCAATGGACACACAAACACACAGAAGAAGGGGAAAAAAAAAAAAAACCCACCCAAACCAGAAATCTCACATTGGTCTCACCTAAAACCCAAATCACTTTTATTCATTCACCCTGCTTCCATCTGGATCTGGACAAAGTGGCCTTCTCTAGCTGCTAGGCAACCTGAATGCTGCATTGAGTATTAACTGTATGCATTTGCTAAGAATATAATAGTGTCACCTTTGAGATTTATTTATAATAAAAAACCATGCCTAGCTGAAAATATAATAGCTTTCCTTCAGTAATCAGTAATTAGCAACTCTGGGAATACAAAACTGTTGGTCAAGAAAGAAATAATCCAGATGTACACCCCAAATGCAGAGAGATATTATAAATTGGCTCTCTACAAACGTATCATAAGGGAGATGCTTTATATGAAAGTATTATTACAGATGGCAGTGGCGTAAGAAAATTCTAATCCAAGAATTATTTATGTAGACATTAGAATATCTACATAGTATATGAATATATTTACATAAGTAATGTTTTAAATTAGAAATGTTTAAGTTACCAAACCTCATCCAACCACAAAATGAACTTTCTCAGTGAAGGTAATTTATTCTATTTACATAAAGCCACCATTCCTAAACAAGATGGGAAAGACTTGAAATTAAAACACAGTCAACTGATCTTGGAGTTCTTTAAAGAAAAAAAAAAAACAACCTACAAAACATTATTTCACATAACCCCTTTCTGGACCATTTTACTGGTTTGTTTTCTAGCAGCAGAGCTATCATTCTACCTAAAGAACACCATGAATACCTTTGCTATGTCCCATTCCTCTCAAATTCAAGAGATACCCCTTTCAAGTCTTTTCAAAGCAGATAATTTCCTAGACTGCTAGGTCACTAGCACAACTGATAGGACTTATTAAAATATCAATTTGTATGATTGAGATCTTAATGTCAACAAAGCAAGAGGCCCACTAATGACATCAAAATTAAACAGAGCAGCATTCTTTTGACCATTTTGATCATTACATTTGACAGCTTGTCTAATCCTGATTCAGAAAATACAGACTTCCTCAAACTCAGCACAAACACAAAAGCTAGATCTCTAGCTTAAAAACACACATCAATTTCTACTGGAGATATTAACCGTGAGACAGGCCAGAAAAACATTTACTGACACAGTGACACGCTGTTAGCCTTTATGTGCAGCTGCTTGGCACTCAAAGCGAGGTGAATTTTTCTTAGCTTTAAGTAAACCCAAGGAGCTCTTTGTAGCTGAGGTCCTACACCCAAATATTCTGCTTTTCTGTTCAACACAGGCAAAAGACAGCGTAAAAACTCCCACTGGTCACTGATCTCTCTGGATCACAGCACAGCAGTAGTAACTTCCCCCCCGCCTTGAGATTTGTAGGACAGAAAACAAGGTTATTTGTGCACAGCCCTTGAGCACCTTCAGTCTGCCACAGCTGCATACGCTTAAGAGCTCCACAAGCACCCATGAACTGAAAGAGACCTGGCTCTGCAGAGTAGAGAACATTAGAGGTTCCTAGAAGTTCTCCTCTCTGGGTTTTATGAAGACATTTGAAGTGGTTAATTTAAACACTTGTACCTTCTTCTTCACTTAGTTTCACATTAAACCTGATGCAGGTAAGACTTAACCTAATCAAGCTTAGAGGGAGCATAATTAAAAAAAAAAAAAAGTCAACATAACTGGCAAGTTGTAAGTAAAAGCAAAGTGTTCAATGGAGCCACAGGGTCCCACACCCACAGAAACTCAACAGCTCTGTAAATGGTTTTTAAAAGTAATTGGAAGACAGGTTGGTAAGAAAACTCTTCCTTCCTACACACAGGAACACATAGTTCTGGTATGCTAATGGGCCCCACTACTACTAGGTGTACCCTGAAGAATACATTGAAATTACAAGTTTAGTCTCAGGACAGGCAGGAGGTAAACAAGTTTAAATACTGTGGTTTTTATAGAAGTACACACTTAATGTTTTTGTTAAAGTCCTTAAATCATGGTTCACATCAGGGATCCATGCAAGGAGCACAGAAAGAGAAGAAAAGAGCACAAGTCACTCTGGAAACTGTCAAACACTTACACGAACCTTTTATTGAAAATAAATTTTAAATCAACAGTGTTGTTGGTAACTCAAATATTACAGGTCCTATAGAGAGCACCCTCTGAGGAATCTACCTGACATCTCTTCTCATAAGAAGTTTAAGGTTATTAAAGCCTTTTTTCCCCCAAAGCCTTCAAACAGATTTAATTAAAATTATTGCTTAATTCATTTTAGTCCCAGTACCTTTGCAAAAAACCAAATATTTCATGGTGCTTTCTGTCTTGCTTTTACACAACTTATTAGTGAATTTCATGTTCTGAGATTCAGACAAACTGGATGGAAATTGTCTTTAGTTGCTTATAGGGCCTGAAGCCCAAATGCTCTTACTACCTAAATCCTAAATTAAATCAAACAGTTTCATGCCAGGTTATCTACATCAGTTTCAATGCCAGAATTTTGCAACATGAAGAGTATCTTTTATTAAATAATTTGTTGTACCTTGTACCCAGTAACACAGAAATAAAATGAATCATATAGCTGGGGGGGGGGGGGGGGGGGGGAAGAGTTCCTCATTTTAGAGTCTATGTTATTGTGATTATTCACAATAAAAAAAACCCCAACCACTGTGATTACTATAATATTACATTTAAATGCAATAATTAAAGATTAATTATAAATCAAGTGTACATAGATCAATTAGAAGACTATGCTTACAGCTGGGGCAGGGTTTGGTAGAAACGCTATACAGTTTCAACTCATCTTCAAGCCTGAACTTTAAGCTTAACTTGTGGAAGAAACCACTAAGTAGACAGCTACTTTGAGTTAGTGAGCTAACTCCTTTGAAATTGTTTAAGAGAATATTAGCCTCATATCTTCTGTTTGAGATCTTTTGTTTTTATGGAAAGCAGAAAAGAATAATCTTGCAAACTGGAATTCGAGCTGGAGCACCATGGTACTTTAGAACACAGCAATCTGAGCCTGGGTTTTTTAAACATGCCGAGTAATTCCAGCAAGTAGAATAAAAGAAAACACTTGCTTTCCATAAAAAGGAACATCATGAGCTACTGACAATTGCTTGGCCGTAGTCTGCCACTCCGCAGCTCAGGAACCTTTTTTTTTTTTTTTTTTTTAACTAGGTTAGGATGCTGTAATTCAAAAAGGCTGAAAATGTCCCATGACTGGGTGTTTGAGCAGAGGGAGCCTCCAGCTTACCTGCACAAGTTCTCTTCCCGTTTGATTTACCAAGAAGTCATATCAGCAGAGATGGTTTGAAGCTTACCTTTATCTCCCCCCTGAGGAATCCTGGATGGATGAAGTGAGCTGGCTTGGCGCTGCTGAGCGGGTACATGAGTTGCAGGAAGATACAAATATCTTATTTGGAGGACATAAACTGATAGTAGAATCTATGTGTAGAGTTCACTCATTGAGCACTCACTGAATTTCTTCACCTACTAGTGCTCACTCAAAAAGCACTACTAAAGGGCTCCAGACCTGCTGTGCGTTTGTTGCAATTTAACAGTACACTGACACCTGAGAATGTAGAGCAGCTGCTTAAGACCACATCAGGAGTCCCACCAGTTGAGTGAGACAGCAATACAAAGAGAACTTACTCAGCTATACTGCAGGGATGCAAATGATACAGCCACACAAAACTTACGAACAATCAAGATCTATATTAATCCAAAAATCTAATTCCAAACCAGCTATTTTTTACCATTGTATCTTTGCTAGGATTAATATAAAGCACTTCTGAAAATGCTGGCACTTACCCAAATCTGCAGTTTCACCCGTTTGTCATTCCTATAAACTGTTTTCACTTTGAAGTCAATTCCTACTGTGCTAACGAAGGCTGGTGTGAAAGTGTCATCAGCGTATCTGAAGAGGAATGATGTTTTACCCACGCTGCTGTTGCCAATGATCAGGAGCTTGAACATGTAATCAAAATTTTGATCTGAAGTATCTTTCTGCCTGTATCTGGCATCTGTTACTGAAGCCATCTAAGAAAATGACAAACATTGAAAAAGAACAGATTTAAGAGCAGTGTAGCATTTGTTTTCCTTAACTGTGTACCATATGTTTAGCTTATCTCTCTTCTTTCTAATATCATAACCACTATATCTGCTGAATAAAGAGGAACACACCTTGAAACCATCTTTTAAATCCTGGCTTTAAATTTCTATTATCCACTTGTACTGGTAAGATTTCCAAACCCAACAAATACACCCATTGCACTGCTTTGTGTTTAAAAAAAATAACAGACTGCTATTGCATATTGTTCAAATACTAGTGGGGAAAGAGCATTCTTTACTCCTGTGGCAGGGTGCCACTTCTGTTGCTCCAATAAACTGGAGTATTACAACCAAGAACTAAGGCAGTGCATCCAACTATGCAATTCATTAAGCAGCCTCCAAGACTGGTAAACCTAAGTAATTTCTTTTATGACTACTACAGAAAATCTGCATTTCTAGCATGTGCACCACCACCATTTTATCCTTAGAAAAGTTCCATCCTCAACATTTACAGAAGAAGGGAAAAAGAAAAGCAATGGGAGAAGATGAAACACCAGGAATTTCAGCTGAAAACTTTGAATCCATCCAACACCTATCTAACCTCAAGACTGCAATTAAAATAAACAGCACCTGCATAAAGCATGAGGGCTCAGGCGGCTGCAGGCAGCACTTGGAAAGGATAAATTATCCCTTTTTATTACAGGGACACAAGAGCTGGGGACATTGGGGGGAAGGGGGGGCAGAGAAGATACAGCTTCAGAGATCCCTCCTTCTCTTGTAAGCCTGAACTGGATTCAGAAACCAAAAAAACAACTGCAGAATCCGGAATATCAAGACGGGTGGAACTCACTGAGCAGCCCTGGCTGCTTTAATGTATGCAGCTCAGACACTCCACAGGAGAAGGCAAGGCCCTGACTTTTCATCTCTGTTTGTACAGAGCAGAAGATACCTACACAGGCCAAATTACTTACAGAGGAGAAAAAAGAAACTTCACCTTTTAACAGATATACCACAGTTTTAATCTCTAATGCTGTTTCAAAATCTACCCCACATCAAACAAGCAAAGGTCTTGGGTCCTTATAACGAGTCACAGGGTTGTGCAAACTGGGGCAATGACAGCACAGGTCTCATTAGCAGGTATTCGTCCAACTAGGACATGTGCTACTTATGTGCAGTGTCAGAAAGCAGTGAGCAGAGACTGAAGTCTCTTCTTCCCCCAGCATCCAAAGAAGTAAGTTAGTTTTCCCCTCAAGTCAGATTCATGGGCACCTTTGGGAACAAAACTCCCACCAATATCTACTCTCACCATGTGCCCAGATAAATTCCTTCTTAGCAAGTCTCACCTGCACACAGGACTTCACTCACTCACTGAAAAAAAACCAACCAAACAGTTCAAAACCCACTGTAGTTAAACAGCTATAAACCAAAATGCTGTCCAAAGGCAATTTAAATTGGGATGCCAGTTTAAGTTAAATTCCCATCAGAAGGGAAACAAACCAAAACCAACCCAGTTTAAACTTCAGTAAAATATGCATGACAGTTTATCTCTGATTAAACACATGCAATTTTCTCACACAGAAAAGGGCTGGTGCAGCAGACATTTTGTTCACAGATTGCATTAACGAGGACAGTTTCTGAAGAACTTTATCAGTTCTTCAGTTTATCAGTAGCTCAATAGTCAACAACTGCGCTGAATGCAGTAAAATCTTCCCACAAGTGATTCTCTGTAGGATACAACACAATTCTGATACACACTCTTCTGAACTTCAGTTGCTGTTCAGTAAGACTACAGTCCTTCGCAAGCACTCCAGAAAACACAAGTACAAATTTTCTTCTCACCAGTGTATCAGAAAAGGGCTCTTCTACCCATGTCTTGTGGTTCACAACAGGAATTTCTAAAATGAAGAATTCAACATACAACTGACTTCCACGCACCCACTCAGGCCAATGCACTCACTGCCTCAGTTCAAATGTTGGAAAGCTCAGCTGCAAAAATTAGGAATCCATATGATTAGTTGATTTGTATCATCGCCACGCGGGAAGACAGTAAGAAGGTATCTGAGTAATTTAGCTTCCTCATACACATACATAACTTCCACAAATGCCATTGAGAACACATGTGCACTTGCTAAAGAAGAAAAAAAAATTAAAAATCTCTACTTCTCTATTCCACGCACAGAGGCTTGAAAAAGTGAGATGCCCTCATCACTTCAAGCCTGGTCATTTAAAGATTCAGAGGCAAACCTTTAACAAAGAAGTATTCCACTAATCATACAGGAATCAATACCTTCTTTCTACCCCTGCCTTCACAGAATCCATCTGCACACTCCGAGCTGATCTTTTAAATTAAACACTGCTGCTTCCATTAACCCCCCCTAGATTGCTATAATCAAAAGTGTACCTGGCTACAAATGCGACTTTCAGACCTCAGTTAAAAAAGCAATTACAGAATGCGGCCAGCTAGAGCAGCTTTGTTAGAAGCACAATACAGAAAATAAGATCAAATGATACTTGCACAGAACACGGGGCTGTTGTCATAGAAGCACAACACTCGCTGGCCTGCGCGTGCCACTGTGCTACGCTGAAGATGCTGCAGGCCGGCTCCTTGAATCATTAGAGGCAGTGTCAGAGCACAAAAATTTCAAAGAAAATTCCATCCCCTTGCTTAAATTTGACTTTTCCCTTTCCCCTCCTCTGGTCAATAGAGTGAAACTGAAAGGACTTTAGTACTAATTACTGATTACTCCTCTGCAGATCATTACTGAAGCTGCACTCCACCAGCATGTGAACTGAAAATGTTCACAGGACCGCCCCTGAATTTGTGCTTGAATCCTGAAGCCAGGAACCAGCAGACCTTTCTCCCAATTCCCCTCCTCTTCCCCACTTGTTGTCCCACCCCTGCTCCAAGTGCTCCCTAGTTATGCCAGTCCTGAGGACCACACAGAGAGGTGGTTCAGAGAACAGAGAGATCCCAGTTAAAAATAAATCCTCCTACAACTTCTGTTTTGCAGGGCTGTTTTTAAAGTTGGTTCAGTTCCTGATCCAGCACAGCTGAGGGAGCCAAGTGGAGGGGACCGAGTGATGGGAAGCGATGGCAGTTGCTATGCTACTGAGAGAAAGGTCCACAAAATCACATCTCCTGCAGGCCCTCTGCACCTGGCGGAGATTCAGCATCAGCAGTGGAAGGAAAAGGCGACAACGCACCGATGCCGGGCAGCTCCCGTCCAACTCGTCAGAACAGATCGTGCAGCCATCACTCCTAGAGGATTTTATTCCCTCCTTGGTGAAAGGATGTTTAGCTGGCAGTGTAACCCTCTGTTCTCTGGGTACACAGCTACATACACTCTTTGCTTAGGATGACTCCAAATACAGCACCATCTCTGCTGTTTTACAAGGACATGAACGCTAACTAGGGCTTTGTTACAGAAGACCAAGTCAAATACAACTGGCACGCAGAGTGCAAAAGAGAGGCTTGTGACTGTTTCTGTTTTGACTGCCTTGGAATAATCCTCAAGAAAATACCTATACAGGAAAGATTTAGCTACATTACAGAAAACCCATTACATGGAGAAGAAAAATCTGCCAATCAGACTGTCCTTGAGAACACTTCAGTATGAGACCTTGCATCTTTTAGTTCTTTGTCTGGGTAGCCCACTTCTTTGTAGCCAAGAGCATACTGATATTGACAACCTGTCTTCCCCGTATGCTTTCCCAATGGGAACAAGGTCTCAAACACATCCACTTCCAACTAGTTTTGCGAGAATAGGCAGTTATGTGGCTATGAGATACGTTATTATTTCTCTATTGAGGCAAAAGCCTGCAGTGTGAGCTCGTCTTTTATTAGACAGGGAAACCACACAGGAGGAGGATGCTACAAATGCTCTAAAGCAATAAAATCTTAATCAGAGCTTATTAGCCACCAAAGAATATGTTCCTCAGTCAAGGTGGCTCTCCTGCCTTTATTTTCTATTTTGGTCTAATGAAGTTTAAAAAAAAAAAAAAAAAGCCTATTACCCTAAGACACCTTCATGGGAAACCAGCCTTCCCTGCTTTCAGTACTTACTGAAATGTGTCATAGAGATGGCTCCACACAGCTGTGCTCTTTAATTTGTGACCAACATCATGATGAAGAATCAAACTGTTTTGTTGTGCAACACAAACCATCAAAGTGTTACTGCTTCTACAAATTACTAGAAATAGTCACTGCTGCCCCTGTTCTGCAGTATTTACTGCCTACAGCCAACTTCAGTGAAAAGCAGTACATGAACTGTCTAAATCTGATGGTGTTGGCTGGAAATCAACTGGTATATCTCACCATCCATTTATTTCCAGAAAAAAACTAAGGTTGACCTCAAGTGTTGCCAGCCCTTATGGTTTTGCCTACAAACTAACAGAGGGCTGTTCTTCTCTATCCTCTCACAGACCAGAAATAAGAAATCTGATCATTACCTTGGAAGTTTAGGCATCTCTGTTAGGAACTGCATGGGTCTGTTCACAGACATGGCCGTTTCCACATCCCATTCTCTCTCACATAGCGAGGAAGAAGTCTGAATTTGGAAAAGAATCTCCTTGTCTGCTGTCAGTCACCTCAGTTAACCATGAAACATGGTCACACTGATGGAACTTACACTTCAAATTATGCAATTAGACATATCTGCAATTATGAACCTGTGTATGCTGTATATTACAAGTTCTGTGCATTTCTAACAGTAAAAACATTTTTTAATATTTGTCACTGCTCTATTTTTAAAGCCAAAACTGACATTTACTACATATATTTTGTGTTATATAGGACCAGTGGCAATTTAAATGTGACTGTTTCATCATCATCTGCTAGCACACACACACATTTCTTTTATTAGGCTGATGAGAAGATGAGGGTGAAACCGCCCCTCTATATTTCTAAGAGTCAAAGATATTATGACAGCATGCTACTCCAAGCTGGGTCCAGCCTTGTTTTGTGTGTGTGTTCAGCAACAGAGCCTCTGCTGTTTCTCCTGACATACTATTTTACTGCCTTACGGGGCTGTCAGTGTTAAACCATTCCTTTATTTCACAGTCCAAGCTTCTTTTTTCTTACTTCCATTTTACTGTTCCTGAGTTCCAGTGTTCAAGATCAGGCAACAGAGAAAAACTGAGAAAGAAGTTAACGACTATCAGTCTAGAAGGAATAAGTGGTAACAGCAGGCAACAAGAGAAGGGGCACAGTCACAAACACAGCTGTACCTGTTAGACTCCTGGCTATCCAATGGCACTGAGGAGTGTGGAAGGAAGAAAAGAGATTACTAGATACACTCATTTGGTAAAAGCAGAAATAATGAGGCTAAATAAAGGTAGAAGGTTAAAAAAAACCAAACACATACATAGTGCTAAAATCAATACATTGCGCTAAAGTCAAATAGATCACACATGTGCCAAGGCTCTTATAGAAACATAGGACAGGAGCATTGTAGACAGCTCTGAAGATGCTATAAGACTGTGGACACTAGTCTATAAGTTATGTGGTAGGGAAGAAACAAAAAAGTAGCTAAACCAAAAGATTTATTCATCTCTAATATTTACATCTTAGGAGTAATCCATGAGAGACATTACTGACATGCAGCATAACTTCTTTTCAAAAGAGTTAATACCTTGTGGGGGTTTTTCCCCCCCAAAGTCTTACAAAGTGCATCTACTTTAAAAACATTCTAGTTCACAAATTACACATCTATGTCAATTTTCTATTATAAACACTCACTCCTTTATGTGCTCTGTCATCTGGAAAAAAAAATTGTTTTTCTTTTTCAGGAATTAAATTAAATCATGAATCAGATTTCTATTAAGTAATGGAAATTTTTTTACAGCCAATGTATGCTGTCCTAAGAATAAAGCTCATAAAGGAAATAAGGCCATGACCTTAAGAAGTCTTACACAAATGCTGTACTACAAGAGAGATTTATCAGAAGCAGAAAACATAGTATAAGCAATTAACATAACTGCTAATAAATATTGCAAGCAAGTGATAGTTACCAATTTAGATCTATAATCCATGAGACAGATGGAGGCTTTGCTGTGAGTATATGAATCAAGAGAGTGGTCACACTGTTGAACCTGTGATGTAGAAGCAAAAGGATTACAATGTTTACGATAAAGATGGATAATGAGAATATTATGTAAGAGACTAACAGGTAGGCAGGTTAGACTGTGAACACACTTCTGTGTAAAGGTCTGAGCTTCCTTCACTGAAGGTAAAGGGGAAAGCCCTGTAGCATACAAAGAGAACAGAAACAGTGCTTGAGTTAGTGACAGATATTAAGATAACAGCAGATATTTGGAGCCATCAATTTAAAATTCATTAAAGGGAGATTATCTAGATTAATCTAAAATAAAAGTTCCAGATAAATCCTACAAGTGGGTGCAGAACCGCAGGTAGGAATCATTACACCTTTCCTGCAGAAAGGCAGCAAAGTAAATGGAACCAAGGAGCAGCTGAAATACATCTGTATACGTTGGTGTTTTGCATAAAGCCTGGGTCAAAGTCTAATGTGCTGCAAAGGCAAACTGCAACAGGACGTAGAAATGTCTGCAACTTACAGCACATGTATACAGAAATAACTGCCAGTTATGCCAGAGTTAGAGCAGAAAAATGTAACAGAATTTAGTAGTCTCTTTCATGGCTAATATAATCTAAAGGCAACTTTGTCTCTGGTGCATTTCCTCTCCAGTAAACAAGGGTAAACCACCATTTGTCATCTTGACTTACATTATCTTGCCTTGTGAAGACTGCCAAAACACATGGACAAACTCAGACCTTATGTAAATAAAAAGCTGCAGCCACCTATTCCAGGTCAGAATTTGGATCAGATAAGGACAAATCCTTTCTCATGATCTACACAATTGACAATCACCTCACTTGGCAACAAGACAGCACCTTGCTCTTGCCCAAAGTATTGCACATTTTTCAGTATCGGTTACGTTTTCTCCTGTTCTCACACCCTTGCCCTCTGCAACAGTTGCTCCCTGTGACAGCCTCTGTGACAAGCTTCAGTGCTGTCCAGAACTTGATTTTGAGGTGTCATCCAAGTAACTTAACTGATAGATCTAGAACAAAAATATTTCAACAGTGTAAACAGAAAGAAAATTAAGTCTGTGTTTATTACTTTAAAAATGTGAGTCCCTCATCTTGACAGCGAAAACTAAAACTGATTTATTAATGAGTCTTTGCAAGAAGATGGTTGCAGTGGATTTGGTCCGAATTCATATGCTACAAATGAGTTCAATATATGCGTGACAACTGAAGGATAAAAACCTCTAAACAATGTAGGTCGTTATTTGTTATTATTATTACCTATTCAGATTTGGGAACACAGGCTTTACAAAGTCTTCTAAGAATTTGCTGGGTGTGGAACAGAAGTCAAGAACCTGCGGATATCACCCCTTTCCCATCAACTCTAACTTTACAACGACATTTTGTTAGGCAGCAGGCTGGAACTGTTGTTAGAAAGATTTCCTTGAGCCAAATGTCTCTGTGTCTGGAGCCATGCCTCTCCCATTTCCTGCGTAACGTTCAACATCCTTGAAGTCATGTTAGAGCCACAACAAAACTCTAAGGAAGGAGGAATTAGTCACTCTAATTTTACAATGGCAAAAACCGCAAAGAAATAAAAATTCCCACATTTTTTACTCTCTTCTATGAGTGTTTTCATTGCAGCTCTTTTATCACCACATAGTTCCATGCCTGTTGGCAAACACGCTAGTCCAGAAGATACAGAGAAAAATATTTCACAGTACAAAGATCTCCCCTTCTAAAGGGGAGCCACTAACCGAGCCCAGCTCAGCTCTCTCCCAAAGGATGCACAGAACAAGAGATTTACATCCTCCTTATGCCCTAAAGAGCAGATGCAGAGGAGATTTCCGCAATTCCCTGAATATTCCATTAAGTTTGGAAACTCCAGGAGCCAGCCAATTTCTAGACCTACAGAACCACTAGCTGAGGCTGACCCTGAATCCAGCCCTGTCTCCAGAGAACAGTGCAAGCTGAAGAGGTTGATTGCTATTACGAAAATCACCATCATTAAAGCCCTTGCTTCCTGTTACAAACACTGCAGCGATGTCTGAGATAACGAACTTCAGTCTCCTCATCAGCTCTCCAGCCCTGCAGTTCTGCCCCAGTTTCTCCAAGAATGAACTGGCAACAGTGAAATACTTCTGAGTATCTCACTGCTGAATACACTGAAGTAGCAGTGACATAAAAGCACTCAGAGCAACACTCAAGACAAATCTGTACTAACTCTGCTACAACACACATGTAACTCCCTGCTGATCCTTCCCCAGCTGGAAGGCAGGGTACAGCTATGTTCTGCGCTGGGACACAGCCCTCCACCGAGAAAGCCGTGCCCATGCCCTCCCACAGTGGTGTAAGATAAGGCAAGTTCAGGTACATGATGGAACTCATACTGCCTAGAGCTAGAGTCAGGCCGTATGCAGGTTCGGGTAGACACCCCTCCACCAGTGCACAGGAGACAGTTACAGATTTTTCTGCATCACCAGGTCTAAAACCTTTCATTTATAGGTAAAAGCAAGCTGCTGTCGGGACCAAATCAGGGTAACTGAAGACTGGTATTGTCTGGTAGTAACCACCTATAAACCAGAACCACACAGAGACAGGGCCAGCTCAGGATGCCTCTGCAGCACAGAAGTCTAATTTGCTGCCTTTTGTTCTCCCCCTCCAAGCAGAAAATCTGTGATGAACAAGTTGCTAGTTACTTCGTTTCTCTGTGCTATGATGTTCTCCATGCTGCAAAGCAAGCCATCTGCTAACCAGGATTAGAACAAGTGCCCTCTCAATTCCCATGTTTTAATTAGCTAATACTTCCAAACATAAGTCTTATTGCTTACGTCAAAGATCAAATACTACCACGCTGCAGTAAGCTAAGCACTCATTTACAAGAGCTCACTAAATACAGCAGAACTTTAAACACAAGATACATTTTTACAGCAAGAAGCATACCTGAAATTACCAGTTCAGGACATTTCTCAATGTTAGCCATTGAGAACTGTCTCAGATAAAACTAATTCTTCAGGCTGAACTAGTAACAAAGAACAGACATGGACTTACTGAGGAGGGTTAAGTGGACGTGAGTACCCTTCTCTGGCACTACATGATGCAAGACCCTGAAACGTGATGCTATTACCTGCCCATTTTGATCTCGGGCTGCATTAGATCATGTGAAAATGAAAGTAGGAAAAACTATCTGAAACACAGGCAAGTCAACTAACATGACTATTACATGACAACGACAACTAGTGTGCTAATGAATACTACACGTAGTGCTTTGCTACACCTAGATGTAGCAAGAACTACTGCTATTAAAACCTAAAGCTAGTAAGTCTTCTCAATTTGTTACCAGAAAACGTATTGGATCTGCAAAGAGGGCAGCACAGTTTTGTCAAAATTGCAAAGGAAGCTTGATTTAAAGATTGGTTTATTTGTCTCTCTTCTGACTTATACTACAAGTTGTCCTGATAAAACAGTCCTGAAGGCAGTGATCACCCCAAGGTCTCAGTAAATGCATATACAATCACTTTCAGGACAGCAAGCACAAATAACAGGAAATAAAAGCTTTTTAGTTATATGCTTACATATGGCAGCATATGGATTCGATCTTGAACCCACTATAATCCAATACCAGTGCTCCCATGATCTGCTACAGTTTCAAATACACAGATAAGGACTATAGTTCCACTGACATTTTTATCTTGGGAGGGAGAGGGAGGAAAAAAATCCACTTAAAAGAGGAGGTTTATTTGAACCCAGAGCTAATCCAGGCTACTATGAAGCCCCACAAGCTGTTATTAGCACAACTGAGAGTGGAGCACTGGGTCAGGAGTGAGCAAGGAAGAACAAAGCAAGAAAGGTTGAAACCAGGTTTGCCACCAAGGAAGTGCACAGAAACATGAATTAAACTTCTGAGGCCACAGTCTTATTATTGTCTCAGGCTAAGGGAAAATCCAGGTTAAAATTAACACCACCACCCCCCTTTTTTTTTTGTCCAGTTAGTCTTAATTTAGGTCAGATCAACCTGATGCACTGCACAAACACACCACTGCTTGTGCTGTATGACGGAAAGGACAGCGTGGAGGCAGAACCTTGGGAGGCAAAAAGGTGGAAGCGCTTGTGCCAGAGTTAACTATATTGCCTGCAATCCCACAGCACGATGTTACCGTGCGCATCGAATGACACTGCCTTGCTGCTGGCAAGCACAGAGAAGACATCAGGGAAAAAACAATGCATAGTGTCAGAACATATGGCAAAAAGACCACATGTACTTTGTACGGCATAAACTGGAGAAATTGGAGTGTTTATACTTTTTATGAATTAAATTAGAATGATTGATCTGTTTGGCTCTGTGTAACGGGCTCACTGCCTGCTGCTATAGGGCAGCGTGGATGTACACACAGCCTTCAAGTCCGTTCTTCCACCTGTATGGCGAAACAGCAAATCTGCAGGTAGGTGTTCTGCAGCCAGCGCTGAGCGAAGCCGTGCAGTCCGGCAGCAGCAGGTCTCTCCCTTTCAAAGAGCAGCAACAACAAAAACGAAATCCCACGTTTCCTGGCAGTTTGTTTTACGGCCGTACAGTTTTTGTTCTTAACTGCTGCAACACCCTGAGCAGAAGACAACTGCCCAGCATGACAGGGTCTGACAAAGGTTAGACACCAGCTGGAAAACAGCCGGGAAGGCCCCGGTCTCCAGCCTCCCCCCACCTCCCTGAGGATATTTTAAAGATAAAGCAGCATTGTATCACCCTCTCACTGCTGATAAATACGTTAGAGATGTAACTACCGTGCCGTCCTCCTCCCCGTCGCTCCTGAGGGTCTGCCTTTCACGCCACACCTCAGGGGCACAAAGCACCCATCCCGCCAACCGGTGCCGGCCGGGCACCCACCGGCACGGCAGCCGAGGCCCGCCCCGCGGGGGCTCCTCGGGGCCGGGGCACCTCCTGCCACCTGCCCTGGCCTCCCGCCCTGCCCGCCGCCGCCCCGCGGAGCCCGGGGACAACCCCGACGCTCGGTGCCGAGAAGGGCGGGAAGAGTATTTGGGCCCCCGCCGGGGACGGTGAGGCGAGGCGCGGTTCCCGCCTCGCAGCGGGAGCCTGAGGAGAGTGGGGGGGGGGAGACGCCCCGCCGCCCGTCCCCCCCTCACCGTTACTTTCGACGGAGAAGGCTGCGCCCCGACGGCGCGCACCGCCGCGGGAGGAAACCCCCCCCCACTCCGCGGGGCCGCAGCTCTTACCTGAGGCGGAGGAGCGGCAGCGCCGAGCCCAGCCGAGCCGAAGCGAGGCGAACCGTGCGGGTCCCGCGGCCGCTGCTCGCGTGGCGAGAGCCGCCCCCCCCCCCCCCCCGCCGGCACCCGGGGCGGCCCCGGGGGCGGAGCCGCGGCGGGGCTGGAGGGCGGGAGACCCCGGCCGGGAGCTGAGGGGGTGTCCCGGCCGGGCGCGGCACCGCTCCGCCGCACCGAGCGGGCGCCAGCCGGCGGTGGAAGGAAGGCGGAAGGGAAGGCGGGCGGCCCGAGGCCTCCGGGGGCCCCGTCCAGGTGGTCGCCCTCCGCCCCCGCCCCGAATGTGAATCACCTCAGGCGTTCCTGGAGCCCCGGTGAGCAGGGAACGACGGCGCAGGTGCGACCCTAACTTGCCATTCTTGTCGCGCCCTCTACACGGTCTGGAATGCGTTTCCGTAGAACTGTTAACTCTGAAGCCTAGTGATGGTGGTTGTGGCATCAGGAGCTACATCTCTACTGGGGAGAAGACCAAAAAGATGAGGCAGTGGCTGCCGTCTCTCTAAGTTGCTTGCCTGAAGGAGGTCTGATGAAGAGGTTGCAGCAGACTCTCTTGGCTTTCAAATCCTACAAACAGACCCCGGGTTCAAGAGCAGAGACCTGGTTGGGGCTTATTCCTTGCTGGGAAACCGAAACAGCTTTCAGAAATGATCCACTAGAGAAAGTGAACAAAATCATGGGTGTTTTAAACATGTCTCTGCCATAACTAATGAGGTGCTTTCCAAACAGCCAGCAAAGATGGCAGTGCATTTTCCCACTGCCGGGCTTTAAGCAAGTGCCTAAGCACAAAGTCAAGATTCTTAATCAGCCCTGGGAGAGGGCAGGTCCCTGCGAGGGGAGGCTGGAGCAGAAGCCGCCTAAAGATACTTGGAGTTGCAGATTCCTATCTTCTCTCGATGACTAGCTAAGCAGCCTCCAGTGACCGCCTCTGAACTCAGGGCTCTAAAATTGGGGGATGCAGGTGCCTCTGCACCCTGCCACATCCTTCAGAGCACCGTTCCCTTCCCGCCCAGTCTCATCGTGGTGTGCCATTGTGTTTGATGTGCAGCACTTTGACTCAGCTTGGACACTGCCCAGACAGGACGGAGATGGCTTTGTCTACTTATAAAAGCTTTTTGCACGTCTGGTGATCTTCAGTAACCGTTTTTGGACTGGCTTGTAGATCAACCAGCCCCTGGACAAGCTTTAGCTTTATAACAGTTCAGCCACTTTAAAGGAGTCTGTAAATTGTTTTTCTTGCTACATTTTCCCCAGGGCAGTTGACTAGTTAACAGTATCGTGAGACTGTAGAAAGCCAGAGAGTGCGGTAGTGCTATATAACTAGCATATAGCCAAGGTGTGCAATTTGGGAACAATCACAGGAGAGATGCAGAGAATCTTCGAGGAACACCTCTTCTCACTGCAGGTCAGAGATGCCATACAGCTTCTCCATTTTATTCAAGCCAGAACTATCTGCCAGGTGGTCCAGGGGACAGTTCTACCCAGCATCAGGGTGATTTTCTACCTTCACCTAGAATGAAAATGTTTATTTCCCATCAAGACCCCAACTAAAATTATTGTTATATAAGCCAGGCCCTGATTTAAGGCTTAAGCAAGGTATCAGCTTTGTGTAGGCAACTTGAAATAATCGATAGCGTAACAAAATCCCAGACTCATTACAATAGTTACTTCAAAGACAGCCTAACAGGCTTGACATCTACAAGAGACTTTTAAGCTCCTTGCAGTCCTCTCATTGCTCTGGGAAATGCAATCTCTGCCTTCTCCAAAACCTGACTTCCACTCTACCCAACACGGTGTCTGCGGTGATGGTGATAATGCTTTTCCCTCTGTCTGCTGACTGATGCTCAGTCTAGAAAACCATTGCGAGCCAACAGCCCTATAAAGCACCAATACGGAAGGCAAGTGGTTATGAGCAGATACATATACCTTTGATGCAGAGGGCATGTTATGACTTAGGCTCACTTGGGCATCTCCTTAGTGATCACCTGATTTAACATCCCATGATTGCAGCCACAAGCACAGAGCCACTGTTCAGCCTGATTTCCAAAGGCTTTTCCAGATTTCATGCCACCCCTGAAATGCCAGTGTTTATATACAAGCCCTTTCTCAGTCAGGACTAACTGAAAGAAGAAGGGATGCACCCAGATAATTAGGAGACAAGGGAATTTTAGTGATTCTTTCTGTCTATCATTTTGTTTAGCCACATTTCTATAATTTATGGATTGAATATTATTAGCTCTCCCAGGGCATTTCCCTTCCAGGACTTAACATTTTACGGTCATGAGTTGCTTATACAACTTCCAGTGAGGGAGGTCTGTACTATTTTAGATTTATACATGGGCAAATGAGGGAACAGGAGAGAACTCCCACAAGCCCATGGAGGTGGAAATGAAGAGCAGACGTTACGCTTTATCTTGTTTTCTGACATGTGGATCTATCTCACTCTCTCACAGCAGTCATGCGAGCACATTTATCAAGCACAACATGCACACTCTACTACTCTCCCAACGTTTCTAATTCAACTTACTGCACCCTCACACAGTGCAATTGATCTAAGGAAACAATTTTAATCTTTTCAGTTCCCTCTTTTCTAAACCCAGTATTTTATTTATTGATTTATTTACTACTAAAGCAAGAGCAGCACCAAAGCACTTAAATCGAGGATGATGGTCTGCTATGTGTGATGCTGTAAGTAGTAATAATACTAAAGACCCTGAGTCTAAAAGACTCATCATCTAAGCTCATGATAAGCATTGGACATACATAGACAAAATTGTATCCCAAAGAAGCACAGTTTGCACACAGAGCAGTGGTTTCAGCTCATTACCAGCTGTTGTCCAGGGAAGCTATGTGAAAACATGCCAACTACAAGGAGAAAAAGAAATCCTCCTTATCTCAATAGGTAGCACCCACCCAGGTGCTTCTTCACTTCAGTGTGGAATAAACAGCATGTATGCCCCATGCTGCATCCCCAAGACGTGTGCAGATTTCATTCTCTTTAACAGGGCTAATGCACCAAAATCCTTACAAATGGGATTTTGAAAACTGTTCATAATATTAGAAATAGCACAATAAAGTGACATCCAAATTTGACCGTGCTACCAACGCAGCTTCTTTTATGCACAGCATGTTGTGTCCTGAAACACACTCAGAAAGCAGGGAGAACATCTGCAGTTCTTATCAATTAACGTTTCTGCAGCACGTCTACCTACGCCATGCTGTGCGTGTGCAAAATGGTCCAAAACCGAGTATATACCAACAAAGCTCTCTAACCAGCAACCAGTTACCTACAAACCAGTTACCTTAGCCAAATTCAGTCCAGACTGTCCTGCCCCTTCAGCCCTGTCCCGGCTACCCCTGCGGCTTCTGTGGGTCTTTGCACCCTTGCTCTGGCTTGGAGTGGCAGCAATGGGATCATGCCCTTTTGAGAAGGGGGAAACTCTAGGAGGTTGTCTCCCCTTCATCCCCCACATCATGGCAGGGACACAGGAAATGGAGGAGAAGACCCCTGTGTTGGTCGGAGGAAAGCAGAACACTGGAGCAGCTCAGAAACACTCGACTGTTTTTACAGCACCCACCCACCCGGTGATCCCATGCCCGGGACGTACCCTGCCTGCTCCCCGCACCTTGCTTGATGGGCTGCTCTGCCCCATCCTGGGACGAGTGCCAGCACGGAGTGGTGTGTAGCAGCCTCTCGTTCTGTTCTGAGTAAGAACCTGGAACGCTGTAAGCACAGGTCAGCCAGTCCCTGCTTCCAGCGTAGTTACGAATGGAGAAGTTTGGGGTCTCTCTTTTTTTTTTGGTCCCTAATAAGGAACCTACTGCAGATTTAGCCATTACAAAATCGTGCCATGACATTTGTCACAGCATGGAGAGCATCAGTCAAGTCTTGGACCCTGTCCCCACTGCCTGTGACAGGCCACAGGAGCTGGCTGGCAGCTGTCCGTGGAGATTCCTCCTCCTCGGGGCATGCTGACGTGGTGGCACCAGGCTGGTGCTGCAAGAGTGAATCACCACCTCTTGTAGGAGTGGTGCTCCCCGGACAATGGCAGGCCTGGGAACTGTATGCAGCCACTCCTTACGCTAGACAAACTTTGAAAGGAAAAGCAAACTGAGTTTATTTGACTAAACTGCTTAACAAATCAGCACCTGTTTCTTGGAGGAAGAAAGGGGGAACGAGTTAATGTGCCAAATAGTTTTGAGACAAAGTGACTTTTACCGTTTTGACAGACCTTCGCGATTGTTTTGTGGTTCCCTCCAGGTAGCAAGCTCCCCTGTCCAGTTAGCCCCAAAGACAACTTACACATCTGTCTGGAAGTGGGGTACAACCTTTTAGGTAAACTTCATCCTTTGGCTTTGCTCTCTGAGATGAGCATGAACTTACAGTAAAGTTCCCCTGTTTATCCTGCTCTCTGGATAGAGTTCTGCTCAATGTAATTCCACCTTTATTGCTATCTGAATCTCCATCCTCAAATCTCAAGTTTTGATCCACCTATAGTCACAGTTGTCAAGGAATAGCCCCGGAGTGGTTCTCCTGGTTGGGCAAACCCAATCAGGCATAATACTGGCTCAGCTGCAAATAAATATCACAGCATAATGCAAATGCCTCTCCTCTTGCCAAAAGTTAAGAGAAGTTTCATCACCTCCAACGGTATATGAACTTGCATTCATAAGGGTTTAATAATATCTCACTTCAGAGCTATTCATTCAGCTGTAAGTGAGGACGATGAATGAAGCTCATTAGCAGTTTGATACAGGCTAGATAATGATGGCAGACAAACAGCCACGGGGACAAAAGTGCATCTGGAGTAGATGACTCCTAAACTCAGCATGCCAGGATGATGGACAGGACACTCTGGCCATGCTGGTGTTCTTGGTTGTTGCACTTTTGTTCCCTGCTGCTAAGCATGGCAAAGGAAAGGTTTCCCAGAGTTCTCTAGCTGACGCTTCCTTAAAGCCTGTTCAGCCCCAGATGCACAAAGCAACCTCTGCTCCCAGGCAGCCAGATGGCTAGCTGCAATCCAGTCACTCTTTAATTAACTTTGGGGTTTTTTTCCTCTGTGGGTTGTTTCTGGGAGAAAGGAAGCTGACAGCATGTTTGTTTATATGAGATTGGTTTGGCCTGGCAGTTCCCTGGGTCTATACTAAGAATTCTGAAGTGTCTTTGGGTTTTGTTATCACCATAAAAGGAGTAGAAGCTGAGAATCCAAGGGGATTTCTAGGATGCATCTAAAGAAGTTATGTAAGTATGCAGGTTTACTGCAAGTCATATGCAGATGGGCAGCACACAAAACAAAGCTGATGGGGGCAAACTAATCCGAGGCCTTGATTACTGTGCACTGTTGAGCTGCTGCAGTGTATAATTAACTTCAAATGCAACTACAACAAACACTGACCTGTAAGCAGCTCCTCTAAACCCTGTGGAGTTGTTTGCGTGCATAAAGTTACACAACATACATAAAGCAACTGTTGGATGGAAAGTTCAAGATGTATCCCTCCACACAGAAGAAAACGCCAACCAGCAGTTATCACCTGATCTAGATTAAAAAGCTTAAGGGTGTAAAGAATCCGCATTAAGAGTTAGTGACTAAAATGTCCAGGTATAAAACTTAACAGGTGGAAAAATATTTAAGTAACAGATCAAAAGTAAGTTTACCCTGCAATCCAGAGATCTGAAACAGATTTACACTTGTTAACTAACTGCCCCTAGCAATCAAGCTGTGGCAGCACGTACGTCATATTCTACTGAGACCCCAGCTAAACACCAAGCAGGCTAGCAACTGCCAAGCTCCATCTTGCTACAGAGGACAAAAGCATGGTGTAGAAAACAGCAAGTAGAAGGGAGGGTGGGGAAGCTGTACCAGCTCACCATGTCTGAACATACAGAGGGTAGAAAGGATTAGTGAGAAAGGAGGCAGCTAGATTACAAGGGAAAAAGGATTATGGAATGCTTTTTTTCCTTCGGAAGTAGCAAGTCTGGAAGGCATAAAGTGCTGAAAGAGATGCATGAGAGAAGAGGTGAAGGAGAGTAATTTTGAATCAGGATGGTCTTAAATGTAAAGGCTGAAACACATTGCCAGCATCTGTCACTGAAGGGATGATCTCTCTAGATGAAGAAGTTTTTAAAAATTACTTTGAGGCCATGTTGCTTCCGACAGCAAAGAAAGGGACAAATGATGCACATCTCATGGGCTCTAATTTCATTGCAGAGATAAGAGCAGAGCTGCTGCAAAAGCATGCCTGGAAAATCGCAGAGGTACACCCTGCTATTTTGCATCAGAGATATTTTTTTTTAATTATTATTTGTTGAATCATATCCCAGATGAACAAGCAGAGTCCTCCCCCTGCTGGCAAGTAAAAAAGACATAGCAATGACTTTTTTATAGTCATGTCAATCTAAGGCTATAACTGAAATAAGGAGCATCAGACTGGGCCTATTTTTTATTAGGTCAACTGATACAGCTGGGGAAAAAAAAGACAATTATGCAAAACACAAATCCTTTTTCAGGACTTACACAGAATTATTTACTTTGAAGGCTGATACAACTTGAGAATAGTTACTGAGTTCAATTTAATCGTTAACTTGTTAGACAACTTGCAAGAGGAGCAGAGAATAAAACCCGTAGAATAACTTTTAGTAGCTGAGTAGGGTAATTGTAATGTGCAATAATCCCATTATTTCCACTGAGTCCTTGTCTTTTAGTGCCCAATTGAGTTTTGGTGTCTAAAATCCCTTAAAGGCAGACTGGTCTGGAAAGTAAAATTCATAATGCTACTGAACAGTGAAAATGGACTCAGTAGACAAGTTGGGTTTATTGTATACAATTTTCTCCAACTCATGTCCTCAGATAGCTCTTCAAACATGATCTGTAGAAAATTCTCTGTTTGTTATGGGAAGTTATGGTGAGTGCCTTTTGGACAGGATTTCTTCCTTTAGATGATTAGTTTGGTGGATGAGGGGAGAGCAGTAAGTGTTGTTTATTTTGGCTTTACTAAGGCTTTCGACACCATCTCCCACAGCATCCTCATAGACAAACTGATGAAGTACAACCTAAATAAATGGGTAGTGAGGTGGACAGAAAACTGGCAGAACCACTCGGCTCAAAGGGGCTCATCACTAGTGGAGTACCCCTGGGGTTGATAGTTTTAACATCTTCGTTAACAACCTGGATGAATGGACAGAGTCCACTCTCAGCAAACTGGCAGATGATACAAAACTGGGGGGAGTAGTTGATAATGAGATGGTTGTGCTGCCATTCAGACGGACCTCAACAGGCTGGAGAAATGGGCAGAGAGGGTTGTCAGGAAGTTCAAGAAAGGGAAATGCAAAGTCCTTCACCTGGGGAGGAATAACCTGTGCACCAGTACAGGCTGGGGGCTGACAGTCTGGAAAGCAGCTTTGCGGAGGAGGACGTGGGAGTGCAGGTGGAGAACAAGGTGACCATGAGCCAGCAATGCGCCCTTGTGACAAAGAAGGCCAATAGCATCCCCGGCTGCGTTAGGAAAAGCATTACCAGCAGGTTAAGTGAGGTGATTTTCTTCCCCTCTGTTTTTCTTTTCAGTTCCAATAGATAAACACTAGGTATTACCCTGCCCTCAACAGTATAGGTAGTATAAGAATGGCTGAATTGTGATTACATGGAAAAAACAACTGTTGTCTTTTAATTATAAAAAGGAGAAACGTTCTTCAGCTATGACATTCAACATTAATAACCACTGCAACATAAACAAAAATATATTCCCCCATCCTTGAGAATGGAAAGCTACGCCCTTTACCACAAAACACTGTCTGCATGCTTATGTTTAAAAAGGTTTAATTTTTCACCCTGGTACAAAAATACAGTACAATGTGATGGCAAGGCATTCGCCAAAAAACATTCAAAGAATAAAAGGGGAATTCCCCGTAAAGCTTCAACATAACCCACCCTCACTTGATAAAACAATCAAAAGGTGAGTGCCCAAGGAAAAAGTTAAATTTCTGCCCAAAGGCAAATAAAGATGAATCACACACAGTTTTACACAAAAATATGTTTGCAGAGCTAATAATTTCACATGCTAGTTGGACATTCATGAAATTTATTCTACTTGGCTTAGTGGCAGAATTCATGGTTTGGGATGTCTAGAAAGCACCTGGCCCAGGAACATGCCCCATTGATAGGAATCCCCAGTAAAAACAACGGGATCACATAATACCAGTGAAAAAGAGGGATCCAACCCTGCTTAAGCGTCAAAATGTTGGCTACTTCTTGTTATTCCAATCACACTGTTTGTCCTCAAATAATGTTTCACCCTACACACCTCCCTTTTAACACCAAATATTAGTGGTTGCTCAAACACACAAACTGATGTGTTTGCACATTACCTAGTTGCAAATAACCATTACAGTACAAACTGCCAGGCAGAGGAGGAGATAACACTGTAACTGATGCATGTGTGTGAACTCCAAACAGGGTTTAAGCTAACATTGTTGACAGAAGAATTACGTCCCTTCAGTGCATCTACATTCTTGGTCTGTTTAATCATTTCCTTTTAGAGTTTCGAAGTGATGGAAAAGCATCATTCAGTGTATTCATTATAGTTCATCTCCCAGGTGTTTTTGTTTGAAAGCATCACCTGTTAGCTTCTCCTGGGCCTCCTTCATCCCTTGGACAACTGAAAGATTAGACAGAGAGGTATCAACTATTAATCTCAAGATGAAAACGTCAAAGTGGACTGGTAATGAAAGTGTTTTAAAACAATACAGGTACAGACTGTAGATCTACAAATTAACCTGTGGAAAACAAGAACAGTCCTGCGCCTTTTTCCTAACTATTTGTAGCTGGGTCACGCGAATTGCATGATTTGCCATGTCACAACTGGAGACAAAGTTTAGGTCCTATAGACATTATAGTAGGTATTAAGGTGAATCATGATTCTGAACGTGGTTCCTCAAGGCATAAAAGAACCACTCACTCACACTGTATCCAACAGCTCCCAGTTATGCTGTAAAGTATCATCATTTTTCTCCACTCAAAAGTGAAGGTGTGTCCTTCACTCAGGATACACCCAGAGTTTCATCTCACTAAAAATGTACTTCAAACTACTTTGCACATACCTTGATCAGCATTGGTATAGAAGTACTTGTAGCTGGGGTTTCCTTTCTCATTTATGATTTCTGGGTGGACTTTTCCACTGGGGTCTATGAAACAAGAAATCAAACAGGAAATTTAGGTGGTAACAATAGACAATTGGTAACAGTAAGAACTGTGAGTGGATACAACAGCTGTGGCTGCCTTACCCATGAAAAGGATTCTGGGAATGTAACCTCCATCAGGACTAAAGGCTTCATCCTTTGGCTCTTCATCATCCTACCAAAGCAAGACAGAAGAGAGGGAACATATTAGCAAGACACCCAACAAAACACAGCACTCATTTTAAAGAAACAAGATATTGCCTTCTGACTCCATTTACCCTGAGCAATTTACATCTTGAGCAGACACTAGGTAACTGTGGTATCTTCCACTCTCAAAGGAAAAAAAAGTTATTTTTACCTAAACAAGTATCATTTAGTGAAAATAATCATATTTTTTTCTGTTCTGTCAATTTGCATTGAACACTCCACTTTGCTGTAGGAATGGCTGATATGTCATGAGAGAATGAAAATAAATTCCATTACTGCGGCACAGAATGACACAAGGTACAAACTGTTAAAGAGACAATGGCAGAGAGCCAGGTTTATAAACACGATTAAAATAACCAGACTGAAGAAAATTCTTTTTAAAACAATCAGCTATATCAATCAATCCTGAATACCTATTCAGGAGTGCAGGATTTAGGATGTACACAAAACAGGATGCAACCAGTTAAGTAGGATTCCAAATACTTAATTACTAGGCAGTAATATGGATACAAATCAGAGGGCAGCCTACCTCAAGGTTGACCATAACAAAATTATGGGCAAGTTCAGAGATCTCCTTGGATTCGGCAAACTTTGGCTTTAAAGCTAATTATGGTGAAAAAAGAAAAAAAAAATAAAAGAGGAGGTGTGTAAAGACAGTGGAAAAGATTTCAGGTTTTCAGATCAGCATCAAAATCTCAACTTCATTCCTCCCTCTGGAGAGCTGGTACTTTTCAATAAGCAGTGAGTAAATGGAATATATGTATGAAACCGTTCAAGCCAGGCTCAGAACAGCAGGTAACTGAAACAATCCTTGCTGGGCAGCCATATGATGAAGCCTGGCCAACAGACATACGCGGTCATATTTGAACCAATGGAACAGAAGCAAAAAGCTTGCTGTAAACCACTATTCTCGCTCAACTAGCTCATCCTTTTAAGCTTAGCCATTATGCCCAGCTTGTTCGTTTGTGATACTGAAAGAGACAAAGCCTCATCTTCAAAGAACCACCAGCTGAAAGTAAGGCAATTTACACTTAATCCTTGAACATCATTCATTCTGCTCCATTTTTTATAGCCAAGTGCAGGAGAAATTGCAGCCACTACAGAAGTGCAGTAATGCAGCTGTTATTTTGCTGGCATTTAGGCATGGCTGACTTTTGG
This sequence comes from Harpia harpyja, assembly GCF_026419915.1. Lineage (NCBI taxonomy): Eukaryota > Metazoa > Chordata > Aves > Accipitriformes > Accipitridae > Harpia > Harpia harpyja. The sequence goes on from NC_068950.1 coordinate 38,940,140, forward strand.
CAGTGCTAAAAGGTAAAGTGGCACGGTATTACACCGCTCTAAATGAAATACAAATACCATTAGCTACATTTTGAATGCAAAGTTCATGTTTCTCATGGTTACATGATTTGTATACAAAAGTTCATTAGAAATTTCAGCAAGTTCTAGTATTAAATACACTTACCTTTGCACGCTCCACACCAAGACTTGTGGATGATAACCATAAGAGGCAAACCACTAAAAAAAGAAGAAAGGAAAGGGAGGAAAGGGAGGAAAGGAAAAAAAAGAAAGAAAGAAAAAATTGTCAAAGAAAGCTTCCAGTTGAGCCTCTAAATCACTACATTGTATTACATGCACACTTTAACAGTCAAGACTTCTACAAAGGCTAAATGTAACAGAAAATGAGAGAGATGTAAAGAGATTCTGCTGTGTTCTAAGGTTGTCTTGCAAAAAGTTCTCCCAATCTTAGAACATGTATAATAGTAATTTATTATAACTGCCAGCCAATAACTGCTCTTAGAGGAGGAGACTTTCTCTTTGGAAGATCTGCTCTTACTAGTTTTTGTTTCAGTCACTTCCTGTGACTAAGATCCTCCATTGAACAGTAATCACACACAGTAACCTAGCAAACCCTCTGGCTGCCAGGCTAGCTTCCTACATGTTGGCATGCTGAAACAAATCTGTGACAAATGTGACAAGTGCCAGGACTGAGGAGGAGGGGGGGCCCGCGTGGAACTGCAGCCTCAATAAAGTGCAATGCAAAAGGACCAAAGTTATTCTTTATTATTCTCTCTCTCTTCCCAAATAATTCACTTGACCTTTACTACCTATGCTACCCAGAGGTTAAGTTTCCATCGCCCCAAGATATGTTTTATTTAATCCTATTCTTCAAAAATCCCTTCAGCATTTCACCTTCTGACAAAACCAAACTTACCCAGTTCAATTTCTCTAAGTTCCTTTATAACGCATTCAGGCTGCATTATGCGATTAGACAAGAGAGGCCTTAAAGACACTACGAATTCCACATATTTCCTGTTGTTAGGGTTGGTGATCCAATTAATCCACCACTTCACTGCTCCTGACTATTTTGCATCAATTTTACCGTTCTAACAAGAAGAGCAATACAACTACAGGTGACTTTTGTTGCTATTGAACACATCCAGGTAGTACAATACTTACCTCCACACTTTCTGCATGCAGAAGTCCTTACTAACACTTTTATTGTTTCTACCATCCAACAGTTGAGCTGGTGAACACTGACTAGGGCAAAAAACTAAGAAAGACTAAGGAACAAGGAATTGGGAATCTCATCCCTTTTCTCTCACCAATAAACCCGTTAAGCTATGGCATAATATCCAAGGGAAGCTGGTAATAATGATGTAGCTTCCAGAACAGTAAGAACAGCGTAAAACTAAGTAAAGGAAAGGAAGGACTCTAGAGAGAATATACTACATGGATACTTCTTTCAGGATATGCCAAGCAAAGCAAACTGTAAGCTTTCTGCTACTGTAAACTCTGTTACCATATTAGAGGTTAAAAATAAAGTTTTCACACACAGAAATTACAAACACCTTTGCACATAACAGCAACTAAATTACTAGCAGAACAGATGTATGAGTTTTTCTTTAGCTGTAGATAGATATGAAAGGAATTCGCTACTTAACAGCATTCCGTTATAGCCTTCAGAACAAGGAAAGGGTGGAGAGGAAGCCATTAACATTTAGAGTAGTTCAAACAGAAGTCTGCCATTTATAACTAACCAATATTTTATCACCTTTACATAGCACTCTGTTTGCAGTAAGGAGCAAGAATACACATTTCCCTAGTAAAGCTTGTACTGCACCAGCGCCCTCTCCCTGATGACGAAAAACCAGTTTTTTTCATTGTTTCCATACAGTCCAACATGATTTTGCCTCTTTCTTGAGGAGAGGCTGATTTAAGTCTGGAAAACACCCATTGTTCTTATCATCAAGGATCAGTGCTTCATGTCAGAAGAGTTCAATCATCTGGTAATTGGTACTGCAAAACATTTTTTTTTTTTAAAGTTAAGAGACATTTTCAAAGCAGATTTTAAATGGAAGTGCTCAGTCTTTAAATACCAACTCTTAGTTAGTGAGAACTCACAAAAGTTTCAGAGACACTGAATGTATTTTCTCAGCTTTATTCTCTTTACTTTGACTGGGAAAATAATAAACTTATTTACATCAAAACATTTTTGTAGTCATTTCTCAGTTCTGCAGTGCCTAAGTCCACCTAGCAGCCAGTACATCAGATAAACAGCCAACGTAATTGAAGTGACCCTTCTTGCCCCACTTTACCATTTCCTCCCAAGTAGCACTACACATAGAATTAGAACCAAAAGCCACAATTTATTAAAATGAGGGATGAAGCATCCATCAGGAAGTGAAAAGTTTATATAACATGTGGTATAGCAAAGACTGAAATTAGTTGAAACTAAGTGCAAAACCAAGTTACCCATCACACCTGGTACAGGCCTACGGGAGAGTTTCACCCAGAACAGACACTGTCATTTTAGCTCATTCTTCCCATGAGAACACTCATTCTTAAACAATTAAGTGTTTTCCAAGCTGCTTAATGATGACCTTGCAGAGAAAAGACATAGCAAGTTATTTTAATAGAATAGTCCTGCAGGTCAATTAAGACTTTACTCCATTTAAGGCACACAATTCATTGTTAAACCTGAAACAGAGAGGTTTGAGTTTGCTAAGCCAGCACCCTTCTGTAGTGCAGAGTTTGCAAATCTATCTCTGGGGTTCAGTACGATTTTCTGAAGCAGTCGGATCCTAAAAACACAGCTTGTTCCAGTTCTGGACCTGAAGCCTCTTTTGCAGTTTGACATTATCTGGAGACAGCCTTGGAAAAACAATCGTCTTATTCAAGACATACACATACCAATGAGGAGGGGACAGGTTTTCCCTACGGTCACCACCTTCTGGGCTTTCGTGTTCAGACGCTATTTGAGTACTGGAGTTTATGTCTCCATAGGAGACCTCACTCGCTCAGGGACGCAACAGTAGCTCTCCTTTCCAAAAGATGCAAGCGGGAAAAACGCAGGGGTGAGGGAACAGCATCACTACAGACCCTCTTAGCAACAGAGCTTGCTCGGCTGCTGCAGGGACATGGCATCCATCCTCCCAGAACTGCTGCCGCCACACGATCCGACACTCGATAAGTAGGGCCCCAGCTCTGTGGGGTCCGTGGCTGGAAGGCACGTTCTTACTGTTGCAAGCACTCCGGGACCAGAGCACGGCCCGGGCTGCGTGTGGCACAGGTGAGAGGGTTCACTGGATGCTGCGGCTCAGGTACTGCAGGAACATGCTGGCCAGCTGCGGCAAGTTTTCGTCGCTGGGCTGCATCTTGGTGTAGCTGATGAACTGCCTCCGCAGGCGGCTCAGCTCGGCCATGCTCACGGGCCGGTTCAGCACCAGCCCTTCGGCGACGCCGGGGACGCGCACCACCTCCCCGGGCTGCGCCCCGCTCCTCTGGGCGGCCATGACGGCGGCCAGCACCTCCTGGGTGACGCGGTCGAGGTGGTGGAGGAAGCCGCTGGACTGCAGGGGCTGGCTGCGGGTGGCGCGGTGCGGCGGCGGCGGGGCGCTCTCGAAGAGGGCGGCGCGGATGGCGGCCAGCGGCAGCGGCTCCTCCCCGCGCACCGTGAAGAGCGGCCGGTCCCAGCGGTTGCGCGGGTCGGGGGCCTCGAAGGCCGGCTCGTCGGGGCCGCCCGGGCCGCCCGCGCAGTGCAGGAGGCAGCGCGCCGTGCCCGCCTGCCGCGCCGCGCAGTACAGCTCGTAGCGGATGCTCCGCAGTTCGTTGCCCGCGTCCACGATCACCACGTCCCGCCGGCTCAGCCGCCGCTCCACCTCGGCCCGCAGCGCCGCCCGGCCGCCCTCCGCCTCGGCCACGACGTGCGCCTGCCGCTCCGGCCCGCCCAGCGCCGCCCGCAGCTCCGCGGCCCGCCGGCTCTTGCCGCTGCCCGGCCGCCCGCACAGCACCACCAGCGGCATCCTCTCCCCGTCGCCCGCCCCGCCGCCATTCTGACCCGGACGGCGACGGCGACCGCTTCCGCCCGGGTCACTCGCACCCCGCCCCCGGTCGCCCGGGCGACCGCGGCCTGCGCCGGAGCCGGTCGGCCGCGGGCTCGCGTGGAAAGCCCTCGGGGCAGCGCGCAGCGCCAGGGGTTCGGCACAGCCGGCCCCGCGGCCCCCGAGGGCCAGCGCCTCAGACGGCCCCAAGAGCGGTGGGGAACCGCCTCGCTACAGCACGCCTCTGGCCCAGGGACACCGTCCTGCTTGAAAGCGCGACGGGTAACGGGGGTTGCCCCCGGGAACCAGACACGCAGTCCCCGTATGACCGCCGGATCCACACCCTCGCCCGCAGGGAACTTCAAAACCAGGCGTCTCCAGCATCTCCGGCACATCCAGATTGTGCTATTCACGGAACTGAAATCCCGAGTCTTGAAACTTTCCAGACCACCGGCTCAGGTGCATCTCACTTGATGCGTAACAGACAGTTCCGTACAAGTTTTCATCTCCTGACCTAAGGTCAGACTTAGACCAAAAATCTGCTTTTTAGGCTTATCTTTTCTTTGTTGGTGGTGGTTTCTCCCCATCCTTCAATTCGGTAACACTCAAATGCTGCTGAACTCCAATCAGCGAGCCGGTCTGTGTTTCCGGCAGTGAAAGGAGAGCCGCGTGCCTTACACCCGTCCCTTGCTGCGGGGGGTTTCTGAGCAGAAACGCTAACCTTGCCTCAACCTGACAGCTCGCCACCCCTCTCTCCCTCCCTCCTCTGTCTCATTTTACAGCTTCCTCTGCTTCACTGCAAAGTAATGCTACAATTATTCCTGCAAATACTGAAATAGTCCTTTTTTTTTGCACAGGTGTATCAAATAAATGCTAAAATAACCAGTTATAAAAACCTGTAAGACTTCTGAACTGTACCATCTGGGTTAATTTGGTGTCTACGCTCGCCAGATAGATCCGTCTGAGAGCAGAATTCAATTAAACAGCAAACGTGGAAAGCGTAATGAATTTCCGCTCGTGTCAGCATTGTCAGAGCTAGGTTATAAATTTAAAAGTACAAGTAGAATCTATAAGCATACAATTTTCCCTCTCACATTTTAACAAGAAACAGAAGAAATTCTGAGAAAAAAAAGCGTCAAAATGTCATTTTTTACCTTTTCACAGAGACAGTGTTCTTTTTAGAGTTTAAGCTTAACCCAGAAAGGGTTCCACTTAAACAACTTACCAGTTCACTATAGTCTGACACTTTCAGACTTTTTCTGCAGATGGTAAAAAAATAACTCTCTCATCTCCCTCTGAGGCCTAATCTATATTGGCACATTGAATTTTACAGAAGCTATTAGCACTGTCGAGTTCAAGGGGATGGAGTACTACTCAAACATGCGTCCATGGGGTTGAGAACCATCTCTTTCTTTACTATGATAAACAATTATTTTCTTCTCATTTCAACGACACGCTAGGACTTCAATCATTTAATTCGACTGCAGTGATTAAACCTAGGTGGTGCCTCAGCAAAGTTGGCAAAACTCTGTATTTTCTCTCTAATCAGCTATAGGGATCCGAACAGTCTCCTAAACCACCTTCATGTTTGTTAACAATTACTGTTTTCTGTGGTTACATTTAGGATCGACACAGAACCTTTGTGAATGTTTTTAAAGGCACTTTTCTGTATTTAGCGCTAGCTAACATACCTGGCTGCTGCCTCTTTCTTCCCATCTTCTAGTGTTCTCCAATGAATATGATCTCCAAAACCTGCCAGAAAGAAGGGTTTATAAATGCTGCATAATTTAACATGTCAGCTAACAGAAGAAAACAGTCCAACCCTAAGAATATTGTCAACTCATTTTATATTCTTTTTTAAAGCCAACTATAATCCCAGTCCTTGAAAGACTTCTGCAAATACTTACAACCTACATAGTCTTATGAGGAATCCCACTGAAATTAATTAACAAAACCATACCACACTCATTAATATTTTTATGTGTATGCAAATGACACCAAAATCCCCCAAACAGAGATTAGAAATGAAGGGCCTTCTGATTATTCCCCGTTCTTTTTCAATCTGTGAACATTTATTAACTGATCAGTGACAAATTAAACATGTCAGCATTTGGCTTTCTAAATCCCACTGAGCGTGAACTAAAGCGAAACTTAAAAATTCCTAGGCCAACATATGATCATTAATTGCTCTAAAACTATTACGCTAAGTATTACTGCTGATGTTAATTTAATCAAAGAGTAAGAAAGAACGCCATTATACAGATTTCTGAACGTTACAGTGACTGAACGATGCAGGAAACATTTTATCCCATACCCAGGTAACAAGTCTTGTTATGTCAGCCGAGATAAGAGTGAGCGAGCCTACGTTTAACAACTGCAAAGCAGGGACTGCCAGGTTTTTTGACCCTGTAGCCAACACAGCACACAGCCAAAGCCACATGGAGAGCCGAGACGAAGGAGATCCAGGAACTGTTCGTAGGGGAACTCCCCTGCAAGACCTCCTCTCACGGCTCCAGTAATGGGGGGCTGTGCTGGATGACCAAACATCAGCCTCGACTTGCCTCTTCCCATCGCTGAGGGTTTGGATTAGTCAGGAACCCCTAGTACCCAGGGTGCTGAGGGGGGCAGATTTCGGGAGCTGCAGAGGGGTCAGGAGCCACAGACTGCCCAGTGCCGACACAGGGGAAAGTGGACATTGTCTCCAGTAGACCACTATGGCAAAGAAGCTGGAGAATGCCAAAAACAGGGTCAACAAAACCTTGTGGCGCTTTAGTTCAGCATCCAGGAGGTCTGAACAGTTGGCACAGTATTTTTATTGCCTTATCTCCTCTCCTGACGTGAACAACTGTGAACATATATGATGCAACACATCAAATATTTAGTTGTGCTACAGTAAGGTGGGGACGCCTTGTCCATGTCCAATCACACACACATATCAGCTGCAGAGGCAGCTATGTTTGGCTATGTTTGTACCAGCTGAACGTAACAGAGCAAAAAACAGCAGAGCAAAAAACAGCTGGATTAGCAGAAGTCACGTTTACTCAGAATATCGACACATCAGCTATTTCATTCAAAGGCCAACATGTTAAAACAGGGAAAACCTATTGTTCTAGCTAGGAAACACTTTTCGAAGGCTTTTCTTTTTTTAAACTAAAACCCACTTTGTGGCGAGCGGTATGTTTTTAAAAGCATTACGCAACACATTACAGAGTGCTTCTTTTGAATGAAAGACATCTGAGCAATTAACTGTAAAACAAAAGGGGAATGACCGGGATCCACACACCACAAAGCTTTGCTGTCATTGATCAAATTACCTTGCTACCAGCCCCGAAGAGGAGATTAATCTCCACGACCGGCTAAAGCCACCAACTGGGGTGAGGCTCAGGGCCCTGGGGCACTGAACCAGGCTATTAGACATGGCTATTAGACAAGGAGGCCTCGGCGAGCCAGAGGAGAGGTGAGGAGCGGTCAGGAAGCAAAAGGGACGCCGAGGGCGGGAAGGAAGAGCCGTTCACCGCCTGCCAGGAGCCAGCAGAGGCTGGGCAGGCCTGACAGGGCACCTTGGCACCAGGCGGGGCACTGAGGGGATGCGCCCCCCACCCCACTCCCCGGCCTTCGCCACATAAAAGCGGGGCCCCTGCAAAGGGAAACTCCTCGAGGTTTAGCCTGATCAGAGCCCGGACGGCAAAGATCGCTTAAAGACCCCCTCATCTTTAAAGTCAATAGGCAGCGGTCTCCCTCTAAACGGCGGCGGCACTGCCAGGCCGGCCCGGCCTCCCACCCCCCCCCCGCCGCCGCGGGCGGTGGGAACCGGCCCGGTCCCCCGCGCACCCATTCACGGCAACGGCAAAAGCTGAGAGGAAAGCCCGAAGAAAACGTTTGCCTGACCCTTTCCGAGCCCTTCCGCGGCGGAGGCTGCGGAGGCCGCCAGCGCCAGGCACAGGCAGAAGATGGAGGCTGCCGCGGGCTGAGCCTTCATGGTTGTCGGTGCGGGCAGCAGCGGCACCCCGGGTGCAGCCCCTAAACCTCCGAGACGGGACCGGACCAGCTTAAGTGATTATTCTTTCTCCTCCTTTTTTTTTTTTTTCTTTTTTTTCTTTTTTTTTTTTTCCCCAAGCCCAGGAAGTGATGTGAGGCGGATGTGGGCGGTGCACCGCCCTCAGCTCTCGGCTCGGGGGTGCCGGGGGAGGCTGGGCGGGAAGGGGCTGCCGTGGGCATTTCTCTCCCCCGCCCTCTCAGCGGGGGGGTCCAGCCGTTTCCCTCTCGGTCAGAGCAGCTCGGCTCCGCGCAGGTAGCCGAGGCCTCCGGGGCAGGAGTACCTCAGTCACCCCGGGTCCCCAGAACCCCGGTTACTCCCCTGAACAAAATCAAGGGTTACCCCGGCGGGAGCAGGCAGAGTGAGGGGCGGGTTCGGGATTTATTTTCTCCTCCCAAATAAATCCTTTTGTCTCACCCGGCTGGTTGGGAAGGTAAAACCGACCGCAAGCATTCGTGTATGAAGGAGGGTTCTCCGAGGGGGACAGCGCTCCGACAAGTGCGTGGTGACACGTTTGGAGCCGCCGCCGCGCCCCGGGTCCGAGTTAGCGGCCATCGGTCCCTGCCCGTCCCCGGAGACTACAACTCCCAGGAGGCACCGCGCGCCACGCCCCCGCCTCCCCGCGCCCCTGCTATGCAAATGTAACGCCTGGGCGTCCGCCAATCCGCGGGCGGGCTGGCGCCGTCACGTGGCGCGAAGCTTCCTTTCTCTGTGCGCCTCTCTTTCCTTCCTTGGCCGCCATCTTGTTCTCACCGCGTGTTGGGCTGCGGAGGATCCGCCGGACTCGGGTAAGACCTTCCCCGCGCCCGTCGGCACCGCTCCGCCGGCACGGCCCCCCCTTCCCCTGCCGCCTCCCGGCGTGGGGCGGGCGGGGCGCCGCGGCACCTCGGTCCCGTCCCGTCCCGTCCCCGTCTGCCGCGCTGGGCCGTGGCGGGGCCGCGGGCGCTGGCCGTTCCTCGAGGAGAGGATGGGGGGGGGGGGGGAGCGAGGCCTTGCGCCGGGACGCGGTGTGGTGGGGTCTGCCCTGGCTCGGGTGGGCCCTGACTCTCCCCTGGGGCCGCGGTGCCTTGGCCGCGTGGGGTTGCCCTGGCTCCCGAGGGACGGGGCCTTGATCTCCTCCCGCTCCCCGGGGCTTTGGGGATGGCCAGGGAGCCGCCTTGAGTCCCTTCTCCCGCCTCCCCGGCGGAGGCCCTGTCCGCGCGGTGATCCGCTCGGCGGTGCTGGGGTCTCGCTGTGTCCCCGATCGCCCGCCGGAGCCCCGTCTCCGCCTCTCCGTCGCTTCCCCGGTACAACGCAAATGCGGAGGGGGTTCCCCCTTCATTCAGGGGATCACCGGTGACTTATTGGGGCAGAGCAGCGAAATGCCTTCCTTGTGTTGGAAGGCCTGAGGTGTTTTTCCACCCGTTACAGATTTTTCAGGTCTTCCAGCCTTTAAATGTCCCACCTGACCCGTTGGACATGCCACTTGACTAACTTCGCAGTCGTTGAATTGGATGAATAGCTGCCAGAGGGTCATATAGGAAATCTGTCAAAGATGTGAACTTCACCGAGTTTGGAGCTGGCTTATTAGTTAAATGTATCAGAGATTCACTATGTGGAAAAAATAGTTTTCAAAGTAGTGTAGCGATGGGTCTCTCCCTGGGCTCTGTTCAAGGTGTTTTTCTAGAAGCACTCGTGCTGTACGTGCAGATTTGGGTGTGTTCTGAGTCAGTATTTCAGTCAAATGGTTCCAACAGTAAGCTAGCATACTTGGAAATTCACACTATCTCAGACTGATGCAAAATGAAATGTCCTGTTGATTTGCCTCCTCATGGTACAGACACTTCAGCTAAACAAGCTGCTCCTGGACCACTCTATATTATTTAGGTTGTGTGGCTTTAAAGCTTTTTGTTTATGTGTATTTGTTTGATGCACTGTTTTGTTGAATTTTCTGTAAGCTTAAAAACCCACTGCAATTTTAAGAGTGCTTTTAAAACGGACTGTGAAAATTTTTTTTTAATATTTTGATGGTTAACTTGTATTTCATTCTTACTCTTCAGACACAGCACTATGAACCAAGAAAAACTGGCCAAGCTTCAAGCACAGGTCCGAATAGGAGGAAAGGTAGGAAAACCATCAGAGATGTACTCTTTCCTGTAATTTACGGGTTGAGGGAGAAACATGTCTGAAATTTGGTTTTCAAAGCATAGGTTTTAGTTCATGGGAGGGGAAAAAAAAAATATACTTTGAGGCCTGAAAAATACAGGTTTTGTGTAATCTGAATTGTAATACTGCTGCCTGAATACTGCTGCAGTTTTCTTTCAATTCACAGCTACTGGATGAGTAGTTTCTAGTGTGTAAGCTTTCTTTTTAATTCAGTGACTTTTTGTGACCTTGTGAAATCTCAAGCTAAGCTTACCTGTTGGTTATTCCAGTTCTGCCTTTCTCTTCTCCCTGTTGGGGAGTTTCTTCCTTTGTGGCAGCTCCAGGGCTTATCTGACTCTGCACTGAGCTGGTTTTTTTTCTCTGAGCCAGCAGGTAGCTAATATGACAAAAAAGCGTATAGTTTATTCAGTGTAGGTGTTCGTTTCCTAACTATAGTCGGGGCTGTTGTGCTGGTTTCAGCTGGGATAGAGTTGATTGTCTTTCTACTAGCTGGTACAGTGCTATGTTTTGAGCTCAGTATGAGAATAATGTTGGTAACACACTGATGTTTTCAGTTGTTGCTAAGTAATGTTTAGTCTCAAGTCAAGGATTTTCCAGCTTCTCATGCCCAGCCAGCAAGAAGGCTGGAGGGGCACAAGAAGTTGGCACAGGACACAGCCAGGGCAGCTGACCCAAACTGGCCAAAGGGATATTCCATACCATGTGATGTCACATCTAGTATATAAACTGGGGGGAGTGGGGGCGGGGGGATCGCCGCTTGGGGACTAGCTGGGTGTCGATTGGCGGGTGGTGAGCAATTGCACTGTGCATCATTTGTACATTCCAATCCTTTCATTATTACTGTTGTAATTTTATGAGTGTTATCATTATCATTATTAGTTTCTTCTTTTCTGTTCTGTTAAACTGTTCTTATCTCAACCCACGAGTTTTACTTTTCCCAATTTTCTCCCCCATCCCACTGGGTGGGGGGGGAGTGAGTGAGCGGCTGTGTGGTGCTTAGTTGCTGGCTGGGGTTAAACCATGACAGTTGTACAAAAGTTTGCAGAGTAGGAATTCCAAAATTGCTGTCTGTGGAACAGTTTAAAAATGTTAATTACTTGGTTACGAAAGTGTGACCTTTTAAAGTCACTGTACTTGTGCTTCATCTTGGAAAAAATAAAATTCTTGGGGAAACTTTTATATATTGCTAAATAGCAAATAGTATTTTTATAATTTAGCTTGTGGGAAGGGAGAATGCTGCTACTGTTCAGTGTCATTTTGGTCTTTTACACTTAAGAAAAACCTTAAAATTTATGCTGACAGTTAAGACCATAGGTGAAGATAAGTAAGTTGAGGAGCATTTTTGACTACAGAGCTTTCTCATAGCTTATAGATAGGTTCCTCAGAGTGTGATATGACTTTCAAAAATTAAAGTTTTGTGAGATTTTTGAGAATAACTGACTGTTGTGTCTTGATTCTTTTCCAGGGAACAGCTCGCAGAAAGAAGAAGGTGGTGCACAGAACAGCTACAGCTGATGACAAAAAACTTCAGAGTTCCCTCAAAAAACTGGCAGTAAATAACATTGCTGGCATTGAAGAGGTATAGTGATAAGCGCTTCTTGTTTGAAATTAAATTCACTGTGTTGTTTTGGTGTTGTGGTTGGTTTTTGTTGGTCTGTTGTTTGTTCCCCTCCCCCCCCACCCAAGCAACAGTTTTCTTTTTGCCTCAAAAACTTACAGGTCTGGTTATTGATAGGTAAAGTTATTAGATTGGTTGTTGTCTCATTCACATTAATGCATACATACCTAGAGAAAGAAGGGAGAAGGTTCTGCTGGCCAGGTAGTGATAATAGAAGCTAGTAAGCTGCTTGTCGTGTATGTGTCTTGCATTCATTGCAAAACAAAACTCTTGATTCTTGACTTCATGAACTTGATTACCTACTTTAAAGAGAAGAGCATTAAACACACATGTACTGTGCAGGCACATCCAAAGCAAGGGTTGTGTGGTGCAGAATATAAAGGAAAGCACAAAAATAACCTTCAGTAAGAACTTGCAAGTCTGTATTATCAGAATTAGGTCCTTTTACTGCATAAAAATTACCAGAATTGTTTGTTTGTGGTAGTCACAGGAGATGATGTTTCTTACAACACAGCAAAGACTCTACATAACCAGCTTCTGTGTTAATGTATGTAGGACTGTAAAGGTTTCAGATATTCCTTGAATATGTCTACATGCATTTAACATGTATGAAATGTGAAGGGAGACACTGACATTTACCATAACACTGTAGAGAGTGACACTTGTACGTGGGAGGAGGAGGTGTTCCTTCATCATGAACTCAATATTACTGTAGTACTTGGTTAAAGCAGCATAATATTTAATCTGTGATTAATTAATTAAAGCAGGACTGCAGGGTGCCTCCAGAGGTCACCTAGTGCATACCTCTCTTCCAAAGGCAAATACAGATTCAGTGTAGAAGCCTGGTTTGCTTGTAAGTTTTCATACCTCTGCTACAGAAACAATTCAATTTGTCTGTTTACTTAGACTTGATAGGTATATGCTGAGCTATACAAACCCAAAGAAAGACACAGTTCTTGTTCTGTTTTGTGGTTGTTTCCCTCCCCATCCCTAGCGTAAGATCTTTATTCAGACATGGTTATTAAGGATTTTAAATGTCTTGATGTGAAGGAAGATAATGCAATATGCTTCTGCCTTGATAGCTAGATACATAATTGCAGTATGTTGTTGTATTCAGCTGGACACAAGTTGACCTTGGTAAACTTTGTGTAGATAGAAGAGTTTGGGGAGGCTAGTAATGTTGAGTCAAACATTAGTAGCTTATCTTTGTGGCTTTTAAAAGAGGTTTTTAAGTAAGAGGATGACTGTGCTTGAAGCCTTTACCGTTTCCCCATGTGTAAGGGACAGGGCATCCTTTAGTTTTGCAGGAAAGCAACACACCTGCTTTTCCTCTTCAAAACATATTTTGAACTCTGCTGCTGTGTGAAGATTGATAACTTACATGATTTATATTTTTAGATCTCTTCTTTAGTTCCCAAATTTGTTTTCTCCCTGTAACTTCTACTAAAAACAATACTTACTAGTTTTGTGACATAAGTTTACTACTACTGTGTGGTTTGATGGGTAGAACTCTCTTCCTTTTTTCAGACAAAATTATTTTCCGCTTTACCACAGTTTAGCCATGCCCAGAAGAAAAGCCTTTTTAACTTTCCATTCTGTCTCCCTTTAAGTTAAAAAACATAAAATAAACCCATACAAATATGCCAGTATAATCTTTGGTGGGGGTCACTGTATGATGTACTTAATCTTAAAAGAATCATCATGGAATTATTAGGAAGGCATAGAAGCCTGTTTTAGTGCAGTTGGTACATAAACCTCCAGGTCTGTGTGTATGTGTGTAGGAGGCATCCTTGGCCTTGCGCTGCTTCAGCAATTAGGCCAGACTGTGAATCTTGTGCCTTTGCCAATTCTGCTGCACAAACAATAATGTTTTCCTGTTAGGTGACACAGCTGTGAATGGTGATGTCTTAAACTGATGTGTCAAGGCTTTTTTAAGAGCTTTTAGTTTGTAAAGAGTTACCATAGTGCTCAAGGTTTGGTTGTGGTTTTTTCCCCCCTAGTCATGCCTGATATTAACTCATTTATGCCTTACAGTCTAATAACCTATGTATGTTTTTTGCCTTTATTAAAAATATATATGAACTGTATGATAGCATATAATCCTTGCATATTTATAGGCTTATCTAAATACTACGTAATTTTATGAAGGAACCATAAATTCAGCCTTTTCATATAGTATGTATGAACCCATATTTTGTCACTAACTTATATTTTACTTCCAGTTTAAATGGTGTTAATTCCAGACACTTTTGTCATGGTTATATTATTCTCTAGGAGGAGTACTACTTTTGTAAATTTTTTTGTATTAATATTTTAAATCTAGATTTGAATTAATAATTTATCATTCTTGTTCAACAAGATGCTGCACCATTTTGGTAAATGTTATTAATATATTTAAACAGGTGAACATGATAAAAGATGATGGAACAGTTATTCACTTCAACAACCCCAAGGTTCAAGCTTCCCTTTCTGCTAACACTTTTGCAATTACTGGTCATGCCGAGGCTAAACCGATCACAGAAATGCTTCCAGGCATCTTAAGCCAGCTTGGTGCTGACAGCTTAACAAGTCTCAGGAAGTTAGCTGAACAATTCCCAAGACAAGGTAGGTCTTTTTGGAACCTTTCATCACCTATTTAAAGAACATATGCAGTATAAAAGTTTTGACCCATATTTAACAGCAGCATGTGTGACTTAAAAAGTGATCAAAAGCATATGTACTTTTATTTATTTGCCACTGTTGTGGAAATACGGGGGTCGGGGGGCAGATGACACTTTTTTCCTTGTTGATTCAAGATTCTATATAGGCAGGCCCTGATTTAAAAAAAAAAAAAAAAATCTGGTAGGTCAGGCATGCTGTGATTCCAGGTGTACAACTGTGTATGACAAAATACTTAGGAAAGCAAGTTTTTACTTGGAAAAACTCAACAGGTTCTTTTTGTCAGGGAATTGGATTCTGTTTTCTTTGTTCATAAAAAACATTTCTATTGTGGATATAGAGGAAGAAACACGTTCTGTATCTTCTACTCTATAATTCTGTTTGGAATTAAAGCAAGACTTTAAAAAATGAATTAAAAATCAAAGATTTGATTCTAAATTTAAAAAAAAAATCAAAGTTTTTAATGTGATTCTTTATTTTCTACTCATTTTAAAGCCATGGGAGCTTGGTGTGTGTGTATATGTATGTGGTATAACTATTACTGTAATTTTACGGTTAAGAAATGGAGTCTGGTGGCAATCCCTTTTAGGATGGTACCCTCCTTGGGGAAGCACTGTAGCATGTTTTGTAGAGGTCTCAACTACTGTCCCTAAGCAAGTTTGTAATTTAAGAATAGATGGAAATTTATTCTTGCAATGGTGTATGTTATGAAATTAATCAGTTATCAGTCTGTAGACTTTGATATGAGTTTGTAGAAGTTTTCTTAGAGCGCAGAACAGGTACACTTTGCATTACAAGTACCTGTATTGGAGTTCATTGCCAAAAACTACTTCATGATATCAAGCCCTGGTGATGTTGGACATTCAAAAAATTTTTTCATATTTGTACTAGTTAGATGGTTATGGCCATTAAAAAGACTGTAATTGGACATGTTGCAATTGTCTGTATTTGGAACTGGAAAATACATTACCTGTTATAATATTTTCAAAAAATATTTATTCCTTCTAAATCAATAATTTTTTTCATCTATATTTCATGTTCAGAGTTTAATTGAAAGTAAAGGGTCTATTTTTCCTTCTTTACTAATATGTAAAATACCTTTCAAAATTGAGAAAGATGGATTGTCATAAGCATATTTCTTTGATACCACCTCAGTACCAATGGATTCTTGCCATGCTTTCTTTAGATTGTACAGGAAGTCAGACCAATGAGAAAAAATGCTTGCTTTTATTTTTGAAGTTCTTGCATTTCTCTAGATTACTTGTAGCATGTTCCAAATTCCATGACTTAAGACTAAGTTTGATGCAGGACCCTTGAAAGGGAAATGGTTTTTCCTACAGTTGTGGCCTCTTGATAATTGAATCATATGATATGTTGGTCCCTGATTGGTACCACATTATTGTTGCATTGAAACACATGACTTCAGCTAGAAGATTTAGTCACGCTGTTTTTTTTTCTGTATCATTTGATCTTTTGCTAGCTCTCCATTAATACCCCTAAGCATTTGAAAATGGCTGTGCTAATACTTTGGTATAAGAATGTTCATAAGTAGACCTTATGGTCATGCTGTTTACTGTTGATACCCAGTCATTGTGTGTTTATCACTATTGGGGGTTGGGGAAATGCTTTCTTTTTTCACTTGTATGTTTTTTTATTTTGTTGTGTGACTGTCCCTAATTCTGTATAATGAAAACTCAGCACCAAATTTCTTTTTACAGTGTTGGATAGTAAAGCACCAAAATCTGAAGATATTGATGAAGAAGATGATGATGTCCCAGGTAGGCACATACACACTTAGATGTCCATTTAATGTATAAATATTTCAGTTCATGCATTTAAATATTTAGCTCCTGATGCAATTATACCTCTCACTTACTAAGGGAGGCTTCATATACTGGACAGCATTAAAACATTGATGACTTTGGATTCCAGCTTTCGAAAAAAGGTTTACCTTGTGCAAATTGCTTAATTCTTAAGTGGAAATAGATTAAAATACTTTCAGGAAGGTTGAACAGGTGATCTAAATGTCCAGATAGGGTTTTAGGGCTGCAGAATGACATGATTGACATAGTCATCAGGTTGTCTTTAAATCAGAGTCTGGGGGTGGGGATTTTTATTTCTGTAGTAAAAGAAACAAAGCTTATGTCAGTGTCTGAAAGTTCTCAATAAGTAAATATTGTAAATTCTTAATTTGTCAGTAACTGTCTATCAATCACCACGTTCTTCTATGTCCATCAGTATGGTGTATTAGCTAAAACAACAAACTGGTGGACCCAGAGGTTCAATTGGTCATGCTCTGGCACTGGTTTATTTCTTTGTGACCTTGCATAAAAATTCAGTTCTCCAACATTTTCTGTTTCCTGGGGTACAACAGTTAATGGGTGCCTAACTTCAGGCATTCTTTAAAGAATGGTGATGGCTCAAGACTCAACTGCAGCTAGTAGAGCACCTCAGATCTTAATCACTTCATGTTAGAACTTCCACTCTTCTGAGTGTTCCTGCATTTCTAGTTCTTTATGTATGTTCAAACAAACCATATTTTCTAAAGTCCTTTGAAATCTGCCTGTAAAAATTGGTGTACATAAGTATAGTTAAGAACTCCTTAACCTTTCCTATAATATATGCATTTTCATTAAATTTATGAAGGTAATGGTACTTGGCATTACAGTATTAAATATCTTCATGTCTTTCAGATCTCGTAGAAAACTTTGATGAAGCATCAAAGAATGAAGCTAACTAAAACGTTAATAGTTCTGGAAGCTGGCATGGACTAGATTTAAGAAATCAGCTATGTGGTTCCAAAGTTTTAAAGAAACAGAGAACATCATCTGTTAATAGTTCAGTAATATAAATATTTTGTATTTTTATGATGCTGTTTGTTCAGCATTTTCTGTCAGTTGATTTTGCATTTTGCACTTACTCCCAGGATCTACTCTTTTGGTCAAAAAGAAATGTCAGTGCAGTTTGAGGGGTGTGTGCATGTGCGTGTGTGTATGTGCGTGGGTGTACATATAGTGGAGAACAAATTGGAGAACACTTATTTAACCTTTCCCCCTTTTCCTTTGGAAGTAGAAATAAAATGAATCTTCAGCATTGTTCCTTTTGATTATCACCAAATAGTGCACAGAAGGTAGTTAAGATTAAAATTTTGTCCACATTTTGTGACCTGAATGCATTACACAATTAAAACTTGGGTTTAATTTGCTGTTAACTATTGTACTTGCAGATGTGTTTCTCATCCCTGTTGAAATGTGTACATGATAATTGTTATCAACCTTATGTTGATCCCAGATGATACCAAAGACAAGCTGTTTTACTGGCTTGTTTGGTACAGTAACTTTTTAAAAAAGAAAACTTGGTCTCAGAAAAGTGTGCTCTTTTTAACCTTTCTCAACTTTTCCTTTTTTCTTGTCTCTTGAACCTTTTGAGACAAGCTGATCTTTGACTCCTTCCACGTAGGCTTAGCGGTATGTTCTCCTGTTGATTATGTAGAGTATTTCCCATGTCAAAAGGAAAACGAACACCTTGGTTCTCTACCGTCAGGTCACTTCCTAAACTTGGAGGTTTAGTTGGTAACAGTCCAGTGCACCAGTTTTGCACAGTAACAGATTTTTGCTTGAAGAACTTCAAGCTGTTCTCTTGGCATGACTGCATTTACTAGCGGCTGATGATCCACTGTCATTCTTATGGCACTAGGATTTAAATGTACCCTGTGAGCAATGTTTAAGGTGGGAGGAAAGAGTTGTTGACATTTTGCCTGGCCTCCTGCTGGGCAGTTTGTGCAATGACTAGCTCTAAAGGGATTTTTTTTTTTTTTTTTTTTGCCTGTAACTTAACCTTTGCCTATAACCTACCTCTAGGTTTGGTGTCATCTATGTAGTAGCTTCTTAAAAACCACAAATGCTCCTCAGGCATAAGGAGGACATTGGCAGGTACTGTTGGTACAGTGCAGTATTTATGACCTTTCTTTAAAATGCTTAATGTGAACTCGTTTTCTCAAGAGGCTCTTTCAAGGTTCTTGATGTAATGTGCATTATGGTATAGCTAGACATCATTGCAACCTGTGTCAAGGGCAGCTGTGGCTTAAGAAAGCCGTTTATTTTCTCTACATCTGTCACTTAACTATGGCTTAATTGGAACATATCAGCTTTTTATGTAGGTTCATATGCTAGAGAACTGTAAAAGTACAAGGTAAACAGTACATGAGTTCTGGTGACATCATAAAACCACAAAAGCAGAGCTGTAGTGGTTCATCATCTGAACTCCTCCATTTATTTTATAGGCTTTGTTCAGTTTTTCCTGTTATATTTTATATACTACATGGATCTTACTACAAAATAAAATAACAGTACAAAAGAGGAAATGCTCCCTCTTGTGTGTTGTCTCCTCCTCCCACCAGCACTAGCTGAGGAATGACAGGTGGATGCAGCAGCTGTTTCAAACAGCACTATATCCTTGCTGACAGTGACTGAGGAAGACACATGCAGGATTAGGGAGGATCCTGTTAGAGCTTCAGGATCTCACACTCCCATATACCCACTCTCCTATTTTCCCTGCAGCGGTGAATGAAACTTTGGTTTGTTGTATGGCTAATCTTAAATCAGCTGCAGATGCATTTGTTCCGTTTGTAAGGAAGAGATGTCTTCATTAACAGGTGCGCAGGCACACTGCATTGCCTTTTTCTGTCTCCACAGGCTCAAAGAGCAAATGAAGGATACTAGGAAACAGGTATTTGCAGTGTTCTTCCATTTGCTTAAGGGGCATGAGTGAAGAACGTTTCACAGTAGCAACTGTACTGAGTTTATGTATGGGACATCCCCTCCCCCTAAATACTAATCAGATACTGAAAACTTGTGCTCATTGGTTTCTGATGTAGGAAGTATGTCAAAAGTAATTTTGTGAGAGATTAAGAGTAAGCATTGGAAGCAGTGATTCCGTAAGAAGTTTATATAGTTGAACTTTCTGATTCCTACAAAATACTCATTTAATTTTTGCTCTTGGTCGTGACAATTTACATGTTAAACCCTCACCTTTTCCTATGTTTGACAACCAGTAAACTAACTAAGTATGCTAGCTTATGTAGTTATATTATCTTCAGTTTTTTCACTGTATCTGGAAACAGTCAACCACTTACGATTTGCTGCTGGAAATACTAGAGCTTATCAATCATTAAACTGATTTTAATTAAAAGTAACCCATCAAGGCTGTTGTGGGAAAAGCTCTTTTTCTTCGTATTTATTCCTGGTATAACTCAAACAGTGTACATGCTGATGGAAACGCAAAGTTACTAGAAGTTTTGGGTAGTGTAGGTACAATAAAAACTCCCCATGTGAAGGTGAACATTAAAATGTTCTTTGCTTGGCTTGAAGCACGATAACCACTGTACTTCTGAAGCTCTTGAGCTTTACTTGCTCACTACTTAAATACTGTTGACACATTCAAGATACTGACATATTAAAGAACTTGGCAGTGATTTGAAAATTGGAAGATAGAGCAGAAAGTGCATTGAAACATCTCTTGGATTGCATGTGAGAGAATCAAAGCTGAATCAGTAA
Source organism: Harpia harpyja (assembly GCF_026419915.1). NCBI lineage: Eukaryota > Metazoa > Chordata > Aves > Accipitriformes > Accipitridae > Harpia > Harpia harpyja. The sequence continues at coordinate 38,960,174 of NC_068950.1, forward strand.
AGACCAATGAATCGAGAACTTGGCCAATGTGTAAGATGGCAAATGCTAGTCTTCCTGCCCTGACTGCTAGTAGCTTTGTGTAGTTCCCTAGCTTGTGGATGGAAAACCTAGGACTGGCTGGCTTCTCAGGCAGGAGAGCAAGTCTGTAAAAACCTGCAGTTGTGGTGTATTTGCTCTATGAGAAAAAAAAAATATGCTCATGTATGACGGATGGCAGAGATCACAGTACAGTCAGTGATGCTGGAGGCTTGGTACCGAGTGCTGGTAAGGGATTTCTCGTGCAGCAGTTGGTAACAAAATAAGTTTGCAGCTAAGAGTGTTGGTAGGGTGGAAGGAGTTGATACAAAAAGAACATTTAACATACAGTACAGACCTTGACAAAAATAAGGTTCAGGTGAATTTCTTCTTTTTAACTTTTGTTATATAGTTGTTGGAGAGTGCACAAGAATGATAAGAATGAATTTAGAACTGCTATTGAAGTTTTACTGAAATATGTTGGTAATTCACTAGTATCTGTCAGCTTTTGATGGGAACTAGGAATTGCTATGAACTCCCTTCTGCCAGGATCTTCACAAATAATGTTTTGGATTTGGTGTGTACAAAGTGAGCACTGGAGGTCTTGCAGATGATTTAATTACTGAGCAGTGTATTGATTGACCAGTGTATTGCTGTTAACAGGAAGGAAGATACATATAGCACAGATCTACTGTGCTGTTATAAGATGAATTCATGCCTCTACTGAGGAAGGATCCTCCTAAGTTACCCTGGCATCATACTGTGCTGCTCCAGACAGTAGGGATGAACAGAGGGGCCGAGTGAACTGCCCTGTAGGTGAAGGTGAGCGAGTAAATTCTTCCACTGGCAGTTAAGATTAGTCTCGCTTTATTATCTGAAGACAATGCTGGTTTGTTCAACAAAGTGAACAGACAGATTGTTCTGGAGATCAAGATTATGCTAATTAAATGATCCGCATTTTGTACTTGAGCAAATGAAGTGATGCAGAGCAGAAGCACACCACAACAATAGCCATAGCAACTTTACAGAAGTAGCAGCAGAAGTACAGGCAATGGTTATTCACGTTCAACTGTTTGCTTTCCCATTAAGTAATTTTATTTTTTTTTAATTCCCCCCTCACTTTCAAAGACCAGTTTGCAGACACTGTAGAACTTCATAGATTTATTCAGGAACATGGGGGCTGCAGTGTCAATCAAGGTAGCCAAGCAGAACAAGTGAAGAGACTTAATTCTAAAATCAGCGGTCTTGGTATGTTTGGGTGGAAGCTTGGGCTGATACCTGGAGCAGGGTTATTGGGAACTGGGCTTTCATTTCAGACTCTGGCACTGTGTATTTGGCAAGAAAAAGTCCTTTCCAGTGCCTTGGATTGCCTCTATTTCAGGAGTACTGCTCTACGTCCTCTATGTGGTATGTAAATTAATGAACACAAAACCTGGATGCTTCTTGAGAGAGAAGAGCTACATCTGTGCAAATGGTATAAAAAAGCTATTTTACTTCTGCATGATAAATGCATATTATTTGGTGGGCTGTCAGTACTATTAAACACCCTCTCACTAAACAGACCCACAGCTTGCTCAGATGCTGTTTTTTCTTGGCAACCTGTTATCTGTCAGATTCTCAAATATTAGGTGGCATTTCCTTGAACTTTGCATTGCAGATGGATTTTGTAACTATGCTAAATTAGTTTCCTCCTTGGAGTAGGAGGTTATCTGCTCATTTGAGTTCTTGAAGTTGGTTTTGATATTTTTGATAAAGTACCAATGCGAAGGCAAGCATTGAAACAAAAAATTATATTCCAAGGCCTTTTGACCTTTCAGTGTACATATCCCAGCTGAATAGAAGGAGTTATGTGACCTCTTGACCTTTCTTGCAACATCTTTGCAGCAGCTATAGTAACTGCTTATGTCAAAAAGTAAAATTAGAAAGTATTTAATGTATTTTTAGATTCTGTCTAATGCAACTTAGCTGACAAAGAAGAGCCAGTGCTGCGTGACCAGCTCTCTACGGCCATTGGGAAATGTGGTGCAAAATACATTTTGAGAACATCAGATCTGATTTTGAGGCCAAGTGTGAAGCTGGAAATTTCTAAGCGATGCAAATTATTGCCAGACATAGGTAAGTGAAGACTTAACATCTCAACAGATTGTCAGCAGGATACCAGACCTTTGCACACCAAGAGTGAAGTTCCCTGAAAGGCCTTTACCAATCTCAGGCTTCCCTGCCACCAAGGGAGAAAGTCTTGCCCTTCCTTTGCTTTCCCAAGCGCCAGCAGTAGCAGCAGATGTCTGAGGTCAACTGGATCAGCTTGCTTATCTGGTTGTAAGTTACTTTTTGTAAAGTTAGTTTTCAAATTGTTTTCAGCTCACCTTACTGTTATGGCTGACCACGCAGTTGTGCACATGCTAAAAGCTCGACCGTTCCTCCTGACAGCTTGCTTTGGTTGGCTTAGCCAGCTTGTAAAACCATCCTGAGCCATGGTGGTAGCATTTGAACCTGCAGGTCCCACAGTTCGTTCTGTATGAGTGGGCGCCTGCAGAGGAAGCTGTAGCTTCGGGCCCCATCTCAGTTGCCTTTGCCTTACCACCTGCTAGCTAGCTTTAAATTTCTGTGAAATAAAAACGGTAACCTCCCTTTAAAAGGAAAGCATTTGCACAAAGTCCTTTTGGGCAGCCTCAGTAGAGATAACCGTCAGGCAAACCAGCCTCGCAGACTGAACTAGCCTTTTAACCCTGCTGCTGCTGCTTGCTCTGCTTCTGGGGCTTGTCTTGCCAAGACGGTGTGGGGGAACTTGCAGTGCTGCTGCCAGGGTCATACTGAATTTGGGAAGAAGGGAAGGATTTGCCATATTGATGCCTTGGGCAACCCATCTGGTCAGATACTGTAACTTGCAGTTTGTTTTTAAACTTTTAATTGTGAAATAGGTGTTGAGTTTGTTGTGCCTTGTAAGGCATAGGCATTGCCTGCACTGTGCGCTGATAAGCTGCGGCATGTGACCCCAGCATGCCATTACCGCAGCCACCCTCTGACCCAGCCATCCCACTGCTCTGCAGCTGCACAGCACCCAAACATAGCCTTCCCCATGAGCCTATTTGGCATGTCTCTTTTTAGGTGAACAGTGATTTTTTGGGGCAAGCTGTTGGAAGTTTTGATTCATGTTGCAGGTTCTTGTTCACTCAAAATCACTTTTAAAGTTATTTATTGAGATCTTTAATAAGGAATTTTCATCTTTGTGACAAGATCTGGTTTCAAATGGTTTCTGACACATGGTGTTTAATTGAAAATAGCTGTAATTTGCTTACAGCATTTTTACAGTCTCTGGGGAGTAGTGATGCAACTAAAGTTTCTGCTCTGTTCATTTTGAAACACTTGCTCTATTGCTGGAGACTCTGGTCTGCTCTGTGTGACTGGCAGTTGTAATTAGTGATGGCTTGCATTTTTGCATGTTTCTGAAAGAAAGCAAATAGGCCCTAAAATAATTTTTACTTTGAATAAGGATTTCTTCCCCTGTCTGTCTGAAGTTTTCCGCAGCCTGCTTCCTCAGCTTGACTGAAAGATGCCAAGTTTTCTCATAATCTGCTGCTGGATATTTGGGTATTTTGCTGAGATTTCTATTTTGACACAAGTGATCTCAGTTTTCTGAAAAACAGGGAATGTATTACATTTTCTAGTCTTTTCTACACACCTTTCTGTCAGTCACGTGATTTCTGTGTTGTTGTAAATTATTAACTTTTGAACACAGGGATATTACTACCTCTATCTCTTCTCCTGCCCTTTGAGTTGCAGAGTTGCTTTCCTTGGCAGCGTGCACTGAGAAATCATGTTGGCCACTTCCAGCCCTGAAATTGTAATAGTTTATCCCATTACACGGTGATTTTTCCAGCTCAGTTCTCCTGAGAACCTTGAAATGGGTTTTCCATAAAAATATTCCATCCACTGTTTTTCTTTTAAAGGCTATAGTCAAATTTGAAGGGATAATCTAGCTATTGTTTCTAGTGGTATGAGTGTTCTATCCTGATGATTTTGTTAAATTATAGAGGATTTTTATAGTGCAGTCTGGGTCACTGAGAACTTGGTGACTTCTTTGAACAAGATTGCTTGTTCTTTGGGAGCAAGCAGACATACATCATTAGTATCTTAACTGATGGAAACTTTTCCATGAAAAATGCATACACTTTTAATGGTTTTAATTTGCACAAGCACTCCATGAGTTTGCAGTAAGCTGTAATAAAAGGTGTAGATATCTTACACCCACATTTCCTCAATGGCTCACAGTACCATCATCAGGAATGTATACCAAGTGCGTTTTCCTTTGTGACTGGTAGTTTTGTTGTCTTCCTTTCTCTAGCTCTTGTGAGTATTGTCCGAGAACCAGAGCTGTTGAATTTGGGCTGCCTGACGTCACAGGACGCTAATGCTTTCAAACTGCTTGGGCCCTCAGGTTCATTATGGTTCGGGATGGCCAGTATTTGTCAGGAAAGAACAAATGAACTAGTAGCTTTTCAGAGCAAGACTTCACTTGCATTGAATTAAACATGGTGAGAAATTATTTTTATTAGTTTCTCAGCTGAGACATTAATCTGTGTTAAAATTTGTGTAAGATGTGCCTTGGTTCAATTTTTGTCCTTCTATGTTAACTCTTAGATAAGCCAAGATAAGAGAGAGGTGATTAAATACTTGTCCTCAATTAGTCTTACCCTCATAAGCAGTCCCATGAAAAATGGCTGTGGGAGGTATTACATGCATTGTCTACTTGAACAATAAAAACAAGCTTTAACAGTTGCTCCTACCATAGTTAAGTAACCCTATTAAAGCAAGCATATTTGCAGGTTTTATACTCGGAACGTCTCTCTGGTTTGGTAAAAGCAAGATAAAGGGCAGATGTCAAAGATGCCAAAGACCTTTTTACTTTCTCTCCACCCCCGCTCTACGCCCCCCCCCGCCCCTTGCCCCAGAGAAAGCAGCTTCCTGCTGTATGTACTATTATTTACTGTGCCCTATTCTATTGGCTAACATTGTGCTTAATCCTGTATTGTAGTCAAGATTGTTTTGCAAGGGTTCTGGCAGTTTGAAATGGGGTACCGAGCTTTTTTAGCAAACTCAAAACATTCAGCTGACTGACTTCTGAGTTACAAACCTGAACAACTTACAGACATCTCTCATTGAGATGTTGAGGAGATAGCTGTTCAGGGCTTCCCAAGTGCTCTGACTCACAGCATTCCACAAAATCTCAATCATGTGATTTAGCAAGGCATAAATAAGCCTGTTTTTTTTATAGGCTTAATTACACCCAGTGAGGCAGTGTCCTTTTGCTTGAGCGAGGAGTTGCCACGCTGCTGTGAAGTCAAAACATTGCTAGGAGAAGAGGAAGGTTCAAGCAGAGCTATCAAGTTCCTAGGACAAGCGGAAGGAGTGTGTGTACTCATGACCCTGTTTTCTGTACATGTGTACGCTTCCATGGGATTTAGTGGTGGGGTTTGTCTGTGATGGTAAGACTGAACGATTCCCTGTTCGCCATCACTGCTGACTTAGTAAATTACATGATCAAGATGAGCGTGTATCTGGCTTTTTTTTTTTTTTTCCCCCCTCATGTACTAGTGAAAGAGAAATGAACTGATGGGGAAGAAGGTGCAACCTGCCTGCAATAGTTAGTGACTTGTATTCAGCAAGGACGTATTTACATAACACCAGTGATGTTATTCCTTCTTTCACTCAATGTTTTTGTGACTTAAGTGTCTATATGCCAATGCCTGCAGGATTCCAGACTCATCCAGTCCATGTTAACACCACGCCTGGCAAATGGGAACTTTAGGTATGTTTTCATGAATAAGGAGGCTAGCACAGGCTGATTTCTGAAGCATTTATTGAGCTAGTGCAGCTGCAACCATTGGGATATTTTCCACCATTAGTGGAAATGGGTGTAGCCAATGACATACCAGCCACCGTTGGGCTAATGCTTGGATCTCAAGGATTGTCCGTTAAACACTGAAGGTAAGTGTTCAGGGAAGAACAGTGTGCAATTAGTGTTGCATCGTCATATTGTGTAATGGGCCTTGCTGGATACTAACTCCTTGTTACACTGTTTTCTGTAAAAACACAGAATAAAAGATGGCCCTTTACCTTAAGTGATAACCTCCACAAGGATAGTCAAATTAATGACAACTGTTTTTCAGTAACTGTAAATGGCAGTACAGTCCATTTACAGGGCTCAGGGCTTCTTGCTTACAGAAATATCAAGAGTGTCCTAGCATGAGAGGACATGGATAACAGGATCCATCCAACACATACTCCCTTTGAAATAGACATAAAATTGTTGAACAATCAACATGTTGTGAAAATTGCCTTGAGTTATTTATCATCCTGGCAAAGTAAACCATTCTTGTTTACTGGTCAGCTTTCGTTTTCATGGCCTGTTATACTAAATAGCATTTTAACAAGCTCAAATGTTTTCTTGATCAAAGTCTTTAGTAATAAAGAGCACTTTGAACTCAGCTTAGAAAGCACATTCACTTCTTTCTAGTATTTGAAGTCCTTTTGCCTATTGCATAAATTACAAGCCTAACAAACTCCCCTTAGTCCCACACATAAATTATCTTGAAATTCAGTCTCTTACCTTCTTTGCCAAGCCCTAATTTGTGAAATCACCTGGATACTGCCACAGTCATGAAGCCATGAGCCTGCCACAATTCTGCTGAATTCTCAGATTGCTTTCTTGTAGCCTTATCCTTTTTTTTTTTTTTTTTTTTTTTTAAGCACTCTCCCTGAGTTGCCATACTACATAAAGTTCTGGCTCAGTTTTAGCTTGGTTCCCTTGTTCAGCCAAGAGACAGGATTTTCTTCATTATTATTAAGGTGCTTAGCTTTTTGCAAACTATAGGGGGAGATGTTTGTTCATTTTTTTTCAGTGTAAAGCACTCATTTTCCTGGGGTGGGGGGACAACAAACCAAACCAAAAAAACCCTTTTCTTTCTGGCTGTCCAATGAAAGGACCACCTCATTACCAAAGAGAGAATGAGGGAGAGGGACTGCACTGTCTTCATTTTGGTTTCAAGATGTTTGGCTTAATTCTGCATTTGGGCACTGTTCTTATCCTTTGATGGTTGCTTCAGGCATGAGTCTTCTATCCAGTCTGCTTTCCACTGTATTCTTCTTTTGCTTTGCTACTGTTTATATAAAACTGTTATCTTACATAATCTATACAAAATCACTTATTTAAAAAGACTGTCCTATAAAGATTAAGGGATTTGGTGCCAGGTATCATAAATGAGTAAAACAATTCCATCATTTTCCAAGTTTATTCAAACATCGTTCCCTCTACAGGCAGTTTTCTCTATTGTCATATGTGTTACTTGAGAATCAGTGAAGGTGACTTACTTCTGAAGAAAAAAAACCTTTCTCTAAGCCTTTTCCTGCTTTACAGTTGCCTGTATTGTAGCAGTCTGGAGGGAAGGTGCCAGTGCTGGAGCGAGGCTGTGTGCATGGCTGCAGAGACCACAGTCACTTAAGGCTCCTGTTTTATAACACTTTTAAAATGATACCAATTTCAGAAGAATAGTTTTAAACACACAAAAGAAATAGTCATGTGAATATGATCTTCAGAGAGCAAATTAAATGGGTTATAACTGTCTTCCTTAGTGAATTTATGGTATGGGGAATTTCATGTCAGTTCAGCCGACTGCCTCATTTTTCAAAGCGTTTCACTATGGGTTTTACATTTTCAGTTAAGCTGTTGCTATTTAAAAAGATGACTTCCATGTCATTTGCAAAGCATGTAGAAGCTGGAGGCAATTCAGCATTTTGACACTCTTAATTAACTGACGGCCTGTCATGAAAGTAGGTTGTAATTAAATGATATGGTAATTTTGGCCATGCTGCTTTTCAAACTATTTTTATATCCCAGCATAATAATTCAGGTGGTGACATCATGTCAGTATATGTGCTTCTCCCTCCTCAGTGCCTACTCAAGAATTGTTGCTCATGGTTCAAAATAGCTTTAAGAAAATAAATTCCAACCAGTTCTTGATGAAAGAGGAAACAGAAATTTAAAAAATTTCCTGTCACAGACTGTGGACTGTCATCCTATTGGGGTCTGTGAAGATGATGTGTAATATGTGACAACCTACACGTCCTGTAAGAGATATTCACACATTCAGAGATCTGTCGGGTTTCTAGGGCAATCCAGTTAGGTTTGTGAAAAATGAATGGGGGAAACAAAGGTAATTTTGATGGCTACAGGGCCTGTGCCATGTTTGCTCTGGGATATTGCTAATGATTTGAGCAAGGTTGTATTTGGATTTGGCCCAAAATATTTTTGACTAATGAAGATTATGCTGTCTTCAGCTAGAGGGTCGGGTGTTGAAATGGGAGTGCTTTTACTGGATAAGCAAACATAGTTTTATGGAGGTATTCCAGGATGGACATGTCCCTAACAGAGCCTGACAGTGTTACTGTTCAGAAATGAGTGGGATTTGCCAGAAGCTGGTAATAACCACTGCATTTTGAGCCAGGTTCTTTTGATGTCCATTTTCTGATGTGCTGCCCTGGGGAAATCTGCTGTCTATTCATCTCTTCAATCCTTTAATAACACCCCTTGTGCCAGGAACATCATAATGCTGAATGCCATGACTGAGATGTTACTATGAATATGCTGAAGATCCTTGCTTGGTGTGTGATGAAACGGTCTTTGGGGAATAAGTGAAACAAAAGTGTGTGTAGGATATCCTTTAATTCAATGAAGAATGTGGGTGGAGAAGCAATTGAAATGAACAAGATGCTTTGGATTTTCATTAATGCCTTGAATACTTTAGGGTGTACTTAAACAAATCTGTGTGTGTGTGTGAACAGTTTCACTGCTTGAAGAACTAATGAAAGCAGGAGGAGCCCCTGTTTTTTAACCATCTCCTTCTCTACCTGCCCTCCATCACACCTTTCCCCTGAGCTATGGGCACTGTATTCCTGTGGCAGTTCTGACAGGGGAGAAATAACCATACAAAGAAGTCTAGACCTATGTGTGGCTGACTGATAAGCCACTCTGCTAAAAGTTACTACAGCGGCTGCCTTACCTCTGCTGCACCCTCAGTGGTGGCAGTCATTTGCAACTTCCTCTTATAGCAGTCACCAGTTGCCTCTTTCAAGTGTGGTTGAACTTGAGCAACGTATTCCCAAATTGTTTAAGGGGAAAGGAAGATGCACCTGCATCTGCAGCACAGATGTGTGAGCCTTTCTTCTTTAAAAGACTTAGCTTAAAAAAATTGTATGCACAAAGAATGGTGGTTTTGATGCCCATTGCACCCACTGTCTTTAAGGAGAAGTAGTGTGGAAAAGATCAGCGTGACAACAGCAGGTAACCCAAGACAGTGTTGCAAAAGTGGTGCCTGCTGGATTCCTTCAAGAATAAAATCCCTTTTGCTGGAGTTTGACTCTATCATGCATTGAATGATTTAATTCCAAAAAAATCATGAACCAGAGCTTGAGAGTCATGTATGTCCATGCTTAGCAGCTATTCATTTATCTCCAGCACAACAAAGAAGGGAAATGCTTAAGATAACAATGAGCCAACTACATCTACCACTTCCTTTCAAGTAAGTTTCAGTTCTTTTCCTTTCTAAAGAAAACCCAGCTCTTCCTTTGAATCCAGAAAGATCTAAAGGATAAATTCATATATACATATTAGATCAAAGCCTTCACATAACATTGAAAGAAAAATTATATTCTAGATAAACCTTTTACTTCTGTTTACTTACAGCCTCAAAAAAAAACCCAACCCAAAACCAACCATACTGGAAATATGTAACTCCATGTGCATAGACATGTTGACAACTCTACACTTGGACTGAAGACTTTATCTGAAACATATTTCCTACTTCAACCAGAAGATATGAGCTTCACGTAAGATATGTGCTCTCACTGATCCTGCTGTCCCTCGTCTTCTGCTTTACTATGCCCCAGGACACACTGGGCTCCTTCTCTCTGTGTCCCTGCTTCTCCTATCAAGACCTGCTGCTTTCTCTCTCCTCCCTCCTGCAGATCTGGAGGAATTGGCGATGAAAGAAGGTATTGAGAAAAAAAATTTATATTGTAGCACTCCCTCTCAGGGCCCCAGTGCTCCACACTTATGTCTGTAAGGTGCACAGAGATGGGATGCATCGCTGTTTGGTGCTGCTCTTACAGAATATACTATACAAGAAGTCAGAAGTAGTAGTTTCTGACCTTAATCTCTTTACTTTGTCTGTGTTCCCACCTTAGTCTTTGGTTTATATTTAGGTGCCTTTCACATAATCACAAAATGGTAGAGGTCGGAAGGGATCTCTGGAGGTCTCTAACCCCCTGCTCAAGCAGGGTCAGCTAGAGCAGGTTGCCCTGGACCATGTCCAGTAGGGTTTTGAATATCTCCAAGGGTAAAGCCTCCACAACCTTTATGGGCAACCTGTAAAAGTGTTTGGCCACCCTCACAGTAGAGAATTTTTTTCTTATGTTTAAGGTGAATTTCCAGAATGTTAAATGTTTTTGACAAAAGCAAGTTAAAGCTGTCTAGGGCTGTTCCAGAAGGATGTGTTAACTTTTAGGTTTGACCATCCAAGAAGAAACTGATTTTTCAGCTGGTCTGGTGTGTATGTGGATAGCTCTGCTTGTTGTTGTGTAACTGTTATCCCCCAAAAGAGAGGGCAGTAACACCAAGGCTATGACAGCACTTCTCTAACTAGGTGACACGGCTCTCTTAGCTCTGGCCATAGCCTCAGCCTGTCAATAAGGATGTAACTGAGGATTTAAAAGCTGAAAAATGACACCATATAAAGATGCAGAGAAACTTGTGATTTAAAGAGAAATTAAGAATGTCATAATTTTTGCAGAACAAAGATGAATGAGAAGGAACATAGGAGAAATAAACAGAATAGTGGATTATGTAAAGTAAAATCGATTGTTCTATATGAGAAAAAAAGGGTATTATGTTAAATTGTGCAGTAGAGCATTTACATTTGATGAAAGAAAATACTTTTAAAGTACCACAGTTAGTCCGTGGAACTCACTGTTACAAGACAGCACAGATTAAAACAAGATTTTAAAAGGATTAGATTTTTTCTGTATAAAATACGTGTCCATTTATATTAGATAAGTATAACAATGAACTGATTTGTTTAATTTGTATACCAAATCTGTAAAAAAATCTGGCAGCTTTTTTGGTCGTAGAATATAGTTATGTTGGAATAAACAAAAGAAAAGACTCTCGCATCAAAAGATATCACTTCAACATTCTTAGTAATGGGTTATTTAATAATACCTATGTTTATGTGATTTTTCAGTTTGAAATAATTATATATAGTACAAAATAAAACTAAAATCGAGTCAAGTTTGAATTGTAGTGTTTTGATTTCTCTAAAATTGTTTTGTTCTTAGAATTTTCCTTGCATCTGAAGTGTTGACATTAGAGGGAGTGGGTTTCTGTTCACAAAAACAGTCATTCAAAAATCTTCCACAAAACATCCTCTGTGCTACTGTTTGCTGGTGGAATTCCTTTCTGAAGTGTCTGATGCAGTTTGTTCTCAGCCAGCATACTGAGCAAGTCTTGCCTCTATGAGTGAGTACATCGAGCACCGAGTATGTTTGCTGAAGCCCACACAAATGCCTGAGACTATTATTTATGTAGACTTACTTTATGAGCTTGTAAGCTCTCTTGTAGGCCCATATCTGGTCTCGTTTTGGAGAATCTCAGTTTAAAAATCACCTGTTCTTCACCATTGTGCTTCCTATTGGCCATGAAGCGTAGGTATGTTGGTGGCATGTATGGAAAAGTGCATATGGCTTTTTAGAGGGCTATCAACAACTCAGAAACTTCCTTCTAGAAGTTGTGTGATATGCTGGTCCCTCCCTCCTCACCAATATACCATACTTAAGGCAGATTTTTTAGACTGAACTGACATGAATTAAGACTTTTATCCAAACAATGAGAATCTCAGTTCTCGTACCTTCTACCATCCTCTGGCACAGCTCCAACGTTATTCCTGGGGTACTGTCATCTTTGAAAGATGGAAGTTTTTATATGATTGAGGAAATTAAATAATATTGCAGCCAAGTGATATCCCAATGTATACAGGACAGAATGTAAAATCAGGAGTTCTACAATTCTAGTCCAAACTCTTAAATGCTGTTTTTGAACAATATGGAGCAGGTTGCTTAATACTCACAGGGGGACTAACAGGTTTCAACTATTTGTAAAGTACTTTTAGATCTTCAAATGGAGTGTTCTAGGAAGATGAAGTTCTGTAGATGGAGCCAACTCAAAAGTCTTTTGTTTCAGTGAACCATAAAGCATGTATTTAGGTGATGATTTCATATCTTCCAAATGATAGTTTTTCATGTAATCATCATCATAACACTTTTCATAGAAGACTCTCAAAGTGGTTTCACAGACCTTCATAAGGTCTCATGCAATACTTACTCATGCTGTAAATATAACTACCTCTACTGTACACACAAGGAGAGAGGATCAGACAGATTGAATGTCACTCAGCAAGTCAGCTAAAGAGTTGAAGAAGAACCTGTTTCTCCCGATTCCAAATCCTGGTGGGTTTTTTGTTACTGAGCACAGACATGTTCATCTGGAACACCCTCACAAATACTCAAACCCCATGGGTATTCACTAAAGGCATTTCCTGCTTCTGGCCAGACCAGGAATGTAATCAGAAAGGTACTTAAGCATTTCCGGGGCTTCCAAATACAGATGAATAGCAAAATAAACAATATGAATGAAATGATCCAAATGTTTATTGTTTTCTTGTTAACAGGGACTACTAAATCCTGTAATTTGACTTCTTGCTTAGCAGAGGCTTTCAAATTATGTATCACATCTCAGTCTCAAATACCGAGTCCAAATAACAACCCTCGCAAATTTGTCCTGTGAGTATTGGAAAAACAGCCCTTGTTTGCACATGGATTCGTGTCTTCACCCTCTGATCTCTTCCTTGCAATAACCCTAGCCCTGCCACGTCCATGATGACCCTCCTACGACAATGACCTCAGCTTCCTCCACGTTCCCTGCAACGCTCCAAGGCTGAAACAGCATATGCTGGGAGTAACGCGGTGGTGCATGTATACTGCCTGAGCAGCTGGAGCACGGGCTGATTAACAAATGGGCTGCTGCCACACTGAATACGTAGCAGCTGAGTCGGACTTGCTTTGGCTCGCCCCCTCTGTGTCTGGCCGTGGACTGCCACAAAACTTGTAAGAACTTAATTTCCTTTGAGACTTACCACTTTTTCAGCTGTGGCAGAAATTGGCCAAGAGATCCTAAAGATATGGCAAGGAGGGAGGGGAAGAGAAAGACAAACAATTTAATTGAATAAGCGTTGTTTCCTTATGAAGCTTGGGCTAATAAGCTAAAATGGGTGCCAGGGGGAGAGAAAAAGAAAAACTCAAGATGTAGTTAAAGTCCAAAGCCCTTGCTGAAGCTCACAGAGAAGTTTAGCACAGATACAGACACAGATCTTTTAGAGCCTCTAGGCCAGTGTCTGGAATATGGAGAGAAAAGTGATGGATGTTTCAAGATTTAGCCAGCATAGACAGTAAAGAAGTTATGCTCCCTTTTAAATGCATAACCTGTGTGAGTTTACTGGATTAAAGTACTGGAAAGGATTAAAATGCCATCTTTTTTTTACTCCTAAGGATACATGGCATGTTTAAAATTTAAAGTGGACAAAATAAGAATGGGTATTCAGCATGGAATGACTCTAAATTGACCCATGCAACGAGATGGTGACCTCACAGGTCTTTTTCTTTCCTAGAGATTAAGTCATATCTGGTGGAAAATGCATCACAGGTGAATTAAGTGCTCATGTATTAGTAGCTTCATTGTATGACTCACTAATACTGAGTTAACCTTAATATAGGATTCTGAGGATGTTTAGCCAAGCATTTTTATTGATTCAGATTGTTCTGGTGCAGGCAGTACTTGAATATAATGGATGAACCCTGCACAAAATGTAGAAAAATCAAAGATTCAAGGCTGATGAGGTAATCAAGATGTATTAAGACAGACGCCACAGGAGCTGGACTAGTCACTCAGCCACTAGAGGGCAAAATCACGACATTGTAACCTTCACTGCAGGTCTCTTGCTGTCTTTGGAAGAGTGTAACCAGCAGTTGGTTTTTTACAACAGAAACTGGTTAAATGATCACTAAGCACTCCTCTAGCAGTGGTGGTAGTAATGAACATTTAGATTATTGTTTCTGTCAGATTGTGATATGCAAGCAGTTACTAGCAACTGTATGGAAAAAAGCCAACATTTTATTCCATGGAACCGTGAATAAAAGCTTCAGTCACCCAAGAGGTTTGGACGCTAAGGTTCACAGCACAAGCCTTTTCTACTCGAGATCTTCCATATCAGTAGAAGGCTGAGTATTTGTATCAGGAACTACGTTGGGAAAGTAATGAACATTTTGCTGCAAGGTTTCCTAATTTGATGATACCAGATCAGACCAGGAGACTCCTGAATGTTTCGACCAGTGCCAGATTCTGGAGAGGTCCAGAGTGTCATGTACAATCCCCCCCCTACCCAAGTCAGTCTTTGGCCTTCTATCATATTAAGTTTTTCTGTTCTTGTCTCCCCTGGTTCTTGCCCTCTCCTGCGCCTATGCCTGTTTATTATCAAGTATCTATTCTCTGCTCCCACTAAAACTCTCACTCCACTGTTCAGAGATCAGGGGTGGGTCAGCTTTGGTATGGACCTGAGACACTGTTTGGCATGAGAAAGAGCAGTATCCTGCCTGTGACAGTGGCCAGAAGCAGATGCCAGAGGAAGAGTTTAGTAGCAGGATAATCATAGAGTCACACTTGTCAGGAATACCCTCCCAGCTTCCAGCAATGTATGTCTCAGACTTCTCGAGTGAGAAAAGTTGTCTTTGTATGCAATATGCTTCAAAGGATTTGCCTTCTGTGAACAAGTCCACCCATCCCTTCAACCAGTGTAAACATCACTATTTACACGGCTGCTCCCATCATGTGCTCAAGAACACATGATCTGTGTCAGATGATGCTGAAAGCGATGACAGGTTGTTACTTCTCGGTGCCCAAGGAAATCGACTTCTGCATAGACAAGTAACCAGAATCCACAGCTATGGTCGCATAGTTGTGTCTTGTGGGTAACAGAATTACAGGACTGAACTCCTGCTTATGTTAAAATATAGTTTTTAAAAGCACCTGATTTTGATTTTGACTTTCCAGCGCTGGGAAATCTAACTTGTTCCTTGTCAGTGTTTCAGTGATTAATTACCCTTCACTGGGAAGCTGCATACATCTGCCTTTAGCATACAGTCACTGAATTTTGGAAGTACTTAAAACCTGTGATTGAGTCACCCCTTCACCTTCTTTTTTGACACTGAAATAGATTGAACATTTTCACTTTCAATCTAAACCATTCTTATTGGTCTTCTCTGAACCATCTCTTTTTCACCTTCTATTAAGGAATTAAGGAATTTGGATATCAGACTTGAGGAGCAGTTGGACTAGTACCAGAAAAACAAAGACATCTTTCTATATTCTCCTATTTATAAAACCAAGGCTTCCATTATCCTGTTGGCCACAGCACCACACCACCTGCTCATTTTCTTCTGACTGTATGTGATGACTCTCGAGGTTTTTGAGCTTTAACTTGTTAGAGCACAAATTCTCTCATCCTATAATCACTGTCTTTATTCTTTGGTGCATGTTTTTACATTTGGCTGTACAGAAATGCATATTACTTGGTATCGAGCTGTCTCAGATACTTTACATCACGACTTGTTACTTATGACTCCCTGTTGCTTACATCACTTGCAAACTTTGTAAGTGATGATTTTATGCTTTCCTTAGAGCCATTAATATCAATACAATATAGTGTAGAACTAATTGCTGTAGGACCCAGAAACACATTCTTTGATGATGACTTCTTATTTCCCTACTCTGTAACTGTCAGTTAGCTAGAGTTGGAACAGTTTAATATGTGCTGTGATGAGTCTGTATCATTCTGGCTTCTTAATTAAAATGCTGCAAGTTACCAAAACAAGTATTTTGCAGACCTACTTACCTTGATCAACTAAACTTGTAATGCCATTAAAGAAATCAAATTATTTTGGCAAGATTTATTTTCCACATTAATTTGCATTTGCTGTGTTACCATCCTTTAATTCTTTTTTAATCAAGTAATGTAGATAATGTCCCATTATATTACCCAGAATTCTTGTCAGGCTGGCAGGTCATAATTACCCTGGTCACCTTGTTTACCCTTTTAAAATATTGGTACAATATTTCATCCAGTCCTCTGGAACTTTAACAGTGTTCCAAGATTTATTGAAAATCAACATTAATGGTCTAAAGATACTCTGTGCCAGTGCTTTTAAAACTTTTGGATGCAAGTTACCTAGACCTGCTGATGCCCAACTTTATTAGCTTCTGTTTAACATCCTCCTCAGTGTCTGTTGTAATGGAATGTATTTCATCATCATCATATGATATTCGTACATCATTTGGCTCTTCCCCAAATGCAGACCAGAAATAGTTATTGAGCTCTTCTGCCTTTCCTACATTATTGTATTCCTACATTATTGTTAACCGCTCTACCATTTCCATCTAGCAAGAGACTGAAGCCATTACTAAGCTTCCTTTTTCCCCAAGTTTCTGCAAGTTTCACCAAGGATTAAAAAATCCTCTAATTTGTCCTTCACTCTGTTGTTCATCGATTAATCTTGCATCATTTTGAATCCTGTATCAATTGCCTGTAACTCCTAGCTCTCAATGCACATACGTTGTTACAGACAGACATCTTTGTATTGATCCTGTAACTCTCTGCTACCCCCTTCAACTAGGGCATCTCATAGCTTCCCCTCACCTTTCTAACTGTGGTCTTCTCACCCACTTCCCGGTTCCCTGCCTTGTGCAAATTGGAGTCTCCTCTTCTATATGCTCTTCTTCATGCCTCTTCCTTGGTAGCTTCTCATAAAGCGCTGGGTGAAGATGGTAAAAGACGGGAAGAGGTGGTAAACTCATTACCAAATGTCCATGCTATCATGTGGAGTACTAACATGACTCACTGGCATGAGGCTGATGTACGTGGAAGAGCTGAAGATACTTTTCGGAGAATTTGTAAGTCTGACACTTGCACTGAATGTGCCAAGCAGAAGGTCATGGTCCATGCCTTAGCCTTGCTGCGGCTTGGGACCAAAATTATTGATTTGGTTTGTATATAGTGTTTCTCACTATCCATACCCAAATGTTTCCTGTTTGGACGCTAGCAGAGGGAGCACATTGAGAACACAGGATGGGCAATCTCCCTGCTTTAAGCTCAGGTGCCTGGCACCACAACTGCCCGGAGCAACAACCTGAGTTTTGCTGAATTCCTGCTCCTCTAGATATACCTTCATTGGGAACAACTCATGTGGCATCCAAAATACATATAGATACCGAGAAGGGATGGGGTGTGAGACCATGTCCCGTCACCTTAACTCACAGAGATATTTCCCATTGCTCCTAACTCCTTTTTTGCATGCTTTCATGAGATGGCCTTCTTGCAAAACAGCCAATTATGATGTCCTTCAGGTAAAAACTCTTCAGCATTTGGTGAGAAAACATTGCAATGAATGGCTGCATGCAGAGGGATTAAAGTTGAACAAAGTTATGGTAGTGATATGCCTCTGTGAGACACAGGTAGATGGCAAGCCTATGCGCTTGCATGCATTTGGCCAGAGGCTACAAAGTGTTACATTTCTCACCCTTTAATTTATTTCCTCTTTGTTTGTCAGGCATATTGTGTGTTTAGCAGTCTGAGGTGTTTCATGAGAATTGTTTGGAGGATAGTAATTGTGTATTGGACTGATCTGGACTCCTCATCTGTGCTTTACGAGCATGACACCACTAATTGCTAAGAGATAGCAAGTTGGGGTTAACCGGGAACGCTTTATGGGAGAAAATAAATTCCATCTCCATTAACATGCTGCTACCAGCTATGATTTATTAGCATTTTTTTATCCCCTCAGCTCTTTGCCCATGGATTGATGATTCAGTTGATTGGGAGTATCTTGTATTTTTTGCTTGAAAAGCACATAGTTCTACCAGAATCAATGAATAAACATTAAGTGCTTCCCTTTCATTTCAAGTGGGATGGGCTGGTGCTCTTGGAGCAAGAAGGCCTAGATTTTATCACCGGGGCTCATTACACCGTATTCACTGCCGTACGGAGGAAGTTAATGGAGAAGCGTAACCTGCTGGAAAGCGATAGCCTGCAAGTGCGAGGACCTGAGAAGCGGGAATGGCGGTGCCACTGCATTAGCAGCCACCACACTCGCCTTTCCCTCCCTCTTACGGGTGACATGGCGCTCCGCCGCGGCTGGGAGGAGGCCAAAGCGCTGTCCGAAGGTGAGGGGACGGCGGCTCTTCCCCCTTCCCCCGGCGCGGGGGGAGCCGCTCCTGAGGGGGGGGAGCTGAGGCGAGGGGTTCCTGAGGCGGTGAGCGTTCGCGCGGGAAGGCTGAGGGCGCAGGCGGGGCGGGAGGCGTTGGTGAGGGGCGCTGCCCTCCGCTGAGCTGAGGGCGGTTGTGCGCGCTGTAGCCCGGTCCGGCAGCCCGGGGCTGGCCGCCCCCTCGGAGCCGCAAGTCACACGCGGGAAAGCGACATTTCCTCGAGTTCCCGAGTGCCTGCAGCCAGGCGGGGAAGGGTGTCCCGCTCCCGGCATGGGCGCCGCCGCGGCCGCCTCCTCTTAGAGAGAGAATCGGTGGTACTCCGGGCGCGTAGTTGTGGTTTGGCGTAACCTGTTCAGTTTGCCATCGCAGTTCTGAGACTGTTTCTGTGAGGAACGAGCGTGGGTTTTTTTTCCCTAATCCTGCTTTGCTGAAGTTAACGTGTCCTTAAGCGGACGGCTCCGTGTCTGCGCACCCATACACCCCTCAGGGCGGGCGTGCGCGGGCGTCTGTGGGTGTCCCACAGGAGAGGGCGTTCCTCTCCGATTCTGAAGGAACTCAATATGCAATGGCGAAATAAAATATGAACGGCTCCCAGCCGCCAATCCTTCTGCCTCCAGTGTGTAGGTGCCGTTGCAGCCGGCTGCGGGGCACGTCTCTCGGCCGAGGGCACACCAGTGCGCCGCGCAGTGCCCGGGTAGCGATGGTTGCCTCCCCGCGGCGTGGGCAGCGGCACGGCTGCGCCTCACGCAGCTCCTCCGCCGGGCTGCCTGCGGCTGGTTTGCGGCGCTCCCCCGGTGCCGCCCTCCGCCTGTGTGTGTGTGTGTGTGGTGGGGGGTGTGGGCGGGAGGCCCTGGCTGCCGGGCCGCGCGGGCTCGGTGGTGGCCCGCGGGCTTGGCGGGACCCCGCGGGAGCAGGGAGGGGGAGCGGGCAGGCTCCCTCCGCGGCGCGGCGGTGCGTCCCCCTGCGCCGGGTGACTCCTCCCGCTCTCCGCCCGTGACGCCCGGGCCGGTAGGCGGCCGGGCCGGAGGTGGCGGCGCGGCCTGCCCGGCCCCCCGCGCCGCGGGGCGGGGGTGCGGCAGGCTCCGCACTGCCTCCCCGGCGGTGCCGCAGTGCCGTGCGCTGCCTCTGGGGCCGGCCAGGGGGCGCTGGCTGCCGGTAGCTGCGGCGGCCTTGGCCGCGGAGCCAGCGAGCGAGCCGGGCTGGCAGGCGGCGAGGGCGGGCGCCGGCCTCTCCAGCGCTCGCGGGGTCTGCGGGGCCCGCCCGGGAGCGAGCGGCGGCGGCGGAGCGCGGCGCCGGGGGATCCCCCTCGCCATGCAGACCCGGCGGCGCCTGCTGCCTCCCGAGGTGAGTGAGCGGCGCCCAGCCCTCCGCCCCCAGGCCCGGGAGGCCGGGGTATCCCGCTCCCCAGGCCCCTGCCGCCCGGAGCGAGGCCCCGCGGGCGGGCGGGGAGGGCTCCGACGCCTCAGCAGAGCCGCCGTATCGCCGACACCGCCCCAGCCCAGGGCCTGGGGGCTCCGGGTGCCCCCTCAGCCCGCCGCCCTTGTGCCCAGCACGCCGCCAAGGGGGAAGGCAGCGATCGCCCCTCAGCCCTCAGCGGCTGGTCCTCCGAGCCCCCTCCCCGCCATTCCCCTCCGTCCCCGGGTGCCTGGACTGGCTGACCCCCTCGCCCGGCGCGGCCGGGCCACCTTTCCCCCCGCGCCGGCGATCCTGGAGAAGGGGAAAGAGCTCTTGCCGCCCTCCATCGGGGCTGCCCCCCCCCCCCCCCCTTCAGGGACCCCCGTGTGCCGCCGGTGCGGGGCAAGACGAGGCTGTTCCCCGGGCGGGCCGGCGGCCCCGGGCCGCGCCGTGCGCACGGGAGGCAGCGGGCAGCCTCGGCTCCCGGCCCGGAGAGGGGAGGATCCCTGTTTGCATCTCGTGCCCTTTTTATGGCCTGATCTCCGCTCCTTCCTCGGGCAGGGAATGTTACTTGCTCATCGCGATGTGTAACAAGTCACTCCTGCAATGGTGGTAGTGGTGGAGGGGGATGGGGTGAGCGGGCGGGATGCGTTTTATAACATCTCTAATTACGTGAAACTGTGGTCATGTCTCGCTCTAAGAATAACTGGCACTCTTGGCATGTCAGACTTTTCGCAGAGGTGGGTTACTTACTTGCTCATAAATGTTACGGTTAAATAGGTGCATATGATGGAGGGTGGCTGAAGAACTGTTTTTATCTTGTTAACCAGACTGAGAAACAAGTAGCAGATGGGAATTGATAGACTTTATGTTTTCGTGTTAACTATCTTGTTTATTTATAGACAAGATATTCCTGATTATTTTGTGACAGAGGTTTTTTGGAGGGTTTAATTTTTACGCATATTTTCATTCAGTTCAAATATTAGAAGTTGACTGAATTCCGGCAATCTTTTTATTAAGTGTGGTTGTATTGGATTAGAATTTCTGAATAACACTGCCCTCAATATTTTGGTCCAGCCTGAATCCAAAACTGGAAAGGGCCCTGTAGAAACAAGTAAAATAATAATGAAAAAGATGCTCCACTTGAATAAAAGCTTTTATTTTCTTTGGGCAGCATTTTACTGACTAGGCAATGTTTTAAAACATTGTAATTAACTTTTATTAGCAAATCATTTTTGATTGCGTGGAACGGATCCAGATTTTAGATATACCTTCAGTGGTTGAAACAACATCAAAATCCTTTGTTACTGCCTGAACCCAGTAGTGCATTTCTTTTTATAAAGTTATGGCATGTGATACAAAATGAGAACAGTCTCCTTGACCCAAGAGAGACAAAATTAAAAATCTCTTCAGAGGTTTGGGGAATCCGAAATGGAAGCTGAATAAGGCCCTAAAATCTCAAACAAGCTTCTCTCTAACTCAAGCCCTGATCTACACCTAACAAGTTACCATGTTCTGACACTTTGTGATTGATTCTCTAATTGTCCATTGCTTTATGGTGCCTTCTTTAGTGTGTGAAAAAGGAAGAAAAACACCCTAAAACTGCATTGCTGAGTCCTGATATTGGGTGTTATTTTTGTGTGTTAGCTTTGAGTCAGTTATTAGGCTAGGGATTAAATACTTTCAAGCGCACATTTCAGGATCTGAGGCCTGGGGCTAAGACTGAGACGAAATACAGTTTTTTTAGTTTGGCATAAAGTCTGACTGTGATTTTTCTCAGGAAACAAAGGTAGAGACTGAACAAAGATGCAGTATGAAAACTTGTGGCCAAAGAATGATAAGCTTTTAATGTCTGTTGTTGCCTGTCCACTAGCTGTGCCAACTTTAGCAGAAAATAGCTTGCTAGTTTTTGGGTTTACAGGCTGTCTATAAAAAATTACCTGGAAATTATTTTGCAAAAGGATTAGAGTGAAGTTTTGCTTTTGAATAAAAGTTGGCCCAAAAGAAATAGATTCTGGGAAGAAGTTGTTGTGTATTCATGTTTTGTTGATCAGAAAAATCTTTTTGATGCACTAAGCTGAGAATATTCCAAATAAAAGTGAGTTTCCTGACAGAAAATCAGATGAGGGATAATAGTTTCAGTGCACGGTTAGTCTGTGTGCTGATGAATCGGCGACCTTGTCCAGAACATTGTTGGAAGACACCAGTATATTCATAGACTACTTTGAAAGTTTTATATAAAAGCTACTGTTTATTTTTTTAATGTGATTGAGATTGAAGTCTCTAAAGAAATTGAAAGGTGACCTGTTTTAGAGCTCTATTTGTGATTCTTTATGAGACTTGAACTTTGAAATGAACAGAAATGTGAACTAACATGCTCAGTTTTCCCTCCTGTTGTTTTTGTGAAGCATTGAGAAATGTGTCTGTACAAGGATACTAAAAGTTTACAAAGCTTTTTGTATTGATAAGAAATATATAGTCAAGAGTAAATGGCTGAAAGTAAGTTAAAGTATTGAGGTTTAGTTGATAGAAACAGCTTTTACTTCTGTGTTGGCTTTAAGTGTTGGCTACATCTTGCAGCACTGGGAAAATTGCATCAATTAATGTAAATGGATGGGAAGTTTTAAAAGATACATCAAGGATCCGTCATTGACATAGTAGTTTCTACTTAATTTAAAATTCAGGATACATATTTGTACAAATTTATTTGACTAGCAACTAGAGCAAAACACGCTATATAGTTATCAAAAGAATAGCACACTTTGAAAAATAAGTGTGATAAAAGTAAATGACCATTATCATAATACATACAAATATGTATTTTATATATAAATAATAATAATTATGTATTTAATAGATACAAATGATTCTATTTTTACAGACAAATAAAGTACTTTCCTACTTATTGTTTAGTTGGCTGGGTTTCACTTAATTGAAACTAAAGCATAACACAATTTCTTTTAATTTATCTGTTAAGATTCTTTTTAGACATTGAACATTTGTAGATTTTAAGGTGCCCTGTTACATCTTAATGAGTGTAATTCTTGGCCAGTGTTTGTGGGAAGGAATGAGTGTGAGTGTCATACCTAGGGTATTAAACTACGTCATTCCTTTAAATGTTAGGTTCTAGAGAAAATTACAAGACGTTGCAGATCCCAGGACCTTTTCATTGCAATTAATGGAATACTGCACTCGGTGGTTTTGTCTTTGACATGTATTTGTTTCTTGAATGTGCTTTATGATGTTTCCTCCCTTTTGCATCATACACATGCAGAGTTTGGGATATTTAGGAATGATACTATTCAGACTGCCATAGCAGACGGGTGGAATAGGAAAAATATCTTTAAGGCGAGTTTATATGTATTTTTTCACTGAATCTTTCCAGTATTGTTTATTGCCGGAATATTACAACAGTAACTATATTGCTGTTATATTGCTAGAAGAGATGGGTAGAAATGTGTAGTATTGATACTTATTTTTCAGAAATAACGGCCCTCCAACTAGTACATCAGCATCAAATAGGCTGAAGGTGAATGGTAGAAGAAATCCATAAAGGGTCACTTAAACTATTTTAAAGGTTGTTACTGGAGAAATCTAATTAATTTAAAAACATGGGTTAAAGACAAACAGTGCATGGCCAGGAACTTATGGGTGACAACACTGGATAAATTGTTCCATCTGTATTCTTTCATCCAGATCTGTTCAAGTGGGAGTTGGCTTAAAGAAGCAGATCCAGTCAGTTGAATTTTACACAGGCATAGTTCTATTACAGTAAAAAAAAAGGCAAAAAAAAAAAAAGTGATAAACTGAAAAACAGGTGTGGGGTCACAATCTGTAGATTTTCTGTGTTTTAGAAAGTGTTTAGCTAGAGTGCTATCTGAATAGCTTGCGTGATATCTTCAGTCTAAGTATAAACTAAGGCAATAGTTGTCTTAGTTATGAAGGCCAGTGAGGAGAGAGCTTAAAGAAACTTTAATGTTGTTTTTCTTCTATGTAAAATTTGATAATTTGGAAATGTCAATATGTGGCAGTCTGAGCATATGTTACACTTTGAAGTTTTGGTGTCCATATGTTAAACTTTTCACATATTCTATCCCCAGTGTCCACTATGCATTAGGCAAATGAAAACATGGACTTCGGTGTTGGATTTCCACCTGCATTGGTTTTTCATTTGTCTCTATGTTCTTAAGTAGCAATTACTAACCTTCATACTGAATTATTTGCAGATAATGCTAATGGCTCTACCCTCTATATTCTGTCTCTATGTTGTACATAGAATATAAAAATATCTTTGTCTTGTTTGCTATATGTGTTAATACTGCTTATACCTCTGATATTTTGATGGCAACTGAAGCTACAAATCTAGCTTATGTGTCAGTGGGGTCACCATAGTATCAGTTGTTTAAGGGAATGCACTGAAGGTCCGGAAGCATTCTGGCATGCTCTGCTAGGATTGTCTAGGTTTTTCTATCAAGAATTGTATTGCATGCTACTAGTATATATTTTGCTTCTCTTTTCTGTACTTTTCCCCCCTCCTTTTAATATCAGCAGGAAGCTTGATGAATTTAAGAGATTGATTGCATAATGAAGTTGAGTAGGACTTTACAATTGGAAATGGTATTGCCAGTTAATAATTTTTCTTAAAATTGTTTTGTTGGTTTTCTGTTACTGGTTTCATTCCAACATAGTAACAAAGGTGGAAAGCATTCTAGTGGAAGCTTGAGGCATCAACTGATACTTCAGGTAGTGATGCTGAACCCTGGTTTAGGGTATGGCTTTGTATATAAAATAACACAGTAATGTGTCTTTGATAGTGTCTTCCTGTTTTTTGGCCTGGCTTGAGCTGAACGACATTCACAGTAGTAAGAAAAAAGCACTAAAGCCTTATGTAGAGAAAGCTGGAACTGTTTTTTTCTGCTATGAAAATACTTCTGCGTTGTAGATTTCAGTTTGGTAACTATTTTAGCTATTCTTCATTAGCAACAGAGGAATTAGGCATGATCAGAGGTGCTGGAAATGTTTTGAGCCTTTGCTTGTGTTGAGAAAATCCCTTGTCCAGTTAAGAGTTAGAAAAGAAATGCTATCTACCAAATTATGACTATACTTACTGGTAATGTTTCATTGTGAGTCTTACTTACTGAATTCTTCAATTTTGCCAAAGAGCAGTTGTGGGCCCGCATAAAAAGGCAAAATATTTAGTATATGTCTTAAGTTCAGTGCCTTTTTTTTGTTAGTGAAGTGGTAGCTGGGAGGAACCTGTCCTTCCCTCTTCCCAGTGTAGAAAGAATCCAGAGGTCATTTCCTATCAGGTGATAAGTTGAAATTAGGCCATACTTGTGTCAGAGATTCATGTGTGCTTTATCTATTACCCGCTTCCCTAGTAATACTTATAAGCCTTACTTCTGGATTCTTGCAATTTTAAAAATTACTGTAATAGGAAAGGTTTTATTTACTTCTATGATATACTGAAGCCTTTTTTTATAAATAATAGAACTCAATCTTTATACATGTGCTCTGAGTACAACATTTATATTTCACTCCAAGTTTAAAATTTTATTTCGGGAAGTAAGATGGGTGAAATACATTAGAAAATTCATATAAGATTATCAATGGAGGAACATACACTGGTACATTTTTCTAAAAAGTACAATGATGAACTTAAAAGGAGTTGGTAATGTTCAGTATAAGAAGCAGATCAAAGAGCTTTCTAAATTGCATAATAGCTTCTTTATCTGTGAATGACACTGACTATTAGAGGAGCTCCTCTGTTTCCAGATTCTGTTTTGTAGTGTCAAAACTCTGCTTTGAACTCGGCGTACGTGTTGACTTACCTGTTTGCACTCCAAGTGGGATCATGAAGATTGATTTAGGATAACTAAAATAAAGGCCAAGCCATTTGAAACTGTGAATTTATAGTGTATATAGTTGTTATAAATTCAAGAATTGGCAAATCATGTGAATATGCATAAAATTTATTGCTTGATTGGTTGGCCAGTCAGATTACTGGAAGTCTTTTCTTACATTTCTTTTAACCTGGACAATGAAACTGTTCCCTCATCTGTTTCATTTTCTTCTGCAACAGCTTTGATTTTTGTATCTTCCCTGCCCCCCCCCCCCCTCATTTTTTTGAATTGTTGGATTTTAAGAGGAAGGTTTAAGAATGGTATCATTAGCAGTAAAACATGGGGGCCGGTTTCTGGTGATCTAGATTCCTCTGGTCTGTGTTGCGCTCAGACCACATTCTGATCTTGGCTGTGCTGCACATCCAATATGTCTGAGGTAGACTTTGGTGGTCTGTGTGGGGGTGACTTAGGTAATCCCTGCCCCTGTCATCTGCTGACGATGCTTGGCAGAATTAAATTTGTATTCCCTCTTCAAGTTCTGCAGCTCTGAGCTTTGCATGTCAATTTAAACAAAATCAAATTAATTTTGTTTCTACACCAGATTGGGAAGTGCAGTGACTGAAGAGGTAGCACGTCTGCTTTTTCTGCAGGTGTTGTAGAGAAGGAAAGGCAAGTGGGCCTCAGTAATCTATCACAGAAGAGGGATAGATATCTGATGCTGATGATTTCTTAAATAAGCATGATATGAAAGAGAAGAGCGTATACCTTGGATCTCTGTGTGTGTCACTTCCACTAACTGTTGAATAGGGATAATGTTTACCCGTCTTTTTAGGACGTCACAGATCCAAGGAGCATGTTGCCTGATGTCATGCAAGACTGAGGACCGAGAACTGGGCTTGATTAAGCCGATGCTCAAAAGAGCTTAGCGGTTCTTGGATTGAGTCAGTGCAGTGGGCTGGTCCAGTGATAAAGGAGCTCCCATCGCTCTAGCTGAAACAGTGGGAATCTAAAGCCAGATCTGTTTCTGATGGTTAGGACTTATTTTCCACCCATAATTCTTTAGAATTTGTGGAAGATTGTATAAGTAGCAGGGAAATTCTTACAAGAGCTGGAGATGTAGGGAACTATGTTTTGTTTTGAATTAGAAGATGTGTTGAATGAGTTTTATAGTGTAAACTGAATCTGATGTTATATGTAGCCAAGTCCTTTGAGATACTTTATTGGTAAGCATGTCGTTTACCATCAGTGGAATGAAAGAAGCTTGTTTTTCTGTAGATTTAAATCCTTTTTGCCCCTTAGTATCTCTTCCCTTCCTTCACCGTCTGCAATAACTCCAGCTTTCTCACATAACACCATAATTCTGTTTTTTCCAGAGCTGTGTGGGTATTGATTGCCCAGCAGGTTGCTGCCAAAAATACATATAGCAGCTTGCTTTTCCTCGGAGGACAGTCATTTGGATTTGTTTTTTACTGTGCAGATACTAATTTTAATGAACTTTTTTTTTTTGAAAGATGAGCATAAAGAATAGTAAGTGAACAATATGATCCCATAATCTTCATTTCTGTAGGAGAACAGATTAAAGATAAAACAATTGAAAAGCAATAGTAACTGAACACTTACCAGTACCTAAGTCCTCTTCTTATTTGTGTTACTGAGACTGTGAATACTGAGTTTTCTTTGTAGCGTGGGGGAGACACAAGAGTTACATGGTTAAAATATACCCAGCAAACCAATCATGTCAATGTAATTTTTTATTCCCTATCTGCACTGTAATGCAGATAAATGAACATTTAATATGAATTGAGATCGCGTAAGAGGGAAGTTCCCTCTTTGTCTATTAATCTTTTTTCATTTATCTAGCAGTTTTTTTGAAATTGCATGTTCTTCTGTAATACTGTAGAAATACATGCTATAGCTTGCTCCTGAGACTTGTGTTTCATAGAGAAAGGCACGGGTATCTGATTTACACCCTTTTTGGGGTTTATACTTAAGTATATAGCTACAGTTTCTGTTTGCTGGCCAGTTTGATAGTTTAGCAGAGCATATTGGTTGTCATCATGTTACAAAGTTACATTGTGAGTGCTATATTGGTTAATTAAAAATGAGTATTTTAATGATCTCTTGTTTGGTGAACTTGAAAGATGTGCAAAGCCCACTTCTTAGGTTATGTTATTAACAGATTGCTTTAAATAGTATACATATTGAAACAGCCTCTTAACTGAAACATCACATTGGATTGATTGTAGGAATTTAATTTCTGTGTTTTTGTATAAATGATGAAGTCTGTATAAAACCCCAGTATAATTCATGCATTTCACAGTTCTTTCTTGATTCTTTTCTTTTATAAATGTAACTTTAAAAGGACATTACTTAAGTGTCAGTGTACCTATGTACTCTTGTGCTTTCAGGTAATTGTATTAGTGTACTGACATAATAGCCTCTATATTATATTTACCTTAGTTTTAGTTAACAAGTCACCTGTAAAATGCATTTTAACCTATTGCTGGAATTTGCACAGAGATTTTTTTTTTTTTCCTTTTTGTGTACTCCTGTAGAATGAACATGGATTTTATTCTGATGAGAATTAGAAATTGTTTCTTGAGACTCATGGGCAATAGGTACATATGTATATGTAGTGGTTTTGTTCCCTCATTTTTTTCCTATAATGCCCTTTGTGGTTATATTTTCTCTCTCTCTCTCTCTCTTTTTTTTTTTTTTTTTTCCATTAAGCTTCATTTCTGTACAGATGGCTTGTAGATGCAGTTGTACCTTCTACTTAGAGGAAATGTATAAATAGTGGCTCCTATGTAGTTAATGAAACTTGTCTTAACTAGAGGTTTCAAATACATAGATGCTTGAGGGAAGCAGGTAGCTGTGCTGATTCTGGATGTTGAACACCCAGTGTGTGTATGTGTCAAAAATTGTATTTCACAGTCTAAAAGGCTGAGGGTTTAAATGAATTCATGAAGGAGCCATGACGACAGTAAATAACTATGAGGATAGGTAGAAGGGAGGTTGACAGTTGCAATGATGTCTTATGATTTGACTGTTATTTCAGCCACTTTTTTTTTTTCTTTTTTGATAGCTGTTTTGTCTAAAGACTTTCATTTATGTTTGCAAAGTGGACACATGACCATTGCTGTTGGGTTTTTTCCCACCATTCCTAGAAGTGAGGAATAGTATCATGTGGTTAATAAGGTTATTTACAACTAGTTTATACCAGTGGATCTGAACAGTGATGTTGAAACATACGGGGTTTCTCAATTTTTTTGTCAGAGAAGGAAGAAAGCATGGGTAGGGAAAAAGAAAACAGATGCAGGAAGAAGTGAATGAGGAAGGAATGTGTTTGAGAGGGGAAAAGACGACTATCAGGTGAAGAAAAAACACAAGAGTATACTACAGTCTAAAAAGGAGAGGTAAAGAAAAGAGGTAGGGATTCGTGGTTGAGCAGAATCAACTGCTGTATCAGTGGACAAAAGAAGTGGCAGAGGTTTCTCAGTTTTGGACTATCTGAGAAATGTTGCCTGTGAGTTTAGGAGGATTTGGTGTTCCTATAGCTCTGTAAGATTTCCGAAAACTGTATTTTGACTTATTAATAATGAATGCTTTCAAATTTTTTTTTTTTTTTTAATCTGCTAAGCCTTTATTTCCTGTGACTGCCAACAGTGATACAGAATTATGGGCACTTAAGTTTTATAACTAGAACTTTTTGAGTCTTACATAAATTTTAAGTAAATGTCCTGGTTGGTATATTGCACCACTGGAACAATGGGAAAAAAAAAAAGCTTTACAGCAAATCCGGATGCGTGTTACTCACCGTTTCTGTTGGTTAGTGCTTAGTCCCTTCAGCACTGTTAAAAGCATGTTAATGGACCTCAGCATAAATAAGAATCATACTCAGAAAGAGCAGTTTTAGTACACACTGTTGCTGTGGATGTATTGAGTTGTATTGAGGGAGTTACTAGTTACAGATGACTTGAGATGTAATGCACTGTGAGCATCAGCAATGTAGTTAGATCATGATCACAAACATGGGAGTGAACTTTCTACATTTGACAAGACAACAGTGTTTCATAGTGTGTTAGTATTGTGTGTGTGTGTATAAGTTTAATCTTGGTGTGTTATGAATAGAAAGGTCAATACAAAAATGGGAATTAAAAGTTACTTCCTTTGAGGTAATTTCAGGTTGAAGGGAGTATGAGATAAAAATTTGTAGATCTCTGAATTTATTTTCAGGGATGCACAGTAATCCAGCTCTACATAACATAGGATTTGAGAAATAGTAACTGTTTGCTGTCTATAATAATGGTATTTCTTAAAAGCGTGTGTGTGTAAGATTTTAGAACACTGTTAATGTTACATAGCTATCAAATGAGTAAAAATGACCACAGCAGTGTTGGAAAGAGGTTGTATCCAAGTGTGCTGATATAGGTAGCTTTAGTAGCTGATTGACTGCTCTTCAGAAGAAACTGACTATAGACTTTCAGACTTCTTTTCTGTACAGATTGTCCTTTCTCTAAAGAGCAGCTGAGTGCATAAATTGTGTCGCTTCTAGCAGCTTCTCTCCCCAGTGGGTACAACTCAGAATTGATGGGCTAGTAAATGGTAGCAAAGCGGTTTCCCTCTTTGCCCGTTGTCCTTTTCATCTGTCCCATTCTGGTTGCGTGGCAATTCTTGCTTTTATTATCAGATTTTGCTCATGGCACCTGCAAATATCAGCCCCTCGTGGGTTTTATAAAAAGGGCAGTTCCTTGGCCGTTGCAGGCATTTAATTAGTGATTCTAGGGGACCTTAGTCAGTTTTTCCCTTGTTGCCCAAATCTAAGAAACATTGAAACAATGATCAGTATATTTGGGATTCATTCTTCTTTCTACCCTACATTAGAAAGAAGAAAAACTCATAAAGTGTTAGAATACAGGATTAATCCACTCAGAGATACATAGTGTGTGACTTCAAATAATTTTATTCTTCAAATCCGGTAAATGTTAACTTCTAATAGTCAAACCCCTGTTTCTCAAATACAGAAACATAAAAAGTCATCTCATAAACCTATTTATTCTGTTTTACTTTAGTTTGTATTTGAAGAAAGTTAAATAACAGCTGCAGTTCAGTATATTAAATGTAGTGATTTTTTTTAAAAAGCACATTGTTGCATTGATGACATTACATGGAATCCATGCACAAATTAAGAAACATGATTGCATATTAAATTTATGTTTAATACACTGTGCATTAATTTTTTTTTGTGGTTTACAATGTTTTAAACTTGGGAGTTGTATGAAACAAAGTGTTATAAAACATTAGATTTATAAACCAGTAGATTTTGAAGTGAGTTCTATGAGCATATGAGTAAGGTCAGGAAAGGATTTTCTCTTTTTTTCCGTCTGTATTCCTCTGGAAAAACTTGCATGGAAGGGCAGTACTGCAGTGTAAACCTATCTATTTGTTCTTCCAAAGAGCCGGGGATGGATACGTTTCAAGGCAGTGAAAAGTAGTTACGTAAGAAGGACTTGTGGTTCCTGTCTCCAGGTGCTGAGAGCCCTGCCTCTGCAGCGTGCTGAGAAAGTACGGGCTTTTTGGCAAGGCTGTTTTTTGTGTCAAGAAAATAAATCAATTTCTTTCTCCTTGAAATAGTAAAAAGGGTAGGAAATGGAATTTATTTTCTACTGTAAGCTGTTATAAAGCTGGTGTCCTTTTCAGTTGGGCTGCTTTCTCTTATTTACTGGAGGACAAAGGTTGATAACGCTGCTGTAATTTTTCTTGTTTCCCTGTTACTTTTGACTGCGATACGTTGTATGACGCTTCTTTGAAGTTGTTGCTCTTTTGACTGCCTTACTACTGCTCTGGCATGTGTGAATGTCTCCTTATGGAAACTTGGCTGGAGACAAAAGTGAAAATAATAGCTTTAAAATGGCATGGGGAAAAGTGAAGGGAAAAGATGCAAATATTAGTGGAGTAATTAGGGAGACTGTATTCTGCTTTGGGTGTTGTCCATCTCTATTTGTTCAGTTGATTGGAAAAAAAGACAAACCATTGCAACATTGAAATAGTTTATCTTTTGTCAGCATTCATGGGTAGTGAGGTGGTACGAAGTGTTGTATTGCACAGAAATAGCCTGCCATGCCCCAGTCTACTCTTTGGTTAATTTACATTGGGTAGTAGGAACATCAGTGAATTATGGGAAATAAAACCGAAGGGTATTTGGTCATCTTGAGCTTTTGGTGCAGGAAAAGGATTAGCAGCAACTGTGTCTTGTTTATATTTGTTACATTTCATCTCTTGCTGCTGTTTTTAGCATTTCTTATGAAATGGATTTATGGGGAGTTTTAATGGGATTTTCTAATCCTGAACTGTTTCTTAGGGTATTTTTGAAAAATTCTGTTGTTATTTGCTGAGTCTCCTTTAATAAATAAGATTTTAAAAAACAATTATTTTCTTTTTTTTTTTTTTTCTGCTTGCATTGCATGGCTGCTGGTATAATTTATTAATAGAACAATTTGTGTTGAAATGTTTAATTTGGGGGCTAATCTGAAGTCCTTGCCATTGCAGGCGTCTTCATGTGTGTGACAGATATTGCTACTGCTGTGTCACAAACATTTTGTAACACCCACCCTTCCTTTTATTTGGCACACACTAGGTAGAAGGAGCCCCGTACTTTGTCTTTGTACAAAATTAATAAATGTTTGAGAGTCAATGTTGTGTTCAGGAAAGATAACAGCAATGGAGAATGAAGCTTGCTTTCATTCAGTTAGTATGGACATACACTGTCCATGTAGATTGTGGGTGCCGTTGTGACAGCGTATCCTGAGACAGGTCTGGAGGACTGCCTTTGTGGGAGGAGCGTTCCTGCATAGTATTTAGTCTTTCTACTTACATTAATTCTTAAAAAATAATACAAACACACATTCATGTGAAACTTGACTGTAAGTTGCTGCTTCGTTTGAGAGAGGTCAAGAAGGAACCATTATGAAGTGACAAAATTGTTGGGTGCATGGTAAAGTACCATTATTCCAAGCGTTTCATCACTTGAATGAAGAAATGCCATCTTTTCCACTGGTGAAGATTTAGCTTCCAGATCAACTGATCAGATAAAATATTTCATATTGCATAACTGACGTGTGTCCTGAAACTTTCTACCTGTTTCCCCTCTTGCTTAAGTATGCTGTTTTCTATTAATGTAAACCCCTGCTAATTTCTTCTTGTAGTTTTCATTCTTGCAAAGTTGAGACCTGAATACATCCCCTGTCTAGTCTCTCTGAATCTCCCATCTGATAGTTCCAGAGCGTAGACAATCTAGGAAGTTAAGATACCAGCATTGAAATCTGGGTTTGCATTTAAGATAATGCCTAGTTCAACTAATCTAGCAATAATGAAATGCCTTAAAATGGCTGCAAATGTATTCCTGCCTACTCAAAGACATCTTCTCACTGGTACTACATTATAGAGGATCTGTAGTGTAGTTAAGAGCTGGATCCTTGCCAGTAGATGGAAGCATTTTTTAGCATCTCTTCATGCTTTGAGCTTTTTCTGCATTTTTTTAACATAGTATCAAAATTGCTTCTTTTTCAGTCTCTTCCCATGTATTATAAGCTATTCCAATTTGTGCTGGTTCAGATTACTTCCATTTGATGTTGTAAACATTTTTTACATTCTTTTTTGTGGAAGATATTTCTAATTTTATATTTTTAGAGCTCTTTTCTTCTATTCTTCATCCTCTCTTTATTCTGGGCACGTCTCTGCTTGTCAAATTTCTCTTCAATTTCTGTTTTGCTTTTGCAGTAATTGGCAGTCGCCCTCTTGGAGCTCCTGAGGGAAATCATACATGTAGGGTATAACCAAAGTAGCACCTGAGTGATACCACTGTAGGGCAGGAGACAGAAGAGTTCAGCCAACCATCAGCAGAAGAGATAAGAAACTGTGAAATGCTCAGAGTAAGCAAACTGGAACAGCAGAGACATTGGGCCTCCTTCATTTATAGTGATCTTAGGTCTCAGTAGGCACATAATTTTTAGGTGGAAGTGTATGTATTTTTTTCAAGTGTGATGGAGCCCTTTTTTACCAGTGTGTATGATTTGTGAAAAACCTAATAATCACTAGGTTATACATTGTTGTGAATATTCTTGACTCTCCTTTGTAGTTATTCTTTTTGTCCTTGATTTTTATTTTAATATAGTTCTTTTACATTAAATTCTTACTGGAAAATGAATTTGGCTCTTTTGTCAACTTGTTCATTTTTTCAGGAAATCCAACCTTGTAATTTACTTTTTAAAAATTGCTTTTTGTTTAAATATATTACATTCATATCTGTAAGCATGCTTTGATTTTTGCATTGATCTTTGTAAGGGGAAATGGCTGCTGAGAGTAAATGTTGAATTGTAAACAAAAAGCTCTAGGACCTCCAGGTAATATCTCTTCAAGGCTTTCTTTGGAGACTGGTAGCGATTGATTGGATCTGTGTTCTTCTGTGTTGAATGGTTACGGACAAAAAAGTTATTACCTGGGAAGAATGGAACAAGGAAAGTGGATCAGAATAAAAACAATGAATAATAAAGCTGTACTGTTGCCCTGAATATCACTTGCCTAGAAGGCTTGTTGGCTTAGAGCACTGGTAACAGCACAGCACGTTTCAGCTATAGGTTGCTAGGTCTGATCCATTTCTGATTGGTAAAGATTGAAGTTTGTGGTTAATGTATGACCAACTTGTTCATGTGAAATGTGTTGGATGGTCATGATGCAGTTGACAGGCCTCGTCATAAATCACAAACAGAATTGTCATTAATTGATCTATCTTTTCAAAGGCGTTGTGGAAACGGAACCATTTTCTTCCACCTACAGACCAGGAGGGGACATGGTAGTGGTACAGATAACCTTGCCCCACTGCCACATGTACTTCACATCCCTTTGAAAGAGCTCATAATTCTGAAGGCTTTCAGTGGAATTAATTTTTCCCTCACCTCCATTTATGCATGCATATAAAGCCTATCTGAAGAACCTTGTAATATAGTAATTTCTACTATTTGCCAAATATCCAAAATCCATCTTAGCTTATAGACTTAGAAATATAGATGGCATCAGAAGTTTTACTTGGCTACAGGAATGGTTCTGTTGGCATACAAAGCTGTGGGATTTTATTCTGAGTCTGGAAACAGTACTACTAAGAGTGTTACTGTTCAGTTCATTAGTTTCCTGGAATTATTACTGTAGCTTATTTCTGAAAAGAATAATAAACAACCCTGGGAAAATTGTAGTATAACACTGAATATCACTTTCATGCATGGAGAACTGATTTATTTTTTTTTTAAGCTGTGTTCATTTTGCTGGAGTTTCCAGATTTTTTTTTTCTAACATATGCTGCTGCTTCGTCAGAGCACTAATAAATATTTCAACTACCTAACAGGTCAAATACCAGAACCAGAAAACCTTAAAACATGAATTTAACTTAGCTCGCTCCTTGTTCTTTTTGCACTGTTCATCATAAACCAGTCTCTTTTTTCTTTGCTCATGGCTGTGTTGGATTTTTGAGCTATGTTGACTGTTAGGATGCAGCCTGTGAAAATGAGCACCTGATCTCTAGAAATGCTGTAGTTAGGAGAACAAGACAGTTTCTTCTGAAGCCTTTTTTATTTGCTTGGGTTCTCCCTGCTATTGAAGGTTGATGCCATTGTGGTTTTTGAGAGAAGCAGCCTTTAGGAAACGAAGGGAACCTAAGACTGTAGGGGGAATAATTTGAAGACAAAACCAGTTGTTTAGCTGTAACAAAATCAGTGGGAAGCTGATGAATACAGTTTACAGAATTCAGAAGGCTGTGAATTTTTGTTGAGTATCAAAGCTACTAGCTCTTTATTTTTGGAAGGCCTATTGTAGTGTAATATAATTAACTTCAGAGGCTAGTTTTATAAATTGTTACAGTCAAGGTCATCAGGAATACAAGGACAGTTGGAGTTGCTGCCTCATTCTGTGGGTTTACAGTTAAATGAAGAATAATGGTAGGTAGGTAGCAATGTGGGTTTTATTAGCAATTTTTTTCACCAGAATATTGGAGTGCTATAGTGGCATAGTGCATAGATCCCTGGATTTAAACCTGTAAGTGTAATCCAAATCATTTGAAGGCTTGCAGCATTTGCCAAATGTGCCCATGCTAGCTGTAGTCATGTGTTGAAAAAACATGGTTTGTGGCAGAATTACCAATCATAAAATACGTGTTTATATTTTCTTTCTAGGATCAAGTAGAACACACTGATTCAGCAGAACTGGCTGGTTGTGCTGCAGTCATCATGAGTAGGCACAGGGTCATTCGTTTCTTAACATATGTATAAGAGAAAAAGGTAAGAGGCAAGTTCTGCTCTAGAATATTATGGCTCAGGGATATGTACTTGAAATGCATGTATTTTTATGTATGCTTGTGGGTATATATTTATATACATACACCTCTCTATATGGATATATATCTTATATAGAATATGATGGAGTATTTTTAGCATTTTGTTGTTTTGGTTTTTATTGAGAGTAATTGCCTTGTTTTAGAGCAAAGATGTGTCTTATTTTGTTTGGGGAACAGCGGGAAGTGGGCAAAGTCTTCCTCAGTCTGTGCTGTAGGCAGATCTCATCAGTTAAAAATACAGCTATTGCTGAACTCTCTGAACAAACTGTTCATTACAGCTAAGGTGCTTGACTTCTTCCTCCTGGGGCAAATAATACAAAGATCACTAAAGGGAGCTGGAACAATATGTGGACTTGACCATTGTTTCTTGGGGTTGAAGGAAGTCCTTAGGAGCACTAGATCTAATAAATTAATCTGTCCAGGTGATATGTAATTCCATGTTGTCATGCTATGGGAAAATGACATTTTCTGGATGTCTGATTTTTATCAGGCTGAATGAGCAATGTTTGGTTTCAGTTTGATCATGCCCCTTGTGACTTTCATCTTAGGAGTCTTTCATATATATTTTCGATGAGGACTATAAGAAACTACTTTACTATTTTGTTTAGTAAGAGTTTACTGAAATGTCTAGGTTCACAGTTTCATATTGAAAGGGTAGTCTACACAGGACAGCATGATAAAAAGTCCTGAGATCTTATTCTGGTTCTTTACATACTCTCTGATTTTTAGGCCTTTGCTATGAGGCTAATAGTTGTATGTTGGTATTATTTCCTTTTGGTGCATTTTTTATTATAGTGTTTTAATGTGATTGTGTGCTGGTCATCCACTGTTAGAGTCAAGAAAATTAGAAAGACTTAAGACTGTCAGCTCCAGTGGTGAAAAAATCTTGAGGGTAATTTAGGATGTGCAGTGCAGAAGATCATGGGTTACATAATTCCTATCATAGAGACCAAAATAAATATGAGTCTTGCCGCTTTGCAGGTATAACAAAAGGTCTATCTCTTTGTATAGTTCATTTCCCAAGAAGAAGCTGGCATGTGGGATATCTGAGCTGTCTTGAGAGGCAATCTCCAAGGTTAATCCTGTTCAGAATACCATCTAA
Source organism: Harpia harpyja (assembly GCF_026419915.1). Classification (NCBI taxonomy): domain Eukaryota; kingdom Metazoa; phylum Chordata; class Aves; order Accipitriformes; family Accipitridae; genus Harpia; species Harpia harpyja. The sequence continues at coordinate 38,997,331 of NC_068950.1, forward strand.
TTTTAAGGAAGACTTTTCTGTCCTTTATTTTTGTCTCCTTCCCTCCCCACTAATCAATTAAAGTTTGTCTTATGTCTAAATGCTATGATGACTAGGATAGTAATTCTGGATACATATGGCACAGACATTCTGGTACAATGCACCTTTGTATTTAGACATTAGGGGAGGGTAGAATAAAACATAAATTCTTAAGTTTTAGAGATCTGTGATCCAACAGGAGCTTGAAAATAATCTGATTGACAGGCTGCATGTTTTCATTAGCTTTTTACCATGGAAGATGTGAGAGAACTCTGCAATGGGTAACAAGTGATCTTGGGTTCTGGGCTTACTGTACCAGTGGATGGTAGCCATTGTATTTTTCTTTTCTTTTTTTTTTTTTTTTGGATACAGAATTAAAATAAAAAAAAAAATTTACTATTTAATCCCCCCCCCGAATTAGTCTTTTCTGCCAAATCATTGCATGGAGGACTGTATTTTTGAAAAAAACATCTTATGCTTTTCACTGGGTTGGTGATTTATACCTCCTTTTCCTTGCACTGGCACAATATCCTCTTCTTCATATTGTTCATCCCAGTATATACTAATTTAGGAAGTGTCTCCTTTTGGGCAGCATACAGCTAAAATTGCCATTGAAATTTCTTCCTGATTTGCTTATGTTTTTATTCTTACTTTTCCAGAGTTTAAGTTGTGTGTTTGCTTGTCGGCTTCTCTCCATGCCATGGCTTGGAATAGTTGAGGAATGCTAAAGAGTTTCACAGCTATCAAAGATCCTTTAAAAATGTCATATTAACCTTTATACTAGGAGGAAGTTTGGGACTAGAATAATTCTAAAACTGTTCCAAACTTTTATAGTGGTACCTGTGAGTTACAATCAAAGTTTCCAAAGACCTGTAAAGGAATATGATTCTTTTTATTTATGTTGGATATTTCATAAAAATATTCAAAATAAAATTAAATTCTACCTGATTATTGTAGCATGCTGTGTTAGAGCATTTTGTGTTTTCTGTTTTGATCTTGGGTTGCTGGCTATGCAGAGTTGAAGTATTAGATCTTAAACTGGCAAAAATATGAGTTGCTGACAATGTATTGGTCAAGAAGCATTGCGGGTATCTGTCAGGAACATGATTACTCGTCCTCCTTTTCTGTCAGGAAAAGGGCAGTAAGGACTTTTGTGGGTTTGGCAGTGTGTTTTGCCCTTGGAGAGAAACTTCTGGGAAAGCTTGGGGAGGGTTGTTGTGTTCTTAATAATAATAATAATAATAATAATAATAATAATAATAATAATTTTAGATAGTAGACGTGAAGATTTGCAGCTGACCTTTTCTGAGAAATACCTACATGTGTAGACAATGAGACCTCATTTAGAGTGGCTGTCAGCTTAGTGATTATGAGTTTAAATATAAAAGATTCTCCTTGTATCCTGGTACATCAGTAAGTGAAATAACAGTAATGATGTAAAAGGTCTTTCCTCTCTTCAGTTTGGACTATGAGCATCCATCAGTCTGGATTTTGGCACATTGCATGTTTGTGCACCAGTATTTGAGCTTCGGAATTCATATGGTTACATGTATTTGTTTACACGTAGTTCTCTCTACTTAGAATTTTTAAAAATACAGAAAAAATCCCTCTGTCATATTGGAGCAAATTTAAACTCACAAATATTAGATATTTAATATTAGATAATATGGATGTTAATAAAATAATAATTTCACAGAGATGCTGTGAAGTATTAACCCTATTGATATTGTAAGGGGATAGGAACAAAATTCTAAGTCTTCTTTATAAGCCCTTGTTATTGTTAAACATGTGGTCTCCTAAGTCTGAATATTTGTGTTTTTCTAATGTTATAAAATCACACTTAATATATAATTTAAAAGCCAAACCCTGACTGAAATAAATAAAAATTATTATGTTATGAACTTCTAACACTGCTTGCTTTGGTTAGGCATATCTTGTTCCTGATTTGTATGACAATGAAAAAACAGCTAATATAGGACTAAATTTAGGAAATGTTATATTCTTAGGCTTATATTCTACTTACTCCAGTGTGCATAAATTTGAGTTAGTACTGAAGTAATTTTATCAGGCTTTCAGTCGGGTTTTAAAGTTGTATGAATGGTCAGGTCTGAGTTTTTCTAAGCATTTGAAAGTTATACAGAATCAAAATGCAGTCGTCCAAAGAGTTACTTAAAACCATGTTTTCAGCAACTATATAATCAGCATAGCATTCCTTCCCCATCAACTTGCTTGTCAGTAATTGTTATCTTCTCTAAAATAAGCAAAACAAAAAAAATCAATGCCTGTAGCCTATTTCTTTGGGGCCACCCATACTGCAGAGTGTGTGTTTATGTCCTAGTGAATGCCTTGCCCTTTTTGACTATGAAAGTGCATGGAGATCTGAGTGTGGTGGCTTCAGACAGCACAACAGTTTGACTCTTGAACACAAAAATTTTGTATGGCACTTTCCAGTCTTGCAGTGCTTTACTGACAAATACTCTTTGCATCATTGACCTTAGTAGTAGGACTTTGCCTAGGAATAATTAATCACATCTTTATCAATTGTTTGCTAGACTGGAATGTTATCATTATGATGTAAATTAAATACATTATAAATGGATGTGAAATTATATGATATTTTGTACAAAACAGTATTACTATAGTGAGTTAATTTTGGTTGATGTTTAGAACTCTGAATGGAAAAAAAAAATTTCAAGTGAAATATTCATTGGGACAGATTCAAAGTAGTTTTTCAATATTTGATATTTACCGAGCTGGTAAAGATGCTTCCTATTAAGGAGTTGAAATGAGGTGGAGATAAAGGTGCAAGAGAACCTCCAAACGCTTGCAGTTGGATGTAGTTTGAATGAATTTAGTATTTGTATGTCTAAGGAGAAGCATGTGCTTTTAAAATTATTTTGGTTTAATTGAAATGTGTGTAGTAAATGTAATTGTTTCAGTTAAAATGGTATTAAAGATTTTTAACACAATGACTTGGTAGGCAGACTGGATAACTCAGGAGGACCTTACAGTAGGTATCTAAGGGATCAAAGAGTACACTCTGTCACAGTTAGAGGTCAGAACCTGGCTTTTGGTAGAGAATGTAAAGTGTTGAGCTTTTTTAGACTTCTGAAATGCAACCTTTGATCAAGGTGGCCAGCTTTTCCATTGCTTATGTTATAATCTTTGCATCTTTGTATAGTAAATGATATGGCCAATCATCTATTTTCCTTGCAGAAGGAGTTAATCTGAAATCCCAGAACAGAGGACAAATCTGGGAGTTTGTAAGGTGACAAGTCTAGTTTATCTCTGAATTTCTTTGCAAAATGGTCTTTTTTTGGGTGATGCTTATTGCAATTTCTAAATTGCCGTTACACTAATTTTCTTTAAAACTGGCTTTTGTATACATCTTTAAAACATGATTTAATCTGATTATATCAAATAGCAATGTATTTATGTTGTAACATGATCATCTTTTAAAAATATCACGTGTCAAATTTGAGGTCAACCTTAAAAACTTGAACTCTGCATTTTGTGGTATTTTAATGCATGATCTTTTTGTACCAATAACCTAATCGTAGCTGTTGCCCACAATAAATACAACACAGTATTTAATGTAGTAATTGAAATAAAACTGGTTGATGTTTTCCTCAAATCCAGATACTATGGGAATAATGTTAAAGTAAAGTATAGTTTTAAATTGGAAACTTCCTCTGACGTGTTTCTTGTGTCTGTTGTATCTCTAGCGTAAAAGAGCAGGTTTTTAATTGAGCTGGAGTCTAGCTGTCAGGTCTAACACTGTTTCTTACTGCAAAACAAGGTTCTCACCCTCTCCTCCTCCATTTCCTTGTTTCACAACATTGAAAGCCAACTCTGAAGAGAATAAGGCTGTTCTGGATGATGTTCAGAGAACAGATCAAATCAAGGTCTCTCTTTATGGTATATAGGTTATGGCACACATTTCTCAGTGAAGATGTCTTTGCTGGTAGTGAATGTTTTTAAAAAATGAATCAAGGTCTCTTGTCGCTACAAGACTTTGGTACCAGGACAACCATATTCCTACTGTTAGGGTGAAACATTACGTATTATGTGAAGTTGTAGGAAGTTATTGAATGACTTAAGCTTGGTTTATTGTGTTTTGGGTTTTTTTTTCTTCCATTTCTCCCTTGTCATTTTCCTTTCTAGCCTGAGAGTATTGTCTTTTGATGAGACTATTTACTTCTGTGCATTTTGCTAGATTTCCAGTGCTTGCCTGTCAGGGAAACAGGGATTATTAAAGCAGGCATTTTAGAGCTAGCATGATTCAAGTAACACCCATTAAGTCCTTTAACAACTTCTACAAGTATGAATCTTTGAAGCATCTCTGGGAAATGAGGAGTGACACAGAATACTGCTAGCCTAGTATACATTAAAAAATCAGAAGCGCAGAGAGTTTAAACTACTTGTTCAAAGCCATATGAGCTAATTGCTGGTAGCATGGAACTGAAGGCCAGATCTTCAGATTGTTAGTTGGCCTTCTGGTTCTCTAGACTGCTATGTTCTGACTGGTGTTGGAGCAGTTTTGCTCTTACCATTATGGTGAGCCTGATGGTTAGACACATTAATGTGGGAGACTGGAGGTAATAAAATCCAAAGCAAGTTTGGGGAGGTTGTTAATCTGAATTAAGCAAGTTTAAGCACACAAATAATTTTTATTCCTGGAAAATACTTTTCATTTATGCATGTAATGTATGTAAAATTTGATTTACAAAGGACTTCTTTTCCCCTTAAATCAGGGCAATATGTAGTGGAACACTACTGACTGAAGGTTAAGTATCTGATTGTAATTTGTTCTCTGGCAGGTTCAGACAAGAATCTGGTGGTCTTTCCCTGACAAATGGAGAACTATTTCCAAGCAGAGGCGTATAACCTCGATAAGGTTTTAGATGAATTTGAGCAAAACGAAGGTGAGTCATTTTGAACAAGATAGTACATGCACGTTAGATGTATTCTACAGAGAACACCATTGAAGAGGGAGAGATCTGTGATACACTTTTTGGTTTTGAGTTGCAAATTAATCTCAGAACTTGCAAAAAACATCTGCTAATTTTGCATGGTGTGTCTTCAGTATTTGTTGGTAGCATTCTCTTCTGTTTCCATTCATCTTGTTTAGTTTTAAAAAATTTCTCACTCTTTTAATAGCAAATCTTCTGTACACTTTTTAAAGAAACGTTTTGTGGAGCTTAATCTTAGTGGCAATATTTTAATCATTTTTTTTAAACAAATCAGGCAAACCTTATTTTAGGCTTCTTTTGCAGTTTTGGGAGTCTCAAGCATAGAAATGTTTTATTAGGTCACATAAATCATATAATGAGAGTTATCATATTTGAAGTATTAAATTTTTTGCTTAGCCTAATTGCTACTTCTGTCCTGTCAAGGATGTTGAACATTTTATGGGAGTGGGAATCTTTCTAGGCATTTCTAGCTGTCTAAAGTATATTAATCAATAGTTTAAAGTTGCTTGTGCAAATTCAACCTGATACTAATTGGTGTAGCTCTAAACTTCTTGAGTTCCAGAAACATTATGCAATTACACTACTAATGGTTGATCAAGGATGTTAGTTATGGCAGAAGTGGTTTACTGTTGTGCCCATATTTGAACATCTCTACTTCTATATTTGGGGCATTCTAATGCAACAGAGTTAATAAAACCTGTAGCTTTAATATGACAGTAATTTCTCTTATTTAAACACTTTTTCAGATGCCGCTGTTTCACCTACACTATTGGGTGCAAAGTGGAATCAGATTCTAGATCCGCCTTCTCGTCGTCTGTCATTTAACCCGACCGTGGCCAATGTTAATGAAGCTACAACTCCTAATGAATGTCAACAGAGATTAAAGTCTTTCTCCTTGTCTCATTCAGTGACCACACCAACAGGAGGAGGGGATCACTGTGCTAATGGAAAGGATTTTAGCACGAGCCCGGAGACCCCAGTCATGTGGATTGATGATCAGGCAGCAGCAGACGATCAATTGATTAAAAGGAATAGTAATCGGGATGATCCGTGTAACACTGTGGAAACAGGAGAAAAGAAATGTGGAAATACAGCTTGCTTGCCAGAGGAGAAAAATGTATTAGTGGTAGCAGTCATGCATAACTGTGACAGAAGAACACTACAAAGTGGCGATTTGCTGGATTGTAAAAATTACAACAGTCAGTCCCTAATGGACACTATTAGCTTTACACTGGATAATGAAAACCGACAGAGTGATCAGTTTAGTGTTACTGTAAATGGATCCACGGAAAAAGATACAGATACAGAAAAGCAAGTAAATAGGCTGTGCACTGAAGATGACTCTATAAGTAATTTGATTAATGCTTCATCTGAAAGCCTGACTGTTGCATGCCCCTCCTCTCGATTAAAGGATGATTTTAATATGAGTAAAGATTCGCTGTTTTCAGAAGCTACAACTGCAGGGATTAATGCAGTGACTCTTTTACAGAGACCAGTTGATGGTAGCATTAAAATGCAAGAAAACTGTGTATCGGTTGAAAATTTTACTAGTAAAGCCATTCCTCAGAGAACGGATCTAGAAGCTAAAAACTCTTCTTCTGGTTCAAGTAATGGAAGCTTAGTTGTAGAACAGGAAACAACCCAACAGTTACAGTCTAGGCTACCTGGGCTCACCGAAACTTGTCAACCTAACATGGCTGGAAGTGGCAATTATAAGGAACGCATTGTAGAACATTTTGCCCCTGAGGATGTTAGTGCCACTGAAAGCGAAGCCATTGAATGTGGTAAAAATCTTGGCACAACGGAATTGCTCAGCATGGCAGAGTGTTACCCTGAGTCTCAGGAGATGACTAATTGGGAACTGACAAAGTTGAATGAGATGAGTAATAAGCAAACTCTGGGAGAGAATGAAAGACTTTTGCAGACGAAACAGCCTGATGATGCATGTAGTAATAGTAAAGAAGGTGGAGATGGGATGATGGAGGCAGGCATACACTTAAAAGGGACTGGTATAGATGAGCTTGAAGGGTCCAGTCTCTCTGATGTGATGGCTACATCAGCAAGCTCTCTGTCTAATGGTTGTGATTCCTATGGAATGCAGAACCCAGTTGTTACTCATGTTCCAAAGTCTTTACCTTCCAAGGAAGACTCAGTAACAGAGGAAAAGGAGATAGAGGAGAGCAAGTCAGAATGTTACACTAATGTTTATGAACAGAGAGGAAATGAGACCACAGAAGGGAGCGGTCTTATTTTAAACAGCACTGGTGACCACATAAAGAAAAATTATTTACATAATCTTTGTAGTCAGGTTTCATCCATGCAAGGGCAAACTTCACCAAAACCAGTGACTAATCTGCAATCTATCAGTGTTCCTTTTGGTGGTGCAAGACCTAAACAACCTACAAATCTTAAACTGCAGATTCCGAAGCCATTATCGGACCACTTACAAAATGACCTTGTTCCCCCAAATTGTGGAGGTAATAGTAAAAACAAAAATGTCTTTGGTAAAACACAGTTAGGGGATACAACAGATGCATTTTCTGGTGAAACGTCTTCAAATGCCTCTGTTACTGATACTAATGGGGAACATTTGGAAGAGTATGAATCTGGAGTCTCTAGTAGTCCGTGCCTTGCAGTAGCCCCAGATAGTCCAGATAATGATCTCAGAGCTGGTCAGTTTGGAGCTCCAGCCAGAAAGCCTTTTACGACTTTGGGTGAGGTGGCTCCAGTTTGGGTTCCAGATTCTCAAGCACCAAACTGTATGAAATGTGAGGCCAGATTTACATTCACCAAAAGAAGGCATCATTGCAGAGCTTGTGGGAAGGTAAGTTCGTATTTTGTGAGTAAGCTCAAAGCACGCTTTTTTTTCCTGTTACTGCAGAAGATGAAATCAGAGGACTTCCTCAGCCACTGGCTATAGTAACCTGTGATATCTCTGCCTAAAAAGCCGTGTTTGATTTGTGAAGGAAAAAAAGGAGTTTCTAAGCTCTAATCTATTTAGGGTTCTAATAGAGAATAACTAATTGTTATTTATAACTGAAAGAATTATTAGCCTGTATGAGCAGTGTATTTGTTGATTGCAATAATCAACATCATTGGATTCATGTCGAACTGTGATAAAATGGCTAAGAGCAGGAAACTAGTTTGCAGAAATTACTGCGTCAATAATCCCATTAAAGATACTGAAACATATTGATGTGAATTGGAAGCGTGCTGTTGAATTGCTGGTGTTCCTGCTGGTTTAGATTGCTGATCCGCTCTTGTTCTTTTAAGTCTCATTTACTAACTTTTCTCATAGTGCTTACGATATTTTAAAGAACATACATTTGCTCCTGGGAAAAAATATAGTAAATTATCTGTAGCCTGATGTATGTATACATGGTGAGAAATTTTGTAATGAAGACAACTAAAACATAATTTCTGCATCATTTTGTGTTGTGTAAGAAATGTTTTATTGTTGACTTTTTTGAAGTTATATATATGTGCCATCTAGGTCAACACAGATTCTTATGTGGCCAGTTTATGGTAAATGATTAGCTTGTAAAGTATTTCCAAATATCTTGTTACTGAAATACAAGTCAGTGGCACCTGGGGAGTAGGAACTTAGGAAAAAGTATGATGATTCAAAAGCAGTAAACTAACACTCTTGTCAAGTAGATATTAATGAATATTTTTAAGATGAAAAGAAATACTAAAACCCACTAAAAACTAGAGTAAAAGTAACTTTGTTTCACTTAAGCCCCATCCAAAGGTTTCTGAAGTTGATTTTCTGAAAGACTTCCTGACTGCTATAGGCGATATCCTTTGCTACCAGAAGAGTGCAGGGAAGCAGAATGACCTGAACAAAGGACCTAAAAGAAGCAAATATATCTGGAAATCTCAAACCCTTATGCCACCTGTTTCTGGAAGCAGTATAGCAGAAAACCGAGGCTTGCTCCTCTGTAATGGACTACGTACATGTCCCATTAGTCCCTTCAGTAACCAAAATGCATAGCACCCAGTCTCTTCACTGCAACACCAGATAAATAGATTTTATTAAAATTTGATTTTGAGACATGCTGAAATATCTTTCCCAGGACACTTTTAAAAGCTAAGCAGATGTTCATTGTGCACTGGTCCAGGACTTCCAGTTGCTTGCTTCTGCCCATCCTCTTGCAGGTTGGTTGCAGTGGAAGTCCTGATGTGGAGCTAGTAACCACAGGCGATGAATAAGCATCATATGAGGTACATGCCTACTTTTTGTGTACCTTTCGGTTAATATCAAAGGGCTCAATCTTTTTCTCATTGTAGTTAAGGAGAATCTGTAAGGCACGTAAGTTAAAGGAATGTCCATTGTTTTAGCTTTGATACATTAACTTATACTGTCAGTTACGTAGGTCATTCTTTTGTTTTTTATGAGTTTAACAAATATGACTACAATTTTCATTTACAGTAATGTTTTCTACTTATTTTTGTGTTTTAAACAAGTTCGTTGCTTAGATTTAATTGCTTTCCTGTAATGACTGATGTGCTGAATTGCACAAATGAGAAGGCAGAAAATGAAAGTATGTATAAACGAAATGGATAAAACATGCACAGATAGAGCAAGGCCAAAAAATGTAGTGTGGTTTTTTGGTGGGGTTTTTTTTGTTTTTTTTTTTGTTTGTTTTTTAAACTACTGAAGACAAGCCTTGAGAAGACCAACCAGCATTGTTTTGGGTGATATGTGGGGAATGGATAAAATAAAAGGTCCCTCTGCTCTGTAGACAAACTTGTTTCTCAGATGTGAAGAATACATCACATATTAGTATTTAGTATTCTCAGAGTGTTAGAATAATCCTCAGAATGGCTTGTTTCTAGAAGCTTTTGTTAGCTAATGTTGTCTGAGCCAAATTTGCACATGTGCAGTCAAAAGATGTGGCAGAAAATTCTGTTATTTCATGCCTTCATATGTTATTTTCTCTAAAAAAAAAAAAAGCACTCATTAATAAATGCTAAGAATCAGTATAGGTCAAATAATACTTAGCACTTACTGCAAATTGCTTTACAACACTTAATTCCTGTAATGATTCTGGGACGAAAGAGACCAAAGGCTTTGACAGGCAAGCTCTGATGAATCTAGCTGTAGTGGCTTTAGATATAGGTATTCTCAGCTGTCTACTCTTGCTTTCTGGTTAAGATAACCAACCCCAAAGCAAGTCATGTTGACCATGTGCCTGTGGTATAGCTAACTACTGAATCACAGTGATGCTTCAACTGTTTCTATTAAATGTATGAATCTCACTTAAAGAACTGGGGAGATAGTGTCTTCAGCTCTTGCAATTAATTGTGTCTAGGGGAAGTCATGGGACTGAATATTTTTGAACACAAGCTCTAGCACAATAGTTTCTTTTTAAGCTTTATTAGCATCATGACAAATCATTGTAGTGGGGTGAATGTATCTGTTTCATTTGGGAATGAAAATTGCATTTAAAAATAGTTGAGTGGCACCTGGGAAGTCTGTCTCAGTTTTTAATTTCAGGATAATAATTGCAAAATTAATGGAAGTTATGAACCTCAGAGGAGTGGTAGAAAGTAATACAGTAAATTTTGAATTAAAATTAAGAACCTGAAGAATATATCTGAACACATTCATAAATTTTGTCTTATGTATTTATGTATTTTCTATTGTTGGAGGAAACAATCATCCTTGATATGAAAACCAGAAAATTTGTATGTCATCTGTTTACTGACAACCAAACCGATATTTTTCCCACTAAAATACAAAAAAATCACCAACCCCCCTAGCAACTAATGCATTAACAACTCCCAGTGAACCTGCAAATCCTACTAACATAAAAACTTGCTTTGACACTGCTACGTTATTTTTTTATAGCATGATATGCTGAGATAATGACTTGGCAATTGTTAACAACAAGACTGAATTGTCAGTTTTGCAGGATTGTGTTCTTCCTCTGCATTACTACTGTTAGAAGGCTGATGCAGCCTAAGAGAGGAGGTGTAGATGTTCTGTCATTGCTTCTATTTTCTCTTTTAAGATTTAAATCGTTGCACTTGGGAGCTTTGCTGAATGCACAATGTGGTGTTTGATAAAGGGTCCCAAATTAGATATTAATTTGTGTTGGTCCTTCATTTATGGTTGAAGACATTGATTTTTCCATGTTCAATACTGAACTTTTGACTGGAAGTTTCTCCCAGAGAACTGAAATGATGTCAAATGTCTCTAAAATATGCTGTGATGTTGTTATTAATATTCCCTAGAATGCTTGTAAATTGGGTTAAGGTGTAAATGCAGAAATTTTTAAAGTACATTTGCTTTTTTTTTTAAAAAAAGGTTTTCACATATGTGGAAGGGTTTTTATTTTTTGCATGAAAATGGCAGTGTATACACACTTATATTTTGTTTCTGAAATGTTTAAGTTGACAAAATTAGGAAACATTAAAACTGGTTGAAATGAGACAGGGTGAGCTCTTCTTTCTTCACATTCGATTTTCAGCTCTCGTGGTGAACTCAGAGCTTATTTTATATGTGCTTATTTTAAACTTGCCACTAAAAGACTGCAAAAGTAACAGGCTGCAAAGTAGTTGTAATTTGGTGTGATATTTAACTTGGTTGAAATTTAGTTAGGCTTACATATATTTGCATATGAGAATCCTGTGTGGTTTCTTGTCTATATTACAGAAATACTGCTGTTGAAGTGATGATGGAATAATTTTTTGTATTAAGAAAGCATTGCAGATCATAGTAATGAATAGTGAATTGTAGATATAATATCCACCCGTAATTAAAATTTGAAATTCTCTCTTGATATCTGAACTTGTTTGTTAGGTAGCTGCTGCTGTTTCTAGATTTCCTGAGTGTGACATTACCTTTCTGCATGAAATAGGTGTTCATCAGTATCTTCACGTCACCTGAAAAATAACCCCGAGGAAATACTGTTCTTTTAAATAAAGAAAATATTGTTATTTAAAACAAATAAGAAATCATTAGGGCACCCTGATTTGCCTGTTCTGCAGGATTTTGAGATTGCAATTGCTATTGTAGGATCATATCTGCATGCAAGTGTTTGTTTTGGTGCACAAGCCATGCTCATGTTTTATGGTTTTGCTTGTCTGGAGGAAGCCTCAAGACTGTTTCCTGCCCAGGACTGGGGAGTTGTTAGAGCTGGTTCAGGTGAGAAGCGCTAGCAATGCAACTGCATCTCCACATCAGGTTGTCCTCACGGGGATTTTGCACCTGGTCCCCCCTTAGCAGCCAGTGTGCGTAAAATGCAGTTCCTGATTTCTCTCTAGTGTTGTGATGGCATAGCATTTGTAATCATGTAAATATGAGCTTTTTAAAAATTAAAAATAATTCTTTATTATAATTGTAATTTATTAACCCATTGTAATTTATGCCAATCATATTTTAAAAACACCACAGTGCAGTATCAAGAGGACAACGTGCATTTATGTGTTCCACATAATACTGCTTCATCAGGATTAGTAGGAAAGGCACCCTGGGCAGGTATTAGTCACTGTGGCTTTAATGGGGAAAATACTGATAATTTACCTCCTTATTTTGCATGTCTAGAGCTTTACAGATATTCTCTTGTCCGAATTCATCAGCTCATAACACATTTTTGAGCAACACTGAAGTTGTTTCCCCTTTGGTTCCAGGTTTTTTGTGCAGCATGCTGTAGCCTGAAGTGCAAGTTGCTGTACATGGATCGAAAGGAAGCTAGAGTGTGTGTAATCTGCCATTCAGTACTAATGAATGGTAAGTGGAAAGAGAATCTGAGATGCAGCACTTCACTGGCTTTGTGTTGAGTTGCAGTGATGCTATTTAAAAAAAAAATCAAAATACTTTATTTGTATGGGTAAGTATTCTCAAACAGCAAAGGCCCTTGAGAGATCAGTGTGGAATCCCCGTGGAGCATGGGGATTCCCAAACTAAATACGATTAACAAAAGGCAAAAGCTGGTAAGGTTGCAACGAGTTTGAAAGCTTTCATTTGTGAGTGCTATACCAGGATTGCAGAAACTGTGATTTTTGGTGGGTTTTTTGTTTTTAATTCAGGACCCTACTCTCTGTCCTTTGATGCCTGAGTAGATAACCTGTTACACTTTTGTATGGGATGCCAAAGAGAAGAGTAATGCAGTTGTGCCTCGTCTAGATATGTGCTATAGGAAATTGGGAAAGTAGTATTTATCCACAAATTAATCCAACTCTTCTTCCTTCTTAACTCCTTGGTGCTAGAGTAGGAGGTCTTGTCTAAAAACTTGTTCACAAAGGTGGACAACTGAGTTTGGATTATTGCTTTGGGCACATTACTGGAGAGTCTGTCAAACCCAGGATGGTGCTGTGGCTAAAAGCCTGATGTGAACATGGGACATATGAGAGAGGTCACAAGTAGTTATGAAGTTAACAAGTAGAACAAACAAGAAGTTGTATTACCTCTGCTTGATGTAAGGAAAACTGTGTTTGGTTTTGACCAAAGGGCCATGGAATCTATTTTGTATTTTGTCCTTTATAGTATTAACACTTCTCATATGTGGTCTAAATATGGGCAAACACAGAGTATTCTTCCAGCTGTATCTTGAGACCTCTGAAAATTTCAAGAACTTCCCGCTCCAGCGGTTACCTTTGGGTGATTACGCTGTCCAATTGACTTACGTCCATGACGCTGAGACAGCTGTTGCTGAAAGACTCGATGTTCAGTTTTTATATCTTGAATTGGGAAGGTAGAAAAATTGGATTAGATTGAGAGAGGATCCATGTGAGTGCTTAAATCATCAGATAACCTGTATCATCATGAGAAATACTAGGCGCTCTGTCTTTGGTTTATTAATGGAAAGGTGAATAGGTGACTTGATCTCGGGGTATAAATATATATCTGGATAACTGAAACTTGATGACAGAAGTTACTTCAATTGTAGAGGAAGGTCTGACAGGTGCACTCTTACATGTAGTAGGTAGAATGAGAAGTCAGACAAATTCAGGTTCTAAATGCAAATTTTTAACCATTAGGATAACTAACTATCCTGAAAATTATTGAACAGTTACCATGGAATCTCCATTGCTGCAAATGTTTAGTCAAACTTTGGAGACTTTGATAAAAGATTGCTGCTGTAGTTTCAGCCAAGAATTAGTTAGAAAAATTCTATTTTATGTTAGCATTCAGACAAGGTAATTTTGGTGGTATCTTTACATGTTACTGTATAGTAGATTATTTGGGCTGCTGTTTTCAGAAAGATCTGTGAATTTGTTGAGCATCTAACTATGCTTAGAAGCTCATAGCTTTATTTTTTTCTCCAAAGAAGTTCCATATTATGCAGGTTCAGTTGAAAGTAACTGACTGCTTAGTCTTGAGATGAGCATCCAAAATTAGTAGATAATTTCTGTTATTAAACAGGAATAATTTTTTTCTGTTTCAAAAAGTTTAAAGATTAATCAGTGTGCAGTGGTAGGTTTTAATTATTAATAATTCTTTACTGTAGGCCAGATGTGTAAGGTGACAGGATATTGTAGGTTGTAATATCTAGAAATTAAAACCGAGCCCTGATGATGACATTGGAGGTGTGCTAAAATGTTACATTTTGAGATGGAGAAATTAACACATTTAAAGGTGTACAAGAACAAGGAATTACACATACACCTGGCAAAAGACAGCTGGCTCCTTTTGGTGGTGAGTAGGATTTGTTTTCATCTGGGGGAAGGGAAGAATCTGAAAATATTTCAGTTGAAACCAGAAGTGTTCTTGTAAAAAGGCATAATAAAATTGATCATATTATAATGATTTCCTTTTAAAAGCCTTTCTGTCCTGTTGCCAGGACGGATACGCATTAATGGCAGCGAACAGTGACACCACTGCTTGGTTTATTTCAGGGGGAGTGCTGTCTGCATGCTTAGGTGTACTTGCCCAGGGCTATCTCTCTGTTTCTATCCGGGCTGCAGTGCTTTGTGATGATGCTTTTGGTTACTGGTTAGTTAACCTGTAGCCTGATCGTATCTGATCACTCCTGATACTTGCACTTTCTTTGTCAGTACAGGTGGTGGTTTTTTCCCACTCAGTGCAGCAGGTTAAGCATTGGTCTTTGCACAGTCTTGGAACCAGGGGTAGGAATCACACTTTAAAAGTAGTTATTTGATTTGGTTGCTCAGAATCTGGATTATGTTTCACTGGGGTGTGGGGAGAGGGTTGTATGTTTTCTGACACTTTTCCATAGCCAGGCTATGCGTTTAATTGTATTTTCAATTGGTAGATATGCTGAGTTGGCAGTTCGCTTGAGTTAGCGAGGGCTTTAAAAATGTTCTTTTACCATGCTATGACTTTTCTAGTAAAGGCATGCTAGAGATGTAACTTTTCTTTGTGCTTTTTTAACACTTCCTTCTTTCAGGACCTATAGTCTAAATGAATACAGAATTGCTGTTAAAAAAATACTTCAATTTAATTAATCTTCTCAGATGGAAATGTCAATACCTTTTCCATTGGCAGGCATTTCACTCTGTTGGTTTTGCAGGTTGATGGGAGGAAGTAGGAGGCATTTATGTTCTGTTGTGTTCTGTTTGGGTTGTTTTGGTCTTGTTATTTTCACCTAGGTTTTCTGACAATTCATAGCCAAAGGAACCCAAACATGTACGTGATTTATTCAGGCTTTATAGCTGCTCTGAGAGCTTAGGTGGCAGGATATTTATGCCTGACTAGAGGAATGCATTTATTTGTAACATAGTAATATGGCTGAAGGTGCAAGCACACATAAGAATTTTCTGGTACCTTGCATAGCTACAAGCCTGCCTTACAGATGAAAAAGTAGTAGTACTGTGGAGATACAGTCTGTTTCGCTAGGTAGAGAAGAGATTTCCTTGCGATGGATCTTGTTGACAAAGAAGTTTTATGTGTTACTGTTTGGGCAATTGAATTAAGGCTGAAGTCATGCCTTCAGAATTAATAGCATAAGGGGTTTTTTATAGTCATGAATATCAGTTGTTGATCTGTACTGATCTGCCCTGGATATAAAGAAATGCAAGGTATTTTTTCTCATGTACAAAAGATAAATCTGCTCAAGTGTCCTGTAGGTTATAAAACATTTGTAATAGGAATGTCCATCTGTCCATACAGTGTGATAAATATACATATATGTAAGAATTGAGTGTTTTCAGTTAAATCTTTGAAGAGGAAACAAAACGAAGCATGAGGAACTAAGCATCATTCAGGTCAAAGTGTATTGTTACAATTTTCAGAAAATATTTCTATATGAACTGATATTTTTATTGCACAGGACCAGTGCTGTTTCTCCTCCTGTTATGGATTTTCTTGCTTAATTACAGTCTCCTGGGCTTTTAAAGAAAGGAGGAGGGATGGTCTTTGGAAGGTGGCAGGGTCCATACCTACTGTAGCTGGGAAATAACACAGTGTTTTGGACTGTTAGATACCTTCCTCTGTGTTCATATTTCTTATCCTTTGTTTGCTTTAGCTCAAGCCTGGGAGAACATGATGAGTGCCTCAAGCCAGAGTCCTAACCCTAACAATCCCGCTGAATACTGTTCTACTATCCCTCCTTTGCAGCAGGCTCAGGCCTCCGGTGCCCTGAGCTCTCCACCTCCCACTGTCATGGTACCTGTGGGAGTTTTAAAGCATCCTGGAGCAGAAGGTAAGAGTACTTCTTTTTTCTTTCAGTTTACCTGTAGTAAGAATTCAGAAAGAATATCTGCACTTCATCCATTCCAAATATGCTAGCTAATGCCAGTGGTGATATTCCTGCCCTCAGTAGGGACAGGAGGTTTTTAAGAACAAGTAAACTATTCTCAGCAGATGTGTTTATACATGGTGCTGCTACAGGGAATGCACTAGATGGTGTCTTAAGTCCCTTCCAGTCCACATTTCTCTATTTATTATTTTTTTCCATTTTTCTGTTCTGTACTCAAATTTTCCAGTCAATGTTGCTGTGAGATCTTAAATCCTATTTTTTTTTTGTTCTCTCTAGTGGCTCAACCTAGAGAACAAAGGCGTGTTTGGTTTGCTGATGGGATATTACCCAATGGAGAAGTTGCCGATGCAGCAAAACTGACAGTGGCTGGGACAACTTCCACAGGAACCTTAGCAGTGTCGCATGATCCATCGAAGCCTGTGACCAACAACACTTTATCAGCAGAAGTAAGGAACTGTTACACTATTCACCACTCAAAATACTATGCTTGCTTTGGTCATGAATAGTATATTAGCTTCTGTGGTGATTTTGGTAAGACATCTCGGAAATCTGTTGAGGCTTGTCTTGGTGTGTTGTATAGCAAGTGTCCTCACTTATTTTAATGTTTTCAGAGTGCTGAAACAGCCATATAGTTTGAACTGAAATGAACTATTATGGGGCAGAGCATTGAGCAATGTTTGAAGTCTGTGTGCTAGGTGGCTTCCAAGAGTTTGGCTGTACAGCCTGTGTATGAAGGATATTTGTGTAATGCATGTTTTTAAAAAGCTGAGCCATGGTCAGTAAGGAGTTTGAAACAATAAGATTGTCACAGCATGAAGCAGAAAAATACTTTGTTTGACACTTCTCATAAAATTATGTGTGCAGGTGTTGTGGTTTAACCCAAGCCAGCAACTAAGCCCCATACAGCCGCTCTCTCACTTCTCCCCCCTCACAGTGGGATGGGGGAGAGAATCGGAGAAAAAAAGTAAAACTCGTGGGTTGAGATAAGAACAGTTTAATAGCTAAACTAAACTAAAATATAACAACAACAATGGTAATGAAAAGGAATATAACAAAAATAGAGAAATTAGACCCAAGAGAAGAAAAATGATGCACATTGCAATTGCTCACCACCTGCTGACCGGTGCTCAAGCAGTGATACGCCACTCCCAGCCAACTCCCCCCAGTTTATATACTGAGCATGACATTCTATGGTATGGAATATCCCTTGGGCTAGTTCGAGTCAGCTGTCTTGGCTCTGCTTCCTCCCAGCTTCTTGTACACCTGCTTGCTGGCAGAGCATGAGAAACTGAAAAATCCTTAATTTAGGATAAGCGCTACTTAGCAACAACTAAAACATCAGTGTGTTATCAACATTATTCTCACACTAAATTCAAAACACACTGTACCAGTTAGTAGGAAGAAAATTAACTCTATCCCAGCTGAAACCAGGACAGCAGGAAAGTGCAGATATAATCTCATAATGTTAAGTTCACCATACCCCATGTGAGTGGAATTGAGACTTTGCAAAAAGTTCAGATGGGCATAGGTGCATTGAGATTTTGTAAAGAAACGAGTATGTGTGGTGCTAGAGAAGGGAGATGCAGTCTCTGTCTAAGCAGGCTTTTTAGTAATAGATCACATACAGGAGTCATCACATGATCACTGTTGTTAAAAAGCCAAATTACTTGGTGCTTCTGGTTCTCCAGCAGACACAGGCTCCTTCACCCAAATCTAGTAATCTAGTCAGCCAGCTTTTACATTTTTATCATTGTTACTTTTTTAATGTTGTCCTTTCTCATTGTTTGCTTCTTGTAGACTGATAATGCTTCTGTATTCTCGGGAAATATAACTCAGGTTGGCAGTCCTGTTGGCAGTGCAATGAATCTAATTCCTGAAGATGGTCTTCCTCCAATTCTCATCTCCACTGGAGTAAAAGGAGGTGAGGGTGTGATTTGGCACCTAACTTTTATGCTTACCAGTTGCAATTAACCTAATAGTTACTGTGTTTATTTTAAAAATAAGATGCTGGCAATATGCTGAATATTTGAAGAAATTCACAGTAAGTACTCGTGGCTAAATGTCGTGACGCTCATTTGCACCATTGATTCTTATGAGCATCTGGGAAGAACCCAATCTTGCAATGAAATTACTGTAAGAAGTAAAACACAAAGCAAAAAGAAAATTAACTTCAGTCCAGAAATATGTGCTAATTTCTTCACTAATCGGACTGTGGGGAATGTTTCACACAGAGATACATTTTAATTAGCTTTATGAATATTCATGCTTCCCTTCTCTGAAATTCGCTTGGAACATCCGCTCTGTTTGAGGCATCCCTGAGCACTGCATTCAACAGCACTATTGCACGTCTTGGGCCACAGTGAAGCTTTTAGTAATTGTCATGTCCCCTTCCAGAGTATCCAAATGGAGGAGGATACAGAAAATTAAAAACTAATTTTTAAAAGATTGAAAAGAAGTATATGTATTTGTTTATCTGACAATTGCTTTCCATGGTCTTGATTCATGACATCCTTTAATACATTCCTGGGATTAACTTATTTTTTCATGTTGGATTTTTTTATTCCTATTAAATATTTTGCTGATAGAGTGCATTTCTAATGTTAAACTGGAAGTAACCTTTTTTTGCAGGATAGTGTCAAAACCAAAATGTGAGCAGCATTTAATTTCAAAACAAATCTGTTCCATCCTATGTTAGCTGTTCGTATGGGTGCCTGATTATTCAGTTTCCTCCACAAAAAAGGGGTGAAACTACAGTATGCTTTTCAGCTTTTATATAGATAACCTCACATAAATTGTATTTTGTATGCGAAGTTGATGTTGTTTCATATGCTGTCACATACTGGATTTTCTTTGCAGCGTTTTACTTCTGATATTCTAATTCTATTTAAAAAGATTCCAAAAACGTTTTTCACGTTAGAAAGCAAAATTACCTTTCTTTCTAGTTAATTTTAGCTGGAAAGGTAATACATTTCTTTCAAAATCTGTTTTCATCAGTGTAACTATTGTTTATGAAAGCTGAAATGCAGAGTAGATTATAATCACATGGATGAAAAATTGCCAGTCATCTGGGTCTAATCATAGAGGGACACTACAGACATCTTTGAAGTTTCATGTTGGGATCCATTTTACACTGGATTTAGAGCTTCTATGACTTATAAAAAAATGTTTTATATAGTGTTCCCCTCTGTTATCTTCCTAGTAGCTATTGCACAGAAAGTGTAAATTATGTGACATAGGGGTATACTATGTGTTGGTGTTTGTAGTTCAGGACTGATGCTCTTGTGCTTTACTGTCATATAAATAACAATTGTTAACTTCTCTGTCATTTGGGATTTCAGTTGACACCATGACGCATTTCTCAATTTGATTTTCATTTTTTCCTCCAGTTGATACTGAAAAAAGGTTGATTTATGAAACAAGCTGTACCTTTGTAAAGGATGTACAGGGCTTATGCACATAAATGCTATTGAAGTTTGAAAATACCAGCCTAGGAAACAATCAATCAAACCAGCAATACTTAAATAAGTTTTTTTTAAAAGGTCAAAAAAGCAAAAAGCATCAGAATCAGGGTTATCTGATTATAATGTAGACTACTGTACCAGTAAGTTTAGACTTCACTGTGTGTTTACTTGTTTCTTTCATAGACTATGCTGTAGAAGAGAGACCTTCTCAGATCTCTGTCATGCAGCAGCTGGAGGATGGTGGCCCTGACCCTCTTGTATTTGTTTTAAATGCTAATTTGTTGTCCATGGTAAAAATAGTAAATTGTAAGTTTTTATTATTAAATAAGGCTTGGGGTGTGAGAGGGGAAATGTTATCTATATTATTAGTAGGAACAACAGCATTTTTATTTGGTAGGATAGTCTCTGAAAATGTGCATGGATTGAAAACTTTGTACTTAGCCATATTAAGTTAAATTACAAAAGTCTCTTTTCCAGTGATTTAGACAACAATACAGATAATTTTGTGTAGAAAATATAAACTAGACTGATAGAGCCTCCAGTGTCAGGTTTGGAGATCAACGTCTCCTTCCAACTTGGTAGGGCAAGGTATTTCATCACTTGTTCTTCCTTTGGTTGCTTAACTCATTTCCCTGTCATCCCATTCTGGAAAAAGCAGATAGGATCCCATAGTAATATGCAGGTTCCGTTCCACTGTGCACCTCTTCTATCCTTTTTTATACTGTGTGTGTGTGCATGTGTGTGTACATGTGTTGAGGGAGGGAGGAATGAATGGGGAGGCATACGGATGGCTTCTCATGTTAGTACCTCAGTTGATCTCTGCTGGATAAGAAAACGTTATTTGAGAAATTGAGAAGGACAGTTTTGCAGTAAAATGTATTGGTTCTGTGAAAAGTTCATACAATAAATTAAGATGTTGTTTATAAACCTTTCAGCATCTGGTTAGATAGAAGTACAATTTTTTACATATATATAAAAATGTCATTAGTATGCATATATATATAAATATTAGATGAAAGATTTTATTTCAATAACTTAGTATTCTTAACAAATGAATTGTGAAGCTTAGAGCATGTGTCATCGCTAACATTCATGTGAAGCAGAACAACACAGTGACACCTCATGAAAACACCTGACATCCAGCTATCTATCTTAAGAGAGAGGTATCACTGTCTGAAACTGGTTTAGCTGTCAGGATCAGGATCAGGATATGCACAGCCAACAGGCTGGCTTTTTCCCAGGTTCCTTTGTTCCCATTTAAATCCTGTCCTTTAATTTGGATACAGAAACTGCTAAAGTCTGCTCTGTGGTGTTAATCCCAAGATCTGACTGGGAGCTGTAATGCTCTGGCTCTTCCTTAGCTGTAAACTGGGAATTAATGAGCTGCTTTTGTTTTGGATGTGCTTGCTTGCAAGGTAACAGATTTAGAACCTAATTTGTCTGTGTGACAGATATCACAACAAAACATGCTGTAAAACTGATTCTTGAAAGAGCTATCTTCCTGTAGTGAAACTTAGGCATATTTTATGAAATTCTGATCTTCTGTTCTGATACATGTTTTCCTCTCTGCAGATGTGAACAGGAAATGCTGGTGTTTCACTACAAAAGGCATGCATGCAGTGGGGCAGTCAGAGATAGTCATTCTCTTGCAGTGTTTGCCTGATGAGAAATGTTTGCCTAAGGATATCTTTAACCATTTTGTGCAACTTTACCGGGATGCCTTAGCAGGTAGGAATGCTCTCTGTTAAAAGTGGTTTGAATAGATGATCATACTGAGTCAGATACTCACATTTTTGTCGTTTAGCAAATGACTATTTTTGTATAAAAGAATATAAAAAGTGAATAAGGATCAAAGCTGATATGGGGCTGAGTTGTTATTGGTTATTAGTGTCCAGTGTTATATTCATCTCACCAAATATAACTATTAATGAGGTGCTGGTAACCTGGGGCGTTGCTCCAAAGATATTCCAGCCTTCCTCTGGGTGCCTGCAGAACAAAGACGTTTGGACTATAAAGGCTATGCATAGACTATTACAGCAATGGAGCAGGAGGATTCTGCCTGTGATAACGTTGTGTTCAGCAGCCATTGCTGAATGTCTGCTCTGGCTGCTTCTGGTAGGTGTTGGGGTAAGAATTTGAATATGGCTAACATATCTGAAATTAGTACCGTACTTCATTTAGCAGTAAGCATAGTAGGATACTCAGCAGGGGTCATGGGTACACTAATGACGTTGCTTCTAATTTTTTTTTTTCCAGCCTGAAGTCAGGGTAGCTTTTTTAAAGATACAGAAAGAAAATTTAGAGAATCCTTGTGGATACTATGTTAAATATCCCCAAACCAGGTAGTTCAGAAATTTGATTCCCACAGTATGTCTATTGCTACATTATGGACATATTATTTATGTTATAAAGTAATACAAATCCATATGTATACGTGTGCCTGGAATAAATTGTAGGGCATTGCAGAAATTATCCCTGAATTTTGAATCTCAATTGCAAGATGGTATTATGTAAACCTTTATACATTTTACATTTGCTAAGTAAATAGGCTTCCACTTTTATCTATTGTTGGACCTTAGTGTTCAAAAATTATTGCATAAGGAAAAATGCAAGTATTTGGTTCCACTGATCAGAAAATAAAGCTAGTTTTCCAGAGGTGAAATTAGATCACATTAAGGTTATATACTGAAAATATATTGACAAAGGCTTCAGCACATCAATGGCAATGCCTTTGGAGTGACTGAATCCAACACCTTAATAAAATAATGAAAAAGATCTTTGTTTCCTAAAATGTCTTGATACAACAAAGGTCAGCTTGTCCAGAGAGGTTACCAGGTTCAGAATGTGCTATTATCACATGTCATAATGGATCTTGTGTACACTGGAAACAAATACCTTTCCAAACCTCACTTCATTTGCAATGCTTTATCTTCTAATTATGATGTTATTCAGAGGGAGATAGATATGAAAAGTTGTGTGTGTGTGTGTATATATATATGTATATTGCAGATATAAATCCAGCTTGATGTGTATATTGCAATGAAATTCTGTATAATTACACTACAGAAATACATAATTTATAACTCCTACATAATGTATTTGGAATTTTTTTTTTAGTGCTCTAGTGGTAGTAATTTGATATCCTGCAGTTGCACTGGTGCAAAAAGTTCCTTGTTATTGTACAATTCTTAATCAGAAACCAAATTTCACTGTTTAAGAATTCCACTGTGTAATGTTCTTTTGGTAGGATTTGCTCTGTGTTGTATTTCAGACATGAAGTAGAAGTAGATAGACACCTTCAGTTGCTATGTAATACCAAATTGCACTGAAGTTTTTTTGTAGAACATAGCACCTTGATAAATTCCCATAGCATTTTGTAATGCACTCTCTCAATATCCATCCTTTTTTCTTTCCAAGTCATGTGTGTTTGAGAGGGAGAAGTATATATTAGCATATTTGCAACTCTGGCTGTTTTAAATGAACATTATTCAGCCAGAGAGACAGGGTATGATCCTGTAGGGGTTTCAGTTTGGTGGTTGTAATCCCTTGGAAGTGTTAAGCAGTTTGCATGCTGTTGTAGATGGAGCCATGCTTCCAAAGTTGTTCATTTCAGAGGTACTGCTCCTCTCCTGGCGATGACAGACGTTTAGAGTAAACGAAAATTCCCATTAGAAGTTAGAGACTGTTTAAAACCCTGCCTCACAGTTTCATTTTTCATTATATAATATACTGGTTTAAATTTATTTTGCCATCAGGAAACTGAAATAAATTCTGTGGATGTTTTTTATTTATCTCCTTTGGTAAATGTTTTCTTAAAAACGGTCATAAAATAAAAAGACACATATAGTATTTTCTATTGGAATGGAAACAATTACTTTTAGTGATGTTGATTTTGTTTTGGAGTGATTTTGGATTTCTTGCTGGTTTTGTTTTCAGCTGAAAAATAGAGCATTCCCCTTTCATTTATTTAATTAAAGCCCCTATCTATAGTGATTTATTTTTTCATGAGTCGCGTTTATTTACTAGCTCTTCTTGCTCAAGTTTGAATTCTGTGTTCAAGCCTAGAAGCACAAACTTGTATGTACTCATGCCTCTTCCCAGATGTTTCTGATTTCCTCAGAGGATAACTTGTTTCTTGAGGCCGAGTCCTGTCCTCTGTGCTAGGTACTGCTGTCAGCTGTTTGTAGAGTGTAGTTCTCGCATGTGCAAGTAGTGGCAGCAGAGCTCAGGCCCGAGACCTGCAGGCAGGAGCATTTAGTCTGTACTCCCAACGCTTTGCAGTTTGTCCTTCAGATCCATCTCCTGTTTGAGCATGGATAAGATGCCAGTCTGGTGCAGCACTGCCCTGAACCTTCATTAGTTTTGTTACGGGAAGTCCTCAACCTCAAGCTATGGTCTGGTGTTAGAACTTCATAATTGTAAGACAACAGAGAGATTTTGAAGGAAAAATGATATTTTTCACTATAGGTTGTATGCATGGGAGTTATGATAAATTGTAAAGTTGTTAATTAAGGCAAGTATTAATTGCTGTTCAGTTTCCATCACTTTACTTTTCCTCTGGACCCTCTGTCACAGCTCCCTGCTATGTTGCTTTTCTTGTTTAGAAATTGAAAGCTAATGATTTCTGTTGTGGTTGTAGTAGTTGTGCTGTTGCAGTAGTAATCCCATGATTATCCTTGTCTGTTGGCTATAAGCCTGGCAGGAGGTCTAGTGAATGGAAAAATGAGACCTTCTGTCCGTCTGAATGGGTACTGTGAAGCAGTTGGATGTGTTAATATAGAGCTGCCAGATATTCCCTAGTGCATCAACCCTTTGGTGGAATACAATAAATGCTACTGTTACTTTTGTAGTGAAAATGCAAATCTGGCAACTGCTTGAAATGGCTTTGTGATCACCCTGGTTTTAGGGATATTCTGGGCGAGAGTGGATCCATCCCAGTTACAGTTTTGTGTATTTTTTACCCAAACTGGTTTTAATTAAATAAGGTGGTAGCTAATACAGAGTAGATCTATAAAGAAGCCAAAGTAGATGTTCTGAACAGAGAACAGGTTAACTGAGTGAATAATACACCCCTGCAACTGTAATGTGGAAAGTTGGATACAAAATCAAACATCGTATAAGGTGTGAAAGTGATTGTTTGGAAGACTGCTACAGACTAGTCTGAGGAAGTTTTGGATACTGGTAACTGGTGCTCACAGTGATAGTAAGTGAAGCATTATGTCAATTGCCAATATGAGTAAGTTCTTTCCAAATTACTTGCTGATGTGTTTCAATAAAAAGATGCTGAGTATGGTCAGAACTTTGAATGTTGAATTTCCTGTTTTTTCTCAATGTTGGCATCTGCTGCAGATGTGTTGTGCCATCAGGTTACATTCACGGTCTTGTCTCTTCTGTGGCTCTTTGTGGCTCTTGGTGTGGTAGTGACTGGGTTTGTATTGCTTTTCCAAAGAGTGTGTGCTCATTTGCTCTTGAAGAAAATCCATCTGGCAAGATTGTCCCCAGGTGAATATTGCTTTGCATCTCTTGCTACAGAACTGGGATGCTTGGGTTTTCAGGATGCTGGCATGGTGTTTGGTACTTGGCCGTTCTTGGTTGTTACTGAGGACAGTGGAATGAGGCTGGACAGATAGAGCTAACTTCCCCAAGCCGCATATGTGTGCCTTCCCTGATACTCGATGCTAATACCAGCTTTTTGACCTGGGATTAATCAAAAGATATTAAGCATACATTAGGAATTTAACCTCACTGTTTTTGGGAAAAGCACCTAACTGGCTTCACCACATATTGAGGGCAATAAACAAATGCAGGAGTCTTTTTTTCTTTACCTTTCCTGGTATAAACTTTTTTATTTGAGTCCAGAAAGGATTGCCAACCTGATATGCAAAGTACATTGTTCATCAGAGGAAGATACCTAACTGAAGAATTCAAAACAGCATGCATCGTGACTGAAGAGAAAGTCACATCAGTGGATAAAAGCATGGTTTTTTTAAAGGACTTTATAGAGCTGGTTAGGATTTAAAGTCAAGGGTAACCCAGCATAACTGAGAATAGAATAAGTACGGACCTCCTGCAAAGCTGCTTTAAATGCATCATGCACACTTATGGCACTTCCTAAACAACGTTAATTGTCTAGATGTCAGGTGCTGCAACGTAATACAAGGAAAGGCACCTTTCTGTTCACTCTGAGATTACCTCTTTAGAAAGGAAGTCGTGATATTTTGTAAATTAAATTACATGCTTCTGAGAAGGATACCTTTTTTTGAAGGTTTTTCTGACACCTACACTTTCTCTATGAGCTTCTGAAACACAGTTCTATGCTTAAAATGTGTAACAGTACAGTGGTTTGGTTTGACCATGTTAGGTTGGTAACAGCAACTTATCAGTGGGGCCTTGACTTGAAACCACCTTCAAAGACATGGCAGAAAAGGATGACAGTCCCTGGTCAGTGCAGAAATGTTTGTGGGACAAGCCCAAAGAGGCTTTTAGACTTGGGTTTGCTGGTTGAAAAGGGCACTAGAGAGGTGGGTGGGAAAACACTTGCTTGATTTTTCCCATGCTCTCCATATAGCAGGCTCTTGCATGCACTTATAAATAATGAGCTGCAGCACAACTACCTAATCCCAATAGTTTGTCCTCTTAATAGTGGTAACCTATTGAAGCTTGCACTGTGCAAGGAGTAATTTATAACACTGTGGCTTATGGTAGCAAAGTACTGAACAGCTGAGTTGCAGATTCCACTCTGAAGATTTTTTTCATGTTTCTGTTGGCTGAAAAAATTCCTGTTAAGGCATCCCAAGCGTGTGAGCCTTAAAGTTCCATCTCCTGAAACGGAAAAAATAAGTAGTCGTCCCCTTCTGCTGCTGCACTTGGCATCGGTCACAAGTGGAAATGTCTGATTGCTTTGTCATCCCAGTGGGCAGTACCACACATCTCAGAACTGTACGGTATTGTACAGCTTCACTTTGCCTAGCCTCTTTCACACAGAAAATACTTCAGAAAAGGGTGCAGAATTCAATTCAGTTTAGTGGATCATATGTTTCATACATTTTAAGGTTAGAAAGGATTATTATGGTCATGTTGTTGGAATCGAGACGCTAACCAAGTAATTTTATTATCAGGCCTGTAGCTTCTGTGTGGGTAAGAACAGATGGGAAGGGAAAAAGGAAGTATAAATGAAGAAGAGGAGATTAGTGAGGGTAGGTGGGAACTGCAAAAGCAAACGAGTGGAGTTGAGATAGAAAGGTGCCAGCAGCTATTTTAGATAAGAGAAAATCTTTTTTATGAACACCAATTGATACATTCGTTTGCACTCACTAGCAGGATTCCTGAGTGTATTCACTGAGCAGAATAGTGTCACAGCACAGGCTGACGGAGAAATGCATTTGCACATGGGCAGGATCAATGGTTTTCAGCAGCTGACAACATTTGATGTGGCTCTATTAATCATGTTAGTCTTTCAGTTTGACCAGTAGCTACTTTTCATCAAGTATGCTCAGCTGAGCATTACAGAAATTGTAGCCACTATAAGAGTTCTGGGATTTGATCTGGGTTGATGGTGTCAGCTCTGGTTTGTGTGTATCTGTAAAATTACAAATCAGCTTCACAGGATAGTGGCAAGCCACGAATGAGCCGCACCCTGCCATGGGGTGCCTGGGCTGCTGAAGCCTGTCACCTTTTAATAGAGAACTTGAGAACTTAGTTTATGGAGCACCTTGTGGGTACAGAAAAAACAAAATTCCACTAAGGTGCCCACAAATCTGAATAGCAAGGAAACTCCTGAACTTAGTTGGAGTATAAAAGGAGCCTTTTGTTTACGGACCAGCCATTAGCTATATTTAAAACTGGAGGTACCAAGGTTCTGTGAAGGAAGCAATACTTGGTGGTGACTGTGCCAAGGTGGTCTGGAGGGATGCAAAGTAGCATGGTCACATCTCCAGAGAGAGGGCAGGAATAGCTGTATTATTCTCATGCTGGTGCTGGCTTCGTGGAGAGTTGCTATGACTTGGGACTTTCATAGGGGTTCAGTGTAAAGGACAGACTTGAAAGGACTCATTGGTTAACCTTTCCTTTGCTGGCCAAAACTGTACCTACTGTATTTATTTTTCTTGCATTTGTAAATGCTTCTGTATGATTTTTAGGCTGTTTTGCAGTATAAAAACAGAGAAGGCTTAATTTGAAGATCATTGTCATAGTTTAATCCCAGCCGGCAACTAAGCACCACACAGCCACTTGCTCACTTCCCCCCACCCAGTGGGATGGGGGAGAGAATTGGGGGGAGAAAATAAAAAAAAGAGTAAAACTTATAGGTTGAGATAAAGACAGTTTAATAGGACAGAAAGGAAGAAACTAATAATGGTAATAATAACAACAATAAAATGACAATAATAATAATAAAAGGATTGGAATATACAAAACAAGTGATGCGTAATGCAGTTGCTCACCACTCGCCAACTGATGCCCAGTCAGTCCCTGAGCAGTGGCCCTGGCCAGTCTTCCCTCCAGTTTATATACTGGGCATGACATCACATGGTATGGAATATTCCTTCGGCCAGTTTGGGTCAGCTGCCCTGGCTGTGTCCCCTCCCAACTTCTTGTGCCCCTCCAGCCTTCTCGCTGGCTGGGCATGAGAAGCTGAAAAATCCTTGACTTAGTATAAACACAACTGAGCAACAACTGAACACATCAGTGTGTTATCAACTTTCTTCTCATACTAAATCAAAAACATAGCACTATACCAGCTACCAGAAGGAAAATTAACTCTCTCCCAGCCGAAACCAGGACAATCATACTTGTATTACTAAGGTTGTCAAAGTTGCACTTCTGTGACTCATGTTTTTACTTACTTAAAACCTAGTGTTTGTGTGTCTGTGTGTGTCCCTTGTGTGTAAAAGGGAGAAACCCTCCAGTTACTGTCCAGCTGATGTGCATGTTGGAGACATGCACATTGCTGCCTTGAGTTCAAATACAAACACTCCATTATGAGGTGGTGAAGAAAGAGCAGAAGCTCCTACTTAGCAGTCTCTCTGTCTGCTGGTGGGAAAGTCTGGGATTACTGCAGAAACCCAGGAGGTCTGCATGAGTACCTCAAACCCGTGCGATTCCTCATGAGTGGTGTGATCAACCACACCATGCTCTCTGAAATTAATAGTGTTTTTGTTTGAGAGCAAATCAGCACTATTAATAATTACATCGTCCTATGGAGAATTGTGATCATCTCTTCTGTACATTATTTGCATGCTGCTGTTGTCATTTGATAAAAGGAATCACACCATGGTTCTTTGCTTCAATGTTAAATGCTGCGTTGGATGCTATAATAATCTAATCAACATTCAGATTCATTCAGCCATTCCAGTATAAACATTTTTGGAAATTAAGAGCATCAAAGAGTAAAAATGTGAGTAAAAATTAGTGATGTTTTTCCCCTGTGTCTGTCTCAGTTGCATTTTACATTAAGTATACTAATTAAATAAACACTCTTTTGTGTAATTCTTAAAATGACCCAGATCTTCAATATGTGTCTGAGCAGGCACCCCAGTGGTTTGCCTAAATGGAAGGACAACCAATGGGCATTAATCGTTTGACCAGGTGCACATCTCTTCTTTAATTGCACCTGGATCTAAAAGTTTAGTTCAGTCAACAGCATCTTCTGCAGTGGAAACCCCTTGAATATCTGGAAGACACTGAAAACAGGCTTTCTTGGGTTGCTTTTGTAGTGCTAGGGGGAGGTTGCGGGTACTACTTCCTTAGCAGCAGTACTGGCCTGAGCTATTCTTCCTCTTCCCTGGCTATTCCTGGGATGCATCATCCCCTCTGTTACACTGCCTCTACTACTTGAAACAGGCAGATCCCAATGAAACAGGCCGATCACAGAAATGATTGAGGCTAGTCTTCCTCCCTGCTCCCCCAAGAAGAGGTGGTACGTCTGTGGTTGTACTGTCCTGGTAACACTTGCAGGCATGGCTCAGGCAGGTGCAGAAATGAAGGTATGTGTCCACGTTCCTACAAAATTGACTTCCTACCAGTGGTAGTCACTGAGTACATGTATCACCAAAGGTGGATCAACCAGAGATACCATGGCTTTGGTGGCTCTAGTCTACAGCAGTTACTCCGTAACAGATTACACACTTTTGCACAGGAGGTAACCTGAGCCCCCGTGTGCAGCAAATCATTGTTTCTTGTGTGATTAATAGACATTAATGCTTCAGGAAGCAAAGTGAGTTTAATATGGATTTTTTTTTTTCCCTTCTAAAAAGCTCTTTAAATTCTTGATATAGCTCTCCATCTGGTGAAGTAATGAGCATTTTTTTTCATAGGAAACGTTGTTGGCAACCTGGGACACTCCTTTTTCAGCCAGAGCTTCCTTGGAAGCAAAGAACATGGAGGGTTCTTGTACGTTGCAGCTACGTATCAGTCCCTGCAAGACCTGGTGCTCCCAACCCCACCGTACTTGTTTGGCATCCTCATTCAGAAATGGGAGACTCCCTGGGCTAAAGTGTTCCCTATTCGGCTGATGTTGAGACTTGGAGCTGAATACAGACGTAAGTAACGTGCATTCTTTTAGCTGCAATTATTTCTGCAGGAGAATATATTTAGGCTTAGAGCACACACACCCAGCCCTAAATTGGTAGGTTAAGCCACACAAGCTTAAACAGGCAAGTAAAAATTGTGTTTCATACCCATATTGCATCCAACTAACAGCACAGCAGTACTGAGGTTGTGATATGACCTATAGCCTTTTTACAACTGTACTGGTTCATCAGGGAGATTTTTGTGGAGACAAATCTAGTTCTGAGTGGCTGTTTGTAGTTCACTTAGTGACCTGAAAGAGAGTTATGTGCAGAGCAAGTCTAATGTAGCTAGTGTAGTCAGGACAAGGGAGAGCCTTTGAGATGTTAAGCTCTTTCCATGCTGAAGTGGAAGAGCATTTGCTTTTAGGTTTTTAAAACCACGCTCATTTCCCAGAGAATAACAATATGTGTGCAGGGGCAACTGACGTGGCAGTTTGTTGCAAAAATTCTGTTGCAACTAGTAACAAATAGGCTGGAGAGAGTGTTTTAGCTGAACAAAGTCTTAGCAGTTAGCATGAAATTAGCATAAAGTTAGGATAAAATCTTTTTCAAAAGACATTTGCCATCACTGGAGCAAAGAGATTATTGGAAGTCTATCCACCATAACAGGCCAAAAATTTGGTGTCTTGCTCATCTGCTGTTTTAATTGGCACATTTTGTAAATCTGAATTACTATGAAAATACTGTAATAATAATGAAAACGTTAATTTCTTTTCAAAACTTTTTCAGAAATTTTTAACAAAATATGTTTTAGAATATGCTTTATAGTGATTTGTAAATTTAACTTGTGACATTTAGGGAACATTGGGGAGTTTTTCATAAAATACCTATGTTACAGGAGAGGAAAAAGAAAATCTTCAAAATTTGCCTTCTGAAGATGAGGACTGTAGTTTAAACTTGTCCAAAGAAACATTAGTATTAAAGGTGTGTAAGTTTGCGTGTGCATCCATGAGGTTTTTAAGTAAGTGCACTTATTCCAATCAGCATTTAGAAAAACAAAGATGCTCATATCTTGGACGTGACATCTGTTTTTGAGCACAGAAACAAATGTTTTGTTATTCACAAACAGAAGTACCTGCTCTGAGTATGTTGGGAAGCTGGGGTTTGAATCATTTCTCTAGCTGTGGTTTGGATTTAGGCATGTTCACTTGTGCTGTGACAGTTGTGACTGCAGGTCACTTCCTCAATCCCCTCTTGGAAGGGGCTGCATTTATGTCCCAGGTTTCCTTGGACACATCCTCTTTTCTGGTGGAATTGTCAGATTTCGGCCATTTGTCCAGTACTGCTGGATGTGCAGCAGATCAGATGCAGGAATCACTTCGGGTTGCTAGATGTGCAGAAAATGCCTGCTGATCATCTGCAGATCATAGAATCATTTAGGTTGGAAAAGACCTTTAAGATCATCGAGTCCAACCGTCATCCATGCCCACTAAACCACGTCCTGAAGTGCCTTGTCTACATGCTTTTTGAATACCTGCAGGGATGGTGACTCAACCACTTCCCTGGGCAGCCTGTTCCAATGCCTGAGAACCCTTTCAGTAAAGAAGTTTTCCTAATATCCAATCTAAACCTCCCCTGCCGCAACTTGAGGCCATTTCCTCTCATCCTATCTCCAGCCACCTGACAGAAGAGACCGACCCCCACCTCCCTACAACCTCCTTTCGGGTAGTTGTAGAGAGCGATAAGGTCTCCCCTCAGCCTCCTTTTCTCCAGACTAAACAACCCCAGTTCCCTCAGCCGCTCCTCGTAAGACTTGTGCTCCAGGCCCCTCACCAACTTGGTTGCCCTTCTCTGGACACGCTCCAGCAGCTCAATGTCTTTCCTGTAGTGAGGGGCCCAAAACTGAACACAGGACTCGAGGTGCGGCCTCACCAGTGCCGAGTACAGGGGAACAACCACCTCCCTGCTCCTGCTGGCCACACTAGTTCTGATACAGGCCAGGATGCTGTTGGCCGCCTTGGCCACCTGGGCACACTGCTGGCTCATACTCAGCCAGCTGTCAACGAACACCCCCAGGTCCTTTTTCTGCCGGGCAGCTTTCCAGCCACTCTTCCCCAAGCCTGTAGCGCTGCATGGGGTTGCTGTGACCCAAGTGCAGGACCCGGCACTTGGCCTTGTTGAACCTCATCCAGTTGGCCTCGGCCCATCGATCCAGCCTGTCCAGATCCCTCTGGAGAGCCTTCCTACCCTCCAGCAGATCAACCCTGCCTCCCAATTTGGTGTCGTCCGCAAACTTACTGAGGGTGCACTCAATCCCCTCATCCAGATCACTGATAAAGATATTAAACAGAACTGGCCCCAACACCGAGCCCTGGGGAACACCACTTGTGACCGGCCGCCAGCTGGATTTAACTCCATTCACCACAACCCTCTGGGCTCGTCCTTCCAGCCAGTTTTTCACCCAGCAAAGAGTACACTTGTCCAAGCCATGAGATACCAGCTTCTCAAGGAGTATGCCATGAGAGACAGTGTCAAAGGCCTTGCTGAAGGCAAGATAGACAACACCCACAGCCTTTCCCTCATCCACTAGGTGGGTCACCTGGTCATAGAAGGAGATCAGGTTGGTCAAGCAGGACCTGCCTTTCATGAACCCATGCTGGCTGGGCCTGATCCCCTGGTTGCCCTGCACATGCCATGTGAGCGCTCTCAAGATGAACTGTTCCATAATCTTCCCCGGTACCGAGGTCAGGCTGATAGGCCTGTAGTTCCCCGGATCCTCCCTCTGACCCTTCTTGTAAATGGGCGTCACATTGGCAAGCCTCCAGTCCTCTGGGACCTCCCCCGTTGACCAGGATTGCTGATAAATGATGGAGAGTGGCTTGGCAAGCTCCTCTGCCAGCTCCCTCAGTGCTCTTGGATGGATCCCATTGGGTCCCATAGACTTGTGAGTGTCTGGATGGCGTAGCAGGTCATTAACTATTTCCTCCTGGATTATGGGGGGTATATTCTGCTCTCCATCCCTGTCTTCCAGCTCAGGGGGCTGAGTACCCTGAGGATAACTGGTCTCACTATTAAAGTCTGAGGCAAAGAAGGCATTAAGTACCTCAGCCTTTTCCTCATCTTTGGTGGCAATGTTCCCCTGTGCATCCAATAAAGGATAGATATTCTCCTTGGCTCTCTTTTTATCATTAAGATATTTGTAAAAACATTTTTTGTTGTCTCTTACGATAGTGGCCAGATTGAGTTCTAGCTGAGCTTTTGCCTTTCTAATTTTCTCTCTGCATGTCCTAACAAGATCCCTGTACTCTTCCTGAGTTGCCTGCCCTTTCTTCCAAAGATGGTAAACTCTCCTTTTTTCCTGAGTCCCAGCAAA
Source organism: Harpia harpyja (assembly GCF_026419915.1). Lineage (NCBI taxonomy): Eukaryota > Metazoa > Chordata > Aves > Accipitriformes > Accipitridae > Harpia > Harpia harpyja. The sequence continues at coordinate 39,031,333 of NC_068950.1, forward strand.
AGCTCCCTGTTCAGCCAGGCTGGTGATCTTCCCCGGCAGTTTGTTTGTGGCGCATGGGAATAGCCTGGTCCTGAGCCTTCAAGATTTCCTTCTTGAAGAATGTCCAGCCTTCCTGGACCCCTTTGCCCTTCAGGACTGTCTCCCAAGGGACTCTCTCAACCAGTGTCCTGAACAGGCCAAAGTTTGCCCTCTGGAAGTCCATAGCGGTGGTTTTGGTGACCCCCTTCCTTACCTCACCAAGAATCGAGAATTCTATCGTTTCATGGTCGCTAAGCCCGCGACAGCCTCCAACCACCACATCTCCCACCAGTCCTTCTCTGTTTGTAGGTCTAGCAAGGCTCCTCCCCGGTAGGCTCACCTACCAGCTGTGTCAGATCAACCGTACAGCCCCAGCTCAGGGAGTTCGCTGCATCTAGGACATAGCTGAGCTACTGTATGCAGCCAGGGTGGCAGACATGGGAAATTCAGCACTTCTTGGTGCCTCAGGACACTGTGCATGAGTTGTCAGCTGTATGGGGCATGTGTAGGAGCTGTGATGCTTTCTAGATATCGCATCCATGTGCAGAAGCTGGAGCTTATTCCTATCAGGAAATCCTGGTGATGTTATTCAAACCTGCTGAGCATTTTGCAGCCCCTTCTGACTACACTGAGAACTGTGAAGATGTGTGGCATTTTGGGAAATCAGGCTGAGTGTTTGCCTGAGGATAGTTCAGGAACCTTCCTTCAAACATGCATTTAGAAAACCTTGGCATTTTGTATTACTGCATGAGTCATGTTCCAAGCACTGCTATGGCTTCTGCTGCAACATAATGTAATGCAGCCAGATACATACACTACACTTTGAATTGCATCATAGGTCTTTTACAAGTATGGCTAAGTCAGCTAAGGAATGCAGATATTTTGCATTGCTGACATACCGTAAATGTCCTTTTAATTGTTTTTTACATACTCCTGTATGAGTAATTGCCATGTTCTTATGAAATCATGAAAACAGAAAATGAAATAATCTGTATTATCACTTGAATGTCACAAATGCAGCCACAGAAGCTAAAGGCTTATGATGCTATAGTGGAGAGCAGCAGGATGGTCATAAAAAAGGAAGAAGCCATTTCCAAGAAGTAGCCTGAGAAAAGCATTTAGAAAGGTCATCTTTGCAATCTGTGTCCAGATCGCTAGGTTCAGTCTTGCAGTGTGGCACTTGTAAGCATTCCACATAATTCTTCTTATTGTTTCGAGCGTGGTGGGCAAGGAGCCATGACACACGTGTAAGGTGCATTATAGTGTTAAACTATTCTTTGCTTTTTAAACTCTGGTCTTCTTTCCAGTCCCTTCTTTTGCTGCTGCTTACTGTATTCAACTGAGGAGATTGTATTTGAGTCTGGTTTTGCAGAATCTCAGTATGTAAGTTTCAATCTGACCTTTTCTGTTTTATTTTGTCCTAGTTTATCCATGCCCACTTTTTAGTGTCAGATTTCGTAAGCCTTTGTTTGGAGAGACTGGACACACGATTATGAACCTTCTTGCAGTAAGTGCTGAGACTGAGTTTGCATGTTTCATTGGTGTGAATGGATCAATGTGGGGAGAACTGTACTCGGGTTGCACGTAGTAGCTGGCAGGCTTAGAAGATGACAAGAGGAAATAGTGGGCTTTTGCGTGAATTTACCTGCTGTTACTGATATTGGATGTTAGCTTTCAACAACAGGATGAATTGTAACAAGGGACCCAAATTAACATCCAAAACGTGGCCACCTGAGAATGTTTGGATCTTGAAACAAGTGCATTCATTGCTCAGATTCTTTCCTTGGAAGTGCTAGGTCATCACAGTGTGCAGTCACAGCTCTCCGATTATACAGTGCTTCAATGGAAGCAAAGTTATTAGCTCTTCCTACTTCGCTAATATTTTCAATATAGAAAATTCTCTTTGATGCATGACTTAATCTCACTGCTCGAAAATCTAGTAACTCTATACAGTAATGTAACAGAACACAGCAAATTTTCTTACAGTGATGACATTCAAGGCTGGAGAATATTAATTTTGATGTAAGAAAATCAGGGAAATGACTAGCAGTCACGATGATGTTTTTTCATTTGTGTACTTTGATTATGTACGTTACAAGCTGTGTTGTCTCCATCCCTCCCTGCCTTTCAGTCACTGATTACAATTATTTTAATGGGTTAACTAGTAGTCACTAGGATAGTTATGAAACCTACAGTGTTAATGATGATCATCATGCCTAACTTTTAAATACTTGTTTTAATTACCAGGACTTCAGAAATTACCAGTACACACTGCCTGTGGTCCAAGGTTTAGTGGTTGATATGGAAGTCAGAAAAACCAGCATCAAAATTCCTAGCAACAGATATAATGAGGTAATGCTTGTAAGAAATATATTTGTGTACAGTTTCTTTGTGGTTGGAGGACCTGGGATCTAAAGGAATTTTATTTTATTCACTACCACTAGGGAAAACTGCTTCAAAAGCAAATGATAAATGCGTGATGCACACATCTTTTGAAAGTGAGTGAGGGTGGCTCCACAGGAAGAATACAATTCAATTTAGTATTAATTAAACTCTTTTTCCTCAGGTTTTTTAACTGTTTACATATGAAGTGTAATACTGGTTTGATTTGAGCAAATAAGTTGACAAACTACACTTGTAGAGGTAAACTAGGAGGAAAACGTGCATTAGCTTTTCTCATCTATGTTGTGTGTGCATACTTGAAGAATTTACTAGTATTTGTTGGATTGCTGTTTATTTTATGTAAAGTTTCTCTCAACATCTAAATTTTATACTTGATTTCTGGTGTGAGAAAATCAGCATCTTTAGGATTTAGTGCTGTTGAGAAAGCTGGGTGAGAAGGTATTTGAACAATAATGAAAGAGAGCAATGGAGAAGGTGATAGATTTCGTGTTCTGTCTGAAGAGGAGGGGGTAACTTCGTATTTTGGAACCAATCAGCAGTTGGGGTGAGAGCAAAATAGTATTCGTAAAAGTTCCTGTAATATCACAGCAGAATACAGCTTTATCTCAGGAGAGAATTTCCCTGCAAGAAGCATTTGAGTAAAATAACACTGAGAATAAAGAAATAAATTGAGCAAAAGGAAAAAGTGTTCTTATGTGAAGTTTGGAAAAGATGAAACTGATGAAGCAAGAAGATAAAGGGTCTGTATTAATTCTTGATGCAGTTGTGAGAAAATGGAAAGGCTCATTAAAGTTTGCATGAATTAAATACGGATTGGCACACAAGATGCAGTTTAGTGTTAGCTGTGCCTGGCGTTTGCAAGTGTGTTAGCTTCGGTTCTGTGTTAGACATTGCACTAAGCTGGACTGTGAGGAAATTCCTGTGTTGTGCAGCTTAGCAAAATCTCTGCATCATGCCTGGGTTCTCTTTCCAGTGTGAAGCAAGGATTCAACTTTTTAAATGGAAAAAGTGTTATTTATGTAACGTAACATCATTGCTTGCAATCCAGTTGAAAGGTTGAATTACTAGAAAATTTTCACCTGAGTTTAGTTTGAATTAAGATGAATTAAACCACAAGACCTTTACTTTTTTCCCCATGTAAAGCAGTATTTAATTAGAAAAGCATCACTCTAGATCTAGAAAGTGAAAAACTAATTTTAAATCTCATGCATGGATTAAATGTGGAGAATTCAGACTGTAATTGACAAATTAAACATTAATATATAGTTTTTCTATTAACTACATATTTTTATCTTCAAAATTATTTAAATTTTCTACAACTGACAGTGATACTTAGTTGCCCATTTAGTCCCTCAGGAAAGGTGACTGTCATTTTTTAATCAGTTGCCTTGTTACAAAGCACAGTTGCCATGTCCAGTTGTTTCTTCTTATGCTGAAGGCAACTACTGGGCTCCATAAAGATGGCTGCTGTTGAGCTAAAATCTTGTTTCTGGAGCATGACATGATAAACTAGATAATGAAATACACTCTTGTCTGATGCAAAATCTTAATTAAGTTTCCTCCCCAAACATTACACCTGTGCACATGTGTCAATAGCGAGCATCAGCTAATGTACCTGACACTATAATTATGGTTTTATGTTAGACTGAGAGAGACAAATGTGTTGTGTGTAGCGTGCATGCTTATCAGCTACAGGAAGCAGAGGATGGGAGTATGAGTGCTGTTAAGATATGTCAAATAATTCAGCATTTTCCTTCTCATCAGGGTTTTCACTGGGGGGGGGTGTGTGTAATTTAATTTGCCTTTTTTTTCTTTTAAGCAAACATATAATTTTTGGTTTTGAAACAAATTCCAGAGAGAGAGGACTCCCTCAGTTTTCTTTTGGGTCAAAAATCTCATAGTCTGAGCCTCCATGAAGAGGAAGAGAGGAGAAGAAAGAAGCTATAAAACTTACAAGAATATTTTGTCAAGGCATGTAACTAGGTGTATGTTAGATGATAATCAGGAAAACTGAAGTGCAGATATATCACAGACTTTCTGGATGCTTTTTGGAGGCCTTCTTTGCAGAGAATTAAAATTATTTCTGGATGTCTATAATTCAGATCTTTTTTAAAAGTCTTCAGATGGGGAACATTGGTCCCAATTTTACCAATTCATGCAGGTGAAGCACAGAGACACTAAAGCTTTGGTGTCTGGTCATGGCATGACCAGGATTAAATGCCCCAAGTCTGAATGCCAGTCTAGCACTGAACCGTGGAGGCAGCATTTGTGATTTATGCCATAAGCAACTGTAGTTTTATAAACAAGCCAGATATTTCCTCCCAATGTTTTTCTAATATTTTTTTCCTGTGAATTTATTTTTTTTAAAACAGCTAGAGATAATAGCTTTTGCAACCTATATAGCTCAGCTATCCCTTATACCTTTTGTCTCAATTACCTAAAAGGTGGCATTTTAAAGCATCTAAATGGTATAAGACCTGAACCCTCTTTTCAAAAGCAGTTTATGGTTCTGAGTGCTAAGATCTGACATGAGAATATAAGCACTGTCGAGAAGCTTTGTCCGATTAAACTGTTCCAAGAATCACCTATTTGTAGTACTGCTTGACGAACAGGGTAGAAATGGTAAACCTTTTTGTTTGCAGATGATGAAAGCCATGAACAAATCCAACGAGCATGTTCTAGCAGGGGGAGCGTGCTTCAATGAGAAAGCAGACTCGCATCTGGTGTGTGTTCAGAATGATGACGGGAATTACCAGACGCAGGCCATCAGCATCCATAATCAGCCGAGGAAGGGTGAGAAAGGGGGCTCACGAGGAGGCTGTTCCTCCCGGCGCTCTGCATGACTTCTTTGCCGATTGTGTTACCGTTCCAGCATGTGGCTCTGAATCAGTCAGAACTGGGTTTGTCTGCATTTCACTGAGTTTCTGTTAGAGAAAATAATTCTGACTGCTGGTGTTACTGAATGGGCAGCTTTGTGAGTTAGACATGCAACACAAGGAATAGTAACACGTTGCTCTATCTGCCCTTTACCCCTTTGGTGTTTTACTCCCCTTGCAGAATCCATGATCTCAGATGTCAGGGGGCACGCTGTGCGGTTTGCATCCTGTGTACAGTCCACATCACACTTCTCTAGGTCAATGGTGCTGTTTTGAATTTGTCTGAGAGGTGTTCTAGCAACTTCGTAGATCAAGCAGACGCAAAATAAAGCACATAACAGCTTGCTCCCTTGTAAATATGGTAATAACTGCTTGCACAATACAGCTCAGGACTTGAGGTGCTCCAGAGCTCACAGTGCTGTTAACTCGTTTAGGACACATCTCTACGTTAATGATGAGAGCTGTCTTTGGCATTATTGGAGACTACAGGTGAGGTTGTGGTTGCCTGTGCTTGACCTATGCTATGTGAAAGGAGGAAGATTAGGTTTAGTGCGAGAGAAAGGTAAATAGGAATAACCAACAGCAGCAGCATTTTAATAATGCATCTTCAAGAAACAACTCATGTTTACCTCAATTAGACCATCTAATTTCCAGGCTTTGTTTTTGTTAGAGTAGGCTGAAAGGCTGCAGCAGCAGTGTGCTGAGAATTTAAATGTTGTGGTTTGGGGGAAAATTTCTGGCAAAGAGATTATACTATCTCCAAATGAGAACAAGCAAGACAGAGGCCAACTTTTATGTTTTGCAAGTATCCCCAGTCACTCCAGTGAGTATACTGGCATGGGATGTCACTCAGGACTGATGATCGTATCTGACTTCTGTTCATTGTACATATGGGACAAGAAGAGGGATTTCCAGCAGGAATTTCATGATGCTTAGTGGTCATTTAAGAGAATTTTACTTTAAATCAGGTGGCTTTGAGCTGTGGCCTTGCCAGTGGGTTGGTGTTACGGTGTGATCCATAAACAGCTCGCTCACAATCTTTGCCAGCTGTGTGGGAACATTTAGTAGTTACTTATGTACTTGGTTACCCTAAATTAGTAGTCCTGAAACTTAGAGGTGTTTATGGGGAGAGGGAGAGTGATGAATTATGAGCATTCATTAAGGCTGACAAAAACTGTAGTCCAGTTTAGAAAATAACTGGGTGATTTGCCCTTCCATATCCAAGCCCGTGATGTGCATTAAAGTCACCATAATTCTAAGCAGCATTTGTCCTGATTTAGATTAATCACCTCTCTGGATGATGGAGCTGTGATACCTGATTCTTGTGTAAGGCATTGTTGTGACGAAAGCCTCACTAAATCACTCCTGTTGTTGTTGTTGTTGCAGTGACTGGTGCCAGCTTCTTTGTGTTCAGTGGAGCTTTAAAATCCTCTTCAGGCTACCTTGCCAAATCCAGTATAGTAGAAGGTAAGAACTGAACCGCTTGCTTAAAACACACTTCTTCCCTCTTAACACAGCTCAGCCCTGTAGTTATCAGGTGTGGTGGTGCATAACAGTGCTCTGCTGTTACACCTTGGGCATTTGAATCATGCTGCTGCTTCAGCTTTATCCTACTTTTTAGCAAAAAAACCCTGTTTCCTTTAATGAGGAGGAACTTGTCCAGATGGTGTAGAACAAGAAAATGAGGGTAAGATAGGAAATACCTGGCTTGTGAGCCTGTGATCAGTTTACTGGTTTGGGTTGAATGAGGAAATTCTGAGCCTAAGAAATATGGAATGTGTAATCCACTGACCAGAAGAAGCCCTGCTAAACTTACTCTGTTCCCAAATAGCTCTGCCTTATGCAAGATTATGAATGTGCATTGTTTATATGCTTGTGTGTAGGCAGATGAGAACATGACAGGTCGAGATTGTTGAGCTGGTACCTCTCTGATTTGGTTTGTTCTTCTTTTAGCAGCTGTCATATCACAGAAATAAATGATGACTGTGTACACTGGATTGAAAGCCATTATTGCTTGTTAGCTGAGCTACAGAACTTTGTAGTCTAACCTCACTGCAGATGTGACAACGCAGACAGTCGTGTTTTAAGTGTGCTCCTTACAGGTTGTGAGTGAGGTACGCAGGAAACCCCTGGGTGCAGTCAGTTTGCACAGCTCCACTGACGAGCAGGAACTCCTCAAGCTGCACCAACTTGAAAGCTTGCAGCTGTAGGAGTGTGCAGTCCATGGGTGAGTGGTCACCCAGGGCTGAAAAGCAGCCATCTCACTGCAAGTCAGTATATGTAGGTCATTATACCATTTTCTGTGTCTAAATTGGTGGTTTAGTGCAAGACAGAGGTACGGGTGAACTCAGGCAAGGAGTCTGTACGTTGGGGAAGTGTATCATCCTGAGTTATTTCTGCAGTAATTTAGACTGATCCAATCCAAATTCTCTATCTTTTGCCACTGTCAGGCAAGCATTGACTTCACAAAAGCTCTGTCACCGCTGGAGTCCTGCTTCCAGTGCCAACAGAGGTGACAGCTGACTGGAGGTGGGGCACATGGGGTTTCTGAGGGTTGCCTAGAGCAGGTGTCAAGTTTTGAGGCGAACTAATGCAGCCGTTGCTATAGCTGACTTTACCTGGTAGATGGACTTCACATTATCCTTGTGTGTTCCCTAGTCAACGCTCATCAGTGCTACGTTTTAGGAATCCGAGTTCAGACTTGGTCTTATGTAGCGTTGCTGCCTATGACTCTTAAAACAGATATTTAACCTTTCTGTTGCAAAAAGAGGAAGGATGTTTTATTTCTTTTTTATAATTGCTCTGTTCAGTGTGGCTTATCTTGGCTTATGAGGATTTCTTGGTTCCCTAGATGGAGTAATGGTGCAGATAACTGCTGAGAACATGGACTCTTTGAGGCAGGCCTTGAGAGAGATGAAAGACTTCACCATCACTTGTGGCAAAGTAGATGCTGAAGATCCTCAGGAACACGTTCATATTCAGTGGGTAGAAGATGATAAAAACTTTAGTAAGGGGTAAGTAGAGGAGCAATCGCTTGACATTGAATGGTGGCTGACGGTATTTGTTAAAAATTTTAATTAATCTTAATAAGGTGCATGAGTTTTCAAATCAATAGGAATTACAAGTCTATGCCTCTATTTTGAGTGATAAGATGCAATTAAACGTAATGAAAATGGAATTGAGATACCAGAGCTTTGGGGCATCAATTTAGAAAGTTGTCAGTGCTATAGATTTTTTGCCATTGCTAATATCCAGTTATTGGAAACCACTAATCTGTCTCCAACACTCAGCGCTGAACCCTGCCTATTGTGGTCACTTTGCTCTCTTGGTGCTTAGTTTGCACTAAGTAGTGCTGGAAATAAAATTGCTGAACATCAACAGTATATATGGACTCCTGATAGTTAAGCCAAAAGAAGGGTGTATATGGCAGCTTAAGTATTTATGGCAGTAAAGTGCTGTTGTGATGGGTACAATGTTTAAGGAATCGGCATCTAGAAAGGAGGATATTTCTGCAGTTTCAGGCTCTCCGACTCAGTCTTAGGTTCTGTAATTAAATTCTGGGCTGTGTTAGTAGTGTTTCAGGTATTGCTGGCCTACACTGAGGTTACAAATGAATAAAAATCAAATCTGTATGAAACGCCTCATTGCTGCCTTAGCACCTTACGAGATCTCAGCTCTGGTGCGAAGCTTTGTTGAAAAACCTGCAGGAAGGTCCTTCCTGCACCTTGTTTGTGCATATTGACCAGGGCGGGTGTCAGGGGTGGGAGCTGCAGGGTCAGCAGGGAGCGTGCTGCCTCTCGGCTCTTCCCTCCTGCTCAGCCCCGTAGGAGCCCATTCCAGAAAGGCTGCTCCCTGTAAAGCTGCAGGCCCAGCACCATCATCACAATTAGCAGTTGGCATTCAAGATCACTGGTTTTGGCACCCTGAGAGAAGCCTTTGGGTTCCCTTCTGAGGCTAATTTTGGTCTATGCCCCATGAAGCTGGTGTGGTAAGTCGCTGTGTTGTAGCAGTTCAAAATGCAGAATGCTCAGTTATGAAAAAACCTGCAGCGAGGCAGTCGGAGGATTCAGGTGTAGCAGAGGAGCTGCCCTTTGATCCCGACGTAGTTCTCTCTTGCAGTGCTCTCTGTTCAGCTCGTGTCTTTTGCTAAGTTGGAACTTAGCCGTTTCCCTCCCTTTTGCAGTGTTGTAAGCCCTATTGATGGCAAATCAATGGAGTCTATAACAAGCGTGAAGATATTTCACGGCTCAGAGTACAAGGCAAACGGAAAGGTCATTCGGTGGACAGAGGTAAGTCAGTCAAATTGAGCTGCATGTAAACCAACACTTGGCATTTTGGGACTGCAACTACGCCTAGTCTTCTTTTGACCTGCTCTCCCTACTCACCAAAATTAAAGCAGCAAATTCTTCAGAACAAACCTGTATTACCTTTCCTACCTGCAAGGAAAGACTCAGTACGGCACCGTGCAGTATAAAATATCCCATCGCTAATGCGCAGCTCAGGCTGCCACCACAGCCAGCCTCTACAGCCTACTCTGCGCTGGCCACCTCTTCTCGCGTGTGGCTGTTGAACATGGGGGGAACCAGAAAAATACTTGCTTACTGTGTTACCCAAGGTAACAGCTGGTTTCATCTGCATTTGTGTTAAAAACTACCTTTTTAAATGGAGACAAATCTTAATAATTACTTATTTTAAAAAATGTTGTTTTGAGCCACCTTCTCTAAAATGTTGCAAGTTAAAATGAAAAGTGCTGTGGAATAAATCACTTGCAGAAACTACTTGCATAGCTGATGTTACCTGTGACTCTGCCAGCACACAAATGCTAATGTTAAAAGATTTCTTCAAGTGTTTCACATAACCTGCCCAGGAGGAACCAAGTTACTCACTCTGCAGCTTGCCACCTTAGCATCCTTTTTTCCCAGGTCAGTTGGGTTCAACAGGGACAAGTTCAGTGACAACCATAATACAAATCTGCAGGCTGGGATGGCTTCTACTAAAAATGCAAATTTTCTGAAATTAACATCTGTTTAAAAGCAGGGTTTTATTAAAAACTATGTGCAATACATAGCGAATTTCTGTAATGAGGCTTTTGACCAGAACTGAAAGGTTTTTGAGAACACCACTATTTAAATCTTTCTTTTGAAGTTGTTTTTTTTTTTTTCCCCCCTAAGGTAGCTTGTCTTCAGGGTCTTTTGCTGGTCTTCCCTGAGCAGCTCTTCTTTTAGTCTTCATTTGTAAAAGTTTAAATGGCATCTCAGTAACCTTATTTCCTAGAAAAGCCAAGTGTTAAGTAAGTCTTGTGTTAACTCTTTCCATCAGGTGTTTTTCCTGGAAAATGATGAGCAACATAATGGTCTGAGTGACCCAGCCGACCACAGCAGATTGACTGAAAACGTGGCAAAGGCTTTCTGTTTAGCCCTGTGTCCTCATCTTAAATTGTTGAAAGAAGATGGAATGACTAAGCTAGGTCTGCGTGTTACACTTGACTCAGATCAAGTAAGTCTTGAATAGTTTCGGTTTAACTGGGGGATTGTTCCCTTGTTTGTTCCCCAAAAAGGGAAGAGAACACTTCAGCCATTCGCTTGGTTAAAGAATTACCAGTATCAGATGCTAATCTAGGGGTGCCGACTGTTGTTTGGCGTTTTGGGCCATCTGTTAAAATTGGAAAGCTAGCGCCGAGCCTGAATTAACACCAGGCTTGACCCCCATATGCCGCTAGCAGCACCTGCTCTGTAGTCAGAGACCTGTGAACAGCCCTGCGAGCTGCAGGCCTGCCACGTCCTCAGAGAAGACTCCAAGTCGGCCTTTTCACCAGAAGTTAAAAGACAGGAGTGTAGTAAATGTATTCTTGGGTGAGCATAAAACATTGTTGACGAGCATGGCTGTTCTTAGAAGATCACACTGCATATGAGGCAGAGAAACAAACAGATGGAAGGTCCCCTCGAGAGTGCTCTACAGCAAAAACTACAAGCAGAGATAAGGGTCTCCCGGCAAGACAGCTGGCCTTGCCTTGGAGTGGACGTGTTCTTAGTAACAACCAGCTTTTAAATACTGCGTGACTTAATCTGATAATGCAGGGTGCGGTTCCTGCTGATCTGAATGATCTGCTTTGACAAAGCAGTAGAAAAAAAAAAGGCTACTTTTGTCTAGGCAGCCACTGGGAACACAAAGAACAAAAAAAAAGGTGGAAAAGCTGCTTTAGTGCCTGCTACATCCTGTTCAAGTGCCTGACCTCCCCCAGGCAGCGGCCACGGCACCTCACACAAATCATCCTCCTGGCACGGCACTTCCCTTACTGCCCACTGAATCACAGCCTTGTGTCCTATTCGCTGTAAAACCCACTCTTACTTTGTATTTTTTAGGTTGGTTATCAAGCTGGGAGTAATGGACAGCCACTGCCCTCTCAATACATGAATGACCTGGACAGTGCCTTAGTTCCAGTGATTCATGGAGGGGCATGTCAGTTGAGTGAGGGGCCCGTCATAATGGAGCTCATCTTTTATATTCTGGAAAACATCTCATAAGAGGACTTCATTTTCTGTTCAGACCTGTTCAAGCAGCAGTTGTATCTGAATCATTTGCACTTTAAAACTGGAAAATTAAGCTTTTGTTAACACTATTGGGGGAGGGGGGGGAGGAGGGAGGGACAGTTGTTCCATAATTCTAAATCTTCTATGCATTGTCAACAAACAGAGGATCAGGGCAGCTTCTATACGACAACATGGCTATGCTATCCTTGCAGCTAATACACTTCTGTTACTGTTTAGAAAAATGCTCATGTTTAAAGACTTACAGTCATGTACTCTAAATGCTCAAACGGGTGCAAAGATCACTGGGGCGTAAATAAAAAGTGAAACTCCAATCTTGTACTGTTTGTAGATGGACATGTAAGAATGAACAATCAAGACCTCCATTCTGACCTCATCATAATGCCGTCTGTGGTTATTCTGTAGACATTAAAAAGTAACGTTTACATTATTTTGACCAGATTATTGGTTGAAATACTTTTGGAGTAGCCCTTGAGAGATAGGGAAAGATTACCTAGCCATAACTACGTTTGTAGATGCGTCCAAATGAGCATAAGGGCAGGCATCTCTCTGAAAGCGGTATTATGTAAACTGCAGTTTTGTGTGTGTAATTAATAGGCTAGTTTACTTTTTTCCTCTATTTACTACAAAAACTCGTCACCTGGGCAGATTTCTATCATCTCCTAGAACAACTCTGCTATTCTGTACTTTGTTTACAAATCTGTACGAAGCAGAGGAAATACTAGCCCTCAAGTGCAGTTCTCTCTCATTCCTCTTCCCCAGTAGGTCCTGCTTTTCAAAGAAAAGTAACACCCAGGGCAGCTTTAAGTCTCCTTGCTGTATGCTGTAGTGTAACGCTAGTGTCATGTAATACAAGACAGCTTGCACTTCATATTAGCAGCACCATGTAAAAGCTTACCTGTGATAAAAGTATAGAGTGGCTGTTTTTGCATGTTCTGCTGAAAAAGGCTTTCTGGTCAGCTCTGAACACTTGCACTTGGCCCAGTGCTCTTGGTCTCACCTGAGAGGGCTTTAGTAAGGAAGGCAGGCAGCTGCTCGCATCTGCCACGACATTGTGAAGCTAGAGTTGAGAATCAGCCAGAGGAAACGTGGTTCCACAGTCTTACTGTCTCCGTGGAAAGCTGCTAACCACTGGAAAGAGCTGAAAGCAGGAGCAGGGGATTTGGTTTGTTTAGCCATACCCAAGCAATGCAGCTGGTTTGAGTCCCTCCCAGGAAGGGGGCATGGGGTGAAGGTTTCTCCTCCTGTCTATACAGAAGATTAATTTGGGAAGAGAGGGGCTCACTGATGGTGAACACAGTATCTCGGACCTTGCATCGTCCCTACTCGCAGTCAGTTCTGGTGAATGCAGCGGGGATTATTTTGGTTTTGCTGTATGTAACACGGGCCTCCTTTCAGATATAAAGGGAAGTGCGAGGCTACTGTGAGACTGATGCTATATTTTTTAAACAAATACACAGCATTAGCTGGGCCAAGGAAAAGGTAACTGCACATGTAGCAATGTATTTTATGTAAAGACAGCACAGTGTATGTACAGAGTGCATTTGTGAATAAATGGCTACTGCTTTTTAAAAAAAAGCAAAGTCTGACAAATCCAATACTGTAAATTACAGCTGTCGCCACCCAACACTTGGAGAAGGCAGGCCAGAGAACCGGGGTCCAACTCCACAAATAAAAGCTGGCCAGCAAGAGGTAGCACGCAACTACACTTAAAAGAGCAAGTGTTACATCAAAGTGAAACCTTACCTCTGGCATTTGGGAAAAGGTGGCTGGCTTAATGCGGCTTACTTAAATGTTTCATGATGGACAAACCTTAAGCTATTACACAGTCACTAGCCTTCCTATGTATTTGTGCAGCAGAGCAGGACTAGGGTTACTTTCAGACTCCCCTCTGCACGCTGTTTTTGCACACCTTGGGACACAGCGCAGCACTACGCAGTGTAGGCAAGATTCAGTATCGGGAAGAACATTCCATAAACCAACTAATAATCTTCCTTCTAGAGCCTGCACTCCAGCTTTGCCACAGCAGCGGCTTTCCAGTTACTTTAGTTGCATTGTTATGCTTAATAATGCAGTGAAAGAGGTGAAAAATCTTTATCTTCTCTTCCTTTGCCCCAAAAGTCTTTTAGGTTTGGATTATGTTTGTGCAAAACACTATCAACTGGTGACTGACTGACATGTTTGCTTCAACCATAGCCTTTTAAATGACCTTAATTACCATGTTGTTAAGAAATGAGTACTTGTTTTAGAAAAAAAAAATTGTACTTTTAAAATTCAGTTAGTTAACACTGCAAAAAACTGCATATTATATTTTTATTTTCAACATGTAGTTTTGTATATTAAATTTATTGAAATTAAAAACTAAATACTGTATTGTCTTCATCTGCTCAGGAAGACAGAGGCAGCACTGCCTTACTTGTCTGGACTCCTTTCTGTCAAAAAACTTGCCCTACCTAAAGAGCTGGTGCAGGAGCGGTCCGACTCCCCACTGCAGGCACATCCTTTCCTTTGAGATCAGTCACTTCTGTCAGCTCACAGAGATTTAAAAACACAAACATATTTGGTACCATTTTTTGTATGGTGCTGATCAAAAGCATTCCTGAAAATAGTCATAATCCAGTTTTCTACATGACAAAGAGTGGCTATTTTCCCCATCACCTGGAAGAACAGTAAGAGCCTATTTTTGTAAAAATACAAGGAACATTTGGGAAGCAGCAGTCTAGCATACTTTTTTTTTCCCCTCCTTTTTTCAATGTAAAAAGAAAAAGGATGAAGGCACAGTACCCGGACTGCACTGAACAAGCAGTGCGGCAAGCATGGCAGACAACCAGTAGCCAGAAAAAAAAAAATGTAGATCTGTAAACACCTGCTGCTAAGAAGTCTTGCATTTTCTTCTGAAAGGCAACATCCCATTGAACTTCATGTTGCAATGGCATGCACAGAGGAGGGACACACTGCTGCTAGATTGCTGCCCGAGTTCTCTCTTCCCTATTTTAGGAAACAAAAAAACCCAAACCCCAAACCAGCCTTGATAAGAGAGAACGGAAGAAGCAGTAGCAGACTGTTCACTGTACCACATTGGCTGCTTGTACACGTGGAAGAAATGAATTCTAGTAAAGGTCTTACCTGTGACTTGACTGAAAAGTTTTTGCACTGCCTCAGGGAATTTTTAAGGGGCTAAACTTTCCACACACCGCTATGCATAGTTAATGTAACATTCATCCTGGTGCTACATTAGTAGTCCCACGTTAAGGCAATTCTATTTTGCGTAGACTGGTAACAATTCCCTGCAGCAGCAGATTTCCAGAGCCTTACATTTGCCTTAAAGTTATTAATAAGCACTATGGCTGTTATCAAAATAGACATTAAGTTCAGTAGTGCATTCATTTATCATCTTTGGTGCTTGCAGCTAGCAGCATCGTCCTACATAGGTTCATCCCACATCTTTTAACATTCCAATGGATCTGGGGATAAAAAAAACAACCAAAAAACAACAACATCACTTGATGCAGTACTTAACAGATGTTCACAATTCAAGGTCACATTGTATGTAAAATGCTGACATGAATTTTCTGGATGGTCCACTAGAAAAATTAATGGAGCAAAATTATTAAGCTCTAGTGATTGAAAATGCCTAAGCATCCAGTCACGGCACAAGGCCAAGTTGTTACTTCAGATACGGCGTCAAACATGTCCCTCGCCGCCTAACTGTGAAGCTCACAGGCAGCTTACCGACCTCCTTGGCTGTGAGGAAGAAATCACTAGACAAACAGTCCCTTTGGTGCTACAAGTTCAGACTCACATATTGAAACAAGACCTCTCAATCTGTCAAGTCTAATGCAATTCGGAAGTAAAGGTGTGGCAAACAGGTGATGTCGCTGTGAAGCTGATGAATATTAGCTTAACTGGCATTTATGAATGCAAAGAAAACAATATGCTAAGGAAGAGGGAGCACAGAGCCTTCAGGAGCTCAAGCAAAGGAAGAGGGATTACTTATCAGAAACTTAGTAGTTATACATCATCTGTTTTCCACCAGAAAAGGTGAGGTTTGTTCCATGCTGGTATAGCAAGGTCGTGGTCCAAGAGGGGGGCTGTACACGCTATCACGGTACAATAAATACCTGCTCAGAAGGGATCAACACGGTCGTACCCCTGCCAATAATGCCCTATGACTGCCGGTGATTTGCACGATCTGCCTGACTGTCCCTAGCCAGTCAGCGTCCTCTCCATGGTTTTATGAACATAAGCTGTGGGAGAAGCGAGGACCTAAGTTTCAGGGTATCGGTGATTGTGTCCAACGAGTCTGAATTTCTTTCAAACATCAGACACATACATAAAAGTAGGCTGAATTAGAGATTCCACAGGCAGATAGACTGCTGGTACTTATCTTTTCAGTAACTTCATGTAGAATATCACTTTAAAAAAAGACACCAGAATTTTTGGTATTTATTTGCTTTTGTTTTTTTCAAGAAGGGAGAATTTGTGATACCCAAAAAGCAGAGTATGAGAAAGGAAGAAAAGTTCCAAAACCAAGCAGTTTCTGTAGAGGCTGGCAAGAAGCAGCAGCCTACCTCTTTTTCATCCTTCTAATATACAGCCACTGTGACAGTGCACAGCTCCTCTTCTGTACTTGATACGGGCACAGTAAGCACCAGGCACAGTTCTTCAGGTAGCCTGTATTCAACTGCACAGTTTCTGCCTGCCGAGAAGTCTCAAGTATCCGGAAAAAAGTCTGTCTCCAATAGTTTCCCTTTTAGATAAAGTCAAGCAGACTTCTATGGGACAAACAAATGCCCTTCTCTAGCTTCTGGTAGGGGAAGAAGGGTGTAGGGGAAGAAGGGTCCTTGCTAACTCTGAAAGGTTTTTTGCTAACAGTAAGGATGGACAGGAAGCACCCTCCTAGAAAGGACTCGTCAATCTTATTTTCTAAATATTATTCTAAATAAAGATGATGCTAGAAGCTCTCCCTTTATTTCAAGTGATGGTGAAATAGCATCTTTGATATACAAACTAATCAGAGACACTGTAACCTCATTTCTGAAACTATGTCAACTCACCACTACAATTATGGTATCAAAGCCAGAGCTGTGTAATTAGGTCAATGTCAACAAAACACATTATTCAACCAGCTTATCTGTAGCCCTGTCAAGTTCTGGCCAGACCACCTTTAGATGCAGTATTCATACCTCGGATAGAACTAATGTTCAAGGACCAGCCAATTTTCTGTAATTGTTTGAAGATCTTGACCACTGAGGGGCTCCCGGAGTCTCACTTTCACCTCCAGTTTCCCTCCAGTGGGCTTTCTGCCATCAAAAATCTGAAAGAACCACAAAAAGACGACCAGTTAGCACTCGTACAAACGATAGTGTCAAACTGTAGTGCCTCAGGCAACCATTGACTTTATTTCCCCATGACTAGAAGATGACAGAGATCACCTGCAGGCAACTGCAGTGCTGGGAGGCGTCGCAGCCACGTGCTTCCTTGGATTCATAACTCGGGAGCAGGTCCCCCATACAACTCGTGCAAGGCAGCTGTACCAGCGGCTGCGGTACCTCTGCCTGCCACGCACCAAGCCCCCGAAGTACAAATGGACTCCACGGGCAGCTCAGGATGCTAAGGGCAGTGGTGTCCTGAGCATGTCTGTGCTGCAGCCCGAGGGATTTTTTTTTTTTTAAGGTTCCACTTAATGATCTACTGGATCTTATGGCAGCGCTCTATCCAGTCTGGCAGTCTTCGCTTAATCCTTTGATCTGTTAGCTACCAATGCAAATAATTTGGGGAATCACCTGAATTTCTGGTCCTGACAAAGAAAACTATCTTGATAAAGAAAATTTGCAGAAGAGAGTCTCCAAGAAGTTCCCACTACCAGAACGGTCACAGCTATTACAAGCTTCAAGAGACAATAAAACAAAGAGCCCATTGTTTATCAAACTCGTCCAATACAAAACTGTCACCTGTATACAGATACAGATTTAGGCAATGCGAGTATTCGTTTTCCCTTTGTGTTCAAATACTACTAACTAGAAGAACACACCTCACCCAGAAAACATACCTCGATGATCTCTCTAACTTCACATTCTGATTCCAGCTTGTCCAGTTTCAAGTGTGCTGTCCCCACTTGCTTGTCACTTCTGAAAAAGGACCTGTTTCAAAGAAACCTTCCTTAACTGAATGGGTAAGGTTTTTCAGAACATTGAAGAGAAAGCAAGCTAAGAGGTCATCACTGTTCACACCATCACCACATCCGGGAAGGCTAGTGAAGACATGCTACTAGAACCATACAAACCAGGGTACAAGGGGCAAACCCTTAGTGAACTAGACTACAAGCACAAGATTTGGAAGTACTCATTTTTTAATTATTCTCTTGCAACCAAATTAAAGATGAGGACAGTAGTGAAGAAAAACAATCAACTAAACTAGCACTTGGAATAGCAGCAGCTTTCATCCTTGCACAGGGCGACAGGGAAGAATGGCCTAACAGCCAGGACAGATGGAATCTTCCGCAATGGGCTGTTTAACAGAACAGGCTGAAAAACTTCCCAGGGAAGTTGCATCCCTCATCAAAACAAACATTTCACAGGCACATGCTGGTTTTAACAAATTACTTATTAGGAAAAAGTCACACAAATAATTCTGTTTCATTTTGATAGATCAAACCACTCAATTTCAACAAGTAAGAACATTTCATTTCAGCTGTTGTTTTGATTCACCTTCATACTGGTAGTTTTAACAGTCAAGAACTATCATTTTAGAATTTCTAGTCTGCTGAAATTAAACACAGAGCATTTTTATCCTGCAAGGAAAACAATCAACTTTTCTCTGCTACAGTCACTTCTGTTTAACAGTTTTATCAGCAAGACATCCATCTTTACCTTAACAGAGACAGGTGGTGCAATCCTTATCCAGACAAACTCTTTCAAAAGGCAACAGCTAAGACTAAAACACACTACTTCCACAGAAGCGTTCAGCTCAAAGCACTGGATTTCTTTGCCTGCATCCAAGCATTTCCCTGAATCAGTCTCCAAAAGGTTTGATAAACAACTAAAATCTAGAGATTCTGGAGGCAGGAAAACCAACCAGCCATGCCTGTCATGTTTTAGACAGGAAATCTGCCAAGAATTCAGAAGCTTCCTTTTTTATGCCATTCTATTTAGGAAAAAAACAAGCAAGCAAACCAACAAACATACAAAAAACCCAACCCCAAAACATCCACCTTTCTTCCTATTATCATTAAGAGATACTAAGATATTATCAAGCAAGACTTGACATATGCAATGAAAACTCTGAAGAATATTATATGGAGCCTCACGGTCATGTCATCTGTGGCAACAGTAACCAGTGTATTAATACACAGACCTGATGCTGCCATCAGTGCCTACAAGTTCCAAGTGAACATCTGTGAACCCGACTGTCTAAAATCTCTGACTGGAAGAGCAGTAAGGTTGATTCCTCACATTGACCACCTCAATGATTGCTTCATTCATGTATTCTCCAAATAGCTCATATCAACTGCAGTATAAGGAACCTGTCATCCAGACTTTAACCTCAATTTCCTGCTTGTGTGTTCAGAAATAGCATCAGGAATGCTATAGCTCATATAGCACCTAAATCTCTATAGATTAGGAGGACAATGGTCTGGTACCATTAGCTCAGGCTGCAGCGAGCTCACAGAGGGAGCTCAGACACTTCTAGATGGGATAAAGAGTGCAAGACCACTACACTACTCTGAATGCACTGGAACACGCAGCGAGTCACTGTTAGGAAGTACACCTCTGCCAAAACCCTGTTGCTGAAGGACTTGAAAGATTCTGGCTCAGTTGTTCAGATTGCTTCTTATTTGTCAGTTTGTCCATCTCAACACAAATTGCTGTAGTACAGAAAAATGATGTCACGAGTACCTCAAGGGCTGATAGCGCTGCCTCCAAACAAAATGCCTATGAATGTTGTTGACAGAAAGCCTTCCAAAGATGAGACTATATTCTCCACTGATGAGATTACAGTAGACTCACAAAATCATTCAGAAAAGTTCAGAATTTATTAGCTTACATGCTAGAATACTTCCCGTTACTTCACAAGCACCTTAAAACGAAGAAGGATTACATAATTGTACTGCAGTATGTTGGACACTTTGTTCATAAACTTAAAAAGAGAATCAGCAATTCTTCTAGCTGAATTTTTTTAAAGCATTTTTCCATTTTACAATTCAAGAAACAATGAAGACTGGTTCATCCCTGATCAGTTTTAGGGGTTTTGCAGTGAAGAATGTGAACTTGCTCTAGGCCATGGCTTCAGAAACAGCTCTGGGGAAATCTCCTTTTATCTTCAGATGCTTTTAGGAGAGGTTTAAGGAGAGACTTTTCCTTTGGAAAAATACATTGCTGGGTTTTTACTTGAAAAAAGTGTTCTTTAAACTGAAGTTTAATATGTATGACCTAAAACAAATCTCCTTTACTCACTGAGACAGAGTAATTCTTGGGAGATGGTCAAAGAGCTATCAGAGACCCCAAAACTACAACACCTACAAGCATTTCTGAAAGTATTATTCATTTACAGTCTTGAAGAAAGACAGGGAGCAGACAGTCTTTAGAAAAGAGCTTGGATCAATTAATCCTCTCCTTTCTCCTGAGAAGATGGCCGGGGGAAGGTGATCAGTGGGCATTTCTTCTTTTTCTCCTTCCCTGTTGCTATTTGCCCAGGGGAACTGCAACGGCTCCACCCCAAAGAAACATGCATATATTTAACTTATGAGATTCCTGTTCTAAGAACAACAACAACAAAAAATCTCAGAACCAGAAAAGAGGCAACCCGCACAGATTTTTTTGCTAGTCTTCAAAAAGGCTTCAAAGGAAAATCTGGAGCTGGCATACAACTCATGAATCACTGGAGAATGTTTCCCAATGGGTGAACTTGAGCCTGAGCTCAGACCTTAAAAACAAGCACAGTTCCAGGTGGTAGGAGAATAGGACATGCCCCATATGCACAATGGTATGCAAAAGATAGGGAAAAAAGTTTTGAACAAATGTAAACACTTCACAGTTCTATGCAAAAGAGGCAGGATTTCTAATGATGGAATCTTGAACAACAGAGCAGTGGAGCAGTCAGGATTGACAGAATAAGAAAATCAGCTTTTGCTTCAACAGAGATGCAAATGGAAGACCTGGAGTAAAACCAAGGGGACTTTAGCTCACAAATTGAAACATTTACAACTTGAAAACCATCTCAGAGAACCTATGGATCATTTCTGCATGTCCCAGTAACAGAAACAAAGAATAGCATAAAGAGCCAGCGAGACAAAAACAGGTTATCTAACACCCCATCCAAGTCATGGATCACAACCAACTTGAGGATTAGTGAATATAGGCCACTCAGATTTTCAATAAATTGGTAATGAGCCTAGATGTAGGATGATTTCCCTGAACGTTACCAATTGTTAACATCCATCTCATCATCTTGATCTCTGAGATGAGGGGAGTCTGTCTCTCTCAAGATAGTCTAACAGTTTGATAGCAGTGTTCAGTAAATACTGTAAGATCCCCAGAATGAAGATAAGTACAAAAACATAACACTAGTTCTGCCATCATCTGTCATCTGCTTTACTGCTGTTAAAAGTTTTGCTGCCACTTGTACTTTGTAATTCTACAAAATTATCCCATATAACATTTAAATCTTCTAGTCCCGATGACTAAATCCAAATTGGATTAAGAATCAAAACAATTTGAAGCTGAATCATTACTTTCTCAGTCTCATCAATTCCTCTTAACACATTAATTCTCAACTGATCTGCCAGTTATGAATCAAATTCACTGAACTTCAGCCTTTTTTTCCACCCCCTTAGGGGAAGATACAGAGCTCGGGCACATTTTGAAAGGAGTTCTTGGGCATGAGGAGAACTAGACAACTCTTTATTGCTAGCTTAAAGACCGTGCTTCATAAATTTCAGCTACAACACTCTTTTCAACTGTTACTAAAGTAGCAATGAGGGGGGAACAAACTGTGGACTTACCCTTTATGAAATACTTCAAATTTAATTCCTTTGGACCGAATTGCTCGTCGGAAACCTCTGTGATTTCGGTTGATGTTCAACTTAAACAACTGGTTATATTCTACAGTTAAGATACAGAAAAATGAAAGCAAGCTGTGAAAGTCGAACTATGTGCAGTGCTCTATTACATGCATGTACTCAAAACCTCTGTTTATCTCAGTTTGGCCCATTTGTGAAAGACACTTCACATCCGTATGAACCTCCTTCTCAGGAGGTTATTTCAGGCATTAACAAGTTAGTGTCCCTGTGCAACAGTTCATCTGTCATCCCCACATTACAGGGACAGAAACCAAACTGCAGAAAAACCAAGTCATCATGAGGAAGTGACAGCAAGTTACTGGAGAGCCAAAACTGGAGAATCTAGGTCTTTCAGCAATTAAATAGAGTCTGGGGCTAAGAAAAAGGTACAAAATAATAAGGAAAAAGCATAGGAAGGTTGGAATGACTGGGAAGGGGTGTTTTGATAATGTAATTAATACTATTTTAACACCAGTTTCATTAATGAGTGTGACCAGAACTATGCCACAGGATACCTTTTATCACAGTGTCTCACAACACTGTACAACTAATGTTCAAAGACTCATCTGCTGTGCTACCCAGGAACACTCATCTCTGCTTGTCAGCCTGGGAACCCAAAACATTAAAGCTAAGCGGCTGCTCAGCAAGTGCAGATCAAGTTACTGAAAGACTCAAAACACAGGTCTCAGTATCAGAGCTTCAGGACTTCTACTCTTAACAGAAAATACATCTCTCTCTCTCTTTTGAGTTTATATATATCTCTTTTGAGATAAATTCACAACTAGTAATTTGGATACTGAATTCAAGGTTGTTTTGATACTAGATGGCTACTTACTGCAAGAATTGAAAAAAATAATATAGCAATAAACCAAAATCAGAGTGCAAGACAATTAATTCTAAAATCCATGATGAGTCTAATACCGGTATTCAATGGCTAGGTACAAAGGGCTATTTTTCAAAAGGTACAAAGAAAGTATTTTAGTTGGTTTCAAGACACATTGTCTTATAAAAAAAAATTATCTTTTTCTGCAATGATGCTTTGTCAGGTTGAGAAATGTTAGCTGATTAGCAAAAATCATGACAGAATTGGCAATCTCACAGGACACAAAATCTGACTGAAAAAGATCTGACCCATGGAGAGATTAAAATTAACAATTTAACTTATTTAATAAAGAAGATTTATTTATCTGGCCCATCTCCCAGCACGGTTGACAGCAACAGCTGGAGCATGACTGGTAACTTGATGATTTCACTACTTCATAACACAGTAACTACCACCAGTACTGGGATGAGGGTGAGGAAATTGCCAACAGAGCTGGACTTCACCCTTCAACAAGCTCTTTCATAAGAAAGACGAAAAAAGGTGCTGGGAGGCCCTCTGGCCTGATTCACAGTATGAGACTAGCCTGTACTCTCCAGTGATTCCTAAGGTACAATGTTTTTCCCTCTGTCCCAGAAAAAAGTACTAACCTGGAGAATTGTTATTGTTAATTACAGGTGTTTTACTCTTTTGAGGTTGCTCCTATTAAAAGAGACACACATTACATAAAACCATCAGATATTGTTTCAAAACACAGAGTAGTAACCATTTTTATTACCAGCTCTTTTTTTATACCTATACAATAAACATGAGGTGTTAGGGGGTTATCTGAATGATAAGAGGAGTCATGGTACATTCAAGACTAAAATATTTGGATTTCATTGTGGTAACATGTATAATACTAGATAAAGAATAAGTCAAAACATTACATTAAATATAAGAGCCACAGATAAGCTACACGGTCACACTCAATTCAGTTCAATCATCATAAAGTTACTGACTGCAGCTGTTAAACTACATGATGAACTGCACACGTTCCACGACACAGTAATTCTGTTCCTTCTGCATTAGTTGGAATAATAAGCTACACAAGGAATTCATCACAAATCATTCAGGGAATTGCCCTACTATTATTTTGCCTGACAATCAATCTGCCTCCAAAATGAATTAACTTTTAACCTAAAGCAGAGTACAAACTAAATCTCTGGGGACTGAACAAGGACAACGTGACCTAATTATTGCAGCTACTTTGCAAAACTGATTTCAGCTATGAAGGAGAAAGGTGGTGTATTTGACTGTTGGCTAAGCAGCAGAGATCTGGCTTTTTTAAAAAACAAAGAAATACAGATTAAAAGCAACCATGCTGATTCTTACTTATTCCCCAGAAAATTATTCGTACAGACCAATTCTGTTTTCAGCCACCTTAATGGGGCAGACTCATTAAGACCTCACGTAACTCAAACCTAAACACAAACCTGATCTGACCATCACCAATTTTCCACAGGTAATTGAATTTATTTTAGTGGAATTGCTGCAAAATTTATTAGGAGGTAAAAATACAGGCTCTGCACTCTCACAGGGCTAAGTATTAATCGTGTAAGAGCAAAGATTGTTTTTGCCCTACAGAGAAAGCAGCAGAAGCCCCAGCGCTTCTACTGATAGTAAGACTAGACAGCCCTCCTTAGAAGCTCTTCTAGCTCAATGGTTTCAGTATTTTTCAGACTAGAGACTGCATTTAAAGGTGAGGGGAACAGGATGACATTGTGGAGTTTCAAGGAAAAAAGCAATATATGTATGTATACATATTTTATATATACATACACATATATATGCACATATATGCACATATATACATGCACATACACGTAAGTATTAATTAGTAAGGTCAAGAAACTTGTATGGCCTGAGTCCTTTCTCCAGATATGCACATATATATATTTGCTAATTAAATCACCAGGAGTCACGTGCATTTATTTGATGACAAAGATTAACCTTTTCAATCCATTTCTGTAATTATAAGAGATGTCCAAAAGCAATGCCTTTAAAAGCTTGTTTTCTTAAAGGAATGGGACTTAGAGGGAGATCACATCCAAGGTGGCTCCTCTCCCCTAGTGACAGCTTTGCATGCCCTCGTGTTTGGTTGAAGTTACCGGTGCGTTTGCACCTCTGAAAGAAATTAACTTCTACAAATTTTGCAAACTCTGGAAACAGCCTGATTAGTGTCTTCGCAGGGGGGGAAAAAGGTGGGCATGCCTTAGCACTGTGAATACTGTTTAGCAGTAAGCTGGTGGTCAGCCAGTCAGAGAACATGCAAGCCTGAAGCAGACAGCACACCGCTAAGTGCAAGGTGTGGAGAACATCATGAGAAAGGTGCAGCAAAGCTCAAATCTGCAGGACACATATTCAGCAGTTCTGTTTCTCAGAAGTTTCTGTTTTAAAAATAAATTCAGGCAGTATGCCTAGAAGTGTTTTCCCTTTCTACAAGAAAACCTACACTTCCTTCTTGAAGCCCTCACAAGCTAATACAGTGGCAAGGGTCACAGACTGAGGAACAGAAGAGCCAGGACACACACTCACCGCACTCGGGTACTGAAATTCAAACTTCACGAATGCATCCAAATCTCTTGGTGATACACCTGAATGAGACAACAACCAGCCAATAGAGATATTTGCATTGCATCTGTAATGTTGAGCGGGATTTTCAAGAGCACCTAACTGATTCTCAGTAGGACTCATGACCCATCTCTTGACAACTGAAAAACCCATCCATCAAACCAAAAGCCATAGAAAGCTGGCATCCAAAGGAAAACATCTACTTTTCTTAATGCTGCTGTTAGTCCTGAGACAGTCTAGCACAGACAGTTTACAAGCTCCCAGAAACAAGGGACTAAAAAGCAGTAACGTTGGCAGGAGCAACTCCCGTCTACTGAATGGTCAATATACATTAAGGTGGTGCGGAGTTAAGGCAGGCACTCATAATGAAATAGGAGATAAACATGAAACTTAAACTATGACCCAGTTATGAGCAAACCCAGGACAATTTCAAGTTCTTCCCTCTGTCCAGATGGAACTCAGATTCTCTTTATTCGTCCAGGTTTTTTGTTTCTTTGCTTTTTTTTTTTTTTAAACACTGTTTAAAGGTTTTTGGTGGCTTGAGCCTGAAATCTGATTATTTTGTTTTAATGAGCGCTGGCTACAAAGGTCTTGACTCCTGAAGTGGTCTTCAAGGCAGAAAAATCTCATTCCCCACTACTTTCCTCACCTACTCAGAGGAAAAAGCCCACATGCCCTTTTTGAGTACATACCTGGCGGAGCTGGTAGGTTTATCCCCCTGACAATAAGAAGGTGCATTTCTGTGCTGTTGAGCTCAGAAAATATCCTGTGAAAAAAATAAAGACAAAAAAGCATATTCATCCCAGTAGACCACCACCACCTGATCCACTGCCAGACCAGGATGCCACTGGTATTTGTCAGACCTTTTTCAATAGTGCATTCCTACATAGATCATTTTCATAAATTACAAAAGAGCAAAGAAAGAGCGCAAACCAAGATAAAAACATCTCTGAGGTATAGTGAAAAATGCCACGAATAAAGCCCAAAGGCAACAGGATTGAGGGAGAAATATAGAGAAAGGAAGAGTGCCTACAGTAGCAGAATATAAGAGATGAAGCTAGAGTTATTTTGAAAACAAAAGAACCCAGAAGAGAAGTTAGAGAACAACTTCTTTATATTTAAGTTGTTGAGAGCATCCTTTCAGGAATGCTGCGCCTAACCCTAGATGCCATCCGCATTTGCTGAAGCTCACAATTGCCTAAACAAGACCTAGAAACCAGAAAACTCATTCCAGTCTGCCTGAGAAATCCCTTTGGTTTTCCACACCTTATCATTTTGAAGGTTCTTTCTTCAAAGTGATGGCTTGGAGGATCCATTCCTTGCGCTCGTGCAAGCTGTAGGATGTCCATGTCCTTTTTACAACCTTGTGCCAGTTTCTCAAACCTATGGAAAAGGCAAACAAACAACAGAAAAGCTACACGCACGCTGGAACATCGAACAGAGCATTCTGCCAGATACAGGCCACAGACTAAGCCTCAGACCAGAGGAGCAGGCCTGGAGATGCAGGCCTCGCAGTTACTGACCCTTTCACATAATGAGCAGCTTACCAGCCTGAACCCCCATCATCTTTAGGGGGGTCAGGCAGACTCGAGCCTGAAATGACCACATTGTGTGATGATTAACAGCAGGCAGCGGGTCTTACCGAGTCGTTTCTGCTACATTTCCCAGATGCATGAATTGCTTGGAATACTGCAAACACCTCTGTCAACAGAAACAAAACCAAATACAGATGCACTCAGTGATCCTTACACGCAGATTGATGACTGACAGAGAGTTTTGAGGTTGATGACAATCTAATTTAAGAAAAGCCAAGAGTTTTCCCAAGTCACCCCAAACCATCCACCCCTGCCCAATCCTTTAAGCCCAAAGCTGAGCACAGCATTTGTTTGAGCTGTTCTGCCCTATTACTTTCTAATCACTTAATTTCTAGATATGAGGTTCTCCCAAGGGTTAGTCTTAATCATTCAGGCACTATTTTCAAACTTGAGTGCTCATATTTAATAGTGATAATTTGATAGTCCCAAGCCTCCAAGCACACCCTCTGTCTTCAACTAGTAGAGAATCCAACTTTGAAAATCTTCCCCTTTAGGACACACAAAATCAAAAGTATTTTAAGAGAAAAACAAAAGACCCCACAGAAACAATGATAGGATTATAATATTAATAAACACCAGAGAAATTAAAAAAAAAAAGAAAACATTTCTAAAAGAGATAAAATAGTCACCTCAT
The DNA here is from genome assembly GCF_026419915.1 of Harpia harpyja. Taxonomy (NCBI): domain Eukaryota; kingdom Metazoa; phylum Chordata; class Aves; order Accipitriformes; family Accipitridae; genus Harpia; species Harpia harpyja. Next base: position 39,058,900 of record NC_068950.1, read on the forward strand.
GTTGGTCCTTCAGCAATTTTATGAGCTGTGCATATACTTCATCTGCCTTCTGAGACAGTCTGACATCTTCATGGTGTATGAAGATAAAATCACCCTCATCATCTGTAGGGGGTGATGGCAGCTGCAACACAAGAACACCATATTTCAGAGACCTTATAGGAAAAAAATGAAGTAGACAAAAACAGTCAGAATGTACGGAAAGGTCAGTGAAGGGAGATGGGTTGTTTTTCTTCTCAAGGCAATTCCAACCCAACCACTACTTACACCACTGCCTGACAACTACTGAAGTCATAAAACCCTGCAAAATGTCTTACAGGCCTAGTTCCCTGACTATTCAGGTCAGGAGAGCTATTACAGTGCAGTTTGGTTTCCCCATCTACCCAAACACCAAGAGAAACCAGGGCATCACTGTATCACATGCACGGGATCCCATCCCAAAATGGAGTTAGGACACAGCTAGGAGATGTACTCACACCCTAAGCCCAGAGAGCACTTCCAAGCTGTTCCAAGTTTAGGTGTGCCATTGTAAATCAAGGAGTAAATGGTTCATGGAGATTAAATTTTCTCAAAATCTGGCACATTTGAGGAGCAGCAAAGGAAACAAAACAAAAACTAAAACAAAAACATAGGGCAATTTTAGGGCTCAGTATCCAGATTTGTCACTTGAGCAAACTAACTTAATTTGTGTCAAGAAATATTTATTAAATCAAAGCAAGCACTTAGATGTCCAAGCATGTGAAACAAAGCAGAACACTAACAGTCCTACTAACCTTGGAAATATCAACAGGTTTGCCACATTTTGCTTGCTCAATCTTTAGGTCAAAGCTCTTAGCTGTTCTGAGATACATCTTAGCCTGTTCAAGGTTATTTTCCTTCTTTGCTTTGACGGCTGCCTTCATGTATTGCTTCTTTCTGTTCTCCAGAAATTCCAGCTGTTCCCTAGCTGAAAAACAGTTGTATAAAAACCCTCACTCATCTGACACTGCCATGCCCCTGAAACAGGTTTATCATGTTCAGTTTATAGCCAGAAAAAGGCCAGTAACAGTACAGATATCAAATAAGGACATTTCCTTACTGCACTTAACTGTTTCTTGGCCAGTTTCGATTTCAAGTATCAGAAAAAGAAACAAACTTCCTTCTATCATGGCATCCTTCATCAAAAAAACATTATAGCACTTCACAAGTGTCACAATAGCAATTACAGCCCCTTATTTTCAGACAGGAGACAGACTCCAGTACAGCTGATTGGTCCAAAGCAGAAGTTGAATTCAAACTTTCAGCTTGACATGTTAACTTCTAAAAGACAGCAAATATTATGAGCATCTTCTGTACTCATTTCGTCCCTCTCCCCTGATCTGTCAGAAAAAAAACCCCAGATGAACGACTGTGCAGGCACATTCAGACATATCACCTCTGTTTATTTGTAATTCCTTGCCATCTTAGTTTCTTATTAACTCTTGGGTCTCCTCTTTGCTTCCCAGAACAGTTAGGACAACCTTACTGTTGGATGCTCAGTGCATCCTGCTTCTTCTTATACCTCACTTAGGAAATGTTGATTACAGCCATTTCCAAAGATACTCATATTGTATTCACCACTGCACTCTACTCATGATTACCCAAGCTAAACAACATTTGCAAGAGGTGCCTGTCTCAGCAAATAAATATACCAGTGACACTCACACTATGTTCACTGCTGTCAGATGACAATCAACTTATTCTCATCCTTGCAAAAGAGCCCACTGTCCTGCTGCTGTGAGCAATTTGCCCAGTCAGCCAAACCCAAACTAATTAAACAAGGTAACTAGCCCAGATTCCACCGAGACAAAACCCACAGTGTGCTCTGTGAGGCTGAGACACAGCACAGGTATTTTCAAAGAAAATCTGCGGAGAATGGATGGAACAAAGCCATTAATCCAACTGATCTTGGCTCCTTGACTTTCCTGGTATAGGCCTTAAGTGCAACTGCTCCACTACTCCACTCCCACACCTCCCTATGCTTTGCACTCCCTGACAAGAAAAAGGCAGGTTTTTTACAGTTGATTTATCAGCTATGGGCAGCTGTAAGCTGCACTTCGTGATTCTGGGGGGAAGGAAGTAACATTTGGATCACAGAATGCACTTTGGCTGGTGAAATATAGCTTTACAATAGTGAAGTACTAACATTTTATTGTGAAAATCATGTCAGTATTAATTTGTCCAGGTTCTTGTTGCACCCATTGGTCGTCTTTTAAAATATTTGAAATACCCAGGAGAGACTACTGTAACACCAGAGACCAGGTATTATCAATTGCTTCACAGCATAAGTCTAGGACAATTCACTCAAAAGATTAATGTGTCAGCTAAAATTGCAAAAAACAAAACTCCTGAGGATTCACAGATTTTCAAAGCCAAAATGGACAACTACTACGTTTTAGTGGTCTTTGTAAACTAGTCATGGAATTTTCTAGAGAGAAGAGTTATGAGCTAATCACAGTGGCAACGTGAAATGCCTTTGCACTCTGCCAAAGAACTTGCATCAGCCAACTATGCAGTTCTGCTTTGTCCTGAGGGAACTACCCAGGGCAGAATGGAAGAAGGATGGGATTACAGTCAAGGCATGACAACAGAATCAGTGAGAGCCTGAACACTGCTGGTGTGTGCCCAAATCACACTGTGAGGTGGTGGCTCTCCCTTACTATCTGTACGATTAATCTTGTACGGACAACTGTTTAGTGACCTTAGCAACAGGAGGACAAGAGATTGATGAACTACTGCTTATATGCCAGTTTGAGATCCTTGGATGAAGCACTAGGCAGAAACCACTGTTTGATGTAGGAAGCTGCATTAGATCAATGAATAATTCACACTGGCAAGCCATCCACTTTAATGAGAGTATATGTAAAGTTCAACTGTGAGTGGAGTTAAACATTATGAATCGATACACTTGTTACATCAAAATTAATTAAAAACCCAATCACCCTGATAATTACACATGCTGCCTCTGTGAAATAAGGCTGCATGGCTGGTCTGGATCTGCCCTCCAGCAGACACATATATTGAGGCTCCTGTCACAGGAAATCTATGCCACACATTCACAGGCTCATAGCTAAAATATAATGAAAAGAAGTCTCTACCAAAGTATTAACCTAAACTAGTGCAAATGACTTGCACCTGGATCACTGGGAATGATGATCCCTTCACCTTACCAGCTAGAGGGAGATGATCCACTGACTCTGCCTTGTCCAGGGTGGAGGGTGATGTAGCTCGTTTCACATGCTCAGGAGAGCTCTCTTCCTCAGCTACAGCAGATGGCACTGTAATTGGCTTAACAACTTGAGTCGGCTTTCCAGGCAGCTGAGCAGGCTTCTTGGCAACTGGGGCCTGTGTCAGAGGTTCATTCTAGCATAACAAAAAGAATTTCATATTAAACACGTAAAATCTATTCCAGAGTTGAGGACAGCATCTCAAGCATCAGCAACCATGGTTATCACTATACCAGCATTCTGGTATCACTTTTAAAGGGAGCATAATATTCCAGACAGCAAATTTTAACTTCTGGAGGTTTATGAGCCATGCCACACCAGTAAGTAGTTGACCTATGCAAGTGTCAAACCTCCACTATAGAAGGGACAAAAGGAATGTTCAACAAGGCAGTGATTTAAAAAAAAGCAGATGCATGCAGAAAAACCATCATCCAGGAATTCTCTCCATTAAAAGCTACTCCAATTGAAAGCACAATCAGCAATCAAGTCTAAAGAGATAAAGAAATCAAAACAAAGTCTAAAGGCTGGTGCTGCCTGACAAAAAGGAGTGTTGAACATCCTGGGAAAGCACAAACACAGGAGTTACTGGGATGCAGGATGAAAGTACAGATTTAAGTACTTTAGAACAATATAAAGGAGTGGCCAGGATCTGAAGTGTTTGCTTTGAAAATAAAACCCACATACAAGACAGTTATGAAAGAGCCAAACTCTGGACTCATACAGTCTGCAGGTACTGCCTGTAATAACATCTCATCCCTCTCTCTCCTACACTATAATGCAAACTGAAATTACTACTGAGATCCTGTACTCTTCAGACTTCTGGGAAATGTATTTCATCTCAGTACTCTTGCTTGACTGAAATCCAATGGCCTCATCTCTGCATACCACAAGAGACAGCATTTTAACTTTTACACATCCTACTAAGAAATACTAACCTCCTCCTCTTCATCATTCTCCTCCATGTTTGCCAGCTTGCTGGCACTTTCCAGAACAGCAGCTATTGTGCTGTCACCATCCGTTGCTGCAACACCAGGAAGAGGGGGAAATCCTGAGGAGGAAAGGAATACAGAAGTAAAGAGTTGCATAAGACCTCTGTTCTGTCTTCCATATTTCTTCTTTTCTGTAAAGCTATTTCTATCCAAGTACCTATTATCCAATATATTTCAGAATTCAATGTACCTAGACTGAGGCCAAGGCCACAAAGCCTTGCTCGATAAAGTCTGAGTGGTGGGCTTAAGATCAAATCTCTCACAGATACCCAGGCTTAAAGAGACGATGCTAAAATGATGCAATAACAGAGCATAGTTTTCCAAGTTGAGCAACTGGCAGCTAGCCATGGAACCTCACAACCTCAAGACTTTGGCAACAGAGATGCCCCCAGAACCAGCAAAGAATTTAGTCTCTCTCCTTTGCACAAAAGGACAGCAGATTGTACAAAAAGTTGCTGGCTCTTTTTTTTTTTGTCCCGCTCTCTGATGTCTCACCTTAGTTGGTACACAGTCCAGCAGAAAATCAGTGCTACCCCATAGAGTAAGAAACAATACATCGCTGACATCTGGATAACACACTAAGCCTCTGCTGAAAATCCACTGCAATGCAGATGTTGCAAAGTAAGGCAGAATCACAGTAGTTAAACGTGAAGTATGTGAAGAACGATCCTTTTCATTATTTTATTATCCTTTTAAGGATGGGAGGAAGGCTTGGTGATGGAAGATCAGCTCTCACTTCCACACTACCAGTTCAGTGTCAGCTTCAAACAACAGAGACCCAGAGCCACTACTATAAAATGTCTGTTAATAAGATTTATCTCATTAATATGTAGCAAGTATTCTTGTTGCTAGTCTCATTAGAAGTACCAAGAAATAATGACTAAACTGCTTCTGAACCTAGAGATAGCTGCTACAGGGACAGAACAAGTTTGAGGTACACAGGCAGGCAGAACACAGAATCCTATCCTGCTGCCCCCGCGTGACATTTGATCCATTATTCCGCAGCATTTCTGTCTCCAAGGAGGTCAAGGCTGGTACTTATCATCATCCAGATGCAATGAAATGCACTGCCAGTCCATTATAATCTCATTGCTAGTTTCAGTGACTGCCTGATGGCTGTCTTCAATGTAAATCATATGGCCTCTAAACGATGGCTGAAAAACATGCAGCTAATGTGTAAGGAAATTGAGGAGTTATCTATATTTTCAGAGGTGTAAATATGGAGTACCCCACTCTTACAGAAACTGGTATTTACCAAGAAACGGATCATGTTCTAGGACAAGGGATGCTAAACTGCTTTTCAGGGACAGCTTCAAAGCAGTACATGACCTGACAGAGCTGGCACTGCCTACTTTATTACTGCTACTACAGTGCTTGCCATTGCTACATTGGACAGTGACAAAAGGGCCACAAGGTCCATGTCGCTTTTCTAACTTATAAAGTCTAGGCACCACTTTGCAGTGCTAAGTATAACTTTTCACAAGAACACATTAGGCACAAGATAAAAGAACAATGCTTCCTAGGGGAGAAACAGTTATCATTCAAACCAGAGGTGGAGCATTCATAGATGACTTTGCCCAAACTTTTACAAACACAGCACTGTACGCTCTGAAGACGACAAAAAGGACAGAGTGTCTCAAGAAGCAGGTTCAGTTTCTGCCTCTGTCACTGTCTCAGTGTGACCATGGGCATGATTTGCTTTGTCTCTGTAAACTACTTTTACTAGCCATGAGAGCTGCAATACTGATCTGACTTGTCAGGTGTTGCAAGAAGATGATTAATTAAATATAGAGTTCTGAGGCTCCTGCTGGCAATCAACAGAATGGGAGACATCAGGCAGATTTTTTCAGTTTCAAAAATCGCCTTCCAGTAAGCTAAGAAGCCAATATACCCCAAGTTTACTCTTTCTTCTAGGGCTGGCACAGAGGACAGACAGGTAACGTTTTCAGCACCTGCCCATGGTTAAGTTGTTTAACTTTTCAAATAGTGCCAGTTTTAAGTTCCAATGCTGTCAATCAGGCAGTCAATAGTCAGGAATATTCACCAGTGTGAAAGTTTGGGAGCGTATTAATAAGCAGTTTCACAATACCATGAACAGCAAGGCCAGCCTACTCACTGAGAAAAAGGAGGAGCTGTTCCACAGGACGAGGAGGCAATATCTGCACACCTCCTTCAGAGCCCAGTAGATATACAAAAGTTGGTATTAGGACATTTTATATTCATACTTACCAGGAGGAACAGGTAGCTCAGAAAAATTCACTTTTCTCCCTGCTTTATGGGCTCTTATGGCATCCTGGTATTGCTGTAATCAAAGGCATTCAGTAAAACATAAAGTGGAATTGACTATAAATTAGCAATCATCTGTATTTAACCAGCATAAATATTGCAGAATACACAGTATTTTGCTATAATATGTGCATTGTCTCTATTTCTTCCTTTCTCCGAATGCTTTACAGCTTCCCTACTGGAGCTCTTTCCAAACAGAAGGACAATACACAAATTATTTCAGCCTTGAAAAAGTCTTCAGCAAGAGAACTAATTCAAATGGCTTTGCTGGATGCAAGCAGCTTCCTACACTTTCATTTTACCTTGGCTATCCTTTCATGCATCCTGCCTTTTCGATCATCCCCACTCGCTTTAGCTTGTGCTGCTGCCGACTTGTACTTCTCCAGCCTTTGCTGCAACGCTTCCAACACTGTTTTTGGCTGCTGCAAGGAAGCTTGAAATAAGACAGACAATGAAATGCCATATGATTAGATTTCAAAACATATGAGCTGCCTTTTTCCTCCCCTTTCTTACCTTCTGCAGAGACAAAAACATCATTGCAAAGTCTTATTATGAATACAATTATTCTAAAGAAAGTTTATTAACTTTTACTTCCATTACTGATCCAGAACAAAAGTACAGATGAGATAAGCAGCAAACAATATTCAGGAACATTAGCTAGGTTTACTCAGTCCTGCTGCAGTTCAGTGGGATAGGGCAGACCTTAAAGTGCCTTCCAGCCCTGCTACTTTTATGGCTTGCTACAGAAACCCAAAAGTCCTACCTGAAGCTTCTTGGGTCTGAGGTTCAGGTGTTTTAAGATCCTGGGAACTTCCCACTGGATCTGGTACCTTTTGCTTGGATGCATCTTGTATGTTTCCTAGGCTTTCAAGATCTGCAAAGCAAGGAAAGCAGGAAGTTTCACAGCGTGTTCCGTAAACAGCAAGTCAACCCATGTTACTCAGAAAACCAGTAATTTGATCACATCATCTTCCTGAAAGCTTTCTGATTTCAAAACAGTATCTGCATGGCTAGAAAAGTCTAAAGGTTCCCATTATTCAGGGAAAATGCTATATAATAGAAAATCTCAAGTGCTGATTTAATTTAGGTTAGTGCTGCCTGAGGGGGGAAAAAAAAAAAAAAAGTAAAACCAGTTCAAGTATTCTAAGAATTCTCTCCCCAAAATATAAATTGGTATCTTGACAGATGGAAAGAGTGAACAAGATTGCTAATTGACTAAAACATCCTAGTAACAAAAGATGTGCTGAAAAAGAGAAGCAAGTAATATCATCTATTCAGACACCCAACTTTCTGGCATTGTATAACAGTAGTTATTTCAGAAAACTACAAAAATATCCGCTGCAAAGATCTTGCACTTTTTAAGGCAAGATTATATCATGGGTGAAGTTTCTCTCTAATGCCATTGAGTGATCAGTTTATAACTTGGAGTCATAAATCTCAACATTTATTGAAATAAAATAATCTGTCATTTAGTTTCTTAGAATAAATAATCTGAAGCAAATTGTTTAAAACACTGAGTTGCGCAGACCAAATATTAATTGTTGGTGGTGCTAGTAGATCTATTTAAAAAAACCCTCTTACAAGGATTGAAGTATCTTTAATATTGGTAACTTGCTTTAAGATTTAGACTTTACTGCACTGCAATCTGTTCATTAATCTCTTAATCTGAACGTTATGAACTTCAGTTGAAACACGTAACACCATCAAGTATTACAGTAAACTTTAAGGTGTGTCATTACCCTTCTTCCCCTTACACTTGCTGCTACTACCTAAAGTTATAAAAATAGGAGTATTAGACATCGATACCTACCTGAACTTGTAATTCACAGAGAGTAACTTCAATATAAATAATGATACCTCATTTCTTTTCATTGGTCTTGATTAGAATTTGAATACGCAGTAAGCCTCAGACCTAAGTGATCTTCAATTCTTCTTTGCAATCAAATACAGAATCATTCTATTACAGCATAAAGAGACTTCTAAAAGGGTTTTTGTAAAACGAGCCTTACCCTGAGGAGACGGAGGCATATTCTGGAGGTCTATCGGCTGCCCGCTATCCAAAGCTTCCAAGACCACATTGAATTTCTAATGCAGAAAAAACAAAACAGAAGATTTATGCTAGTATGTCCAAGACTTGCTGTCTGCCGTAATGAATATTTGACACTCAATGCATGTGGGTACAGCACAGGGTATGTTTAGCATTCAAGACTTTTTGTGTGCATACCTTGCCTGCCTTCATGTATTCCTTTGCTTTCTCCAGGTCCCCTCGCTGCTTGGCTTTTAGAGCCGCTAATTTATACTCCTTCTGCCTCTTCAGTAGTATTGCTCTGGCCCTGCTGTTCTGGAGATCTGTAAGAATGAAACAATGCTGAGACTTACACAGAGCATGCAAGATGTGCATCCCTTGCTATGTCCATCTATTCAAACCTGCATTAGTTCTCTTTTGCTTTGAATCACACAGCCATCTTACAAAAGTCCTTTTTCCTCCAGTCTCCAGAAGTCCTACCAGACACAGCAATCCCACTTTTCCGAATTGGGGGTGGGGTGGAGAAAGGTCTTTTAGTCAATATCTCAATACTTTTTAAAGCTTGGAATTCCACGTGTCACAATACTGAAGGAGAAACCAAGGCACAGGAAAAGTTAAGTGAAAGATACTGATATAGTGCATATAAGAGCTCTATAACAATAACTGATTCCACTGCCAGATATTCAGCATCCCACTGACAACTCTATCTGAAACATTCAGCAGGGAAGTTCCAACATAAGCAGTGCTCTGCTACACAATTCAAATATCACAAAATACGTAGCATTAAAATAGTGTTGCAACTGCTTATCCTCTCAGGTCATGGTACCTGTTTCCATGGTAGGACTAGAACCAGCACAACCCTGTAGAGGCTCTGATTCCAGATGCTGCAGGGCCTCATGAGAAGTCTTCTGCTCATCATCTGCAGCAGACTCAGGTTTATTCTCTGGTAGGACAATGACTGAATCTTCTGAATTCTCTAGCTGCACTCCTGCAGCTTGAGATAAGTGAGAGGAGCTCTTTCCTGTTGCAACAGGAGGTGGCATTTCTTCCTCATTGATTTTTTTGCCTTTCTTCACTGCAGCCAGCATGGTTTCCAGTGTCTGGCAGAGATGGAACAGCAAAGTCAATAGGCATTTTCATCAAACATATTACTAGCATAAAACCACTAAAACACAAATTCATTCCCTTACACGCAATGGGATCTATTACGCACACCACTACAGATTGCTGCCCTTTAGCTCCCTATTTTTCTGCAAGGCCAACTTCAGTGCTAGTGAAAGGTGTCCAATTATCAGAGCAACAAATGCAAAGGACTTGTTACCAAACTGCAAGTACCTCAACACCTAGAAGTATTGGATAGCTGATGTGGTCCGCTCAGCTTTGTCACAGAAAGTCACCAAGGATGCCATTTATACCAACTGTAGACAGATTTTATGTCTTTAAAACAAAATAAAATACACTACTCCGCAATGTCACTGCCTATGTGGATTCAGTGAAGGAAGGAGTCTACATATCTATTTAATGCAATGAGAAAAGCCATTAAATACTAACAAAGGAAATGGAGCTTCAGCTGGTGACCTATGGCAAGAAGCTCTCACCATTTATAACATGGCTTAACTGCTGCTCATTTTTTTAAAACCCTTCCTCCACCACAAGTATTACCTTTCTCAATATTTTTTTTTTTTTAATTTAAGTTCCAGACAACAGACCACCACACACTTTAAGCCAAAACAAAAGTTTTGCTTCTTTCATCTTCCACAGAAACTGAAATGGAAGGACAGAAAGACAACAACAACAACAAAATCTCATCAGGGCCAGAATCACTGCTATTTTTGGTTAGCCATGACATTGTTTGACCTATTAAGCAACAGTGGCAGAGATACTTTGGACTGACTGCATGTGAGATTGGGGTTCAGACCAGTACAGCAACCCACACACAGCTCTCTCTTCTCCACATGTGGGATGACAGACTGACTGGAAGTGGTATTATACACTGAGATTAAAGTTCTCAGTTCCAAGAATTAAGTACAAGAGATAACTGTACACCATTTGTTGGCATGTCATTTTGCTAATTAAGGAACTGTGAGCTGTGAAGTGAGATTTAGTCTATTATCCTCAGTTACACTGCTTAGGCACAGGGAAACTCCCTACCTTGAAAAGCAAAGGAAGTGGCAAACAGCATACTAAACTTCGTTATTGGATGAAATAAGCTGGTTTGCCTATCCCTCTTGCTCTCTGAAAGGTCAAGTGGTTTCATGTACGTTCCTTTCAGAGCTAGCAGGCAGTAGACACATACAGACTTCTTTCTTGTGCATTTCCTCCCCTGGGTTTGGCCTCAGTTGTTCTCTTTGTACCCTAAGACACCTGGCAGCTAGTGAGACATTACATTCTTTCTTCAGTGGACAGTGCTGAGCTATAAAGCTTTGCTCAACAAGACAGAGCTGGCTGCTGTCTGAGGTGATGCAGGAGACCAGAGGAAAATAAACAGGGAAATACAGGCACTCTGCACAGCGGCAGTCACCAAGTACTACCAACTAACTACAAGCACGCCACCTGGCTGAAAAGATGTAAAGCTGAAGCAACGGCTCCTTGCTGCAATTTTTAATTGCTTTAATGAAAAATCCTGTTCTATTAGTTTTCAAGCACAGCCAACACACTCAGGGAAAGGTATCACCTTCCTTTGTCTCACAGAACTGAGTGGAAGGTTAGTATCTAAGGGAAGGCATCAGTGATGAATTGGAAGGTGTATGTGCTAGGAAAGCTCCTAAACTTTGCTTTAAGGTAACACTGAACAGTCATCACAGGTCAAATTCAGATCTAGATGGGTGCGTTTAATATCAGCACGTACCCCAAACCCTGCCTCCAGGTACCACTAGCCACATTCAACAGAAACAAAGCTGACCCACAAAAGGCATTTGAAGTTACACTTGAAGTTACACTTTATCTGTGTATTTGCTACATTGGATTGGTAGTAAGTAACAAGAAATGTTTTTAAAGAAACTCAAAGCAGCATATTAGAATTTCTCTCCTCTTTCAAGAAATTTACACATCTGGAAAGACTCTGAACTACACTTTAGAGAACTGACTTTGCCTCCCCCTCATTCACATACCTGATGAACCCAACTTACCTTAAGGCCTCTTTCGTATCGGCGTATTTTGGCACTCTCACCTGACTCCTTTGCGTTAGAAATTGCTGTCCTATAGTTAGCAATTCTCTTCTCTATTGCCTGTTGCAGCTCACTGGTAACAGCAGGAAGTGAGGTGGTCTCAGAAAAAATAATAAAACAAATCAAGAAAACTTATTTCATCCAACTATATGAGTTTTCTCACAGCACTGAAAAACAAATACTCCTCTTCTACACACAGTCCCGTTAATCAAGAGCGCAAGGACGAAAGAGTCTCTAAAACAGAGGAGCACTTGTACTATGCTAACAGTCCCTGGATCCACCTCTGGGCTTTCTCTCAAAAGCGTAATAGAGAAGAATGGGTGGAGACATTTAGAAAACTCACAGTTACAGGGTAATTGGAGCCATGTGGTTAGAGAGTAGGTGAAGAGAACAGTAAAGTCTCTCAAACACCACACAACAGAGGGTGTGAAGAGGTATTTTGGCACAAATCTTGTCTTTTTCTCTTCTTATTTTTGAAACATGCTAGTTTACTCCCTTCTGGGCTTCTTCAACCTGGTTTTACTACAAAAGCTCTTTTTCCTCCTCCTACAGCCTGGAATTAGTTCAGGGACAAAAGCAGCCTAAGCAAAGTTATGAGTAGCTACTTACAAACACTCTGCAGCTACAGAGACCTTTCAGATGGCTGCTGATGTAATTATTGCCATTATCTCTACAGAAACGCTCTTAAACCCATTTATTAATGGGCCCAATGCACAAGGGCACTGGCATCTGTAGCACACAACAGAAACATGGCAGTAACTGAATAAAGGATTGACAAATGAAGCTGAGAAAGCTAATGCTACTGAGAAAAATTCCACCAAGATGTCAAAGATGCTGAGTTATAACAAGTCTCACAATTTCAGTGCACCGCTCAATACTCTGAGGGGGAAGATACAAACTCTGGAAGCCTGAACTGCAGTCTGCATGCTGATACGTACAGTGAGGGACAAGACACGCTTCACTACAACTGTCTACCTCCTCAATTCTATGCTAACATTAAAAATCATCCTCTGAACAAAGCAAAACATTCACCTATATCAATACAGCATTGGTTTCCACAGAGAAGGCAGCCATAGTGCGGTTTCTCCTTCCTTGGAAGACAAGACAACCTCTCTAAATCCTGGTCTGTGACCCTCATATGAGCTGCATGACAACAGTGATTCAGCAAAACTGTCAGGAACACGAAGCTCTTTCCTACCTGTGGCTGCAGTTCAGGTTGCCCATTTTCTGGTTCAGCTGTGGATGGCTCCATTGCTATCGTTTCATCCTCACAGCTTCCTGTCTCGCCTTCCACCCCAAGAACTTCTTGCAATTCTGCCTAGAGTAAAAGTAAAAGCCAACAAAAGGCTTTTGCTCAAAATTTTCTTTTTCCTCAGAAGACAAAATAAAAATCAAGTCTCAAGCTCCAAAACCTTTGGATGGACCTTGAACCCAAACAGAGAGTCTAAACATCTTATATTCTGGTATTTTTTTTTTTTTTTAATTACTCTTTTTTTTTTTTTAATTTTTAATGAAACTGGTTCTACTTGTATTCACAACAGGAATCCAGCTACCACTCGAAAGCCAAACTGCAGCTCCAGGATCACCACACAAGTTTGTGGTTAGAGATCTGACCTGAAGCTGGAGAAGTTCACAGAAGTACTTTTACAAAGTTCATTCAAACCCAAATTTGAAATTTCCAAAAAGCATCTATTAACAACAGCAATCAATAACAGTGCTTAACACTCCTTCCGTAAACCCTGCCAACTAGATCACTCATTGAAATAACAAAGAATTTCTTGGAAGCTGCACTCTCAGGCCAAGCACTACTCGAAGCAGTAGCAAAATGGTGACAGACATCACTTTAAGGAGAATGTCCATGGCTGTATTTCACCAGCTGCCATGGAATGGGATTTCCGCTGTTTCCCCCAATTTTCTAAGACCCTCACACATATGAATGTTAGTTAGGAAACTCTCCTACTCTGGTGTGCAGGGGGTTGGATCCTGCAAAGCCTTATATCTAATGGGATGCTTTTGCAATATTTTAGCTTCTCACCACGAAGTTAACAGACATTTTGGATAAATGCCGTTCTGTTTAAAAACAAAACAAAACAAAAACAAAACCCCCAAACAACAAAGACATACTAAAACTTTTTGCTAATAAAGTTATGCATACCAACAGGTCTGTATCTTTCTCCAAGTCTTCATCATCTGCTTCTTCCCCCTCATCTTCATTCAGGTCCTTCATACACTCTGCAGCCATCTTTTCAATATGATCCATGGGCAGAGGAGCTGTAAGAAGAAACCACAAGGAGCCATAAATGCTAAGTAACAGTTACACAGTCACTGGATATAAATGCTAAAGGAGTTGCTACCAGCTGAAAGACAGCACTGACTTCTCCTCCTGCTTCCCCTTTATCAGATAGTGTCATAGGTAAATGAGACTATATTCGTGGGTAAAGGGCAAAGACTGGGGAAGTGAACATCCAGGAAAAAAGCAATACTAGTGTTTCTGAGAGCGACAGGCAAGGCAGGCAATAAGACAAGGAAAATGACTGCATCCAATAACCTAGCTGAGAAATTAGATCTCAGGGAGAAATGATGTCTGTTTACTAATACAAGAAGCCTGAACAGCAAAACCATTAGCACCGTGATAGACTAGGAGTTGTGGTGGGACACAACAGTGCTCAGAAAGCATGGCCACAAAAGACAAAGATACTGTGGTAAGTTTGCACGGTAATGACATTTAAGACTGTGTAAGAAAGACAAGTAGGACTGGATGAAACAACTGCTTCAGGGAAAAATTACTAGAAGTCACCTCAAGCTCCTAGGCTGATTTAAGATACAGATAAGTACTTCTATGATATTATTTACAAAAATAACTAGTAACATAAACTTTGTCATTACGGAAAACTTCAATTTTCCAAGGAAAAAATGGAGAATACTATTATTCTTGGATGTTACGTCAAAACTGTATTCCTCAGTTAAGCTAAAAATCAATGGTGGCACGAGAGAAAATTAAACTGTTGATGAATAAATCTGATTAGAACTTTCTATCCATGAAAGGCAATTACTGGAACAGCCTCTGTCCCCAGTAGGAATAAACATCTGAACTAGTTTTAAGCTGATGATAGATATTTACGAGAGGTATTTATGATGTGATTGTCCATATTAACAAGGCCTGGACTCAGCATCCTTGTCAGGTCTTTCTGTTCTGTGTCCTTTGTCTCATGTCAGCTTACCCTAACAAAATGTAATTCACTCCTGATGTAGCCTGACTGACAGAATAAATTCTGACTCCATGTGGGACAGAAGTGATCCACATCCATTCATCCCTAAGTGCCAACAAACTATTTCTTTTTCCTAGTTCCATCCCTTTTCTTCTCTCCCTCACGTTGAACTAATTTGAGTCAAAAGTACTGTAGTTCCCAAAAATCTGCATGTATGGATATAACCAACTTAGCCCAACAGTTAAGTGCATGAGATGCAAACACTTGTATTAAACGTCCCAGCACATCTGCCAGTAAACTTCTGTTCACATTTTCTTTCAAAGCCAAAAATATGTTATTGTGTGTATTACAACAGCAGATTCAGCCATAAATCAGAACAAAGTTCAAGGTATTTACCATAAATAGTGCTGAGCTCAAAAGAGTTCCCAGTCAAACTACAACTAACTAAATCACAGGATTTTTGTATAGGGTCTACATTATACTTGACACTCTCAACAGTTGATTGATTTTCTCAATCTACAGTCTTAAGCACAAAAATGTCTCTCCATCTCATGTTAAACTAGGTACATATTAACACATTAACGTAAATTAACATCAATTTTAGAGACATACTGAACAACGCAAGCCATAAGCCAAACATGGCTGTTAACACAACAAGCAAGGAGGCACAGCAACCTATCCACATGTTTGAAGACAGCAAGAAAGGAAGACAAGAAAATCTTTCTACCTTGAGAAACTACTTGTTTATACATCAAACACCACTGCAAAGTCACACTTGGCACGCAAAAATAGAATGCTCCAAATCAAGGCATCATACTTGTCCTGAGCCCTAAAGCACAGAGAACTGCTAAACAAATCAGAAAAAGTGCTGTTTCTTCTGCCTCTCTAACTACACTTCCACATTTTCTGCATCGTTGTCTCATGCCCATGAGATTTTCCCTTTTCCAAATCCTTCTTGGCTACTTTGTCGTGCAATTTCTCTTCATGTTTCTGGTCTTCACCCTGAAAACTCTGCTTAACTCCTCCTTGCCGAGTTCTCATGTCTACTTCGTGCTGTGCCAACCACAGCTCCCTTAACTATCAACTTCCTCCACACACTCTCAAAGGTGAAGTTACTTGCACACAAATTCCAACTGTCCACTTAAATGCCTCTGATACTTCCTTATGCAGACATACAACTGTGACTCATCAGTGTCAGTAAATGCTGCATAAAACATAGATCTTCAGGACTGAGCTTTACAGTCAATTTAAATGGATCTAAACCAGATCCCATCCATCCCCTGCATTTGCTGAATCAGCTGAAAATTACCCAGGTACAAAGCTGTTTCTGTCCAAATAATCTAATTTACCATATCAGTGCTTCAGTACCTCTATCAAACATGTTGCTCATATGTTTGACCCTTAGCAAAACTCTGCAACTAGGACGGTAGGCCATATCCAAAGGCAACTGGCTGTACATCAAGGGTCAGAGTGTTCCCTACATGAAGCCCGACTAGAGGCAAAAAAGCCAACAGAACCTCCTCGGACGGTTGGTTCAGCTCTAATCCAGTATGGCAAGTTGAGGCTACAATTTCAAACATCTGAGCGGTTGACCAGCTGGCATTTATCAGCCACAGATAGCAGAGATCTCTGTACTTCAGATGTTGCAACAGTACAGCTTTTGCTGTCTGCATCTTCAAAAGCTAGAGGGAGAGATCACTTTTTCCTCCCCATCAGAGGTCTAGAATGTAAATCCAGGAGTAAATTATTGCATCTTGTGTTGAGCCAAGAACCGAGTGCTAATATGTATTGTACTGGGTCCATTTTTCCTGTCCTTCTCCAGACAGGATCTGTTTCTCCCCTGTCCTTACTGTACCCTCCTCCTTTCCAGGTGCCAGCCTGCATCCTGCCCCCACCATGCACCATGTCCCCATCACTACAGTGTACCAGGTCTCACGAGTCCCCAGTGCCAGCTGTTCATCTTCCACGAGCTTCTAATCTATATACTCCCAATTCTACCAGGAAAACAGAATAGCTGTAAATGATTTTGGAAAATAGTTGTACAAGCCATAACACATAGTAAATGTTAATTCTGCACTGTCTGAAGTTTCATTTCCCTCTTATGAATAGAGAGACTGAAAAAACACATTAAGTGACATGATCAGGGTGAGAAGGAAGTCAGCACTTGAAAAGCTGACAGTGATTGAAGAGCTCCTGACACACAGATTCATCCTCGAAACATTATCCTGCATGTTTTAACCACATGTAACCTATGTCCAATGGCAGAAGTTCTGCTATTATGCTTATTAGCAAAATTATGCTTATTAGCTTTAAGGGTTTACTACAATCTTGAAATCTAGAGAGTGGAAATTATTTAGAATTTAGTTTTAGATACAAACACCTCCTCTGTCTCTCATCAACTAGTGTTTAGACAGTCACTTTTTCTAAATATTTTACAGTTCTTCGTTTCCCTGCTGCTCTGTGTGAAGTCCCTTCAAATATTACAGGCCAATTACTGCAGAGCTGCAAATAAGGTTGTAGTTGTACTAACCCTTCTTTCCAGCATCTGCTCACACACCTGTAGCAAGGGTAGG
The DNA here is from genome assembly GCF_026419915.1 of Harpia harpyja. Lineage (NCBI taxonomy): Eukaryota > Metazoa > Chordata > Aves > Accipitriformes > Accipitridae > Harpia > Harpia harpyja. The sequence goes on from NC_068950.1 coordinate 39,076,392, forward strand.
TCCCATTCTCCTTGTCCCATCTCAACCACTTGCTGCCACCCCTCCCTTGCAGCCACAGCAGCATTCAAATAGGCAGGTAGCAAACCAGATCAAGGAACTGATTCAGCTGAAAACCTAGCACAATAACAGAAGTTAGGTTTTGTAGATCAGTTTCCTGAACCAGCTCACCCTGCAGCTCCACAAATATGTATACCAGCTTAGAGGTAGAGCATGCTCACTAGAGACTGCCCCTCTCAGCAGCAGCCTTCACTTACAGTAGATTACAGTAATCCTGTAAAACACTGCATAGCTGCACTATCAGACAAAATTAACAGATGCTTAAAATATTAGGAATAGTAATGATCCATTCCAAGAGACACTCTAACCTGCACAATACAAACTACAGGATTCTCTCAGTAATTCCATCAGTTCCAGGATTTCCCTCTTAACAGGGTATTCAATTTTGGTTACAGACTCCAAGTAACTAAAAATCTAATGCTCATTCAGGAAATTCAGTCTTTAAACAAAACCAGAACAACCACCAAACAACAAACAACCCACCCTCCACTAGAAACACAATTTCCATTTGGAATTCATCTAGCACCTACTACACCTTTTTATGAGTCCGTATGCTAAACAAGCATGTCTTAATTTAGCCATTAAATTGGGTAGCCATCATATATCTTTTTTCTATGTCTACAAGAGCATAGACAAAAAAAACCTCTTACCCTTTTTGTGGCATAACAACTTAAACCTTTCAAAGTAAAAGAAAGAGTAGTTACAATTTCAGCTTCTATCAGTAATGAAAAAACTTTTTCAATATATCAGTGACTTGTAAAGAGCTATCTTTAATAAATTATTCAGGTAGTCAATAAGTAAAATCCAGATACTTTAACTTACTTTTCCCTTTCGGTTTTGATTTCCCTTCTTTCACTTTTCCTCCTGTGAGAGCTGCAAGCTCTGCTTCTAGGTCCCCATCATCCCCACCTTCCTCTGCACCCAGCAGCATCTCTTCAGGACTGAAATCTACAAACAGCCCCAGCTGGAGCCAAGGGAAAATAAAAAATTAATTAAAAAAACCAAAAGTGCAGTTAGAACAGAGATGACACTCAAAAACATCACACTGCATGGATTATTTAAACATTTTCATGCATTCTGGATTCTGTTCATTTCTTTTAAAGCCCACTGTCACACCACTTCTATTACCAAAACAATGCATATCAGGCAATGCATAACTGATGTAAGGTACATAAATCTTAATAAGCCACAAATACTCCCCCTGAAACTCTACACAGCCAAGGATTTCTTAAAAATCAAGCCTATCTAATAGTCTGACATAACAAGGTAAAATAAAAGGATGTCTTATACTGAACCTCATGAAGCAGATACCATCAGGGAAGTTCAGGGCAGTTCCTGTAACAGCTAAGCTAAAAAATATTCAATCATCATTCACACAATACAGGTCTGACATGCATACACTGCAGAGATTTCACCCTTATCTCTTGGAAGAAGCTATATTCACATATACAGAACTGTTCTATACTTCTTGTTACCTCAGTTTGTAAAGCAAACACATGGAAAGCGCAAACACAAACACAAGGAAACACAGCCATTACAAACCCAGCAATGCCTGCACTACACTGGAGTAAACAACTCTCTAGAACAGATCATCAGCTAAGCAACAGCATCTCAGGTAATATTATTAATAACAGCAATCAGAATTTGACAAAGTAGTGGGGGTTATCACTCAATTGCTGTAAAACATGCCAAAGGATATAAGTATCAGAGAAATCTCAGAGGTCTTAGTCTAAAAGGTATTCTTCTAAGATGCCATTTTATCACGATTTTTATATTGCCAGTTAAGATACTAACTGCCCCAGAAATAACCACACTTTTATTCAAAGTATGCTAAGGTTTTTCATAAACATGAATTAACTGAAGTAGATTCATCCTATGAGGTAGGTGGAGTAGCTTTTCTCAGACTTTTTCAAAGCACAACCCCCTGTTGGTTTATTGGTCAAGTAGGCAGCAGTTCAGCTTCTCTCAAGCAAAGGAATAAAAATCAGTTGTCATTATCACAAGGGTTAACAATCTCCTCCTGCCTCCAAGCATCTGAAGTGCTGCGAGAAGCTGAAGCTGCCTGTCAGTTTATAAACTACTGTGAATAACTTTTTTTTTAAACTCTGTAGGAATTGAGGTGCTGGCAGCTACTGCCTTGAAATATTTTGCGTCCCTCTTTGAACCCTTTTATAATCCCAAAGGAGAATGTGGAACAAAGCTGAGAAACACTGATTCCAAGGACCAGGAACAGTATTCAAAAACAGCAGCTATTTGTTTACTAGCCCTGATCCTGCCCTTGACATTCTATAAAGCACTGGGCAGATCAGTTAGCCACCCTCTGCCTTACCCATTTCCTTTCTGTAAAACAAAACTAATATATTTGCAGTCTTGGATAGAATGGAAAGAAGGTCAGGACAAGACTTAATTAGGAAATATTTATAATGGTGATCTAAAGATTCAAGTTCTATAGAACACACATATACCTTTTATCAATGTGCAAAATGGATCAGGAGCACATGCGATCTGTTCGTTACTACACTGCAAGTGTAGAAAGTGAAGCAAGTGTAGTAATGAATGAAGTCAAGAACAGAATCCAGCAGGTCTAGCTGTAAGTCTCTCAATCTGTTCAGTAAGGCATATTTCCAACGAAATTAATAGCATTAAAGAAATGTTTAATAAAACAGAAAAAAAGACGTTAGAAAAAACCTGCAGTTGATATACTACATAGCACAAAACCAGTTCAAATTGAGTTAATTTGCAAGTGAACAAGCCGTTAGTACATTTGTTTCAAGAAACAATCCTCCATGCTTTAAGACAGGCTGAATAACTAACTGTATTGAATTAGAAATTAGTAAAATATGTTAATTGGATCCTTTACTTACTCTTTTCTTTTTAGATTGTGGTTTCTTTTTTTGGAAGGGGGAAAGAGATTTTCACCTTTTACCTTCTTCCCTGTTCAAACGAACTAAATCATATACTGCCTCTCCAACTGAGAAATGCAAACTTCGTATTAGAGCAATGGTGACATTATGGATCTCTAACTAAACCATTCTGCCTCCAGTATGAGAACACTGGTTCCTAAGAAATCACCAAAAGAGAGTATCTTAAGCTATTTTCTCTATTCTAATATCCTGTTCCAATCTCTCTTCATATTTTCCTATAATCTTATCAGTTACTCCTCCTCTATATGTTACTTGCCTCTATTCTACCGTCAAAAGTTTCTAAAGTTCCATTCTGGTTCTAACACATTCTGTACCTCTAACTGTACTCTGGTTTTCTTCCACTATTCTACCCAAAATTTTGCCTTGGTTGTATTTCTAATTTTGACACTGTTGCCTGACTTCCTACACCTGCCAACCACGACTAAATCAAGCTTCTCTCCTCAAGGCTTCTGAAACTACATCCAAAGGTAAAGAGTATGAAAAAAACCACAACACACGGACACACCTAAGCTCACTTTTAGCTACAGAAGAGGGCCACAGGCTTATCAGTCTATCTGTTGCAAGAAAAAATGACTATACACAGGGAAATTAAAACTAACTGTCTCTGGTGTAGCACCTTAATGTTCTCCCATATGTGCCCCAAATGTGTTATTTGATATTTTGGTCGTCTTATTTCTGTCTTCTTAGAGGTGTAAGAAAAACCTCCATATAATTATTGAGGTTATTATTAAATCTCAATACAGCTGGGGTAGGAAACTACTATAAGCATGAGTCATGAGGTCTCCTATGAAGATTACAGCATTACAACACTGTGGCTTCCTGCAAGACCTCCACTGCTGCATATGAGATATTTACTTTTAAGAAGAACGCACTAAAGAAGAAAGCAGGAAAACAGGCACCACACAATTTCAATTTTTTCACGGTCCTGCAATATCTTATTAACACATAAGAGATTCTAGCAGGAAAACAGCAGCAAGAGGTCTGAACGAGACCTTAAGAACGGTAGGAGAAGGAGGTTTCCCTACCTGCTTTGCAACCACATCTCCCTGGCCCTTTGCCTCCCTTACCTGCTTTGCAACTGCAGCTCCCTGGCCCTTTGCCTGAGGGCTTTTTTTAGGTCTTCTGCCAAGCATGCTGGTTCATGAATTTCCCAAGATTGTGTCTCTAAGGGACTGAGAGCACATGAGATTGAGCGTCAATATCCTCGCCTGTCTCAACGCATGGCAAACCGGACGAAGGCAGGCAGCACAGAGCAGGCTGCGCACAAACACGCACCCGCAAACACCGGCCAACAACCAGGAAGGAAAGCGGGGGGCACGCACCGTGTAAGACGCTCCCCAGGGCCCAGGCCCGTCAGTGCCGCCTTCCCCCACAGCCGCCCTCCGCCGGGCGCCCAGCCCGGCCGCACCCCTCCCTCCGCCTCAGGCGACTCGCACCCGGCACTCCCCCGCAGCCCGGCCCGGGCGGACAGACACGGCCGCTCGCACCCGCGGTCAGGGACGGCGGGACCCCAACCCCGCCGGACCCAGCGCCGTGTGAGGGCGGGGCAGGCCCGGCCCGCCCCGTACCCCTGTGGAGCCCTCCCCGCCCCGGCGCAGGGAGGAGCCGGCGGAGGCGATAGGCTGCGCGCCGTCTAAATAACCGCCGCCTCACCGCCGAGGGGCCGCAGACGGCACCGCGAGAGGCCGGCCCGCGGCGGGCAGGCCCCGGCTCACCTCGGCCTCCCACCGCCCGCGGAAAGGCGCCCGGTGAAGCGGCGCCCGCCCGGCACGGGGACGCCTCGGCCGCGGCTCCGGGGCAGCAGCGCGCCTGCGCGGCGGGGCGCTGAGGGGGCGGGGCCGGCAGCGCCCGGGGGGAGGGCGGGGCCGAGCCCTGGGCTGCGCGCGGGAGAGCCGATGGCTGGGCAGGATCAGTTTTTGGAGGAGCCTGTTCCACACAAAAAGTGTTTTCCAACTATCCATCTCCCGATAACCAATGCATTTTTGTGAACAGGTCGATTACGAAAGCAGATTTCAACAGACCCGCACTACCTAACGCAATGTCTTGGAAACAATCCTCGATATCCATCAAAAAGAAAAAAGTTGGTTACTTGAATGACAAATTTCCTCTGGTATTTTTTACTTTCCTGGGAGCAAACAGTCTCCTTAATTCAGTGCAAACTGGAAGTGCCTTTTCATTATCTCAGTAATGTAAGTTAAAGCACATTTTAATGAAGTCAATGAGGAAAAGCTACATAAACTGCAACACCACAAAGACACTGCTACTCTTCACAAAAAAAGCCTCCTCGGTATAGTAGTGAGGCAAGTAATCCATCTCAAGCTCATACACCTCAGCTGAAAGGGGACCAGTTACCAGCACATAAAAATATTTTAAAAACACATAGTTTGATTTTAAGTATTTAAAATGCTTTGAAGCAAATTCTTTATTATACAAAAAGTGCTTTAATACATTACATTCAAGCAAAGTATTTAGAAAAAATACATCTCACTATTTCCATTTTATCAACAATTTAAAAAATAAAAATAGACAATATTTAAAATATTTATATGTACTTTAAAAAAAAATCTCTATTGCCTTATTCTTCCTTGAGTGCATACATGACATCATCCTGGCTGATATTTAGTCGCACCCGCATGTGAAGATACTTATTACTGGACTCCACCAGCAAGAGCCTGCAGGCACCAAGTCTTGAACAAATTGCCATAATTTCTGATAGTGTAGGACTCTGCATGCCTTCAATTCTACACAATGCTACATGTTGATGATAGATCTATTAAAAAAAAAAAAGAGAAAAGGACACAGGTCATGTTTACCTCCTGCTTTGAGTAGGCCAAGGTGAAAAAGAGAAGCTTCCTTCCCTCCACATCTATGGGAGCAGAGGAAAAACTAGCTCCAGTCCATTCAGATGAAACACACACACTGCTGTTTTAGGACAAAACTGTTATGACTTTGTCACAGAAGCAACAATTCCAAACTACAGTTTCCTTTTTTTATATAGCCAAAAAGCAGAACAATTAGCAACCTACTTTGTCTGCATTTTTTTTTTTTTTTTTTTTAACTACATCATTTTATCTGTTACCACAACTCTTCTCCCCTGGAGTATGTGGACTAAAGCTCATCCAGCAGATTAAGAGCTGACATACAATTAATTACATATCAATTCACTTGGAAGTGATATTCAGGCCCAGTGACAAGTAAACATAAGTCACACTGACTACAAACATGAAAGATCACAGCTTAGAAAGTCATGATACACCTTTGAGCACAGAAGAATGCACTTGTCACAAATCATGCAGACTAGTAAATCTCTAACAAGAATCAGTTGGGGTCTTCTGCTTTTCTATTTAGAAAGAAAACCCTTTTGGTGTTAGAGGAAAACTAAGGGAAAAATGTAACAAATCAGTCTAACAAAATATTCTTTGAACCTCAAGAACCAATAGCCCAGTGTATCTATGCAGACATTCAGGAGCCAGTAACAGTAAACAATTAAAATGCTTACTTACAAACCTGTAGAACCAGATAAAACTGGCAGGTTATTTTATACATAAATAGATAGTTCTAAACACTTTTATAAGTATTAACATTTAGCTTCCATACAGTGAATCAAGACATGAACTCTGTGCAGTCTTCACAGCTCTGCTGGTGCTAAGTATTTTATGGGTCTACTAAAAAATTGAAGCTGCTAGTGATACACCTGCCTCTACTGAGAAAGACAGGGATACAGAACTTGGAATCAGCTTCCAGTTTTCCTCCTTGAACTATGCCGCCCGCTATTTTCAGGTTCTCTTTTATTTTTCCTGTTATAAAGCATGTTAGGTGGACACATGCAATATTTTCAGATGCAGGCCAAAAAAAAAAAAAAATCACTTTGTGATCCAGATCACTGGTAACATTAATACAGCAGCAGATGTTTCCAATTATAAGTATTTAGTCCCATTGAAAACAGGTGGTAGCATTCAATTAGACTTTACACCTAGCCTGGACAGCCATGCCCCAGTTTACCTTGCCATTTTATAGTCTTCCATCAAATTTTCAGAATGAAAACCCCAAATATTTAAGTATTTACACCTTTGCCTGATAATTTTGACAGTGCCCCCCTTTTTTAAGATTTAAGAAAAAAAAAAGTACTCCAAACCACAAACATACTTGTTGAACCGTTGCCTCCTCAACTCCTGCCCTGCGAAACTCTGCCAAAATTGCTTTCAAAAAGATCTGTTCATGCAATGAGGCACTCCTGAATATCAAAACAAAACAGACAAAAATCAGTCTGCGAACTTCAGAACTTATGAAACATCAGGAAGTCTGGAAGGGAAATTGCTTGGCAACCACATACTTAAATGCAGGGTATTTTTCTACCTGAGAGGGCTAGTTTATATCAACTAGCCATTATATCACACCCTGCAATTCTGACACCACAATACATTGAAAGAGAGACGAGGTGAAGTGAAATGCGTTGTATCTGAACACAACGTTTCACTCCATACATCATAAACGTTCTGCAATGTGTTATGGTCAACTTACATTTATGAAATAACAAATTAACATTGAGGTTTTCAGGCCTAAGTAGCACAGTAAAAGCAGGACTTACATATCCAACAAAATACTGTATTTGCACCCCTTAGTCCCCCCTTCCCTGCTGAAACAGATTCTCTTCCTTTTGACTAGAAAACAGTAAAGCACTTTACCAGCTACAGCTTGTGCAGGCCACTGAAAGGCAACAGAATTCCTCACATGTAGTCCCTCAGGAAACATTTTGGAGGTCCTAACAGAATCTATTTACGTTAAAGAAAGAAACCAGTTCAAATGGGGAAGCCTTGCATTCTGCTCAGACCTCTGTGGCTGCATCTAAGCAAGCAACAACAGTGGCATAATACAAGCAGGTACGTAAAGGGGAATAGTTGACTTTTGAGGACCTGGTGCCTACATTATGCACATCTGAGTGTTTTTCCCCTCAGTCTAGCTCAAAGTCTGGTCCAGTATGCTGAATAACCAACAGCATTTGTAGTTCTCGGCTCCTAAGTGTATCTTCCAGATTTAGTTCCAACTGGAGGGAATTCAAATATATGTACTTAGAAACTGCTGTTCAGTGAAATCAATGTACAGTAAGCAGGGACAATCAGGAAATTTCAAAAGCCCCCTCCTGATCTGAGCTAACACACCAACATGGAAACATCCTGTATAAACCTGGTACAAGTGATTTCTATGCTTTTGTTTCCCCTGTCTTTAATTCCTATTTTGTACCTCTCTCTCCTAGCAGTGCTGCAAAGTTTGTTTTGTATCGTACTTCAACAAAGCACGATGCATCGCATATGCTCCCAAAGGGTGGTGAGGACAGACTGAATGTTTTTGAAAAAAAAAAAATAGCCCAGTGAATCTGAGAAACATTTTTACCTGATTGCATTTATATATGGTGATGAAAACATTTCATCTATGGCTTCTGTTACATGGGCCATCCTGACTATTTCAGGGGTTCTCTTTTGGCTAGCAAACTCACAGATCTCAGTGGCCCTTCTGCAGATATCAAGGCAACGCCTTGCATCACCAGACAGTGCTGCAACCTGAAAGTAAACACAACAGGTTTGTACCAATATTTCCTACAAGTTGAAAAAGGAGTTTAGCAAGAATCAATAGACAACACCCCCACCCCCAAACCTGGCCACAAAACAGGAGGAGAGCAATGCTACTTGCTAACTATGTTACTAGAATCCCAGATTTTAAATAACAATCTTATTGACCAAAACCAACAGAAGCAACATTCTGTGTCATCCCCCCCCCCCGGTCTTGTCATTACAAATTCAAGACTGAACTTTTTTCTATAACCACAGAAAAGTCAGAGCTTAAAAAAAAAAAAAAACAAACACAACAAACCAGGAAATTCAATGTGAGCAGTTCAGTTCAACACCAGAAGTTTTCAGAAATGTTATCAATTAAAACCCTACCACAATCCAGGTTCATAAAAAAAAAAAAAGGGGGGGGGGGGCAGACCTCCTGTTTTTCCATACTCAATAGAATATTGATTTTAAGAGTACACTATTCTTTAGCAGGTCTCTAAGAAACGTCTGGGATAGTGAATTTACACTTAAAAGTGCCTGAAAATTTTTAGGCGTCTGAAATTTCTGAAACTAAATACTTCTTAAAGCACCACTAGTGGTTTACAATTTTAATAAAGCTATGAACATTCACTAGATATAGTACTGGCCTAGTTTTCCCAGTAGATGCTGATAACATATGAAAGCCCTAGAACCCAGCTGGAGCCAAGAACAAGAAACCCTCCAGAAAATCTAATTGCAAGTTACTTTTCTAGATTTTTCTGAAGAAAAAAACCATACTAGAAAAACACCGCAGATTATTCAGTCTGCAAAATTATCACTATTATTCTTACAAAAAGGTGGTTCCTTCATAACAAAACAAATGCTTATATTTACTTCTGACATTTATGAGTACTCCTTTTTTAATACTACAATGATGCTTAGCAGGAAAAGTTTAAGTGTATACTGGTTGGCGGATGTTCTAACATAATTTTAAGATTATTTTAATGTATAATTCCTAACGTATAGACGTTAAACAATGCATACGTCTTAATTTGAGAAGCTTCTGATCCCTAATGCATTATTTATTTTTTGTACAACTACTAAGACTGGCAACAGAACAGGTACCATTTATTATGCCAAGGCTTTAAACATCTTGAGAAAGAAAATGAATATGGATATTTCCACCGCCACTAGTGGCATACTGGTGTTTTTTTCAAGATCATCCAATGACTCACATTATGCCCAACACTGGAAGAAGCTGACTTATTATGCATTATCACGACTCTTGTTGTCATGCCTCCAGCTCTTGGAATATACTTCTGCCTTCTCAAAGTAGGTGGAAAAAGCAAGGACACTGCTTTAGCAATGTTTCCTGCTAAAATACCCTGTATACCTTACAGAGGACATAATGTATGATCCACTACTTACACCCCACTTGTCTCCAATATGTAACACAACCACAGAACCAGGTCTGAATATGTGCCAAAATTCTCCCCTGCTGCCCCCTGCCTCCTTCACTTAGTGCAACAACAAAGGACATGCATATGTACTGTTCTTACCTTTCTGGAAACCAGCTGAATTGCATCCTCTTCAAATGCCTTCACGCTGTTCAGTCTGGATGAAATAATTTGCTGTAACTGTTTGTAGGTGTAGGGCTGAAAGGACATTCTGGTAAGACCCTATAGTAAATAACAATACAGTGAGAAGCATTTGTAGTGCTTGAAAACTCTCAGCTGCTCAAGCATAACCTGTATAGTTAGTTTTATTTTCTCTGGTAGGAGCAATCTCTTTTTCATATCCTTCCCCTCCAAGTGATATGCTTTAATCAATTCTTCCACCCTGTATTTGTGAAATATATGTGCAAATCCACAAAACTGTCACTAAGTGAGGACCACTGGTTGGACCTCTCCACTGAAAGGCCTGAGGAGCAAGCACTGCTGCTATTAGAATTCAAATTTCTCTTACAAAACTTGTAAACAAATCAGAGCCACCTAATACAAAAATCTTTTGATTACAACGGTTTACACTTTATTTTTTAATATAGTAACAGCAGAAGCTATGAAAAAATACTAATCTCTCCTTTAGCAAATCTGTATACATGTATACAGTCATACTATTGACTTGATGTTAGCAATCAGCCACGAATTAAAAATCCTCTTCTGGCTCAAGCTAATAAAAACTGCTGTCAGATGAGGAGGACAGTCTATGTTATAGATGGTACACTGCCTCCCATATTGTGCAGGAGGCCTGAGTTTTGCATTTCTTATGCAAAAGTCTTCTCTCTTGTGACTATATGGACTCAGCTGATCTGCAGGTTTAGCGGGTGGGGGAAAGCAATTCACACACCATGGAACTATTTTTGAGTCACAGAAGGATGGAGGCACAGACCACTGGTTTTGCTAATAACTTTTCAGAGCAGTGATGAAGAGATGACCTAGGAAAATGTATTCAACACAGTTGTAGAGTGCATCTAACTTTCTGTCCAAAGGTATTCAACAAAGAAAATCTACCAGCTTACAATGGCAAACAGAGAGAAGTAACTAGGTGCCTGGAATGAAAGAGGAAGAGAAAACAGAAGAGAATTCTTCTTAACTCTAGAGTAAGCAGCTGAACCATGAGGCATGGCATTTGATTATCCAGATCTTAATATGTTTAAAAAGACATCTGCATTCTTAATTCATTCTTACAATAACATAGTGTACTTACACAGCGTAACATCTGATTAGCAAGCTGGCTCCTAAACTTAATTTTCTAAGATCTATGTGTTCATTATCAGCCCTCTGGAGAAAGAATTATAAAAAGCACTGTTTAACATGTGATGTAACCAATCCTACCCTTCTCCTGGATTACTTTTGATTGCATACAGTATTTAATCTGTTCTCATTTTATAGCATAGCAACAAAACTGCTAGGACATACCAGCCTGCTAGCTACTCTGTTCATCATTATTCTCTCTGGCAAGTCCATGGTGTTAGCGATGGCCAAGATGATTAACTTGGAGTGCTTTTGAGTTGGCCAGTCAAATAAATTGTACATCACATTCTGTTTCCGGGTCCACAGAAGATCAAGCTGCAGAGACAGAAAGAGAAGAATTAGACTGAAAAAGAATGGCCTTGGATTTGCAATACTTGACAGGGGTTTGAGAGCGCTAGCTCTGGCACAAAAGACTTCTTACGTGATTCTGAACAAGCTGTCTCGGTTGTGTTTCCTCTATCCATCTACTAATAGGACTGCATTTTCTGAATTAGGACTCTAATCTCTTTTGGAAAAGCACAGGCCTACTAGATGCTTGAACAGTATTAATCACAATAGAGTGATTAAACAGCTGGAGTTTTTAAACACTACTGTGATAGTAATACCACATCTAACAAGATTAAGACAGTCCATTTAAGACCCTGAATTAGCTTACAGCAAAAAATAAGTATGCATTTGTTTATCACTGAACATAGCACATTCAAGAAGTTTCAAAACTGGGTATGACTTATTTCACTGGGAGTTTTCTCACTGGAAAAGCAGCAGCTTCCAGACAAAATACAGTTGAATTCTATGGTATTTAGGACTTGACAGAACAACTTGTTCTGTGACTTGGACCAAAACAAAACATAAAACCAATGTGAAATCCAAGGCAGAGAACAATATGGCAACAGGTTACTTGCCCATTTAAATTCAGTTTCCTAATAAGGCTAAGAGGAACTCTTTGTGTCTTCTCTCCTAAGTCTATTCCTTTTAGATCACATATGATATACTCTAAGCATGTACAATTTGTCTTTTTCCATCCTCCAGCAACTCATTTCTTATGATACTTCAAGGAAAGGGAATGAAGGATTCTTTGTCTCACCTCATCCACTACCAGCACTGTAGTCTTCCTCTTTGGTCCAGGTGTATTGAACAGTTTTGCCAAGAGTACTGCAGCATGGGTTGCAGTCACCTTCTGACCTGTCAGTAACTGGACAAGGATTAAACACCGTTGCAGGTTAATCACACCAAACCCCTGGAAATACAAAGTTTAACTCCTATTCTGTTTTAACTTTTCTCTAACAATCAACACTAAACATCTGGATTCCCCCCCCGCCCCATGGCAGGGGGAGTAAAAAAAAGAAAAAGTAGCTCACAAGACACTCAGGTCTACCAGAAACTGTCCATAAAGGAGAACAAAAATAAAAGAATACATAGCTATAAAGAAAGGCCGTTAGAATTTCCTGCAATTTGTCTTAAATATAGATTCATTAAGAAATCCTGAACCCAGTCTCAGGAGGACTCTAAACCTAGCATACCTCAAGGGTGTCTCTGAACACAAGACACACACTGAAAACTTAAGTCAGTTGACAAGAATAGCCTGACTTCAGTGATCTTGGACTCCCATTAAAATATTAATGAATCAGCAGGATCTAGAACTAAATTTATTCAACTCTAAGCTAAAATAATACCTTCAACAAGAACTGCTTCTGCAATAATCTATGTGGTATATCTTCCCTTGCAGGACCAAAGATATACAGAAATTAAAGCATGACATTTCAAAATTACACTATATAAACTGAATCAATTGTTCAACATAGTTCAGAGTCAAGCTGTAAAGTAAAATGGAGATTGCATTTGAAAATTGTATTTGTTCTCCAGAATCCCTTAAAAGCTGACCTAAGATTTCATAATTATTAAACAAGCTGAAGCATGACAATAATGTATAATCTAGACTTGTTTCATGTTTCCAATTCAGTCAGGACAGTCTGAATCAGTCATAAAATGCAGTTGGATCCCAGAGGATCCTGATTCTACAGCTCTGGAACTGGGCATCCCATATACCACAGAGTTCAGTTTGTTGTGGTAGAACTGGCACACTTACTACACCCAGGTATTTAACCTTATCTCTCTCATCTGTCCAGGCCTTCCTGTCCCTGTTCCTTCTCTATAAACTTTCCTATGACAGTGACATAACTGCAGTAGTGAACACTCCAGAATTTGCTTCTGTCATGCAAAGACATGTCAGCAAACTGGAGCTTGAGACTGACCTGTGACAAGAGACACAGCAATCAGAAAAGTAGCAGCAGCCTAGCTAGGGTACTTGGATAACAGCTGAGGCAGAAGGTTTCAGAGAAATAAGTGGTTCATTTGACTGTGTGCTCCCCTGAAGGATATTTAACTGGGTTAACTTAAAGAGTTCAGGGTCCATGGAGAGCAACAAGTTTTACTTCCCAAGGCCTATTCTTTATTAATTTTAAAATTTTATGCTGAACAGGATAGGAACAAAGAATGTTAAAATACATTAACATTACCATGAAATGGTAATTGTCATGAAGCCTTTCACTATGCTACAGAAACACAGCAACCTGGCTACAGCAAATCCCTCAGCAAGACACTGTCTATGCTGGTTTGAGGAAATGATGCAAATACGTAAATTTAACTCCCAGCTATGAGGACAGGGGTATTACAACAATGTATACCACTTCCTGATCAGATGGAAGATGTCAAACTTAAATAAATGGAGTGCAGGTTTATAAGAAAATGCAATAGATGCTTCGGGAAACCATCATTTCATTTCCAAGTCACTGGCTTAAAGTTAGCCTAGACTGACAAAGGTCTTGAGCAGTTACTGTCTAATGCCTATTGAGTTCAGTTTTGGGCCCCTCACTACAGGAAAGACATTGAGCTGCTGGAGCGTGTCCAGAGAAGGGCAACCAAGTTGGTGAGGGGCCTTGAGCACAAGTCTTATGAGGAGCGGCTGAGGGAACTGGGGTTGTTCAGTCTAGAAAAGAGGAGGCTGAGGGGAGACCTTATCGCTCTCTACAACTACCTGAAAGGGGGTTGTAGTGAGGTGGGTGTTGGTCTCTTCTGTCAGGTGTCTGGAGATAGGACAAGAGGAAATGGCCTCAAGTTGAGGCAAGGGAGATTTAGGTTAGATATTAGGAAAAATTTTTTTACTGAGAGGGTTGTCAAACATTGGAATGGGCTGCCCAGGGAAGTGGTTGAGTCACCATCCCTGGAGGTATTCAAAAAGCGAGTGGATAGGGTACTCCAGGGCATGGTTTAGGGGGCATGGTTAATGGTTGGACTTGATGATCTTGAAGGTCTTTTCCAACCGAAATGATTCTATGAGTGATCTTAATCCAGTCCTTTGAAGGTTAATTCACACCCATATAAACGCAAGCACAGTCAGTAGTCCCAGATGAGATACTGCAGACGTTTGTCATGGAAACATGAAATACAGTATCGTTGACAGAGACGGTACCTCTTTAGCTGGATTGCTATGACGACAGACCAATTAACCAATTATTCTACTACTACACTGACTTCCAGAGTTGTCATCTCAGTAATTTTTTAAGCATACCTGTGCAGAAAAAGTTACAGAAGGGGAAAATATAAAAAGAATCTGGTTTAGATTTTTTTAAACCTGAGTGGATGTAATAAATCAGGCTATTTCCCAGCCACTGCCCTTATGCAGCTGAAAGCAAAATAGTTCAAGAAGTTGGCCATGGCCTTAAGTTAATTATTTTTTGACCTGGTTCAGATAAAAGCATACAGTCTCTCAGAGGGACTACTTGGAAGTATCGATATGTTAAGTGCCTTGAAAACTAACACATCGAGGATCTGATGGTAAAGCATAAGATCTCTTCTTTCAAACCAGACAGCCATTGAGGAGGCTTTACTTACCTCTAGCATCTGCACGTAAGCTTGGTGAGGGTCAGTCAGCTTCATGCCATTAATCTCTACAAACTGGAATGATGGTACGTCATCATTTTCTGCAGCTTGCTGAAGACAGCGAATTACTTCATGAACAGTCGCAGTTTTACCTGTTCCAGGCACTCCAGAAATGTACATGCACCTACAAAAGGAGAACACCTTTTCAGCAGCCTGAGCAAAATGATAACACTCTTAGGATTAGTGTGCTGGAATGCCCGAGTTCTGAGACCAGCATTGAATACTACTCCTCTCTCACTTCAGGCAATTCCCTATATTTCAGTTACTTTATTTGCAAACTGGGACACATAACACACTGGAGGATCATGAGGATTGTTATTATTACTGAAGCAATTAACAACCTAAAATACTTTATACATGTAATTTACCTCTTCAAAAAAGAAAAAATGGTTTCCCAGACATCTAAAACTGACTAGTTATATTTTGGTCTGTAATTTGAATCTGTACAATAAAGGAATCCACATTATTTCTATGCACAATCCTTCTTAAGGAAGACAAATACTAGGAAAATTCAACTAGGAACCTTAATTCAGCCAAATGATAACTTTTTAAATAAAAGGAGCATTGATTGTCTGACTGCTGTTATGCCATAGGTAGATGTTATCTTGGTTACAGTCTCACCAACAAACTCACCCTCCTGTACCATCAATAAGTTTGCTTTCCACAAAGTTATAGATATCCTGGAATTCTTCCTCACGACAAGGCAGACATTCTGGGATAGCAGAAACATGCAGCCTTTTGATTAAAAAAAAAAAAAAAACAAGAAAAAGAAAAGGAAAATTGAAATAGGAGGTCCAAGGTTTGCATTTTCACAGTTCTACCTGAAAAGCCTACTGAGGAAAACAAAGAGCCAGACGCTCCACCTTTCACAGTTGTATGTAGCTTTTCAAATCTCTCTTACATACTTTAAATCTGAACACCAATGCCAAGTATCCCAAAAGAAATAGCCTAGTCTCTTTATATGTGCTTTTAAGTTTTAAGAGGGCTGAACAGTCATCTTCGTAAACAAGCACCATGAATATGCAGCAATATAGAACTAGCTGTTTTAATTCACAAAAAATTTGTAAGTCAGTGTAGAGATAGGATAAAACAGAGGAGACCGCTTATAGGAAACTGAAAAAACTAAAGCTCAGTTTGAAAGATACAGTCAATCCTGAATGCATTTTTTCTTCCACTGAAGATTTACAACAATACCTGTAAAGCTTTTTCACACACTAAGAGGAAACAGATATTGGACCTTTACAATCTAAAGCTAGTAAGAGAGGATCTTTGTTTTTCTAACGTTGCACGGAATAAAGACAGATACCTAATTCTGAAGAACTTAGCACAGACTGGTTACAAAAATTTGGAATTGTAAATACTACTAGTATTTGCAAATCTAGTATTGTGCTGTAAATTCATAAACGCTCTTCTGGTATCAAAACACCACCGACTTTTACCAAATTTATTCAATATGGTGAAGATGACATTTCCCTATTTCAGCATAGCCTACTGCTCTGCATACCTGACGCAACAAGATTATTTCCTCCCTTGAGCACACGTTACCTTAATCTGGCTTCTTCTAGTATACTGGCTGGTTTCTGTGCTTCATGGTTGCGCCTAGGAATTTCAGGAGTTGCATTCCGGGGTGTCTTGGGTGTTCCTGGTAAAGGCTGCAAAGAAAAGTTAGAACCTAAAACAGATTTTCTACATATGGCAATTTCTATTGAAGACTGATCATTCATACAAGTTTCCCAAACATTACTTAAGCACAAAGACTACCCAGGGATGCCAGAGGACAAGCTGAAAAGAAGAACAGTCTTTACAAAGGGAATTACCAAACAAGCCTCATAGTCTTTTCTTCCTAAGGGGAAAAAAGAAACTGGAAAGAGGGTGGTGACAAAGACAATTATACCTTTTAACAGTCTGAAGAATTTTTAAATTGTCTATTCCTTTCTGAAGTGCTGTGTTATAAAGTGATCTGGTTCTTAAGAAACAGCAAGCAACTAGAAATTGATCTATCTGAATTTCATTGTTCAAACAAAAAAAGCCATACGATATCTTAATTATTTTTCTTCGCTGTGCTTACAAGTTCTAGTTACACTAGGATTTCTGTGCTAGGTATTTCATAAACACAGAGTAAAAATTAGCCATTGACAGCATGTACTGGCTATAGTGCCGAAAACAGTCTTAACGAGTCAGGTGTAACATTCACATAGCCTGGTATCCCATCTCCAGCAGCAGCCAGGACACTATGAGAAACTGCTGGCCAAACTCTTTGGTGTGGCCATGAACACTGTAGAGCATCCCTTTTGCGTTGGTAACCATTGGTAAGCTTTCAAGAATCAGGGCAGCTCTACTGCCCAGCACAAAGTTGGTCTTATGGCTTTCTGCTATATATAGATTGCACTCAATAAAGACTATATAGAACTAAAATGTCTCTGCGCAGCTTACGATAAAAGTAAAAATGGTGGCCATAAACGTTTTCATCAGTTTGGCTCCAGCCCAATCCAACATTTTCCCCGTTTAGGCTAGAGTTTTCTGATCAACATTGTCACAACATTCACAATATGCAAGTGTTTTATACATTCACATAACCTACTCATACCAAAGATCATATGAATCAAGAAAATGTTTCATTAAAAGCTAAGGGGTTCAGACACTTGATTGTGGTACACAGGCATCAAGCATTCAAATAATTGCCTCAAATAATAAAAACAGCCCTTTCATATGGAACCTTACAGTTTTCTTCAGGGTCTTAGCAGGAGTGTGAACTGAAGACTTCCTTGAAGATTTTGGGGTGCTGAGCATTCTGCTTGATTTAGTTTTCTTTTCTGGTGTACAGAGCACATCATTGTCCTCTTCTTCACTACTTGAAGAGTAAGAGCTGTCTGAGCTAGACAGAAAGTCCTCTTCCTGGTTCAACTCTAGTGTATTTAATATGCTATGAGAAACAGAAATGACAGTAGTTTTAAAAAAATACATACAACTCTACACAGTACTAAGTATCATTTGTACATTTTCAGCTTTTTCTGTAGTTAAATGGAATCAGCAAGCCAACATATTTTCCACCCGAGCTGTTAATTTTCCATGGCTATTTAATAGACTCATTTAAAGGAAGTCAGTTTTCCGATGAACACCATGAGTCAGCTTTAAGTTTCTGAACATAAGACAGTTTTCACGCACACTGCAATTAAGCTGTGCTTCTAGAACCGTTTGCATTTCAATATTAAGCTAGACAAACTGTCAAGGCTTCAAGCTATCGATAGCAATCTGAATAAGATATCATGGATGCAAAAGTTTACCTGATTTGCTCTGCAATGAGAGCGCTTGTTTTCTGTGCACATATTCTACGAGAACGAGGGGTCAATACAGGGCTCTGACTACCCAGTTCCTGATGTCCAACTGAACTGTAAAGAAAGAACACAAAGCTATTTTATTTCCTCATCGCATCACACTTGTAAAGATGGAGAGGTGGCCTTTCAAACTTCAGGCTCAATTGTTATGGCTGTCAAGCCAGCACAAATTCTCATTTACGGTTATTTACAGATTAGCTATAGCACGGACACCGGCAGCACAATTTCCCCTCTTGCACTCTCTCTTCAATATATCTTTGCCAAGAAAAAAAAACAAAACCACAAAATATTTACTATAGTTCATTCGTGGTCTGTACTGTAAAAATTTTTACGGTAAAGTGTACGTGTTTCTATAAAGCTCTGTGAACCAGTTGAGGAAAGCTGCTAAGTCTAAAGAGAGGGCCTGAGTCCATACAAGTCAGAGTTGCTAGCTGACCTGTGATGCTGTGACCCTAGCAACTGCACTAGCATTAGTTCAAAACAGATGTCTCTGATATGGGCCCTATCAACATTATACCACCTTGTTTCCTGATGCACCCTCAGCTGGCAACAGCAATTTATTTCAGCTTGACTAACAGCTGTTGCACATTAACAGCTTTCCCTCACTTCCCCAGTTAGACACATATACATCAGCAAAGAGCACTGAACAGATGCTGATATAGTTGAATTAACAGCCAAATTATTTTGCAAATATAACACTGCCAAACAGAAGGGACAGGGGCTTAAAACAGTAGGGTTTTTTGTTTGGTTGTGGGTTTTTGTTCTTGTTTGGGGTTGTTTGGGTTTTTTGTTTGTTTTTTTGGTGGTTTGTGGTTTTTGGTGGGTGTGGTTTTTTTTTTTTTTAAGAGAAAACAAATATGATTTTTTTCAAGCATCTCTGATCTGCCCTTTGGAGTAAATTTTTCTACTTGTGTTTTGAGATTCCTTGGTTGTCTTCTTGGGCACTTCTTCATCCCTACCACTGAAACCCTTTACTGTTAATACAACTTTTCTATTAGTTCAGAGGACACAATGAGATGAATTACTTTATTTGTAGACAGTTCTTAATTTTTTTTTAGATCTGTAAATACCATTAAAATGCCATTACCTTATCAATGAAAAGTAAATGTTTTTTTGCTATACAGTAAGTGACAAAAACGGGTTGCAGATCCACTAAGTGTTGCACCAACATCTTTACTCTGAAAGGAGGAATACGACTTGCAATATTTTTATACAAGAAGGTCTGAATCCATTCTCCTCCTGTCCCAGCTTAATACCATTTTTAAAGGTTGGGTGAAGATGTACTTAAACAATTATGCTTTTTGAGTTTTGATTTCTTTTCTACATAAAAATTATCATGAAAGTATACATACAATTACCATGAGAACTCTCATGAGGCCAATCGCATCCCTTCCTATAGTTGAGCATATCAATAGTTGTCACAAGTAGGGCACATTTGAGCCTGTATGACATACCTACAGCGACTGCAGGGAAACAGCTTTTTACCCATGCTGATGGGTACAAACCATAATGATCAATATGGCTTCAATTCCCTTTCATATCATCCTACCATTCCCTTTTCCAACCTCTTCTCTCTCTTCTTTTAACCACAAACTGATTGCGTCCATCTTAAAAGTTGACTCCTTTTATGATCTCCCCAATCATTCATTCACCTCCAAGTAACACACTTTCTAGAGCTTCACCACAGTGCACTTGTAACTATTTAGGCTATCCACCTTCTCTCGGTGATCTCAACAGGCAAAATGTAGTAGACAGATTTCACCTGCTTTTCTCTTCAGAAGTCTTTCATAAATGTGCTTTAAGAGAACTACATACAAATAGAAACCCCATACAAAAGTAATTATAAAAAAAGTTATCACTTACCATATAATGTCATATTTCCTATTAAGATTCTCAGCTTTCTCACTGGAGTCTTTGACCTTACTATAGGGGGATAATCGTATTGTATCACTAAATGTCTGCCAGTGCTCTGCAGTATCAAACATTGACTTTGACTTAGCATTGGCACAAGGCATTTTTGGTGGTGAGCCTAAAACACCAGTGAATTTCACTTTTCTTTTAGTAGCTGATGGTTCTAATGGTGCTACAGCATCACAGTCATCATCCAAAAGTTCCAAAACTTCACATCCCAGGAGCCTGCCTTTAGAAGATCTTGTGGGACCTAGGAATCAAGAGCAAAGTAAACTTTTGTCAGGCTTTAATATGGCTGGTTTGGTTAACTTTCAGAAGACATGGTACGACTGGTTCAGTGGCTGTCATTTAGATGAAAGGAGATAGCATTACACTCCAGGAACAAGGAACTGAATCACTAGAAGGCAGATGCTTCCTCTAAAAAGATGAATAAATAGAATACAAACTGATTTTTTTTTTTTTTCAGTTTTCTAACCTGCCTCCATCACTTACAGCTTTACTCAGGCTCCAGTTTGAAAATATTGCACGTTACATAGGATCAAATGTGCTTATTCAACCAGCCCAATGGAAACATTCTAGCGCACCGTTAGTCAGAAGATTAAAAAAAGTGAGATGTTCTGAGGTCAAGTTAGGCTGACTGGTAGCATTTCAGCCAAGAAGTACTTTAATTTAGACTTACCAGTTACCAATAAAACATTTGCAACAGCAATTGGATATAAGCAGTACAGTTGCTTTAAATAACAGGCATAAGACAAACAACTGATGCACCCAGAAGGCTTGGGCTGAAGAGGTGCAAAATGAAGAGGTGCAAAACATTACATTCAAAAGTACCAGATGGACAGAATATTGCCATATACATACTGTTTAACTGTAACTTCTTCCTTGCTGTTGGAGTTCTCATGCCATTAGCCACTCTTTGTGAATGTCTCTCCTTAGCAAGGGAGGACTTGGAAGCAGAATGTTTTGATTCTATTTCCAACTCAACATTTTTTGGTTTTGTGGCACTCCGAACAACACTTTCTCTCTCTTTTTTCAGGGGGGAAATGATGTCCAAAGGAATAAATGAGTTTGAAGAGTTTGAGATGCCACCTCCTTTCTTGTTAGCTTCTTTCAGCTTCGAGAATGCGTCAGGGGACAAAGCCTTAAAGCATTTCCCATCCCAAGACTGTTTTACATAAAAACTTTGTTCCTTGTTTAATGTAATAGGTAGTTCCTCCCCTAGATGTAGTGGTATTACCTGTAAAAACAGAAAATACCAAAACACACATACCTCAGCATTTATTTAGCATTCAACTATTTTCTTAGCATGCAACTATTTTCTATTCACAGATCTTATTATTGGAACTCACGCAATCCTTCATTATAGAGGGCAACACCTTCAACCTACATTTACACTAGCATAAGTTTATCGCACTACAGGACTCCCGTTCACATTACTTCTTTCCATGCAAACCTCTAAATGAGCTGGCTGCCAACAACCAAAGGGATGGAGGAAAGAGAATATCAACAGTTTTCAACTATCCTATCCTATGTTAACTGCATTAACAAATACACATCACACATTTGGTTTGCAATGGAATAAAGTGGCTGCACTGTTCTATTATGCTTTTCAAATTGTTTCTGTTTCTTTCTTCCCTCTATGTGCAGAGGGGTTGCAGTACATACCATGACACTTTTAATAATGGTCTCCACAGCTATATCAGTGTCATAGCCAGGAACTTGATCAAAAAACACCTCTTGGGGAGAAACCTCTCTTTTAAGTAGTTTACGTTTATTCGGAGGTATCTCTGTAATATGAGAGAACCACTGCACAACTGCATGTTTCTGCTGACCACCTGTAACAATGAAAAAAAAGTCAGTGAACATTAAGAATTTTATTGTATTGCAAACAGTTATTACCAGACCTCGATGACTTCAGCTGAAATGCCATCAAGGATAGAAATCCTCCCTGGACCCAGGTGAGAAAGCATCTGGTAAGATATTACAATTCCCATTTTCTAAGCCAAATTAAAATGTTTGATTTGAGACTTTTAAGGACTAGGGTAACACCTACATAGGGTCTCAATCACAAAATACCTGGAGACCAGCTCCAGACCATCAGTTCACTATCACAAATGAAGAGGTTCCTTATTTGCATAAATGTGATCTAATCAAACTCCACTAATCAAAAGCAGCAACAGAAAAGGAGAACTGAGAAATTTCAGAACAATTGTAATGTCAATGTTATTTTAGAAGTGAGCCAGAAACACATTTATTCACTGCCTAACAAACCAGAGAATCTTGCTGTTGAAGGGATATCTAGGAGAAAGGCTGAACAAACACTACAAACAGATTAAGCGTGGAGAGAGTTAAAAGAAACATTTGGGACATATTATAATTGACTATTAAGTTACTCTCTACAATTTAAGACATTCAGCTTTGAATGAAAATAAAGCCATACATCTTTAACAAATTTGTCAGAGATATATAACAAAAGGAAAACCTTGTTTTCAGGGAAGCTTCATATGTTTTATTCCAGCATGAAAAGAATATTCCTTTATGTTACAATAAATGTGCATTAGTAAAAAATAAGCTGGAGTGGTATGTATTTATGTTTAAAAAAAGTAAAGAAATTTTAAAAACCTCAAAACATTATTATGATGGCCCAAAACAAACAACAAAAGCTATTCAAAGAAGTCAGACATAGCTAATAAGTAGTTTCTAATTCAGACTCAGACATAGTCTTTGTATCACTCACCTTCCATGATTTATCTTTTCATATCTATCTCTATAAACAAGTAGTTCTACAAGGGACAGAAGTAATAAGCCCCATTTATTCAGCCTTGTATCTGATCACCAAATTACCCGATGTCTAATAAAGATGCAAGTTCCAGGGCTGCAGTGCTCTTGCTCCGTTTGGATTATCCAACCTCTAAATAAAGCATATGCTCACACTGTCTTCCTCAAGGACCATTTCTTTTAAATTAGACAACTACGCAAAAAGATTTTAAGAATGTAATGTCTTAAGCTCTCTGTTTAGCTATCAAATTTAGCTGAAATTAGCCATCAGTCCCAAATATTTGGGGAGCATGTGAATACAGATGCAGCAATTACCAAAGCCTAATTTCCTTAAAAAATTATGCCAGTGATATAGCGTTACTGCTAACTACATCCCCATGAAATAGGTAACAATTTAAGATTTCTCAGATAAGTAGTAAATTTTTATTTCTCTTACCATCTTCATATAAATCCAGGAGTTGTGCCACAAAAGGCTGATCTGCATTCTCCCCTTCTACTAAAATAAAGTTGCCAAGCTGTATACAGGTTTCTGTTCTGCTTCTTTCTGATGTGATAAGGATTCCCCTAGAAAGGGATACAGGCATGCACATTAACAGGATTGCATATTCTTAATTCACACATCGTTAAAGCTGATGGCCTGTCACTTTTACAGCTAGTTAAGCCCCCTCTTGCAAAACTTACAGTTTAGTTTCCCGATTCAAAGCTTTCATATATGTTTCAATTAGACAGTTAACACTTATTCACAGATTTAGTTAAATGCTTTTGTCTACACGTTATACAATTTATAATTCAAGAGCTTTGTAAGAACATTTTTGTTATACACGTGCCTCAAAACCTTACTTGTATTCTCACTTACTGCCACATTAACCTAAACGATGTCAGAAAGGCAAAGAAACCTTCATTGATTAAGTTTCCCTGAACAAGCCAGAAATAAACGTTACTTACTTGTACCGGGAAGTCTGCATTTTTCTGTCTGAGCTCATGGGTTTTCCATACCAGGAGTAGATAATTTTGCTTCGCTGCCGGGTGTTCATGATTCCCAAGGAAAAGCTAAAACAAATAAACAAGCAATTTTTTTATCATTATTATTTAAAAATGAAAGCAGGGAAAGACTCAAGATGGCCAGATACATAGAAATACCACCAATTGTTTCAGTGTGTATGAAGAACGCGGCATGCACCGGTCGGTTCAGCGAAGCCTACCTTCCCCAAAGCCTCCAGGCACCTCTCCCCTGAGAGAGGAGAAAAAAGGAAAGATGTTCAGCAGCGGCTTTTTTCTTCAATTCCTTTTTTTTCACGTCCAGCGCTGGACTAACGCACCCGACAAACATGCGATCCCCTTTGTTGTTACCGGCTACTTTGCTTATTCACAGAAGAGGTTATCAGCTACTCTCCGCTTATTAGCAAGCCCTCCCCCTCCGCCGGGCTGCCCTTGGGGCCGGCCGCCCACCCGCCGCCATGGCCGGGGCACACCGCCGGCCGTTCTCAGACGATGCCTCACTGGTTTTCGCCCAGATCTCACAGCGACGAGGCGGGTGAGACCGTCACGAACATTTCGCTTGCGCTCAATTTTTACGGTTGGGGGTTTGGGGAGTATTTTTGTTTGTTTGGGTTTGGTTTTGGTTTTCCAAGTAAGATTTTTTTTTTCCTTCTGGAAACAGGGCGCAGGGCTCAGGAAAACGACACACGCACACTGCCGTTCTCCCCTCGCCCAGTTTAAACGAGGCAACAAAAACCTCAGGCAGGACTCCGCCTCAGGGAGCCCGCTCCCCGTCCCGGGCTACTACCCGCTTCCCAGGCGGCCTGCGGGGCCACGGCGTCGGAAGGCGCCCATTAGCCCCGCCGGGTCGGACCCGCGGAGAGACGCCGAGGCGCTCCACCACCCTCCCAGAGCCTCTAACCCGGCCGCCCCCCCGCCTCACGGACCGCAGGGCCGAGGCCCACTCACCGCGGCGGCAGCACGAGCTCCGGCCTAGCACTGGGATAGAATTTCGCGCCAAAGCCCGTCCGGAGCGCCCCGCCCCCTCCGCCGCGCGCGCGCGCACAGGGCGGGGAGGGAAGGAGGCGGGAAGAGGCCGCGCAGGAGCAGCGCCATGTTTGCGCCTGGCACCCCGAAGCCGCGGCCGGAAGGGATCTTATAGCCCGAAGATAAGATGGCGGCCGGCGTCGTCGTCCCGGAAGCGGAAGGCGCTGCGGCCCCTCACGGAAGGGGAGCGGGGCGGCCCGCCGCGGAGTTGAGGGGAGCTGTTTAGCGGCGGCCATGGCGAACCGGACGGTGAAGGACGCGCACAGCATCCACGGCACTAACCCGCAGTACCTGGTGGAGAAGATCATCCGCACCCGCATCTACGAGTCCAAGTACTGGAAGGAGGAGTGCTTCGGCCTGACGGGTACGGCGGGGCGGGAGGGGGCTCGGCGGGGAGCTCGGTGAGGAGCCTGCGCTGACGGCCCGTCCTTCTCCTAGCCGAGCTGGTGGTGGACAAGGCCATGGAGCTGAAGTACGTGGGGGGCGTTTATGGCGGGAACATTAAGCCTACGCCCTTCTTGTGCTTGACGCTGAAGATGCTGCAGATCCAGCCCGAAAAGGACATCATCGTGGAGTTCATAAAAAACGAGGACTTCAAGTAAGTTGTTGGCTTGATTTTTCCCTCTTTTGGTTGCCGTACTGAATGAAACCGTCCAAAAACAGCCAGGGAAACCTCAGTGCAGGGTTTAGCTTTTAGTGGGCCTTGATGAACTCTTCTTGCTAAAAAGCATGTCCTTCCTCTTGCTTTCAAGACTGCTCTCCTTGTCGCTTAGGCTGTTGGAACGGTGGTTTGCCTTTGTGGCATGTGCTCTCTGTGATAATACACCCCCACCTTAAGTATTTAGAACAATGTGCATTAAGGGAGCCATATTAATCTATTTTTTCTTCAGTATTTTGTCTTCGTGAGTGATCATGCACCCATACAGAGATTATATATGTATACTTGAGTGTGTGTATATATATGTTTATATATATACATACTTGAGTAATTGAAGGAGAAAATCTAAACAGTCATGTATTCTATTTATTTTAGTGTACTGATTTTCCTCAGAAACTTGTGGGAAAAACTCCTCTTTTATCTAAACTGCTAACTATGCAGAAGGGTCAGATACATGAAATGGTTTACTTTTCAGGTATGTCCGAATGCTTGGTGCGTTGTACATGAGATTGACAGGCACTGCCATTGACTGCTACAAGTATCTTGAACCACTGTACAATGACTATCGAAAAATAAAAAGTCAGAACAGAAATGGGGGTAAGCAGTCTCACTTAGTTGTGGTTTTTTAGTACCTCATAGATGACCTTTTGTTAAAAAAAAGTATCATGCTAGATAAATGTTCTATTTAGTAATATAAGCTTAAAAAATCGTGGCATAACCATATTTTTGAAACCTTGCTTTTACTTATTCATCCTTTGGATAGTCTGTTGCTGGTCTTGCTGACTTGTACAAATGAGAACTGCCTTGCTTATTTTGCCTTCCCCAAGTGCTTTCTTTCTGTCGGGCACTGAAACGCAGCTCTATAAATACCAAAGAAACATGGTTTGAGAGCTGGTTTAAGCTCTGTGAATCTGCTAATCCTAGCTGTGCAGCAATTTCCTTTTTTGCAAGATAGGCCTGATGATTTTCCTCATCTTTGAGAATGATTTTAGAACTGCTGTTTGTACAGCCCACTTGATATAAATTGTCTGAAGTGTCACATCTTTACTCTAGCCACTAGTGTTAATCTTCTTTGTCTTTTAAATGCTATTTCCCCCCCTTCCCAGAATTTGAACTGATGCATGTGGATGAATTTATTGATGAACTACTCCACGAGGAACGTGTATGCGACATCATTCTGCCTCGATTACAGGTTTGGAAAAGTAGATGGATGTGGAATTCTTAACTGCATCAGATTCAATAGTTGTATCAGCTACTGGCTTGTTGCATAAAGCTATGATACAGGCCCTTCTGGCACACGAGATGCCTCCTCGGGTGTTTGTTCTTACTTGGGTTATGTAAGATAAAGTTGTAATTTCTCCTAGAAACGATACGTTCTGGAAGAAGCTGAGCAACTCGAGCCTCGTGTTAGTGCTTTGGAAGAAGACATGGATGATGTAGAATCTAGTGAGGAGGAAGAAGAGGAAGATGAAAAGGTTGGTGAACTGTTTTGGAAAGGGATAGTTAAAGCTGGTGCTGAACCACCGCAGAACACTTTACAGCCTATGAGAAATACTTGAGGGGAGGCACCAGGAGGCTGCTTGCAACTCGTCTCCCCCCTTAACGTATTTTCATATAAGCTGCTTGTGGGAACTTGTTAGACCCTGAAGCAGTTCTCAAGTGCTCTGTGTTTGTCAAACTTTTCTGTCTCCTGAAATTCACAAATCTGGATCTGTTCTGTGTTAAACATATTTCAGATAAATTGTTTTACACACATACATAATGGAGAGAACTAAAGGTGATGATGAAAGTTACAGTGACCATCATAGTCAATTCTGCTGTACTTCTTAAGAATCAACAGTATGAGAGGTGGCCATTTGAATTTCCCATTGGCAAACTTAGGCGGTACCACTTACTTCTGAATACGAAATACTTGAGGATGGGGAAAACTTGATTGCATGACTTTTGTCATTTATATTAATTGTTCAGAAATCTTTACTGATAGATAAAAACCTTGATGAAACAAGACTTACAGAATCTTCCTCTCCCCCGCCATTGTTTCCAGCTGGAACGAGCACCCTCTCCTGACCACCGCAGAAGAGGCTACAGAGACCTTGATAAACCTCGCAGATCTCCAGCTGTGCGATACAGGCGGAGCCGAAGCAGGTCTCCAAGAAGGTGACACAGCTCTTCTTGAGCAATATTTTTACCTATTGTGCTGCAGATGGCTGCAGCAAAGCATAGAAGTGAAGATGACAATTCAGCCACAATCTCTTAAAACTCCCCATTCCTTCAGCCACTTTCTGAAGTAAGGAGTTGCAGTGCACAGACACAGTCAACCTGTCTGCCTGTTTCTCTAGTCCTTCAGTGACTCTTGAACTTGCTGGCCAGCGTTAGCTAAACTTGATGATACAGTGAAGATATTAAGGAGAACCAAGTGCTTTGTTTTCATGTCAGCCAGAGGCTGCAGAGCAAATCCTGGTAATAAGCCAGGAAAAACTCATCACTAACCTCATCTGCTTACTGTATAGGCCAGTCCAGAAGCACGTACTACCGCTTGTGCAGGAGGCCAAACACATGCTAACTGGGGACATGGGGGAATGCAAAGGAAGCCCTGGTGCTGTTGCTAGAGAATATGAGAAATTAAACAGGTGGTTCTGCTTACGATTTTTCGTGACTTTTTCTTTTCTCCCCTAATTACAGGCGAAGCCGCTCTCCAAAGAGAAGAAGGTAGTCTTTTATTCTATTATTTAATCTTAGAATGTGTGCATTTTTAGCATGGCTATTTTAAAAGCTTCCTTTCTCTCAGTCCATCACCACGCCGGGAGAGGCATCGCAGCAAAAGCCCAAGGCGACACCGGAGCAGATCCAGGGAGAGGCGCCACAGATCAAGATCTAAATCTCCAGGTATATTTGTCATGTACAGATTAACTCTGGCAAGTCTTTATTAGCAGAACATCTGCTGCAAGAAAAATCTGTGTCACGGTATCAGGAAGGTAGCATAGGTGCTTAATCTGGCTCATAAACCTGCTAGTTATATGAAAGCACAGCTGGAGAACTCCTTCAATACATGAAAAATTGCCTTGAATACGTTTTTCAAATATTTGCCAGGAGGTTAATTTGAGCACCTAATTAAGGCTAGGGTTGTTCTGGCATTATCTAGGACACTTGGTCACTAGAAGCAGATTGCATTAGCAGAACAAAAAAGAATTTCAGGGTCTATGGAAGTAACTGTTACCTTTTTATCTCACAGGGCATCATCGTAGTCACAGACACAGAAGTCATTCTAAATCACCTGAAAGGTAAAGGCTTGGCCTGTTTCTTAAGGGTGTCTGTACTGCCACAGGAGCTCTTACTTGTCACTTAATCTTGGGGATTGAAGGTCTTCTTACAATGTTGGAGACCAAATATTTCATACAGTACCTCCCTTAGTATTGTAGTCAAGTCACACTATCCATATTTGACAACAGAAAACAACAGTTACTGCTATGAATCACCTTTGTCTTTCGAAACAATTACTAGTACTGTGTCATATGGCTATTTTTTTTTTCTGCTCCAGATCTAAGAAAAGTCACAAGAAGAGTCGGCGAGGAAATGAATAACAAACTAAATCCAGCACACAGTTTAAGGACCTTGAACTGCAGTCTAATGCTGTCCTATTTGCTTTACGGGACAGCTGAATATGTACTGGCTGCTTTAGCAGTCCATTTCTTTAATCCTTCTCTTGTACAAGTCTTGTTTGTTTTTTTTAATTAAAAGAAAGCTAAGGATACTTTTTATGTAGTTAGTTACTCATCCTGGTGATTGATAGAATTTGAGGATTGTTTTTTAAATTGTTTTTCTCAAGGCCTGTAAAAACTAGTGAAGAGCAATAAAAAAAAGGCACAGTTTGTCTTTAAAGGCTCCTTGCCGTTTCTTCCATAATACTTGGTTTAGATGTCCCCTAGTTGAAGCTGGCTTCATTCTCAATTCAGGGCATTGTTTTGACAAACAGCCACTGCATTCGTTTGCCAAAGTGAGAGTACGTTCGAGTTACAACACTGCAGAGCTACCAGCCTGAACTATCTCAAACCTCCAGTACAGGAAAGGAAGTAAGACTCATAATCCAGTGTGTTTACTACAAGCCAGAGCTAACTTAAAACAGCTCTTCAACACACAGCTGTTATTGGTTCCTTTGTAGTAATCATCCTTAAGTCTAATGATATGCTGCTTCTGATGCTACTATCAGACAGTTTAGAAGCTTCAAGAAGGACAAAGCACCACTTAATCCTTTTCAGGCAAGAAGTTATTCAGTATATTTAAAGACACTAAACCACTACTTTGAGCATAGTTTGTGGCCTACCTGTGACTGGGGACAGAATATGACACAATTATGCTCAGCTCTACCTTCTCTGAATGAAGTCAGCATTGAGCAAGTCCCTGTTTTTCAAATTAAGAATAATTAAGCTCTTACTCAAGTTAGAGTTCTCACCTTAGTACATTTAATTATACATCACAGGAAATCAGTTGTATTAAACCTCTTGTGTACCATCCCTTTATTCATAGTCTTGCTTCAGGAGCTGGGACTGACAGGTTTATCTCCTGAACACTGCATTTATAGCTTAAGTATTTTCACATGTTGCCCAATGAGTGTTGAGAACACAAAAAGTAATATGCCAAGCAAATTTATGGAAAGTCCTCTTTTAAATTTCTAGAGTATTTTTGTATTATTTTGCAAAGTTTATGAGCAGAAAACCAGGTGTACTCTTCCCTCAAATCGAGTATTTTACAAGAAAGACACATTGGCTGTGAACAGCACATGCAATGACACCTGCATGGGGAAAAACAGGTATACTGATTGTACGACTCATTAAAGCTGCTCATCTTTCATCCCTTCTTTAAGATACCTAAGTTAAAGCTGTTTTTATTATTCTGGTTTCCTAATTACAGTTGAATGCAAGCATGCATACAAATAGAGAAGAGGAAAAAGTCTTACATCCTTTTTTTGCAGTTTTATTTTTCTTTTAAAAACTTTTTTGGCACTACATAGTTCTGTAAAGAATAAAAGTGACAAATTTTTAAACACATGAAATCCCCTTCTAGTTTATTTTTTTTAGAACAATATATATAAAGTCTGAAGCAACCAAAGTATGAATACAGCTAATAGAAAATAAAGAACTTAATTTTAAAAATTCTCTCTCTTTACAGTTTATCAAGATAAAACAAAAACACAATTCCCCTTAAAAATAGGGTAATAAAATAGATGAAATTTGTATCACTTGGTTTTGTGATACTAGTAAAAACTATAGTTCATATCTATGTACAAATGATACAGTTTAAAAACAGTCTTAAATAATCTTGTATCTAAACATGTTGCATTAAGATTTTAAATCAGAACCTGAATTTTTTCCCTCCCTTCCCCTCCCCCCCCCCCCCCAATCCCATTAAATTTCACTTTTTCTGTTGAATGTAATTCAGATTCAAGTGTGGGTGTCCTTGAGACAGAAGCGAGAACCGCTGGTTACTCTGCATCAGTGGACCAGCTAAAAGAAAATGGATTACAATTACTTCAGCAAATTAAATATATTTAACAGTGCTTGGCTATATTCAATGTATTAATCTTACTTAGAAAGAAAGCTATTTACTAGACTGGCACAAATGCTTCTGTACAACCCGTTTAATGGGACAATGCGCTATTACTTTAACTCTATCTCCAAAATTCCCTCAGTATCATCAACACATCATTTTGTTGCATTACTTTAGCTATTTAACAAAAATAATTTCAGGATTTTTAAATGGGTCTCACTTGAAAACCTTGCTACAGCCAATAGATCAGATTTTGAAAAAAGGATTTGGTGTCAGTATCTCTCATTTTGTATTAGGTGACCCAGCAACACAGAAATTGCAAAGCCTCCAAGTAAAATTTGGGCATAGTTTCTCTCTTAGTGGAGCCAAAGGTCTTTTTCCTACAGCCTTTCCAAATCCTGCCAGATGCTGAACACCTTTACCATTCACTAGCATCAGAAAGAGTTGAGATAACGTCAGTCCTTCAAAGTACCCTGAATAACTGAACCTGATCTAATTTTGAAGTTAGTGCTGCTTTGACTGCGACCTAGATAACCTCCAGAGGCCCCTTCCAACCTGAATTCTTCTATGGTCTTGCAACTTTTTATCTATGTAAGTCATTCCACAAGGCAAGGTACAAAAGCCAAATAAAACTAATTGGGACAAAAATTTCTTCATATTCTTAACACGCTCATGGGCAAATTATCGTAACCTCTATTGAAGCAGAGGTGGCTCTCCAGTGAGACAGCAGCAGTGAAGGAGAAAGAGGCTGGAAGTGCCACAGACTGCAAATTGGCTCAGATTTCAGAATTTGATTTAACCCTTTCCCTCCCACAAAGATTTTCATCCATCCGTACAGGAAGCCGAAGCGTTGATTTGACTCTTGGATTCATTATGGTTCCAGGGAGCCTAGCAAGTGAAACATGATTCCTTGGCTTTTAAAGCCTTTGAGACAGTAAAGAGACATGTTGCATGAGCTGTTGATTCATATACTAGTTCTAGTACCTTGAGGGTAGAAAGGTTTGTTCGGTGGGTAGCTGGCATTTCCCTGCTGCATGTAGTTCTGAGGCATATTGTAAGGCCACGCTCCTCGGAGGAGAGGAAAATGGGTAGGGGTCCCATGGTCCCAAGGGACAGAAGGAGGGTTCATTTTACCAAACTGTCCTTGGAAACCCTGATCTATTTTTCAATTGAAAGGGAAAAGCACATTGCAAGTTGAAATAATTAAACAGTAAGTCACAAATACAATTTACATCTTAAATAACAGTTTGCAGGGGACTTAATGCGATTAGTCTGATGTGCTACTCTTTTCTTTTTTTTTAATTATACAACAATAAAAATTACCACCTAAATTACTTCATTATTCACTATAATAGAATTTATTGGGGAGGAAGACAGAGGATGAATCAGTATTAAAATCAAGACCTACAATTTCACTATTCCTATGTTATTCTCATGATAAAAAATACAAGGTCTGAACAATGTTACTAATATCTGATCCCACACAGATATTCACTATCACTGACACAGCTGTGACATGAAAGCTATTATCCTACTGCAAGAAATAATTCTCAGATGTACACTGGAATTCCACTAATACTTGTATGCTTAAGAAACTTGATATCTACATCATCGGACCAACGTAAAATTACTTCTAGAAAGAAAAACAAAAACTTTTAAAATAAGTACGCAAATTGTAAGCTATTCCATTTACAAACCCAGTGTTACTGCAGCATTAAGGATGAGAAATCAAGCAGCCAAGGAGGCAGGACACACAACAGTTGATGCCAAATGCTGTATTGCTAATCCTGCTCGTTTTGTTCATAGCTCCCAATTTTATAAGACACAGCAATGCCTGCTAATTTAAAAACTTCATCAATGTACATTTAAAATTAAATAAATAAATTTAAGTAACTATCACTCAGTATATCAGCTCCCCTTCAGGCTCATCATAAAAAAACCCTTGCAGACAGACTTTCATTAAATAAAAGCAAGCTATGTGTCTAAAAAGAACAGTAACTTTTATACAATAAAACATGAAGCGTGGCTCTGGAGTATGCACAAAAAGAAGTTGTCTGTCTGAAACTTCTAACGGTCCTACTTCTAATCAACTGCCTACTGAAAAGAAAGCAAAGTCACTTCTTCCAAGTCAAGGTTATACCAGCCAAGACAAAGTTTCCACTAACTTATTGTTCCCAAATTGTCCTAAGCAAGTAAGAAAGCAGGCTTCAAACAGAGAGCAGACAGCTCATCTCTACTGTGCGCCTACCCAGTGACCCCACCTTAATAGCATCTAAGCCAAGAAGGAAACAAAACTGATTAAAATACAAAGAGGAAAAACACAAGAACTGGGAACTAGGAAAAGGAGTGTGATGAGACTGGAAATAGATGGAAGTTGAGGCAAGGGAAAAAAAATACTGTGACTGACAGCACAAGAAAACTGGGAAGTCTTCTGTGCCAGCACAGAGTGGAAGCAAACAAACTGAGAAAGAGCAAAAGGAGAAAGACTGAAGACAGGGACTGACTGGCCACATGATGAGAAATGGGACTCGTTAAGGGAGAATGCAGCAGACACTAGGATTTGGGGAGCTTGCCTGAAAGAAGGCAGCTACCTGGCTAAGAAGACCTGTGGTTGGAAGGAGCTGCTTGAGAAAAAGTCAGAGCTGGTGTGGACATGGAGGAGGGGACAGATGAGCCTGGACAGAGAATTAAGATCAGAAATGGAGAGGTAGGAACAAAGCACACTGAAGGCACAGAAAACACACTGGTAGCAGTTTCTGTATTCTCTCAAATATATTCCCCGCAAAGCTCTGAAGAGAAAAACATGCATCTCCAGCATCTCAACAAATATTTGAAACTCATTGGTGAATTATACCTCATCCAACACCATTGACTCAGCTGAAAATCTACTGTTGCTGTCAATCACCTTATTAGTGCAGAGAAAGGCTGTGCAGGAGATTCAAAATATCCATCTTGTGATGAATGACTGCATCAGTATATTGTATGATGGATATATTTTTTTTTAAACATAGGAGGAGTTACACACTCAGAATAAATTGAAAGACCATTATCACCATCTAAAGATCACAGTTTAAATTTAGGGGCTGCTACAGTTTATGTTGCACAGAAAAGTGTATGGGCTTTAATTACTATATACTGTTTTTCTCAGCCTCAAACATACAAATGTACTTCGCTTTGGTATGAGGCAAAAGGTTGTTGCCCATTTGTCACAGGGAAAATCTGTATAAAGTATTTTCAGGAAACAGCATTGAGATTATGGAAGTTAAATGTGGCAGGATAAACTAAAGGAAAAAAGAATACATAAGATCATGTTATATTGCACTAAATGCAACAAGGCAATATTCAACTTGCACAACCATTCTCAAAGTTCGTAGCTGCAGTCCCAGCATTCATCTAACGAACTACATAACAACATAAATGGAAACCATATTTGTAAACATATTCACAGAAATGTGCTTTAGGCTCAAACAATTATTGGAACGTTTCTCAGTTGAATGCATGATTTCTCATGTGTTGCACAGCTGTTAATGGCAGATAGGACCAATGCCTAAAAGTTACAATGATC
This sequence comes from Harpia harpyja, assembly GCF_026419915.1. Classification (NCBI taxonomy): domain Eukaryota; kingdom Metazoa; phylum Chordata; class Aves; order Accipitriformes; family Accipitridae; genus Harpia; species Harpia harpyja. The sequence goes on from NC_068950.1 coordinate 39,111,412, forward strand.
CAACTTGCCTAACTTTTTTTCCTATGAAAGTGTTAAGACATTGAAGGTAATGACTTAGTTTCTTAAGCATTGTATTTTTAATATAAAACAAGTTGAAAGAGTTAGCTGTTTCTGTAACACTTAACACTTGTACACAAAGTGCGAGAGGTTTGATACAACAGAGAAGAGTTACCTGAATTCCCCACAGTGCCATTGTTCACCAGTGAGTTTGGAGTCACAGGATTGTGCCAGTGTCCCTCATGAGAAGTGCTGGGGATTCCCATGGGCCTGGCAGCAGGCTGTGCAAAGATGATACTGGGATCATTCAAGCTTACACTGCTCTGGTTATTTGTGGTGCTGCTGCTGCCAGATCTCATAGAAAATGGAACATTTGTAGAATGAGGAGGGTTACCCGGTGCAGAGTGAATAACGGGCCCATGAATAGGCCAAGAAGTGTTGGGAAGCTGAATTTGGTGATGGTGCATCTGAAGTAGTCCCAGGTTATGCAAGGTGGAATACTGACCTGGGGGAGATTGGGGAAAGTTAAACAAAGGCAGCTGGACCTGATGGGGTGGCTGTGCACCCTGCTGTGGTTGCGGAACGTGCTTAGACTGGGATATTGGTTGTGGCTGAGTCTGGTTAATGGAGGCTGGCTGAGAGGAATTCTGTGTAAATTGTTGAGGTTGTGGAGAGTAAGATGACTGATGCGAATCAGACTGGAGGGGAAAAAAAAGTATGTATTTCTGATTAGTTCACTAGCTACTTAATGGTGTTTTTCTTTAATAAGCACCCACTGTATTAGACTATTCATAAAAAAGGCAAAGCACTCCCCAGCAACACCCCAAATACTGCACCCAAGTTCCTGCTGGTTTAAATAACTGCAGTTCAACTGACACTGATTTTCACCATCAGATAATTTGGTCTGTTAATGTGGCACATCCCACCATCAGAAACATCATTCTGAGCAAACATTAGCCCCAAGCTCTTCATTAGACTCCTTACACATCTGTTTCTGATTTTTTAATCAGTGTCTTCCCCACCCTACTTATTTACAGCCCAGAATTTCATTAACTAATTACCTTACTTCTAAACAGAGTGGTTCTTATTACTATACACAATTTAAGTAATTCCAAAGTAAGCTCCTAATATTTCTGTAATTTTTAGTTAATCTGTTAAACAAGAAATTGAAACTCCAAAAACCCAGTTTCAATCTACATATCCTGATGTTAGGCCATGGCTAAAGGCACAGAAATAGCAATTATTACAGCCTTCGCAGAGCTCTTACAAACCTTTCCCTTTCAGCAGCAACAGAAACAGGCATGAGTATTTCATCTGTTTGGTATTGCAACTAAGCAGAGAAGCACTTCAAGAACTGGGGTGGCTGGGAAAAGAGTTGCCCAGTTTATCTGCCAAAATTATTACCCAAGTCTGGATTAACATAATCTGGTTTTAAGCACTGAGACAAGATGGTGATGGCATAAGATAGGTGCCTCCAAAGAGAAATTCAAATGACAGACAGCTACCTAAACCAGAGATTATTACCTGCATCTCAGATCTCAATCTCCCCCTGGAGTTGCTCGTCTCCCTCCATAGACTACAGCAGACAGCTAAACTCCAAGTAACTCAGCTGCTGTCAAACATCTGAAGTTAAAGGTCTCTGCAGCTTGTCACTATCCATGACTGCTCGCCTGTCCATTTAAATTGGCAGTCACTTTTCTTCAATAACCGGAGGTCTGCAGGACTTCCCCACGCCAGCCTTTCAGAGCGTTCCTTATAGCAGCATGCTGTGTGTCTTTGCCTGGGCAAAAGCTGAAGCCCAGAAGGTGGGATTTCTCCCTGCTGCTATTCCAACTGTTCCTGTATGAGTGCCTCCTATGCCTTTCTATCAAACCAGGAAGACAAGGTAAACCTGGGATTTGAAAGACAACAACTAGTTTAACAGTTTACATGTTAGCACATGCACTGACTACAGCCTTCCTGCAAACATTAAACCACCACAAGCATGCATTGGACATGCCAGCAGCAGGAGAGGAGAAATGTTAAACTCCAGCCTCTTGGTCTGCTTTCCACACTCATGCTTTCCCTTTTCTCTCTCTCTCTTGCTCCACTAACATTCCCCCTTCCCATTCTCCTCACACAATCCCTGGACAGCACATATTCACCAAGAAATCCTGGCCAAATGACAACCATGCAACACACACACAGAGTCCATGACATCCAAATGACACAAGAATGTGCACATGCAGTAGGTCCAGTGTGCGTGATGTGCCTGACTGTGTGTGCACCCCCACGTCCAGCTTCAATTTCCCAAGCAGAAATACAAGGCTCCTAAAAAGACACTCCTGTGTCATGTGGTAGCATGGTGGCAGTTCAGCCCTTTACTTACATGAGGGCTGTATCAGTCCCTCCTTAACAGCATATTATTATAGTAAAAATGATGTCATAAAGTCTCTGTTACTAGAGCAAACATTCTAATAAATTCTTGCTGATCAGTTAGGAAATACTTTATACCTAAAGTAGTAAACTGAACAAAGAGCATTAGTAATCAGCAGCCCTGATTACTGTGTTTGCTTACTTGCCAGCTTCTTCATTAGCAGGCACATGTTTCTCAGACTAATAGCTTAAAATTAATGAATTTCTGCTGTATTCTGTACTCCAAAAACATTAAATGCCAACAGCTGTATTTGCTCAAATACCCTCTGCTATCCATCTCCACTTAGAAGCAGATTAAACAGATTTTATCTAGTTCTATAAAGACTTGGACAAATTCTAAGAGAAAACTACCAAAAATTTCCCCATTGTTCTGTTTGTGCTTCCAGTGTGTTCTGGCAGACTTTTACCTTGTGTATCACATCTGAATTGAAGTATGATTCTTCTGTGTTCCCTGCCTGTTCACGACAGTCCCTGAGGACAGTTCTCTTAAAGCACACAGAATCATGATAGTCACAAACCTAAGCCCCCAGCATGTTAATGATGAGCCGTGCCTTATTTCCCTTAATAACTCCAGAACATTGCCAGAATAACTAAGCACAAGACTTCAGAAGGCACCCTAGCTTAAATCTCAAAGATAGTGAAGCTGGCCCTTCAGAATTGCAAGCTATCTCATGTGAAATTTGCCTATGTAGTTTCCATATTGAAAGACTGTAAATGCTCTCCAAGAGACACTACATTATAAATCAAAGTTTCATTCACTGGCAGAGTGCAATTTTGTCATTATAAAGTCCAGAATCTGTTGAGAAAAAACTGTGCAAACCTGCTCCTAGCATGGCCCAAGATCACTGGTTTGCTACAGCTTGCTTACTACAATACTATAGCTAATTGGAACTTACACATTCTGATGACTGTCTAGTGCGCAAGGGTCGTTCCACTTGCTGCTGACTCACAGCCACTAGCTGTGAATTTACCATGCTTCGGACCAACTGGGTGCCTAATCAAGGAACAAAAATGTTAATAAAACACAAGGTTATGGATGACAGAATAATGAACACAGAACTGGGAGTGAGCGATACCTTAACTCTCATGTGACACAGAGTAGGTAAATCACTTTAACCTCTCCTCTCCTTCAAGTGTAAAGCTTTCCGTCTACTGGCAACAGCCAACATTAATAGGTACATCAGCTAAACCCAAAATCTAATTCTGAGTAATACAAACTCTAACATGAACAAAGCTCATTTTGCTATCAGGCAGGAGCAGGTTTCCATGCTACTGCTGTAAGCAGTGGAATTTTTAAATAGCAATAGCTACAGCAGAAACTTTTGGGCAAAGAAAAAAAAAAAAAAAAAGAGAGTAGGGGTATCAGAACACAGAAAAGCAGCAAGTTTCTCTCTGAAGTTCATTTATGATTGCTTTCTCTACTTTTTCTAGTATCGCAGGCACCTAAGGGCCTAATTTGAATGGGTTTGCAATTAGACTTGTCTCTAATTACTAACAGTAATTTGAAAGCTGGATCTAGCTTCCTAACGCATCTGTATGCTTTTGGAAGTGTTACTTTAAGACCACTGATTTTGGTGAAAATACATTTACTTACCTCTCACAGATGATCGAGGGTTAGCTAACATTTGAGAAACATTTGGAAGAGGAAATGCTTTCAATTATTACTATTATTACTACTCCTAAATGCACCCATTGTGAGTGGAAGACAAATAATGCAATACCCTGAAGTACACTATATTTATTGCTGAGTACATTTTTACCACCTATGCAAAGACCGTATTTCAGGAGGCATTACTCCCCTTGAAGAAAAGCAATACTTAGACTAAAAGCTGTAATTGCAATGACTGAAATCATTAGTTGCAGAAATTTTTTAAGCTAATTACCAGGGCTGTATAGAAACCTAGACAGAAGGGACCTCAGAACTTTCAAATTATACTAACAACACATAAACTAGCTTACCTGGCACGCTATTATTTCTCTGACGGGTTTGTTTGAATTCAGGACAATCTCTTCTAACATGACCCACATCCCCACAGATGAAACACCTTTTCTCTCTCGTTTCTCTATCATCTTCTTTAACTTCTTTTTCATCATCTTTCTCATTCTCCTTCTTCTTCAACCTGAATGATAATTATTAGCAATATCACAAAACCACACACACACACACACACAAAATCGCTGTAGAGTTGTTATATTGGTATGTTCAAACGAAATGGTTACATAACCAACAGCTGTACCAAAACACAAGTATCTTAGGAATCCCAGAAAAACACTTTCAGAATCAAGGCTGGTTAACAACATGTTTGTATAACCTTAATGAACTTAGAAGCTCCCCAGAATTGTCCAGAAGCTATCTGTATTAGCACAGAACTATACCTACAGTTAAGTAGGCTTAGCCTGCCAGTTAGTTTGGGAGTAGTTCTATGCAACAATTCCACTCAGTCAGAATATACACAAAACAAATTAGCTGTGTCTTGTAGATATAACTTCCCCCTGACTGAAGACAGCATATTTCTCTATAAGAGTATATTAGCATTCTGAGCCTAGACAGGATGTGAAAGAAAGCACTGAGACTCCTTCAAACGTACTAATACAACAAACAGGAGAAGAACTAGTGATCAAGAACCAAGACAAGAAATAAAGGCCTTTTTCCACATGATATCTGTAGGATTGTTAAATACTATTTTGTGAGCTGTATATACAATTTGAGAGAGATTCTGTGTGGCTGTGCTGTAGTAGCAGTTTGTTTGAAGAGCAGATCACAACTTCTTTTCCTGAGGCAGATGTAGGGAAAGAGGTGATGCAATTCAATGTGCTAGTGCTTGTGAGGAGTATGTTAAGGGAGCGGCTAAAAGAAATAGTCAACCTGTGACCTTAGGGTTCCAGTCCAGTTTCATGTATCTTGAACTCTGCTGACTGAACAAAAGGCTGTAAATAAGGACTCTGTAGCAAGAAGAGACCACGAATCTTTTGAAGAATTACGGAGCACACAACTGAACACACGGAGCAAATGAAAAAGCCCAGACTTTAATTTGCATTCTAAGGGCTTCAACAGGTTTTACAAGGAGTCAGACAACCTATACTGAATGGGTCATTAAAAATCAAAAGACATACAAGTTTGAGGAGTGCACATTCTCTGTCAATTCCTGCTAAACTCTCTTTGGAGACATTGACCTGCATGTACTAGGGGCTCCTTTTGCAGGAGTACTGGATCCAAAACTCGTAAGTGCAATTAATGTACAAGTGCAAGATCACTAAATGACTGGCACTAGTATGATGTTACAGAAATGCACCTTAACTATGACATTTTAACTACTCCCAGATTTTAATAAATGAACTTTTACCTGCCTTGCAGAGGTACGTTATCAGATCTATAGAAAAATTCAAATTCAACACTGTCTTCCGAACATGATCGCTACAGGAAATCCATTTTAATACATTACAAATTGTGCAGTCAGGTAACATGGTCTCCATCTGAATGTTTACACTACAAAAAGATAATTTAGTGATCTAAATTTTAAGGTAAGCTGTAACTACAGATAGATCATGAAGCAAAAGTATTAACATATTATAGACTGTTGATTTTACTCTGTGTGTGCTTGCATAAACACTCTAAGATTTAAAGAGATGACCAGAAATAGTCTTAAGAAAAGGAAAAATAGGATGGGAAGTTGAGGATCAGATATGAAGCTTTGATTTTCTCTGCAATTCAGCATATTCTTAATTTCCATTAAAATTTCAAATATCCAAATCTCTCCTGATTTAATCTCAAAGATTTTACGTTAGCTTTGTATATTACTTACCTCCTCCTCTTTGGACAGTCTTTCATGTAGTGACCAATTTTTCCACAGACACGACAACATCTGTCATTGGGTGCCAATTCCCCATCAGTCAGCACTTTTGAGTCAAAAAAGTATTCCTATCAAAACACATCAGACAGATACAATATATAAACCACTTACAGGACTCAGAAATGAAAGCAAAATGGACAGCTTTCACCTCCTATTGTTCCCTAAATTTTACTACTTCTTAGATTATACCTAGTCCTTTTCTTCTCCTAGAGAATAGCAGCTTTTTCAGAGATGTGAACCAGTTTGTGCTAAAAAGGAGTATTTAGTCTTAGGGCCAGAGGCTGAATTTGCACAACAGCTTATCCAGGCTCCAGCCTACTGCCTACCTTCTGCTTCCCTAAAGGCTCTTCAGAGGGCAATTTTTTGCATATGATCTATTTTGGTATCTGAGTCACTGCTTGTATGCTTTCCAAAGCAGCCTATGTCTCTTCCCAAATGACATGATCATATCCCCTAGACAGAACAAAGCTCACATGGGAAACAGATGGAGCATCTGCACACTGACCTGTATCACTCCCCCCCTGGAATTTGTTAAGGACAGCTGTAGTTCTGATGTGTGTCAGCACAAAGACCACAGTTTACAGCCTCTGAGCTACATAAACATTGTGAAAGTACTATCTTGCCTGAAAGATTGAAATAGAGATACAAATAGAAATGTCCTAACCCCAGCTCAGGAACAAAGTCCTACTGTAGACAGGTAATCTACTGAACCTCTTTGCTACAGTTTCCTCTCTCTATGACTAAGTTGCAATACAGCGCATTGACTTAGGAAGGAGATTGAGAACTCCTTTGTTGCGCACTTTGGAGAAATAAAATGCTATGTAATACTTTTGGTATTACTTCCTTCACATAAGAGACGGCTCATATGCATGCTAAGGCTGCTTTCTGTCTTGATTTTATCCTTATGTAAAATGTTCAGTGAAAATCTGAGATGAGGCAGAACAACACAAACAACTACATACACAAACACACAGTGCATGTTTCCCGGAAGCACTATAGCCTTGTGTTGAACATGTATGCAAACAATTAAAAAAAACCCCAATCAGCAATAATATTTATTACATACGCTGACATATTTTTCAGTTAACAGATAACTACATCTACACTGTAATTCATTATTATTTGTATCACAGTAGTACTCAAAAGCCCCAATAAAAACAGTTCCATTTTATTAGGGACAGCACAAAACAGAACACAGTCACTGCATCAAAGAACATTTAATACAAACTCAGAAAAAGCACAGAAAAAGTAAGTAAATGGAAAAGAGAAGATAGGGAAGGATGAGGGGAAATAAAAGCTTTCAAAAGATTTTCAAAATCCCATAGAAACACAAACCCTGTTGAAAGCCACTGGGAGAACAGTCCTCTAAACTGTCTTAGAAAACAACTTTCTAAGTAGATTTTAAAAATATTAATTCCAGCTGATTTATTTGCTCATATAAAAATAGTTCTTTCTGACTCACTATGCAAATTTCAAAGGTCAACTGATAAAAAAAGTTGATCATCGTCATTTGCCTTCCTTAAGTAACAATCCTTACTTTCCCCACCAACTGGAAAAATAAGTAGAATGTAACATCCCAAGAATCTCTTTTCTTTAGCTACATGAATAGCTAGTAAAGTTCCTAAAGCTGTTTCTGGGTTTTATAGCCGATTTTGCAGTTTTCTGCAATACTTAATGTCACACGATGAAAAGTTTTATAAAAAAACAAAACCAAAACCCAATATAAGCTTACTTTCCCCAAACCTGCCAAAAATACCCATGATCTATCCAACTACTCCTGTGAATTTTATATTGCAGGAGCCCAATACTAAGCTGCACATTTTATGCAGATGATGCATAATTACATATATTGTGCACACCAAATTGATAAAAACATACAAGAGATTTGCTTTGGATGCATCAATTCAGTGGACAAAGAAAAGTAAAAAACATACTAAAAACTATGAAAACTTACAGCTTCTCTTCCAACAGTTGGGTAGAATGGGGTACCAAATAATTTTCTCCCATTGATAAATGCCTTCATTATGAAATTGGTCACTATTAAAGAAAGACAAAGTTGTTGGAAAACAACAGAAAAGGCACAACGCTTTAGAAATTAGTCAACATGAATCATTAGTAGACATTAACAGCTTACTCTTCCTAGAGACTCCAGCACCGAGATTATGATTCAAGTCAAAAGGATCTGTGTAAAGAAGGGAGAAAAACAAATCAGAGTTGGAAAAAATATGTTGCAACCATTTTTTTTTTATTTGAACACAGAGAGTTCCACTTTACATGCACTCACAGAGTAGATGACAGCAAGGCAATGCTGAATGTTTTAAAAATATGTGACTAACCATAATAAAGCAAGAGCAATTTACTGACATATACTAAACGTTAGGAGTCTAATCTCATTTTGTAAGCTGTAGGACTTGCAAACAATGCTTTTTTTAAATATTGATGGTAGTTTCCTCACATAAAGATCCTGTGCAAAGAGAACAGAACCTCAAGCAACAGCATTCATCACCCCCTCATTAATGGAACAAAAATTCAGCAGATAAGTACCTTCGATGGCAATACATTTGGATGTCCACTGTTTCTCAAACGTAGTTAACAGCTTCTTCTGCCGGATGCTGATCACATACTCCTTGAAGTCAAATTCTTCAGTGTAGAATCGCAGCAACCCTAGCCAGAGTTCTCCAAGTGATTCAGTGTTCTTTCCAAGAGAAGGCAGACGCTTCTTCTGCATGCAATTGAAGAACAATTTATTCAGCTACAGTTACTGAAGTACTTCTCCTGAACTACCTCTCTAATTATGAGTTTGTCTACCACGAACAGCTTCACTTGGTTAAAGTAAGGTTAAATCACTACAGCTACCACTATCTCAATCCTGGATGTTTATTAAGAGTAAAAAGTATTTTTCCTGATTTATGTTATTTAGAAATGATTTAAAATAAACCAAGAAAAAAGCAGACATTCATTTCAGCAAAACAGGACTCATTTGGGAAGTTATAATAATATGGATATGGAAGTTCAACTACTTTTTTATATATTACACCATTAGAAATGTATTACTTTCCCATAAAAACAAGCTTTAAATTTTAGTGACTCTTCTGGAATTAGAATATTACCAATTCTTCCATGTCGTCAAAGAAAAAGGCATTCCATCCATCCACCATTCTTTGTGGAATCTGTTTTCCATCAAATATCTGCCGAAGTAGAGAGGGATACAGTTACCACTCTAATTCAAAGTCACCATAAAAGACTTGCAGTTTTGCTGGTAAGAAATAATACAAAAATATAAATCTTTTCATTTTAACAATTACATCTTATACAGGCGGAATTTCCCATTGGTAAAAAGTTTGAAAGTCTTTTTGCATTATTGCTATACCTCTCTCAAATTATTTGGTATTTTATTTTTACTTGTTCTTTGCAACTAAGAAAACATGACTGAATTACCTCATCAAGATTCCGACATCCCTTTTGCCCACAAAATCTCTAAGGAGACTTTATATGACTCCTATTACATTTTGACTTTAGTAAAGCCAAGGGGAAATTCCACTGTTATTTAAATGCACTCTCAGGGTAGCAATAACAACCCCCAACCACGACTAAAGTATCAGCAAGAAAGTCTGAGTCTCAACTGCAGTGCTTAAGCCAATTTTCCTCTTGCACGCAGACAACGAAAAAGTCAGAAAGGGGTAATTTTCAGAAGTGTTTGGGAGTTCCAGACTGTATCCAGGAAGAGGGAGATAGCTGACTAATTATATTCTCCCCACCCATGCAATGGAGGTACGGAACACGATTTTCTTAATAAGTTTCCTGGTACATGTAAAATAGCACCTTTAAAGTTGTACCAAAGCATTAGTTACCTTTTTTTTTTTTTACTCTCATCAAATAAAATAAACTTTTTCTCTTACAGATAAGGTGTTGAGTAATAAATAACTCTTCTGACAGTAACTGATGGAAGAACTGGAGTCACATCTCAAGAGCCTCTGGCACAGTCTCATAATTACAATTTCCTTCTCTCCATACCACCTGCCAATTCTTTTTTCTATCCTGTTCAGCATATTAATATCATCCTAAGACCAAAATCCCAAAGTAAATGTAACAGCAGAACTTAGGTCCAACAGATTCTCAATTTTGTTGTAATTTTCTTGGTAAGTTTTACCCACTAAAACCAAGTGGGAGTTAGGAACCTGCTAACGCAGAAGGTCCACATATTTCACTCATCCCCCTGATCCTAAAAGCCCAGACTTCTCATATTTGGCTTGAAGAAACAGTGCATCTATTTTCATAGCCTTTTTCTGAAAACCTACCTCCTGAAGAACTGGAATAACTGGTGGATTTCTCTGCTGTAGAAAGTACAAAACCATAAGAATATAGGCATATGAAGACAGACTACCACGGGATGCATCACCAATATCGCAGCGCTGAAAAAACACATTTTAAACAAAATACTGAATTTACATTTTATTATTCAAGACTAACAATTATGTCAGAAAGCAAACAGAAACCCCACCAGTAACAGAAAATACATTCATCTCATAACTAAAAATTGTTTTATGAAGCCTGAAAAATAAGCATCTTTAGAGTCAAGTGCAATCTAGGAAATCCACAGCACAATTTCACTAACATAAAACCAGAAAAGCTTCTCATAGCCAAAATATTTTTTTTTAGTTTATAATGTGCTGAATTGAAAAAAACCAAATCAAACTCCCCAAAACAGATATCCCAACAAACCTCCACATCTGATGTCCAAGCTTCAATACTGTAAAATTTAATTTTCCTAAACTCATGTTGCTAGAGCTGTTTCTATGATTCCTTATTGTTTTGGATTCCCCCTTGTTGTTGTTTTTTAAAATAATTAATTAATAGGCAAGTATTTCCATGCCGGACTGGCAACTTAGGCAACACCTGGCATTTTGCTAGCGTACATACACATACCTAACTAAACCATGGTCTAGCCTGCACAAGACAGCATAAAACAAGCATCAGTGAATTACCTTACTATGCTTGAAAATCTTGTTACAATATAACCTTTCTACATCACCTGCTTCTAAGCTACCCTTTGCTTCAAGTATGTGTCATAACAAACAACACATTTTTAACCTCCTAGGTCTGGTAAAAACAGGGATTCACAAATTACTTTCACATTAGGAGCAGCAATGACAGCTGTTTCCTGGTTTTTCTGCCAATGCAAACAGAGGAGGAAGCATTTTGCTTAAACACAGAGTATTTGTATAGCTATGAAGTCACCTCCATACACATACATTCAAGAGTGTATGTCCCACAACTTGGAAACTTTGTCTTTACAGTAAGATTTTGAGAATGTATATAATATTATGCAATACTGCAAAAAAATGCAAGATTCATTATTATAAACACAAGGTGGTTTTGATCTGGACACAGAAGTGACATGGCAATATTCTGCACTAATGTGACCACACCAAAAAAAGTCATTACTAGTCTTGGTGACAGTAAAATGAACATGTACATTCCATTCTGGAACAAAGTTATTTTATTCACCTTGAGGCATTTTACTACATTAACATCTGGTAGCATGATACACTCTCTATAACCTGTTTTTTATTCACCCCTTTTTCACTAAGCTTTCTTTGGATGCGTTTGGGGAGTGTATTTTAATAGTGCAGCTTGAATAAAAAGAAACACCGTGTTTCAATTATCAAAGGCTGCAGAGTATAATGCTTTGTTAGAGTATCATAAGAAAAAAAGATGCAGGGGATTTAGTACTTGGTATTTCCAAACTCTTAAAGTCAAGTGTATGTCCTAAGCACATCAAGTAGAGACTTAGGCATTCATTCATCAACTCACACCTACTCCTGACTTTTATAGTAAGTAAAACAAGGCAAGTAGGCCAGAAGAAAGCTGCAGTAATCACTGGGCTGGTCCTAGATATGGAAACTTGGGAAGCCCATGCACAGCCACATGCCCCTACATCTTACAGTTACCATTGTTTCCAGTTTTGTTTGTTTGAGTTGTTTGGGTTTTGGTTTTGCTGTTTTTGCATTGTAGATGGTTTGAAATTGAAAAAAATCTAAGTGTTCCTTTAATCAGCTGCTTCTTAGACAGAAATCTTTCAACGGATAGCAGAAGATACCAGGACTGAAGAACTTGATTCTGACACACATGATCAGATGGAGCACAGTCAGCTTAAGAAAGTGCACTTCATACTAATAGCATTCTACTGTCTCCTTTCCAATTGGTATTAGCAAAAGGTAAACTCTGTGGCTGTATGAGAAAACACTGTATTATACAAGTAAGTACCTTCTTTTTATATTACCTTTGCAAAAACCTTCATTGTATAGCCCAGATATTGCACTCTAGGATCAATAGCTGCATATGTAGCCAGCATTCTTGTGTTATGCTGTGCCTGGGAAAAGGGGGGAAGAAAAAAAAAATCAAACAGGTGTTTCAATGTACTTTATGGTCAATTATAGTATAGTCTGCAGTTCAAGCACAGGAGACACATAATACAATTGGAAGGCAAAAAATCACAACAATATTCTGTAAAATTCATGCAACATTTCCTGCAGAAACGTAACTGAAAGGTGTAATCAGAACAATATTAATGCAGTAACAACAATAAGAACCTTGGAAAACACCAGCAAAGAAGTAAGTCCGTAAGATGACTCACATTAGGACAAATTCCATAAATTGCACCTTCTTCACAGGTGAATGTGAGCCCATGACATAAGAAATCATGCAATTACACTGTGCTAGATGTAAGCTGGGGTGAGATGTACTATTCATGAGAGCAGAAAGGCCATGGTGAATGTGGCACTAACAGCTTTTCAGAAGCATTCACAAAAATGCTTTGTGTGCCATGATGCTGCTCTGCCATCAGGTTATACAGCTACTTGGGTTGGGCTGAGGGTGTGGGCCACTGAATTTAAATAATGTAGAAAAAAACCCCTAATACAAAAAAGCATTTTAATTCTGGTTTCAAAATTATTCCCTCAAATGATTATTTGAGTGAGTTATAATGAATTAAAAAGCTTTCTTTGAACACAAAACCAAACACAAACAGATGCTTACCAGTGTATTGTATAAACTGATATCTCCTTCTAAGCCACTTCGTCTGTGTTCAAATTTTACTATAGGCACTTTGGCTGTTGTTATAGGCAAGATGTTTCTCAAACCTGGGGAAGCAACACTTTAGTACATAAAACACTTCCATTAACTACATATATAGTAAATGTAAATACAAAACAGATAATACTTTGAAACACCTACCTGGATGCTTCTTAAGAACTTTTGCCAAACCTTCTATTATTTCTTTACAGTTTAATTTCTAGGAAAAAGAAATATCACAGCTTCAGATGTTAAAACATGGATCCTATCCCAAAAAGCACATTTACTATCAAACATGTATTTCATAGAGGAAAAGTCTATGTACTTAAAGAAGTAAGCAATAAGCCATCACATGAATTTACATAAACTGGTGATTCTCTATGTGGACATCTACAGTATACCAAATGTGTAAAAGTAAAATAGGCTCTATCTTGCTTCAATTGTGCAGAGTGCAACAAGCCAATGTGCTACTAGCAAAATCCTACCTTTTCTGTGTACAGAAGTCTTAACTGAATTAAAAAAACTTAAAGAATTCTTGAATTTAAAGTAGCAAATTTTATCAATTTCAAAACTCTTACCTCTGCATTTTCATGGCCTTCCAACGTCATGCAGATATCTAGATCACTGTCCCGAAATCCAAATCCATTCTTTGAAGAGCCAAACAAGCAAAGTCTGGCTTTGTCTGATGAAAGAGTAGACCAAAAACCCATAAATTCTTTTACAGTTGAATGGTAAGTGCTTACTATGGAATATTGCTTAACTGAGATGTGTAGGTGCCCATAAAAATGAGCTTTAAGAGAGAGCTTACAATGTCTCTTCTAAGACTTCACCTTTGATAAAGAAGGAAGCACAATACTTTAAAAATTCTTTATAGAAAGTAAAGCAGGATAAAGCCCGAGTAATTTTTATGAGTGAGGTATGTTACAGAGTTACTATAACAATTAAACAGCATCTCTAAACGTGATGCAATGTTTTGTGGCATGCAACTGCACTTTCCTGTTTTAAATACATGAAAACAATGTGCAAACCCCGTCACCAGTGCAGCTTTACCCCACAGGTAAGACAGAGCTACTCTTAGCGTAGTCCGAGCAATATTTCTGGTTCCACTCTTACTTTATCTAGGTTGCATATTTTTCCTTTGACTAGCTAAATTTAGTCAATCATTAAGTTTCTGTAACCATAACATACTGTTCAAGAAGATGCAAGCAATAAGATTAATATACTTCATGGAACACTCTTTCCCCAATTGTTTTGTTTACATTTTTGTTTGAAACACAGTATTATAATCTCTTTTCATTCTTGTAAAGGAAAGCGAAATTATATAACTGAGAGGAAGCAGTTTCTTCCTAACTGAAAACGATACATTTATCTCTTCAACTGAAATCAGTGCTAGGAAAATATATATAAACACCTATTCACAGCTTTTTCCTAGCCTTTAATAGAACCAGAAATCTTAAGTCTTTCAAGGTTCTCTAACAGGTCTCAATCCTCAGCTGCTGCCAGTAAGTGGAGGGCACAGCCAGCGGATGGAAGTGCAATTCACAGTTCCTTGACCATAGGCCAGCTACAGCAGAACGGATGGACTTCTGTGTAAAACAATTCAGGAGACCTGGGTTTAGTACCTGGCACTAGTACTGTTTTACAACACCTACAAAAAATCACTTTGCATTTCTGTGCCTTGCCTCCCATGGTTGTAGTAGGATACTTTTGCCTGTTTTATAAAAGGGATGTGAAGATAACAAACTCATAAAGATTTCTAAGATAGTTAAACACTGGTGACTAGGCAACAAAAGTACTTGGCCCAAGACCCAGATAACACTAAACCCAACTGCCCAGGGCCTATTCAAACTTTTTTTGTCCTGACTGCAATAGTCCCGTATCTGCATTGTTACTCTTGCAGCTCTTCCTCCACTCCAGGGACATTTCCATGGAATAGCATTGAGGGATGTTCAGTTTAGAAGTCTGCAAGATAGCTTTACATACAGAAGTAAAAGAGACACCACTGCTTTAAGCAAGGAAAACGAGCAATAATGAGACAAACTACATCTTCATGCTCTGGACAACATGAATGAGAAAAGCATTATCAAGAATCACTACCTACTGTTACCTACCATTATACTCTTTTCGAATAAATCTTTCCAAACTTGCCAGAATTTGTTCTCTGTTTTGTTGCTCAGATAAAGGAGGGGATAATTCATCTAAGTAAAAACAAGTTAAAACATAGTCAGATGTGACATTCAGCTACCTCAAAAATCTTTTTCAGCTAATTAGAAGTATTGGATACCTTTTTTTTTGTTGCTACATTTACTTTCCTTGAATATGAATTTTTCTTTTTCATGATATCATTAGAGTTGTTAGGATTTTATTTCAGACATCTGATTTTTCTGCAATTATTCAAACACAGAATGGCTTGGTGGGCACCTCGCATCCAGCCAAGGTTAACCCACCACAGCACCCAAAAGGAGCTTTTTCCAAAAGAAGCCACAGAATTTGACAAACACAAAAACTAATTTTGCCCAGAGCCTAATTTCTGGGAACAATAGTAACTTTTTACAAACCCAGTGAAAAAATCCTGTATAGTATTAGTTTCTCAAATCTGTTCTAAGAATTTGGTATCACAACCATGGATTATATGAAAATAAAATTATTGATCAATTTGTAGCCTAGGGTACCTGGAAGAGCTGCTTCCTACTGAATTTACTAGAATAAGTAATTTAATGCTACAGTTTTTATTTTTTCCAGATTACAGATCACAGTTTACAGCGGAGTACAAACACTTTTCCAACTTACCAAAACATCTTTTACAAACTATATCAAGTATTTCCCGAAATCTGTCTGTCATTGGTGGTAGTGGTTTTAGATCAATTTTCTTGAAATCCTCTGGGCAGTCATTTTTGGAATGTCCATCCCGTTTGCAGATGCTGCATACTATAGTTGGTGGCTTTTGTGGGGGGAGGGGGGGGAAGGGAAGTGCACAAATGCAATTTTACTTCTAAGATAGCAACAGACCTAACATTTCCAGGTAAGTCATGCAACCAAGAACATTTAACATATGAACAGCAACAGAGTCTCTACAAAGAACAGAAGAACACCTCCCAATAGGCTGCATTTAGTTCTCACAGTGCCTAAGAACACCTAGAAATTCTACAAGAAAGTAGAAGAGGAAGGGGCAGGGAGGGGGGTGGAACTCAAAACAAACAAAAAACAAACCCCAGGATTTTTATTTTCTTGTGTGGAAATCAGAAAGCTTTCCATAAGATGGGGCAACACACCATTTATTCCAAACAGCATACAGGTTCAGTGTTTTCCAGTCCTGAGTAACAGATACTCTAAAAAGGCTACAGCTACCATTCATAACAGAGACTGAAACAATCATCGGGAGATTGTCATCCATCCACCCTCAGTTTTAGTGATTTAAATGTAATAGCCCACTGATACATGACCGGCACTTCTTAAATACACAGCTTACCTTTCCCGAAGTCAAAATAAACTTATCAAACACATAATGCATTTCTTCTGTAGAGAGTCTGCCTTCATCTTTGAGATCATGAGCTTCCACCATTGCTTTGCAGTTGGGCGAGGTAGCTGGTGTGCCAGTGCACTTACTCTTCTGAAAAGACTCTGTTACCAAACTCTGTCTATTTTCAGCATCAGAAAATTCATTACTAGAATTTGTGTCATAGGGCTGATGTTCACTGCAGTTACAATGGTGGCTTAGCTCACCTTCAGTTACACAAACTGAAATTTCTAAATCATCCCTCTCTTTCAGTGATTTTTGCTTTAATTCACAGCATTCATTAGAAATAAGGGATAAAGCTTCTTCTTTGTCTTCATCGTAACTAGAGTCCAATGTTGAAAGTAGCAAAGAGTCTATGTTCCTGGAAGTACATCTTTTGGCTACAGCTTCTACCGCTTCATTACATTCAAGTTCATTCTCTGGTATGTTACATCCACTTCCTATATTTTGTTTATCTACAACTTTTTCTCCTTGTGGAAGGCAACAGTTGGCTACAGGCTCTTCAGATCTTGTGGATTTCTTATTATTCATTTTCCCTTTTTCTTTTTTCTTGGTATCTGGTTTGGATTTAATCCCATCTTTACTTTGCGGACATGCAAAATATTTATACGCTGTCCTAAATCGCTCCAGGATGTACTCAAATACCATCTGGCTATTTAGACTTCGTGCAACATTCCTCTTTAGTGCAAAAGGGTCTAGGAAGAAAAAGAACAATTTCATTACTAATCTTTAATTTCTACATTTCACTAAAGCAGCTGAAATACCTAAGTTATGATACGGCAGTTAAAAAGAGATTCCTACAATATAATCCAGAATTGTATTTGGATATACTTAGTAGGGCCCACAAGGTTTTTTGGACTTCTTCCATACAAAACACAACACACGTGCGGCCATGAATGGTTGGCTATCATAAACCATTCTAAATAGTGTTATTTAAAAAGAAACCACAGGTATATTGTACCATTATATTATGGTCAATTACTAAACTAGAAATGAAAATAAACATACAAAGGCAAAATAAATGTAGGCCTGCCTGAACTTTTTTCCTTCACTGAAGAAGGATTTGCATTTCCCTTAAGGAATTGATTTCTCTAAGAGTAACACTAAGGTTATAAGGATTATATGAACCAATCTCACCAGGTTTCATTCTTAGTCCTTCCTAGCGATTTCTAGATCAAACAAGTTTTCCATGTAAAAAGAGCACTTGCATAGTTGCTATAAGTTTGCCTGGGAAGATAGTATCAAACTGAGATTCTGTTACTTCATAATTTCAGTTACAAACTTAACATTTAAAAAAAAAAAAAAAATTAAAAACCATAAAACAAACAAAACAACACAAGACGACCAACAATAGCAGGTATCAGAACCAGAATGCAATCTGTTATTTGAAATTATTTTCTGTTTCTTCCTCAGTAATTTGCCATTTCTTCTTACAGGTTTTAGTTTCCCACATGCTGAATAAACACTACTCTAGTTTTAAAACTCTCTAGCTAAAAGTGACTGAAGAAAAGAATTGGGAGAAGAAATTAAAGCCACAGCAGTGATCTCAAGACCCACTACTCAACATGTGCCCCAACAATTCATTGCTTGTTTTTCTCCTTTTCACTTTTCCTTCTTGCTCTTCTTGTACCTTACTGACTCATCCTTCAATATACCTTTAGTAACTAATTCTGTCTTTATGATTCTCTTTGACCTATTTCTCCTTGCCCTCTCCATCACTTCATGTGTGTTACAGAAAAGCTACTTCATCAACATCTCTAGAAAGTGTCCAAAATTCATTATTTATGCTTTTACAAAAATATCACCTTAAATGGTTTCTTAACCTTCCTCAAACACCCAATTTCTCTATTCTTAAGGCCAATTCACAATGTTATGCATTGCTCTGTGACTTTCCCTCTTAAGTATTGTTTACATATTTTTCTGAGTTGAGGAACAGAAATAAAGATGTCTTCCAGCTATAAAGAAGTAATAGACAAAATAATTTTCCTTCTTTCTCTCCCCAACATATATAACTCAAGCTATGTATTATCATCAAATTCGTATGGTCTCACTCCCTGAAAAGAGCGCTTCCCTTAGCAGGATACTCAGGCCCTGAAGCATAGCCTACGACATGACATTCAATTTCACAGTATGGAAATACTACCAACAGGGAAAGTGACAACTGCGGGTGCTGGGGGTGTGGGGGTGTGTGTTACTTTGATGGATTTGCTCCATTTCACTCTGAACAGAGCTAACCTATAGCTGGAAACACTCAAAATAACATTGTGGTTTTTGGAAATGCAGCTGGAAGTGCTGAAAATTCGTAGTATCAGATTTATTAAAAAAGGAATAAATAATGACTTATAGAAAGAATGAAACATACAGAAATAAGAACAGAATGGCAAGAAACAGTGAGACAAATTTACACTTTGTATTTCAAGGACCAAAGTTGCAAAAAGTAGTACTAAACAGAAAATTTGTCTTTAAACAGACTAAATAGCTGACAAAATATAAAGAAAAAAATTTTACTTTCTCCTCTTATTATTCATTTAATTTATTGCCCACACTTCTTGTGACAGACCTGTAAGTCTTAGGTAAATAAAGATAATAATGCAGGATGACTACAGAACTAGAGAAGAGTATTATCCTACCTTCAATGGCTATTCGCCTTTTAGGCCAGTTTTTATTCTCTCTGGTCAAGAGTTCTTGTACCCGTATGCTGATGACGTATTCCTCCAAAGCAAATTCCAGTGTGTAAAACTTCAACAGTTCTAACCACAGTTGCCCCAGTGAAACTTGGTGAGGGGTTTTGAATGCTAAGAGAGACTGAAACACATGGACAAGAATGCTCAACTACAATAAGAAATGAGAATTCTCATTTTTTTCCTGGTTCCATCCAATACAAATGTTTAAACATAAAAAATAGGGACGAGAGGTAGAGTACGGTTTCAATGAAATAAAGCCATGACTTACATTGCCGTGTTTCTCCTTTGCATTATTTTGGTTGTCCACTTCCGAGCTTGTTACCTTCTTGCCACCACCTTTTTGTTGTTCAACTTTAGTTTTACTTTCCGCTCCAACTGAGTTTTTTGCTGCACCATTTGTTGGTGGTTTGTACTCCCACCGTACAAACTCCTCTTCTTCTATACCTTTCAGCTGGTGGTCATCTGGCCTCTTTGAATCAAAGCCTTCAATCTAACAACAATTAAAGTAGCTCTGAAGCAAGACTGTATACAATACATATAACCAAAAGTTTTCACCAAAGGTAACACTGACAATTGTGATATTTATCCCCCTCAAGAATAACTGATGTCAGAGAAATAAATTCAGAGAATTACAGAAGGAAATATTTGCCTCTTCTCCAAAATACAGCATGACACAATTGCACAGGCTATAGCAGCTGCCTTTTTAAAAAAGTCATCAGAATTGTCAGGCATCAACTGTGTGAGGATTAAGTACCAATGCGTTCTATTTACAAATTTCTTAGGCAATCAAATTCTGTGTATTTTATGACCTTGCAGAACACAGAAATAATGTCAACTTACCCAATTGCCCAAATAGGATGGTAAAATACGTGGTTTTCTTTGTTGAAGGAAAAATATCACCATTAAGGCAAAGGAATATGAGGGAATCCCACCTTCAGCCTGACAGTCAATGTGACAGAGCTGTAAGAGAATAAATCATTACTTTTCTGATGTAACATCAGCATTTTAATTTAAAATCTATTATAAAAGGACAAATACTAAAGAAATGTGAGATACTTACTAAAGTGAAACAGAAAAATCCTTTTATCTCAGAAACTGCAGTCATGCTATGCCACGTACAGGCAAAATGCAAATTATAGTAATTCAGACAGTGCCTTAAGTTACACTCTTCAGTTTCATCACATTTTGTGATTGTGGGACACATTTATGTTCCTAGCCAAAATTTTAGTCAACTATCAGGTATTTTTTTATTGGAGATGGGGATTCTATGCATCTGGCTGTAATCTGATACTGATCTATTCTATGGGAACTCAAGAGATGTAATAAACATATTAGACTTTGACCAGTTCTTTGTAGTTTCTACTGCTGCTACTTATATGTTGTAAAACAAGAATTTTTGTAAAAACACCTTGCTAAATCAAGCAACAATAATACCATACAACTGATTTTTCAGTAAAGCCAAGACATTGTAAGTCAAGTATGGCCTGGCAGCAATTTCAGGACTGAACTACAAGACAGTTAAACGCTAGCTGTAAACATTATAACTTGGTTCCTGTTACCACTGTTGATGCCTGTAAGAAGTACAGCAGGGTATGATGACAGACTCTTTTTTGAGCAAGTTAACTTTTTTCAATGTGACCTCAATAGCAGAAAGTTTGCAAGGCCCAATTGCTCCATTGAGCTGGTTTTCAAGGATCAGTTAACTAGTTTTAAGGAACTAGCACAATAGCTTGCTAACAGAATAGTGCAAGCTTCATATATATTTACAGTTTCACACCAAATCTTCAGTCTCATTCTGGCCTGTTAAGGTAAGAGGTGAACTAGTGGCATGAAGTTCTTTTCTACAAACATATTAATGGTATATTATACATTACATTGTATGCAGTACTTAAAAAGAGGAAATAAACATATTTAATTATCCTCAATATTTATGAACTTACTCTAGCCCAGTAGCGGAAAGCCAAAACCAAGGGAATAAGGACAGGCTCCAGTTTACCAAGTGCAGCCAGCAGGTCAGTTGTAAGGCAAGCCACATCATTTCTAGCACTTACTTTACATGTCAAACCACTGTAATTACAAATGTAAAACAGATAAAAGAGTTATTGCTTTGTGTATACAGATGATGCTTGGGGCAGGGGGGTGGTGGGGCATCCCATCCACCATAATAAAAACATGCATCACTGTCTCCCTATGCAAGAACCTGGACTTTTAAAACAAAAGCTACAGAATATAATCACATTTTCTGTTAACTCATAAGCTGGATCTAGAACTTACAGAATTTCATTACAGCTGAAATATAAAACAGCATTAAGGATTTGCTCTAAGTTCTGCCATTACTTAATTGTGCAATCTTACACAACTCAAATTCCATTTATATCTTCCAAATACCAAATAAATACCCAGGCCTGCTGCATATTAAGAGTTGGTAAGTCCACAAAACAGCTTCTGCATAATCTACAAACACAGGAAAAGATATGCCCACCACTTCCCCAGAGTTTCAATCACATACCTCTAGCCAGTCAAAGCAACATGGACACCATACAGCAATCATGTTTCATTTTGGAGGTTGCTACTTCTTAGGAATTTACTGAAACTGTCAGATTATGTGTCCTTTCTGGCAATGTGTACCTTATAAAGTGTTTTTAAAGCCCTGGATTAAATTGCTGGCAGAAATCTTAAATATCAACTGAAAACCGTTCCACTTTTCCCCTATTTAACTAAAAGTAGAACTGCTGTTTTTGGACTCCTACAACTAATGAGCTCCATGAAGCACAAAAACAAAGCTAAGCTTTCTTTCTAGATTGTATTTTCATGTATGAGCAATTCCCCTTTAAGATGAATGTTAGCTAAATGCTACAATACTACTTCTTGTCAGGAGTGCAGGCAAGCAGCTGCTATGAACAAGCATAGTAGAAATTGGTATCTCATTAAAAATCCTTTTCAATGACATGTACCTTTTAACATCTTTGCAAAAGACAACAGGAACTTTGGCATGGAAATCTGACTCCACATCTGAGTAGACAGCTAAGCAAGGAGAAAAAAAACTATTATGTACGAAAGTCTTTTACAGTTTTCCCAATTGTGTCTTTAAAACTACCACATTTATACCACGCTTTTACAGAACAACTCAATTAAGTGCTGCATAGCTAACCAGTAAGCAGTATTTTCTGGTTACTTTTGATGCTCATCACCAGTATCACACAGCTAGCAGGGAGAAAGAAAGAAAAAAAAAATCCCTCGTCAGGAAAACTGGGCTGGCATCTCTTCTAGAACATTTTTGTCTTTACAACATTTGAAAGACACAGGTTGAACTCTGATGAACCATCAGGATAGTCTGAGAACCATTTATGGAGCTGACCTATCAAAATTTCCTGAAGGATCAAAAATGCAATGCTACTTGTGTCACTTGATTCAAAATGTGCAGATTACAGGGTTAGAGGACTTCCTGACAGAACAGGGGGCTACAAGTTTCAGAAGTCTTGTAATAGCTCTCACTGATGTTCATATGCAAGTGCAAAGTGGCTTTTGGGTTTACTGCTTAGAATTTCTCCTAGAAAGTTAAATAGTTTTTGACCTGGCAGCTAATACTATTACCATAAATTCTGGCAATCTGAACTGGACAACCTGGGCTGCCATTCTCCAGCTGCAGGTTCTCATCCCTCACTTACGCAAGCACTGGTATTCATAAAAATCATTTTCGTAAAAACAGCTCAAATACCTTGGTTGAAAACTAATAAATTTTTTTAAGTTTACAGAAAAATTAAGTGTAAATACAACTGAACAGCAGGTGGAATGTTAATTAAATAGAAATAAGATGCAACTAAAACTCACCACTGTTCTTCAAGATTTCAAGCACCTGTATCAGAACATCTGGTTGACTCATCTAAAATGACAAAATTAGAGCAGGTTACATTGTTCAGACTAACCTATTTTATTTTAAACTTTGATTAAAACTACTTAGGTTGCACAACTAATAACACTATGTTCTTTCACAAAAGTGAAATCATGTGTCAGTACTAATGAAAAAGTTAACTGTATCTGTCCACACCATGAAAACAGGTACTAGTAAACATATTAGCCAGCTTCCTTTTAGCCTACAGCTTTTTTAGTTAATACTTCTGTTGTAGTTCTGTATTTACAGACTCCATAAAGTTAAAACAAAATACTTGCCATACATTCAACAATTTCAATGTCAACATATGCCACTAGAAACGCACAACAGTAAAAAATTTAATGTCAGTACTTTCCCAAGGGTTTTTAAAGGTTATAATTTTTAAATGTGTTTTCTTTCCTTCCCTTCCCAGAAATCAATTTAAGTGGTGTTTCAAAGATAACCCGTAAATAGTTCAAAGAAAAACTAAAAATTATCACCGCCTTTGTGAAAAAGTGACATGGTACATTCCACATGCAATTGTTTGAAAAAGGGTTCAGTTTTGCTTCCTAACTGCAGTATCATTTCGAAATGCTATCTGTAAGTATGTATCCAAAACAGGTATCTTGACTTCCACTGTAACACATACAGTCAAAAAAAGAGCAAGTTCGGCAGTTGTTGTGCCTCTAACAAGAACGTGCTGCTAGTATCACATACTAAACATGAACCAACAACTTCAATGTTTAAAGGTAAGTTATATTGCTCCGCAGGAATTTTCTACCACAGTAAACTGTAAGCTGGAATGTGACATCTACTCGCAAGTGACTAATACATAAAAGGAAAACCGTCACTTTTAGCCCCACCTTTAAAAGGGCAGGGGGAAGAGCGAATGAAGACCTGCAAGATTTTACTGTCTGAATCACAAGCATGTAAAAGCACACTTACCCAGAGCCAACTATTTTCATACTGCTTCAATGCTTACTCAAAAAATTTAAAAAAAAAAGAAAAAGCTAGCATAAGATTGTCCAAAAAAACCAGAATTAAAGTTATCTAATAAGCAATGAAAACTTTATCTGCTTGATTCATAGCACACCTGACACCAAATCAAAGACTGTATGCTTTGTGCTATTCTAACACCATATGCCCCAATAGAAGATGAAGGCAATGGAGTAGAAATAAATGTTGATGGCCTTGACTTAAAAACCAGTCTTAGTTAATACAAGATAATATCTACACACCTTAGGGGGGAATTTTATATCAATGTTAACATCGCTGGTCTTAAAAGCGAACCTAGTTAAACAGGAGCCATACATCCTCAGTGAACACTCTGAAAGAGAGAAACATACTTATTTAACAACTAGTAAATAAATTATTCTTTAATGGATGACGCATGCCTTGCTTTAGATACTGTACCTCCCAAGTGGTACTCCCAGATTAATGAATATTGAACCACTTTCTCACTCCTGTGAAGGCTAGTCATTTCTATAACACAGCATCACAGGAAAACAGATAATTCAAATAGTGTAATTACCAAATGTCCAAAATTTTTCAAGCTGTTTTAAAGTATTTTTGCAATGCAGCTTTAGTTTTGTTTGTTCTTAATATAAAATTAAACATAAAATAGTAGTAACCGCCACCATCTCAGTGCAGGATTTTATTTAACAGCTTTTGTTAACTACAACTTGATTTCACTGCAGCCATTAGCCAATTATAAAATTCTTTGTTGCCTCATACATTTTTGTCAAAATTTTTTGATATGTGCTACAACCTGTTCATTAGCAAGTTCCTATGCAAAATTCATTACAAAACATGCATATAAAACGTAACTTCAATATAAACCAAAACCAAAGTACAGTATCCATTTAGTGGTTTTGTAGTTAATATAGTTCCTTACCTGCAAAGATGTGCAACAGATCTAAACTAATTAGAAAGTATTCAGTAATAGTATCATGAGAAATGTCATGCCACTCCATAAGCAATAATTTATCCCACTTCATGATATAATTTTTGTAAATGAAAACTTTCCTGTAACATATATTAGGGCTCTGACATATTTATGTCAGTTGAAAATTGAGACTATTCTCAATCCCTTCCAAATCCAATACCCTGCTTAAGCAGGGTCACCTAGAGCAGGTTGCCCAGAACTGTGTCCAGTTGGATTTTGAAAATCTCCAAGGATGTATAGTCCACAACCTCTCTAGGCAACCTGTGCCAATGTTCAGCCAGCCTCACAGTGAAGAGGGTTTTTCTTGTATTTTTTCTTAGTACCCTTATTTGTGTTCTGACCAAACTCTCTCAAACAGAACTGCAACAAAATAATTCTTAAAAGCAAAAATAAATCTTACACATATACATCTTCAAACAAACATTTCTCTATTTTTCACTACTTAGAAACTAGCCCTCTCAAAATTAATTTCTGTATGGTTAATAATAATAATACATTGCAATTATTTCCAATGGCTTTTCAGAGTAGTAAGGATTTTTACATAATTCTAATGCGAGCTGAAGAGAAAATTATGCCAGAATATCCCATGTTTTCTACACTGTACATGAATTAATTTTTTCCTAATTTATCACTCTGGAAAACACAATCACTAAAACATAGCAGGTTTTGAAAAGGGGAATAACAAATTGTCATTTACTACTACAGATTCCCCCTCCACTACTACTACACCTCCACATCAGCTCATCAGTCCAAACAAGTCAGCCAGCCAAGTAACACTAACATAGTAATTTTCATGAGTCTTTATGTAAAAGTAATAATTTCCTTTGCTTTGTCTTATGCTAATATACTATCAGTGGAAAACTCAATAGTGTGTCAGAACAGAAGTTTGCACTAGAAGCCACATATGGCAGTATTACAGAGCAAACAGATGAGCAAACCTCCACCCTACAAGCCCCTGTTCTATTCAGCACCTTATGTTTAAGCATATATTTAATACAGCTCCTAAAACTAAAGCTGATCATTCGGCAGCAAACAAAATCTTTCTTACTACTGTTATTTTTATACAGCAAAGGGAAAAAAGAAGGTATTTCTAAAATAAAAGGACAGTATAGAGTATTAACTCAGTTTCGAAACAGATAAAATAAAAAGTTTGAAAACTTATTTTTTGTCAGTGAGATTAATACTTCCTTCAGTACAGATTCACTGAAAAATAAACCATTGTTAACATAATGTCAACGTTACCGTAGCTCCAAAAATCAGCTCTCAAACTCCCACTGTATTAACTATAGGAGATGATGGGAAATCAATGCAAAGAAGCAAATGTCAAAGATTATCTTATTGTTATATTGTTTATATTATTTTATTTTCCAATAGTAGTATAAATTGGATTTGAATGTTTAACATGTCCTATTGAAGTAACAAAGCATACTGCTGAAGGGAGAGGAGAGGGAAGACTACTATTCAACTTATCCAGGCAATGTTTACAAACTCTATTAATGCACTGAACTTTATTGACCCACTGAAGCAAAAAAATGGGACTAAGCATTTAACCTACTCAGACTTTTTTTTTTTTAATTATTCTTATTTTTAATCAACATGAAGCACTCAGTCAAGAAAAAGGCAGATGAGGTATGATATTTACACGTGGTTATGTAAATGTAGTATTTTTGACCTACTTAAGACAATTCAAGAGACTTTGGGAAGCTATAGTTGATTTCAAAGTACACCTCTCCACATTTTAGGACCCATTAACCATAAATATACATGAGAAGAAATACCTGTTAAACAATAACTCTTGTTGATTTTAATTACTTGTTTTATTGAACAGTTACTGATTAGTACCTGCAGATATTTCAAATCACAATTAAGTATTGAAAATGTCTCACATGCTTACCAAAATCACTCATAGCTGAAGTCTAATTTTTTTTTTCCTAAAACTATGCTTTAAAAAAACCTACCCCATGCAACTTTTATCTGCCCTGAAAGATGTTATAAACAACTGAAGGACTGGTAGGAAAAAAATACATTTCAAACTCCTTCTCATTTTCCCCTCCTGCTACATTTATATTAGCTTAATTAAGTGCACTTGGGGGGGGGGGGAAATCTCTACTGTAACAGCCACAGATATTCAATAATGCTAGGTAAGGTATAGGTGGAAATGTTTGTAAGACTAGAACCTGAGGGAGATCCTCGGTGGCTGAGGCTTTAAGCACGACCAGGAAGGAAATATTTCGTGTCCTGGAAATTTCCAATCTTCATCAGAAATCATCACTTTCAAGAGGACCAATAGCTTCAATAGACACATACCAGAAAGAAGCAAAAACAAACACAACCATATTTTCCTCTTTTTGTAGGTTTGTTAACTCCTTTTAAATCAACTGCCAGTCTGTACTAAAATGCCTGTATATATTAATATTGTATAATATAAAGATAATTTAACCCCAAATGCATTAATTCACCATTAATGAAGTTATCAAAATCTGTGTAAAAATAAAGAAAAAGAAAAATTTTCACCTAAAGAAAATGGAGAATACTATGAATACCTGGTAAGGGCTGTTGAATAATTTTCTCCATCTCGTTTACAATTTCTTGACGAATTTTGAAGTCATCATCTGATATGCCTTGTTCATTTGCTGCCTCAATGAGTGTAAAACTCAGAGCAGCCAGCTGAGCAGAAGAGGGGGGTGGGAGGGCACGCAGCTCATTTTCTTCTTGTTTTTCCTGAATAATTGTTGGACGATAAAAGTAAAAACTGTATTTTAAGAGAAAAAGGTTATCTCATACTATTGCATGATATTAGAACGTACTGTTTGCTGTTTGTGTTCTTCTATTTACATGGTGTCCTGACCAAACACATTCAAAGGTAGGAACTCTGCTCCACCTAACTGGCAAATGTAATAGTGTGGCTTACAGAAATGACAGTAGATGCTCAGTGTTTAAAAGAGAACATGTTGTTTCACAGCTGGCAACTGGGGGGGAAATCTGCTGTGTTACATTCCTGAACCACATTTTCTGACAGTTCTGAAACAGAATTCATCCAAGAAAATGAAAAGCTGTAATTGTTCCTACATAATAAAAGCAACTGAGCTGAGAAAGTTTTTCGAGCCACACAGATTTTTTCAGAGTGGATTGTACTTGAAGGAAAGATATCAGAGGCAGAAAAAGTATTCCTAGCTCCAAGAAATTTTGGTGAATTGAGTCCCATTGCTGCCTAAACAGCTGGTGCCAGAAAGTGCTATTTTTAGTGCATCAAATTACAATCAATTTAATCCAACAGCAAGAAATATGTCAGATGCATCAAGTCATTTGGGAGTATGTACAACCATCACTTGTTTCACAAATTCATCAACTAAATGAAAAACGTGAGTGACAACAGAAATAAATAATAACCAGAAAATAATTATGCACTAAGAAAACACAGTCCAGTATGAAAATATTTGGTTAGTTCTAGGCTGCATCTCTCAACTCTTCTGTTCTTATTTGAACAAATTTAGCACAAGAAAGAATATGTGCATTTTTAAAGGGCTGTGGTTTTTCTAATGTCACTGCTTTAGGGTTTTTCTTGAGTGAGGAAGCCACAGCTGCTGCTAAGCTTATTTGATAGTCATGTATCTCATAGTTAGAGCTGTCAATAGGTATATTTTATGAAGTAACATTTAGACAGTTACATACCTCTTATCACTGTAATATGGCACACAACATAAAGCTATTTGAAGACAGGTGTTAAAACTGAAACTGCTCCCTGTCCTCTAGCAATTCCATTCAGTGGCAAAGAAATCTCATTCCTCAGTTCTTATCTCCATGCCCAGATGAAAAGCATGGTATGAAAGTGTTTCCATATCAAACATGGGGCTGGTTTGTTGCTGTTTTATTAATTATTTTTTTTCCCATGATGCAATTTAGCAGACAGCAAGAGAACCAGAATCCTTTAGAAATAATAACCGAACATAATACAAAAATGTTACTTCTGAGATGTAATGCATTTATGGCATTCAGAGTTTTCCAGGTGACAGCTTGCATGTATGATAGAATTAGAGCATTAATTACAAACAGAATTGTGGTAAGAAATATTTGAAAACAGGAGTAAGTAGTTGACTGAACTTTGGGGAATGGTTGTAGGAAGAGTAATTTTAACCATCTGAATCACAAAACCCTACATACTGGGGAATTTGTAGCTCTTCATCAGCATTTACAAAAATGTGCTGGCAAGAAAATCTGTGCAGCTTTTATTGGATTTCATGCATGTAACAGTTCTTTAAAGCAAAGCAAACAGTAACACCATGGTATCTGATAAGGAAACTGTTTTTCATATTAAACATGTACATAAACCCAGAGAGATGATGAGTGACTCGGGAACTGAATCCCTCCCTACTTTAACTCTCTTTTTTTAGTCTAGATACACCATCCACTCCACTCACCCATCACAGAAACTTCACAAGTCAGACAAAAGAGAAAAAAACAGAAAAAACCAACATCCCCAACCCCCCCTCCAGTTCCTGGAGGTCTCGCTACCAATTATATTATTTTTGGAAGAAACAGAAAAACTAAATATGTTTCTCACCTAAGTTACCTTGCATTCTGTTACTAAAGGTATGATGAACTGCCCACTACTCAGAGACACTAATTCAGAAGCAATGACCAAAAAAGTTCTTTCCTCTCTGCCCAGACAGATCATCAAGCCCCTCCTCTCAAACAGAAAATGAGCAACAGAAATTTGTGGATCTCTGCTCAGCACACAAACTTTCACCTAAATGAAGATGACCAAAGAAAACATACCACATAACAAAAAAATTAAAAAAAAAAAAAAAATCAGTCAAAATTTTATTTGTTAACTTACCATTATATTTTTCTTATGACGTTTTTCTTTAATATGCTTGTGAGCTCCCTGGATATTTTCAATGTGAACTAAGCAGAGCTTGCATAGATACTGACAGTTGGTGTATTCTGGGGAGCGCTGAGGAAAAACGGCCATAGATTAAAAGAAAATGTTTCTGCCAATAGTGTCTGAAAAACTCAATTCTTTGAATAATAAATTGTATTTAACAATTATGTAACAGGTGTAATGTCAAGGTGCTCTGCAAACATTAAGTAATCTTCACAAAACACAGTGGAAATGGATTTTTACCCATATGACAAGTGGGGAAAGCAAGGCAAGGAAGTGAGATGACTTGAATATTATACTTCTCGGTACATTTTAGTGAGGCAAGATTAAGACTGAAGAGTTTATGCCTCTTAAGGCTGACCTAAAGGCCAGTAAGCCATTCCCCTGTCAGCTCAAGCTTTTAATAACTATGGATTTATTAAATCTCAGCATCTATCCTCCTTTCTCTGATGAGAAAATGGGAAGTATTCATCATATTATCTACTATACATGTTATGACAGATGGTGGTGTTGTTTGGCTAGCATATTCACAGCATACTGTGCAAGTACTGCATTTTTTGTTCTATTATAAAGGGTGCGGCTGGCCAACAAGGAGGAAGATAGCCAGTTTCTGACTTACTAATGACTATACTCTGGATACGGTGGGATCCTCTGATACGGAGTAAGATTATTCCAGTTTGATGAATAATTTAGGATGTTCAGAATTGGAGAAAAATGCAGAACAAGCATCTTTTTGTATAGACAGGCTGGGAGAGGTGGAGTACACAAATGAAGAGCTGCCACCTGGGAGACCCCTGAGAGTCTGCAAGAAGCAGCCAAGCCTTGGGAGATGATGGTGGGCGTGGGGGGAGCATGTGCAGAAATCACTATTTTCCTAGGGTTCAAGAGGGGATACTGTGGTGTTTATTCAACCAGGAAACCACTGAGAACTACTAGACTAAAAGGCAGACAGAACCACCTCTGCAAAGATGAAGGGTTGTTCGCAAATACTCCACTTTAATCTGTCTCATCCTGCAGTTGTATTTTCTTGCTCTAATAAAACACAGGTATAGAGATTGGAAACCTTTTGATATGCTCACAGCAAAGGCAGAAGGGCCCCAACAAAAAGCCTTAGTTTTCCTCCAGACTTGTTAGCATTTTTCCAATAACTGCTGTCAGTTAAAACTGGGACAGAAAAAAACCCCTACTTAACATTTTCATCCTAATTCTGATATATCTATATTTACTAAAAGTATAGTGAAAACACCAGATGTTTAAACAGTGACACAACAATGAATGAACAGGTAACACCATTTTAAGACACTAAGGTGGACTATAGATCAGTCAAACAAATTTGACTTACTATATGGAAACGTAAGCCACTGCTAAATTTGAGCAAGTTTTTCCACTTACTGAGTTTGATCTTTTGCTTTTGGGGAAAAAAAAAAAGTCTGATACTCTCCAACTGCAGAGTAAATATCAATTTAAAATAACATGGTCCATTATGCTTTTATTACTAATTCTCTTCATCCTTACTTTTTGAGACAGATACCTAGTAAGATGAAATTAAACATCTATTTGGAAAACAACTTATAGACAGTTATGCTGGGCTAGGTCAGAAGATTCAAGTATTCGATATCAGATTACTAAAGTAGATCAAAAATATTTTACCACTCTTCTAAAACAGAATGAGTATCAGCAATAATAATAATATTTTTTTAAATCGGGTGTTTCTTTACAATACTGATCTGCAGTATTATGTCAACAGATATTGCCAGAAAGGTTGAATCATGTAACACCTTTTATTTTGCCTTTATTGTAAAGCCTCTTTTAATCATCTAGTTATGCTTAACACCAATGAAAGGGGCAAGTACTCAAAATAGCAAGACAAAAAAAGCTACAGACTACTACTTGAGTAAGGCAGATACATCCAAACAAGCCAGGCATCATGAAATTTGTGCTTGGATATTCAGGGAGCTAATCCATCTCAGAGCCAGTTGTATTTTAAAGAGCTCACAGAGAATGGGAAGGTTCCACATCACTAGGAAAGAGAAACTTAAGAATATCTTTAAAAGGCCGAAAAGGATGAGCCAAGGAGTTAAGAGACCAGTCCGAATTAGCATCCAGAAAAATACTGTAATAAATTAAGTCATTAATAAGCCTATAGCAAAAAAACCAGGTCATAGGTGACAAACTGATCTGCTATAAACAAATTGCACTAAACCAATTTTAGGGTTGCTTTTTTAAAGATAAAAATCATAGGGCTTGAAGAAGCAGCAGGAGATGTTGTATCTTGAATTTTACAAAGTTTTTGTCACTTGTCATAGTATCAGTCTCAAAAGGAGACCATAAATACTATCTAAATAAAGAACGGTAAGGTGGGAGCAAAACTGCTTAGAAAACTGTCCTCAGAGCACACATACCTAGGCTGGTTCACCACCAGTCGAAAAGCACGTGCCAAATATTTTTTCAACAAGGGTCCTGGGATGAGAAACATTCATATTTTTGTTGAAGACTTAGGAAATGCAATAGAGGATGTGCTGACTACAAATGCGAAAGATACCAAGTTGGGAGAGGTTACAGAAGATGTAAAATGACAAAAGTTCAGTGATCACAACAATTAGAGAAATGGAATAAATAAGCTGCAATTAAATAGTATCAAAGCAAAGTATCGTTCCTCCTTAGGTATTATCAACTGCAAACAATACAGGGCTGGGAACACCTGATCGGGCATTTCTTAAGAAAAGGATATGGGGATCATTGCTGGTCAAACTACAAGCCAACATCCTATTGCTCCTAAAAAAGCAGAGATCCTAAACACAAATGCTGTATTTCAGACAGATGAAGTCAGCTTTCCTCTTTATATGTAAGACCTCAGGTGAAATTGCATGTCCAATTTTGGATACCAGTTACATGGTGGATGCCTACAGAAAAGCAACAAGAATGAACCAGTAACTAAAAACCCCTAAGACCAAAGAACAAAGAGTGCGTCTAAAGAAGGTAAGGCTGCAGGAATGGTAATGATGTCCAAATGTGTAGAAAGTTGCGGAAAAAAGTAATACACTTATGTTTATTTTCCTAGGACAACATATGAGGGATTAAAGTACTACAAGAGACACACACATTAGACATCAAGAAAAACTTCTGGGTTACCTATACTGACTTTGAAATCTGTTTCACTGGAGATAATATTAAGGACAGTTTAGACAAACATTTTTAAGATGTCATCTTCAACATAAGTGACTCAGACTGGCGGAAGGCTAATATACTGAAGATAGCAAAAGGTTCCTTTCGATCCTGTATTCCGAGTTTCCACGTAACCAGACTTTCTAGCAAATCTTAGCTAAGTAATGGAACTATAAACCTTTAAGTCTGCAGAATTAAAAAATACTGTTCTACAAAGGCTACATGTGCCACAAAAGGAAGACTAAGATTCCAATCTATATCATCTCCCATGATGAATGACCAGTCAACTACTAGGGACAGTATCTCAGATCACTCAAAGTGATTCATTATAAAGAAGGAGGAAACAGAGGCAACAAGCTTTAGTAGAAATACCACCCAACCAGAAATATGGTAATGATAATGAAAGAAGACACCCCTTTTCTTTTTTATCTGATAAATAACTCAACCTACTTTTTCAAGTCGGGAGATATAATCTCTTTCCAGACGTTCTTCAGCTTGTTTCAATCCTAGTTGCTGTTCAGCTGTCAGATTGGATTCATCAATAACAGTGGTGTTTTCTAAATAATCAGCTTCCAAAGTATGTTCTTTAGTTGATTCAGAATTCTTCATTTTACCTAGAGAAAGAAATAGTTATTTTCTTCAGAGCAACTCAAGGAGAGGAAAAGTTAGAGTACAGAGCAGTTAAGAGCATCTCACTAAGGAGTCAGACAAAATTAGAGCTACGTTACGTTTTTTTGTACAAAAGCTGGCCAAAGTCACCTTAGACGTTAGAGTCTTTCCACTATGTTAACCAATATTTTGGAGAGACTTCAGAGACTAGTCTGCTACTAAGAGTGCTATCAAAAAGAGGAAAAAAAGTAACTGGTAAATTCATTTTGTGTTTCAGTCATAACTTCACAGTCTCTATTAAGTTCTTCAAGGCAAGAAAGAGGGTTTTTTGTTATGCAGAAGTATGCAAGATCCTGATGCTCTGCTGTAACAGAAATAAGAAATATTTGGCTTACCATTTTCACACAATACATTTTCTTAAGGAAACAGTCATAGAACTGCCTTAAAGACATTCACCCAAATGATCTTACAGAGCCAGTCATCAGGCATTTCAACCTCTCGATTTAGAAGGCTGCTGAAGTTACATCTGAACACACCAATGACACCTTGCCGCTCACGGCTAGCAACCACGGGGCTCTGGAACACTGCTACTCACAAACTTGCAGGTCAATTCTGAAAGGCCAGTTCCTCCAGATGCCTATGAATTGCTCATAGTCCACTAACCTGTACAAACATCTACATCTTAAATTATTCCAGTAGTTTTTACATCAGCAAAAGTGAGGGTTATTTGTGTTTTGGGGTTTTTTTGGTTTTTTTTCCTTTCCTTTCAGATGAGATCTGTGCCCCCAGACTAGCCAGGAATCAAAACTGAGCAAGTTCTCAAGTCCTGGTTTCTCAGTGACAGATGGTCCCTGCAGTACATGATAGTGATCTACAAAGAGCTGACTGATCACAGGATGCTGCCATTTCAACTTGTTTTTCCCATTAAATTTTATTAAGATAGCAAAAAAAATATGCACTTTAATATTTTCCTAGTATTTCCATACAAGCAACTACTGTAGCTGTTGCAATAGTGGGAAATACTTCAAATAGAAGGTCTGCACTGGCACGCCATCTTAAACCAGCATTTTTATTAGAAAAAACTGCATTCTGAAAAAGTGTGACAAACCCTGAACTAAGGAGTTAACCTGAAGTGAGACAAAGTCTGATCCATATATTTAATTCTAAAATTGAAAAATATGTCTAAGAATTGAACACTGATAGGGGTAACCACTGATGGATGGTACGTATTCCAGAGCTCCCTAAACCAAAAAACCATCTACCAAAACATATTTTAAACATTTTTAGTAACAAAGAAAGCACAACAACCACAGAAAAAAAGGTAAGTATTTTCCCCCTACCTACAAAAAACAACTTTTCTTGCAGATTTTTCCCCTAGACTTTCTGAAAAGCAGTAATAGCTGGCATTTCCACAAGTGGCAATGATATTATAAAGGGTTCCCCCCTCCCAAGATACTATATTCACAAAATTGCCTGAAACCCACACACACTAAGTATCTTGCAAAGATGTAGAGGTCTTAGGCATGAGAAAAATGGATGGCTGTTATCATAATCTCTTATCCTCTAAGTAATATACCTGTATTAATAGTATGTTCTCTCTAAATGCAATCAGCAACTTACTATATGTGAAAAGAATATGCAAATAGAAACATTTCAAAGCTCGTTTTAGATTGTTAACAGTTTATTCAATTTTCTTCTGGTAAAAGCAGTGTTGAATAATACTCACTGAAGTCATCAGGCTTATGTTCCATTTTTCTTTGATCTGAAGCAGTCTTACCAGGATCACCAGTCTGATCAACACTAGTCTTCAACGTATGAACTCCCAGTGGATTTTCCAACACCAGTTTCCCTTTCTGTGTAGCTGTTAAGCTTTCTGTATTGACCCCATTCCCTGAAACATGGGAGCCTGGAAAGTTTTCTCCCAATGGTTGAGCTTTTGTCTGTTTCAGGTTTTCCACTGCTGGTGATAAATTAGAAAATTTTTTTGCTTTTCCATGACTTCGATCCTGAACATTTGACCCCGTATCTTTAGTTCCAGCAATACAACTATTTACTTTGAATGATTTATTTTCTCCTTGTTTTTCAGAACAAGCATCATTTTGTTTACTTTTTTTGCTGCTATTCCCACTTGGAGAACTTCTCCCAACATCCTTCACAGATTTGTCATTTCTATTGTGTTTATAGTTTTGATTATTTGTAACTTTGACTGCTTTGCCTTCCTCACAGACAAGACGGACAGACTTCCTTGGGTCATGATTTCCATTCTTTGAGCTCTTGGCCTCTTCCATTATAGTGAAGACCTGCTTCTCCTGTCTCTGAGACCACTTGAAGTGCAATTCTTCAGCAATATGCAGTTGATTTTTAAATCCACTGTGCAGGCAAGGATCGTAGCTGATTGTCTACTGAAGAAATAATGATAGACATTTTTAAACTGCAGGAAAAATATCAAAGCTCTGTGTAGACAATGCATTAAAATAAACTTCTCTAAAAAAAGTGTAACTACAAATTATTATAGGAAGCATGCTCCCCCCACAGGCATAAGTGCATCTTGATAATACATTCTGTATTAAACTCATGAAAATTTTTATCATCTTGACTTCTATTTAAAAGAGGAGGGGATATGAAGAGACAAAAAATGGCAGAGCATGGTAAAAAAAACACTCAGTGATAAACCTGCCAACAGCTTGCTTTTTTCTTTCCTTCCTATTTTTGTCTTTCTGAAAAAAACAAGAACCAAGATGTCTGCAACTACACTGAAAAAAAATAAAAAAATTAACACATCTAAAAATTACCACTCAATAAACATACAGCTCAAATTAGCCACTAGAGAAAACTAATTCAGTTTCCAGCAAGCAAGCTCCATTCTATTAACTGAATTAAAAAAAAAAAATTAGAGATATATATAGCTTAAAGTATTTATAATAAACCTGACCTAACACCTGTATCCACAGACACGTAAGCGTATTTCTGACACATACAATTCTCATATAAGTTAACAGCCATCAGTTAAGATTTTGCTTAGCCAAAAAACCCCACAAATAGTAAATATTTTGTTTAACCATGGATTAACTTTATCTAAACCTCAGTTCTTTAGGTGATATATCATCTGAGCTTTATGTTAGAGACAACTCAAAGATTGTTTTTCCAATGGGAAGCTAAGCATTAGTAAGTGGGTCTGTTTGTAAGGAATTACTCCTACTAATATAGATAACAAAGGGAGAATTTGTAACAAGAACTTGGATTTTTTTTAATAACCTTGAGACAGCAATAAAACATTATGAGAATGAAGTATTAGACATAGAAGAAAATAAATTTTATAAAACTATAGCAAGATATGGAGTTCAGAGTTTCTGTCTTTCCTGTCCAGCTATGTATTTGTTAGGTAAAAACATGATCCATGGAAAGTTCTGGGTTTTAAAGAACCAATCAAAATAAGTAGTTTATCATTTAGTGAAGAAAAGGCATAATAGAAAAGTCAATGAATTACCCCTATTAGAAGTATCACAATGTACTTTTGTACTTAAATAATAAGAACCAGAAGAAAGGATCAAATTTAAATGTCTGGTTAAAAAAAAAACCTTTCTGAATATTATTAGTATAAAGGACAGTAATTTTTTTTCCCCAAGCTATATAATGTAGTTACTATCTCTCTCTCACTTTAAAGAGACACAAATCAGAAAATACTTCAGTACACAAAGCACATACTAAAAATGGTTATCTTAAGCCTCTATTGACATAACTGAAAAATACATATTATCTTTCAAAAATGAAAATCAAACAAACAAAACCCACACAAATTTTCAAAGTTGATGTTAGCATCACAGTCTTTAGTAAAATATAAAACCTGAAAAAGAAAAAGAAAAAAAAAATCTGTATTCCTAAATTCATTCCAACAGCTAAGTATTTTATCTCACAAATACATTTAGTTAATATTAAAATTATTTCCTATTAAACACTGATTACATCTGGCTCTTACTTCTAGACCAAAAGTCAAAGACCAAAAATCAAAAAGATAAAATAGTATTTGCCTTTGAATTGTAGTCAGTCTTTCCCATAGTAATTCTTATTAGCTTGGCAGCAGGAACTACTGCCCACCTGTATCAGCACTGCTCAAGCCTCAGTGGGGTAAGAAGAGCCCAGGGTCCCCACAGGTTGGCTAAATTATTCTAGTCTCTGACCACCAGTATAAAGTACTCCTCTATAGACTGGTAAGATGTCATAGCTACATACAGGATGTTGCTATCTTTAAACTGTACTCTACTGTGAATTTTTTTTTATGTAACCAAAAGAGAAAGAAGAGTAGGATTTTTCAAATTCTAAACTATTCCTTATGTTTTAGTTGCTCAACCTGAGGGGGGGGCGGGAACAACAGAAAAAACACCACACACATCAATTCCACTTTCATTTCTGGTTCATTTCTGACATCCACGCCACCCTTCCAACTCCAGAGTGGAGCACGCTGAGGCCACACTTCCACATTCACTGAAAAGCAGCATAGCTCGGCATTAACTCCGACAGGAGCAATAAAACCCTTTCTTCAACCCCAGCTACTTACTCCCACTCCTCAGGCTGCTCCCTTCCTTGTGCAGTTCTGCAGTGAACAACACCGGAAAACCAATCCAGCTTAACATAAAGCTGGCACAAGGCAGGAGGAGGAGGAGGAGCAGGAGCTGGTAATAACAAACAACTAGTAGGGTGGGGACAACTTCTCGCAGCACCACTTCCAGCTTAAAGGTACCATGAAACTCTGGCATTGGAAAAGTGGGGCTTCATTTCGCTCTGCTTTTTGTAAATGCCAAATTATTAGATTCATATTTTGCAAGAAGGTTTAAAAAAAAAAATCCACAAAAATTCTACTGTAGGCTCAAATGATTTGATGTCATCCATTCAATAAAATACACGGTTATATATTCAAAGAGAATATATTAGCTTTAATCAAATGTACAAATGTGATGAGAAAAAACAACTAAGAAAACTGCTAGTAAAAAACTGTAAGCCAGCTAGTAACTTGAGTACTGTGGTAATGTTACATATTAAGAGAGTGTAATCAAATGCAAGTAGTTAAGGTTGAAAAGGACAAATATATTCTTTATTCCTGAGAAATATGAATAAAGATAGGTCATGAAATTTCATAAGACAAGAATATTTTGTACAAAAAAAAAAAAGAAGTTAAGAGTTCCACAATGAAATTCAGAATCTGAAATGCAATCGTGGTGGTGTACTTTGGGATTTTTTTTGCTTTTTGCTTTTTTTCTTTTGCTCTTTAATACTGAAATAGTTTAGCAAACAAAAAATAATCTACTGATGTAACATACTCAATAGTAACTACATTACTGTGTCACAAAGAACTGCAAAGTAAACCAACGAATGAAACTTAACATGAAAAAGAGAGACCACTACTAACCCCAAGACAGTCTCAGAAAGACCCTTCCTCCTCTGTCAGATAGTGGCAATCTATATACAAGAGGGGAGAGAGGGAAATGGGAGGAGGGAAAGGAGTGCCTCCGAAAAGAATAACATGGTTGGAAACAAAACACTTGAGTGGAGTGAATCAGTGCTGAGGTCGCATCTTTCTAGAAACCTGGATGGCATGTCTTATTCACAAGCTCAGGCTCATACCAAATTGCCAGACCTGGAATCAAAGAAGAATTTTCTCCCAGGCAGGCTGGCAACAAAAACAGTTTTTCACCTGCGTCTGCAAAGTGGGGTATGATTAACCTGTTGAAATCATTTCAGCATATTTCATTTATTCAATATCCTGGTGTTACAGGGGACTCCGTTTCCCCTGCTTCTGAATGTACAGTGCCAGTTACTCCTCTGAAATCTAGCTCAACTCTTGGCTCTTTGTAGAAAAATAATTTGGCTGAAATACAACAGCCTGAAGTTAGACAATACCATCTGACCTCAAACTCTAGAAAATTATTAAGCCTATACATCCCTACAACAATCAAATTAAAAATGTTTAAAATCAGCTTCAATTTCACTACTGCAGATTTCATTTTAGGCTCACAAAACAAAGGAACAAGATTGTTTCACTTTCATTTCTGCCAGTTTCTTTTGTTTCCTCCTTCTCTCAGACTAGCATTAGAAAATTCTGCATTTGAATTGCAAAAACTCAGGGTAAGGCTTACTTCCAAACAGGAAAAAAAAAAACCCAAACCCCACTTTCAAGAAGATATTTCCACCCCTTTGCCCTTCCACTCTTTCCTCTCAAGTTCTTCAACCATATTTAACTCCTTCAAAAGCACATGTTTTGGGTCAAACTTTGCCGTAACAGGGACTCTTCAAAGATAAGGCCAAGTTAAACTGTGAGCTCTTGCATTCGCTCTTTTGCAAAGCATTTCTTTTTTAATCATTTCATTAGCAGAACTGAGTATACCTCGTTTCCTATACATTCATTTTGTCCTCCTCTGTGACACTCTTGATCACAGCCCATTGGGCAAGCGGAGGAGATGTGCTGTAGCTGAAGGAACATACATGCTGACTGGTTCTTAGCTACTCCCTAAGAGGAAACATAACTTCCTCCTGCTTTCTCCTCAGCAGAGACCACTCCTCTACTGAGGCATGATTTTTCCAGAAACATACAGAAACTCAACAATCTTTTGACATTACTTCAAACACGTTCTAAAATTCGGTCCCAACTGGCTGAAATGTCCAAAAGTAACAAGAGTGTAAAAGAGCAACTAAAGGGAAAGAGAACAGTCTCATAAGTTTTGTTTCCTTAGGGAGTATTAGATTAAATATAAACAGCATAAGTACTACAAACATAATTGTTATCACCCTCTTTCTATAAAGCACTCCCTCCTTTGAGATAGAGGGACCTGTATTTTATCTGAGACCTGCTTTTATCTGTCCTATTATCATTTTCCTTAAGCTCAAATCTCCCCAGCCAGCCTTCCCACAGTAAGCGGTGTGATTAACCTCAGTCCCGTGTCCCCCCCCCGCCTGATTACCAATATAGCCCAGCTGAACTTCCTTGACATAAATAAAAGGAAATTCAGCAAACAAAGGTTACAGCCACAGACAGGAACAAAAGGAAAGGTTGTCTTCTGCACTCTGCTCAGATTGCAGCACAGGTAATGTCTACAGACAGCCCTAATGTGCTGGGGAGGTGTCTCTTTTCTGGACTGTTTACAGCCTTAGGCCCATTTTTGTGACTGAGAGCTTCACCAAATCATTCAAGCTTCCCTCATGTTCTATGCCAATAGTTTAAAAAAAAAAAAAGTTATCACACATTTATGTTTGCTTTATGATGAACTAGACATAACTTAGTACAAATTATTATCAATCCTTGATGTTTTTCCAAACTACTTAAAACTAAAACTACCAGAGATTACTGGCCATTAAAGCGCCTCAGGCTCCATCAGCAATAAACCCATCAGTATTCTTAGTAACAAACATAAGTGCCATACAGTGTTTCAGATCTTCCTGTTACTACAGGCTATAGAATTTAGTCTAGTAAGTATAATCCTACCAAGATCTATCTGGAAGGAAGCCAGTGCAGTGCACACAAAATTTAACACACAAAATAGGGATGCAACAAAACTAGCACTCTGGGCTTAGTGAAGATACATAACTCAGTAGGAAGCTCTGATGTTGTGTGGAAGGTTGAAAACTTCTATGAGTGATCATTACATAAACAAGTATGTATAACTGTAACAGGATTATATCTGAATTACAAAAGTACCGCTGAGCAACTAGAGTAACAGGAAAGGCTTTGCTTGATACAAAACTTAGTAACATACGTAGCTGCAAATATCTTACAATTAAATTATGAAATGAGCAGAATATGCTGGATAGGAGATCCGTAAAGATGTGCTTGTTACAGATTATTCTCTTTGCATTGACACCCGCTGTCTTTTCTACAACATGGTGTGACTCACTGAGAAGGTGAGAATGAAGCATGTCACCAAATGCCAAGAACTACCACTTTCTGAACCTACTACCACTGATGACT
This sequence comes from Harpia harpyja, assembly GCF_026419915.1. Lineage (NCBI taxonomy): Eukaryota > Metazoa > Chordata > Aves > Accipitriformes > Accipitridae > Harpia > Harpia harpyja. Next base: position 39,153,379 of record NC_068950.1, read on the forward strand.
CCTGATCCAAACTCCAGAAAGCCATTCTCTCTGTCACACCAGCTGTGTAACTAAGCTACAATGGCTTCCTTTACCTCTGTATTTCATATGAAGATTCCTAATGCTTTAGTACATTTTAGTTCTGATCCTAGGTTTTACTGTAATAGTCCTTTAAACATTTCACAATCAACTTAAGCAAGCACTGAAGCCAGTAGAGGGGTACCACCTGCCTCAAATGTCGCTGTAAGATACGTCCTGTAACCAGATCAGGAAACTGATCCCAGGTAGCTCTAACTTTAAAAACAAACAAACACAACATTTGTACCAATACAGGTGAGGAGGCTGGAAAAACACAGTACAGCACTGCATAGGTTTAAAGACTTACAGAGGCTAAACTAGCTTCCAGAGGCCTGAACTGATCATGGAACTGGCTTAAATGGCAGCTATGCATTTAAACTCAATTTAGCCATCTTATTCTTAAATCTCCATTTAAACTTGGCACTTATGCTAAAGAAAAATACAGCAGTATGTATTTGTGGCATAGAAGTTTACCTGGATCTCGTATTTAAGCAATAGTGATCCCTTCACCCAAACTCTAATCCTTGAGGAAGGGACAGCCTTTAACCACTTCATACCAGTCACAAACTAGTTCACAAACTACAGCTAAACCAAACGGATCTTCTACCAGTATCCTTACTTTCCCTACCAAAATATGCTGAAAATCGCTACTTTAGAAAAGTTGTCAAGAATACATCCATGTAGTTGGCACACAGACTAAGCCACAACAGTTTGTAACACAAAACTGATTTCAGACTCCCAAGTCAAGCTTTGCTGACACCAAAAAGTAAAATCTGAAAGTTCCTTTTTGCTGGAAATATTATTTCATACATCAACAGAAATAAAAAATAAAATCTAAGAGCATCTTGTAAATTGTTTTTTTCCAAAGATTTGCTAAAAAGTTAGAACCAAAATTATGAACCAAGGATACAGTACGAGTACATATACATGTATGCATGCATCTCCGGTAAAAAAAAAAAAGTAAAAATTAGATTCATATGCATTGTTACTAAATTTAGGTAATGTTTTTAGTACTTCTAAGTTAAAAGAGTTACTGATCTATCATTTATGTACAATTAAACAATTCATCAAACAATACACAATTTAGTCTTAATGTGCCAAAAGCATCAGAAATGTTGACTTTCCCTGGATTGCTTCTATTCTGCAAATTAATCCCCTAAGGAAATTGCAGGATCCTCCTTTCTATGAGTTCTCAGTACAAGTCAGTGCCAGTATTACATCATTTCATTAAGATAGGGACAAAAATAAAGTTAATTTAGTAGAAATGCTTTGTAAAATTTCAACAGCAAGCATTATGACTAGAAAACAGGATATACTCTCAGCTGGGCAAAATTTTGAAGTGCCTTACGGTATCAATATGAATACACAATCCAAAACCATTACTCTGACAAGCAGATCCACAAGACATTTAAGAGGAGCTCCCCAGGGATATCTCGCTTTCAAGTAGGACACAGGGAAATCCTGCTCCCTTTTCTCTTTCTCCCCATAGCAGCAATTCCCTTCAGAGGACAAACCAGGTAAATGCCCCACACCATGCAGGTGCCCCACAGCATTCGGCATTTTCTTTCCTTCTGCTAGTTGAGGTATGAGAGAAAGTCCCAGCTGTCTTCTGTGCAAGAACAGGACAGAGAAGGAACTTTCTGATCCCTCTGTATGTATCTTCTGGGAACATATCCCAATACATATGTTCTGGGAAATGGTAATTTCATCCCAACATTAATTTTATGAAGGTATTTTCACTGAAATTAAGTAGAAAAATTATTACAAAAGCTCACTGCAAAACTGGTGCTTGTAAAGGAGACCTCTCACTCCTAATATAGCATCTTCTGCCAGATACTGTAATTAAGTCATACTTCCATGGCTGGTTTACTTTTCTTGTCAAGAAAATAATTACGTCACAACTATCTGGGGTCAGACTATCCAAAAAGCACCTACTGAAACTGGGAGCACAAGTCAAACAAAACCAGAAACAATCCATATCCTCTATTTTCAAGCAAATGCCATGACTCTCAAATCCAGGGCACAGTGCTCAGGAAGCCAAGTGACGTGGAGGTGGCATGAATGTAAATAAAAATTATTAGATCCGTACTTACGTACAACTATCTTTTTAATGTACTAATCCCTACCTTAGCCTAAACCTGATTATATTGTTTCTCTGCATGTTACAAGCTCGTCCTCCTTTGATATACCCAGAAACAACCTTAAAAGCAAGAAGGCCTCAGGTAATATGACACATTCAGCCAGCTGGCAAATTGCAACATATTGCAAAAGCAGAAAAGTCGTTCAGCTCTATTTGTATACAAGATAAGCCAACAAAAGAGCACAAACACGTAGGCGAAGGGATGCCTGTGTGTCATTTCAGGCGCATCATAACCCACAGAAAGACCCTCTAGCTTTGGCAAGAAACAGCGGTGGGGGGCACAGCTCAAGAGGATGGCTCGGGACACGGGGGCATTTCCCTGGGGGGGCCTCACCCACTCCAACGGTCTCCCCCCCCCCCCCCCCGAGTATTTAATTCCACGGGGGGTGAGAACAACAAGCTGCACGCACCCAGCTCCAGCCTGGCAGACCCCGGCGGGCGGGCGCGCAGCCGGGCGCTGTCCTCAGGACGGCCGCTCGCCTGGATGCGGGCCGTGAGGCCGGCCCCGCTTCTCCGCTGACCTTGGGGCCTCCCCACTACCCTCCCCGGGCCGTGACCGGCGTCCCCGGCCGGGTGTGGGGAGCAGCCCCAGCGCGGCCACCCTGCCCGGGCGCGGGTTCGGGACGCCGCGACGGGCCGCCGAGGCGGGGCGCGGGCAGGAGGGCCAGGGCAGGGCGGAGCTGGGGCGCCGAGGGCTGAGGCGGGGGGCGCCGGCGCGGACAAGCCCCCCCCCCCCCCCGAGCCCGCCTCTCCCCCGCCCCGCTCGGGGGGAGAGAGAGAGAGCGGAGCGCGCCCAGCCACCCCCACCCCTCGGGGGAGGCCCGTGATGCTGGGCGGAGCCCCCCCCCGGCCCCGGGAGCCCGGTACCTGGCTGCGGCGCTAGGGGTGCCGGGGCTGCGCCCCCGCCATGCCCGGCTCCAGCTGCTGGAGGCCCCGACGCCAGCGGCTCAGTCCGGCCCGGCCGCCATGTCAAGCGCGCCGCGCGATGCATTGTGGGGCGAGGGCGGGAGGGAGAGCCTCGAGGGCGGGCGGCGCTGCCGGGCGGGCGTGGGGCGGCGGGCGGACGGCCCGGCTCTACCCTGCCCGGATCGGCCCTGGCCCGGCTCTGCCCTGCCCTGCCCTGCCCTGCCCTGCCCGGATCGGCCCCGGCCGCCGGGGGAGCTCCCTCTGCGCCCCTCTTCTCATCTCCCCCGGCGTTCAGGGCCTGCCTCCCCCAGGGCCACAGCCGAAAACGGGGACGTGGGAATAAGCAGCTCAGGTTTTTCCTTAATCCCACCCCCCAGCCACCCTCATTTTTTCCCCGTTTTTCATCCCAGGCTTCTCCTCACGCACGCTAGGCCCCAGGCCCTGTGGAGCAGGGTTATGGGTTGCCTGGAGGGTCTGCCCCATGCCGCAGCTTGGGCCTTGTTCCCCCCCCCCCCCCCCTTCCTCTGCTCCCGAGGCTGCCGTTCGGTGGGGAAGGGCGGGTGTGCTCCACACAAAGCAGCCTGTGGTAAACAGGGACGCTGGGGGGGAATGGCTCCCGGCTCCCTGACCTTGGCTATGAAGCTGGCCCCGGCAGCAGCTAGGGACAGCATCTTGGCCAGCGTGTCTGCTGGCAGTTTCACAGGTCTCGGGGGAGAAGAGCCGGCCCGCCTGGCTCTTGGCAGTGCTGGAGGGTGACCTACAGACGTTGGCAAGTGCTTGTGTAAGGCAAATTTTCTGTGATCCAGAACAGTACTACCCCTTCTTGGCAGTGAAACGTCATGTTGCTGGCACTTCCTAGCCCAGGCTAAGGAGGCCTTCCCAGAAAAACAAAGCGCGTAAAAGATTAATGTTGAACTACTAAAGGGGTTCAAAGGAAAGTATTAAACATAATCTGAATACTAGTGCTGGAAACACTACCTCAGAGAGTCTACATAGATAAACAAAAGTTGCAAAATCTGTAATACTGGATTCTACAAATACTGGCAAGACGTACTTCTGAATGTATTGTGAAGTCAGTGCGATCCTTAGAGCTAATCTGCTTTTTTGTGGTTCACTTGAAGTTCACGTTTTATGAAATGAGGATTGGGTAGCTCAGGGCATTGCTAATGGGATGTAGCACAGAGCTTTCACCTTTAGGAATGTGGGCCGATCCCGTCCAGGTCAGCAGTGACAGGAATTGCAGTGCTGCAATGCTGTTTGGGGACAGCTGAGGTTAGCTGGCTGGTGGCTTCAGTCCAGTCCTATTTGACAAAGATTTTCATTAGGTTTAGCAGGCCAAAGAGTAAATTGCAAAAGTAACTAAATTATACTTGCTACTGGATACAGTCCTCCTAGATGAACATTTAGACATGCTAGCGAGCAAACACACACCTGTTTGCAAACCTGACTGGCATTTTTCCTGCAAGATGAAATTTGTTAGGATATATCAGATTTAAATAGTTGGATAGACTTTAATATGAGATGCTAGTGCAGTTTGGCTCTGAAAACTTGAATCATTACAAAGCCAACAGTCTTTGACATAGTCTCTTCTCTGTGTGTATTCAGAAACAATTCTTCCTTCTTTGCCAATGTTAAAGAATGTTTTATCGCAGGGAGCAATATAGAAACATGGCAGGAAAAGAGGAAGCTGAATTCTACTGCCAGCTGGCCATTATTTTAAAAATTCCCAATTCAGTGCCAGTGATCAAAAACTTTCAGATTCTGGGCTCAGTTTGTAGGAGAAAATTTAATTCTGAAAGCCACTAAATTTTATCTAGAAATCAGAGACAATAATCATAAAGCTGTAGGAAGCAGATTTTATAAAGTCCCTTTCCAGAGCAAAACCTTGCTTGTCTCATGTGGCAGTATGATGCCTCATTTTTAGTCCCATACCCAAACTATTATAACATTATGCCTCAAAAAACATAAAAGTGTATTGCAGATTTCTTTTTAATTTTCTGGCCAAAAAATGCTTATGTTGAATTATTTTCATCGTTGGAGTGGTTTTTTTTAAATTATTCTTAGGATTTACTAGGTTTTTAAAATTTATTTAAATTTATATACTATATTAAAACCCTATTCTCTGTCTCCAGCTGTGTCTGAAGAAACTCTAAAGCTTCTTAAATAATTTATTTATAAAATGAGGAAATCATATTTGACTGTCATCTAAAGGAAAGGTTCTTGGTCAATACTACAGCCAGGAAAGTATACAGAAGGATAGCACTTATCTGTGAAGATGAGAATTTTAGATTCTTAGCACAGTGTATCTTCCCCATAGACAGCATGGTAGAAGATTTTCCATCCAAATATTTTTGTAGCATGTTGCACTATTGCATGATGCTGGATGTCTCCTTAAGCTGAAATACATAAAAACATGAAAAATCTGAAATGTTTAAAAATTATAATTACATTTTTTCAACTAGTTATACATGGCTTCTTCACTTACAGTAATGCCACTTATGTTTGAATTACCTAACCAAATTTAATCAAGGTGTCAAAGATCTACCAAAACTCAGTTTAAAAAATAATGAATCACAACGATTACAAAATGTAATTTGCTCTTCAAAAGACAGATTTCCAATATGCCTTGGATTTGCTACTTAATTGTTTTCTGTAAATAACTACATTTTGCTTTTCTTTGCCAAGAATTATCAGAATCATAGGCATGGAGAACCAGTTTCTCGGTCCAAGAAGAAATCAATGACCATCAAATGCTTTCTATTGTTGTTACTTTATATTACACAAACTCTTTTCTTCCAGCAGGCATAGTAGCAAATTGTACAAATGGCTATTTTTTCTTGCAGACAACCCAAGAATGGCATCAGTGCACTGAAGCAGTGGTTTGGCTCTGTATATCTGAAAGCTTTGGTACCAAATTCAGTTCCTGATGCTTAATGCCTCTTTCTTTCTTAAAAACCCTTTCGTAATGTGGTTTCTCCCAGATCACACAGTGAAGACTAGCGGTCTGGCCACTCACTTCTCACCAGCCAGGTGCATGCAGAGACGAATTTCCTGAAGGCCTGGCTAATGGTGCTGCATTTCACACGATACTGTGCACGGCATGTTTGTAATTCTGTTTTTGCTGACTGTACGCTGTGACTCTTGTTCTGAGCACTCGCATCAGTAACCACTAGCAACCAAGCCACTGGTATCCTCTGACATTACACTCAAGTTACTAGATGCTATAGTTAGTATACTAAAAACAAAGGAAAGGCACTTGCAAATCCATCAAAAATCACAATAACTCTACCCCTTATTTTCCTAGGACATAGTTAAAGCAGGTCGCTAAATCTGACTGGTATCCCACAGACACATACAGGATTACTATTCTTGAGCCAACTAGCACTTTGATTCGTCTTGTACCCATAAATGGCCTTACTTAATACACCACTACCACCATGAAACACTCCATTTTAGAGCAGTTCAATGCTCCATAAATGCATCTACCTGAGGTCTGTTACGGACACAGCTTCTAACCCTTTGCAGAAGCCAGACTGTTGCAAAAGCTCCGTTTGCAGCAGTCCTTTCTTTGCGGCAGCGCTTTCCTATCGTGGCAAGTGTCTCTGCAGCACGGCGGTGCAGCATGCTAGATCCTGAGGGCAGTGTGGAGCACCAGCGTTCCTCTTCCTTCCCCAAAGTTTTCCTCATCCCTCTAGCCATGCTCCTTGCAATTGCAGCACTCCTGCTCTTAGCATTTTCCGCTACGCAGCAGAAAGAGCCTGATTTTTACACTTTCAAAGTTGTAAACATCAGGGGCAAACTAGTCTCTCTGGAGAAATACAGGGGCTCGGTAAGTCTGCACGGAGACGGGCAGCTCTCGCCCAGACTCACTAACCAGCCACTCCTTGCATGTCTGCAAAAACCAAGTGGGGGTGGAGAGATTGTACATTAACTTGATGCACGCATGCAGATAGATTTGGGTTTACGACTCTTCTTTAACTGATCTGGAGCATTGCCTGCATGCTTCCTTTGATACCGCTCGGTAGGTCTTTGCGCTTTTTAAATAAAACGTTTGCAGACTAACCTCTGTGTGTTCGCCTCCTTTCCTTGTGCAGGCTGCTGCCTGTAGACGTGGCAGGCAGGGAATGCCTGCCTGCCTCTCATTCAGCAGGATGAATTGCACTGCGTTGTGGCTATCAAATTTGAAGCTCGGGAACTTTGTACCCTTGTATAACTTGCTTTTGGAGCTTGTTTCTGCCTTTTAACTGCATGACTTCTAGTAAATTATTTTTGCCTAAATCCCATTCCTTTTTAATGTTCTGCATTAAAAAAAAAAAGAGATTTAATCAGTGGCTAATGGAGTTAACAGATTTCACCATAATTAGTAAAAAAGCAAGAGACATGATAAAGTAATTATTTTAATATCAGTGTATAGTGAAATTGTAGCAACATCATGCTACTTCCCTTGTCACTTTTTAGTGTGACAGAGCAATATGAAGAAGGACATACAGACACACATATACTTTTATGATGTCTTTTAAATTTCATTACATATTATATAAAGGAGTTCTAGGCAGAGCTTTCCTTCCCATTTTAAGAACTATTTCCTTGAATGTAACCTGATTTTTTTTTTTTGTGGTTTGACCACCTAGGAAAGGTGGTCAGTACCTTTGGAAGAATGAAAAGGGAAATTAGCACATGGAGTGCATAATACTATACGCTCTCATAGACACATTCACAAATTACAGAAGCTAAAATAAACATAAAGCCCACAACTGCCACCCTTAGCACTCAAGTGACGCATCTTCTGTGATAGAACCAGGCAGTCCAACAGCTTAGCTGCTGCCCAGAAAAGCAGGCACCACTTCTCACTTTCACCCTTAGTCTCCAGCTTTGTGTTTCTACCTTCCTTTTCCCTCTCCTCAGGTACTTCACTGAGGTGTCTGAGCTCACTAGTCCACAGCAGCAGGTCACTAAAACATCGGCAGGAAGGCAGGGAAGGCCCACGGGAGGAGATGTACATTTTCCTGAGCGCAGTAGAAAGGGATACTGGTAGATTTGGATCGAATGAGAGGTCTGAATCTTACCTGGTCAAAGTCCTCCTCCTCCGTTCACAATTCAGGTAGAGCAGAACTGGTCCAGTGCACACACTCAAATATCTGTATTGGAAAAACCATGGAACCTATTTAATATTAATATTTGCTTTTTTTTAGGAGTTCCTTCCAAAGGCTCTGTCAATAAATCCTGTTACTGGGGCATGTTTGTCTGCAGGTCTGTCTGAATAAGCAAATACCCCTTGTAGCTTCTCTTCCTCAGGGCCAGAATCCACATGGAAAGGAGTAAAGGGGGAACTCAGAGGAATTCCTTACAGCCACCCTGCAGAGAGCTGTGGGTGCTCATCCCCTCCGGAACAAGCTGCAGAGCCTGATCCGGAATTTCATGAACATGCCAGGCTAGGGGTGTGTGTCTGTATGTCCAATGGTGCTCTGATGCCAGGCCATCCTTGAGGCGTGACTGGTTTCATAAGGGAGAGCTCTAGAGCTGTACCTTGGAAAAGGTAACGTCATCAGTGAATGGTACTCCTTGATCTCTGCTAGGCCATACGGAATAGTTTATTGCAAAAAAGTGATGACCAGCTTCTGTATGGAACAAAAGGATTTGCATTCAGAGAGCCTATTAAAGTTCAGGCTAGCTGCTGTTTGATAATGCATGTGCACAATTTTAAAGAAAATTATAGCAATAAAACACATCCATTTCTGTCATTATGTTGTCAGAACTCAGTGTCAAGGTAGACAAAGGTTAATTAAACTCCCATTTACTTCTTAAAATCAACCTGCTTAAATCTGCAGTTAGATAAGTAACATTAAGATGTAGATTTATCACAATATTTTAAAGCTATTAAAACAAATAATATATAAGTACTACATATGTGCTGCTGGTGTTTTAAAGAAAGTGTTAGCCCCTGGAACAATAGTCTGCTAATTGCTAAACCAGCTTTTAACAGCCTTAAGCTTTCTGGCAGATGTAGAGAAGACATTTTGTTCAATTCAGTCACTCAACTGATTTAGTTAAATAACTACTTAATTGGTAGTCAAGAAACTAACTGGGAATTGAAAAAATCCAAAAGCTTCCAGAGTATAAAAAAAAAGAAATAAAGTCTGCTATTCTAAAAACACAAGAGCCATGCTAAGTATAAACAATCAGTGCAATTCATGACTTGCAGGATCTTTCTTCAATAACTCATTATTAATATAAATTACTGTGTATTCAGATCATTGAAACAATTTTTCTTAGTAAGAAAAAAATAAGACTGATTAATTCAATTTCCATGCAAGTGCATCTTGATACAAATCACAAGTACCCTCTGTTATGCAGTAAATAAGAAATGTACTACCAGTGAAAAAAATTAGGGAACAGATTTTAAATTTTTTTCTGAAATAAATGTGCACAGACATAACCTATCCTCCACTTTAATAAAAATGCCAAAAACATGTGAGGGAGTACTCCCTTTTTATGGGGGCATAAGAAATTATATTGCTAGAATACTAAAAGTTTGGCATACATGATAAAAAATCAGGTATCATATTACATCTACTTGAAAGCAGAGAAAGGGAGGACTATTACAACTGAAAGAAAGAGTACCACACGTGAAATAGATCAAAAAGCTGTTCTACTGTGTTGCACAAGAAGGCCATCCTCCTATGATTTTTCCAGGCTACCATACTGACATTGACCCATCTACATTAAAAATGAAGGGCAGTGAAGCATGGCTGCAAAAGAATCAACAGGATCCAAATAAGATTAGTTTTCTGTCTAATCTATCTACCTATCTCATTCAAGAAAGCTTGTATTTTATTTTATGATCTCTATCAGATATGCTGTAAGAGGCAGTATTCTTACCAAAAATAGTATCTATTTGGGAGTCAGAACTCCCAAGCATCAACTGTTCCTTGCTGCGTTTATACCTATCTAGATATAATAGTACCTACATACCTGCCTGCCTACCTACCTACCACACAGCTAAGTATGGTGTGCTGAGGTGTAATTAAGCAGTGTTAGTGCAGTGCTTTGGAAATCTTGAACCAAAGGTACTATAATAATGTAAAAACATTTGGCACTATAACAACATAAAGTATTATTTTACTATTGAAAGTAATGCTAGGCACTTTGCATCACAGCTCTCTGCAATCCAAGAACGTAGTATTACTGAATGTGTATAAATACAGAGTATAGCTACTTAATTACTGTACAGAGTATTGCTCTTTTTTTCCATGAAGGTAACAGCTCTGTGAGTCAGTGTAATCTGACACTTGTGGATGGTTCTTCCATCAGTCAGATGGAGCCAGTTAAGAATCTCCAGGTCTAAAAACCTAAGTATCTATTGTCTCTCCTAAAAGATCCACAAAGGGTTACTTGAAGCTGATAGCAGATTCATAAATCTCTCCAGGGATGTTTTCCTCAAGGAGGTACACTGATGTAAACATAAAGTAAGCCAAGAAATATTTTTGGAATGTTAAATAAATGAGTTCACTACTCGAATGCATGGGTTTTCTAAGCAAAGGGAAGGAAAGGATAGTATTAAGAGGTCAGACAACGGCTAATACAGAATTCAGCTTAAATGAAATAATTTTTGTAAGGTCCAGGATGAATTGTTTGCACTGCACACTAGATGGTGTACTTGACTTGCACTCTCAGAGCCTAAAGTCAGTCAAGAGGCATACTGAATTTAATTTAAATCGTTAATAGTTGTAAAAAGTCAAAGTACAGCCTCTTCATGAGAACAAAAAGAGTGACTGTTATTTATTAAAAATAAATTACAGAGAAAAAAAAAATCACCACATGTAATCACTTCTGGTACCAGACACTTGAAAGATAACTTGGTAAAGATTTTTAAACAATCATTTGAAACATTGCTTATGAAATACTAATAAATCCTGAAAGTTTTTTATTATATGTGTTAGTTATACTTGTCAGATGTTTGCAGTATTAATTATGGAGTTCAGTAACAGAATGCATTTTTCTAAGGAAAAAAGAGAAGCAGAATGTGTCTGCCATTCTAAGAAATGCTGCGTGTAGTTTCCTCCTATTTTCGTGGGAGAACGTTTGGAAGTTTGCACCATTTGCAGCGTGAGCTCTCCTGCCTTTCACCACCATGCTGAGTAATCACTGGTTTTAAACAGCTGTGAATTAAAATTGTTGTTTCTTTTTGAGTGAATTCTTTCAAGCCCTCCTAACTTCAAAATCAAGTAAAAGTTATAAAAGCTTGATTGTTTTCTTTGGCAAGTCATCTTTCATATCTTTTATAATATGAACACAATACCTACACAACCTTATTTCCCCCAAACCTCCAACAATAAATTCGTACATTACCATTTCATTTGGGATAAAGTACCAATAGATTTGAACACAGTAAGGTATATGAATACTTCTGCATCATGAGAATGCTGAGTCTTAAACTATATTTAAAAAAACCTCTAGAATTTCATATGAAAGAACATGTGGCTTCAACTCCTAGTGTTACATTTTATCTTTACTTCAATCATACTAAACTGCAGTCATCACTATGCTTGGTAAATATTTGAAAAATATTTGAAAAGTTATTTCAAAAGACCAGAACTGCCAAGGGTTATTTTTTACATCCAATATATAAGTTCTATTTGAAATGCTGACAGTCTGCAACAGGAATGCATCATAAAATTATTACCTCTTCTCTGAAAAAAAATATCTAATTATACACCATACCTTTGGATATTTTAGGAGACTGAATTTTAAATTTCAGGTAGAGCTTAGAAATGTAGTCTGAATGAATGTGATGCTTTGGAAGTTAGCTAGATGGCTCCAGATCATATTTCATATGCAAGTGTACAGGGATAGCTTAGATAGTATTCTGTTAACACACTACACCACAAAGATTACATCAACTTCTGCTTTATAAGACTACCTGTCTTCCAGGGAAAACAATGCCGCTCCAAAACCACTTTAAATATAGCCATATACCTGTAGATGGTACAAAATACACAAAGTAAGTGTTGAGCCTAAGAAATGATAAACACCAACATCCCCTTAGCTTTTTCTTTACTCATTTCTACCCCTTCTGGGGATTTCATCTTATTATCCCATATCTTACCCAGATTGTGGGCTTTTATATGCCAGTTTGTTTTCTGGTCTTAAAAACACTATACACACGTAATCATCTATTTTTCATATATTATAATTTATTTGATGCACTCTATTCATATTTCCTATATAATTTTATATAAAAACATCCACATAGGAATATGGAACAATAATAACATTAGAATCCAAAATTTAAATTGAGCAAATGCAGTGGTCACAGACACAAGAGTATGAGACCTGGAGTCAGGATTTTTTACTTCCTTTTCTTGCCCTGCAGCTACTTGCTGTGTAATCTGATCAGGTCAATTAATGTGTCCAAGTTTCAGGCATACCTCTTGCTGCACTGGGTCCTTCAACACTGCTGTCTCACACTGACAATAAAGAAATCAACATGCCAGCTTCTATGAAACTTCCAAACCCTTGTAGTAAGATCCAGTGTGAATAGCTACTGTTGTTGTACTGGTGAATGTGTTGGCTACTTTGATGGAATTAAAACTTTTTTTGCAATTTGAGAATGAAGGACCAGCTTCTGGGCTGATGTATAATCTGTAGAAACCCACGGGATTCAGTGTAAACTGGGTAGAATTTTGGTTCCCAAATGATAATGCTTTTTCTGCACTGTGCCTGATTTTAATCTAGGTTGGTAGAAACATTTTTACTATTATAATATTTATATTGCCTTATGACTCTTATGAATTGGTCTGGAAAAAGGAATAGAATGTAGTTACATGTAAAAGAAACATCATTATAAAGTGCACATTGCTATTTTTATTAATAAAATCATATTGTATCTAAAGGATCTATGACATTCAGCTTTAATCCACTCTCAAGAAAACATTAGAATGGGCTCAATTTATGTAGAACGAGTGGCAACTCACACTTACAAAATTTGTTAGAATAAGTAAGTCTAAAAATAAACTCTAGAAGTTATTTAAGGATAAAGTATCTCAAAAACCAGTGGAAAGCTCTTCATGGCCTTGAGAAACTGTGTAACATGTCAGCTCAGGGTTAGGTCGCTTAATTTCCCCAACAAATTCTTGGTAGAATCTGTTCCACCATGTATTCTCCTTACACATGCCTTTATTCTCCTGTAGTGTTCATCTGTGTTTGGCATCTTCCTCTCTGCTGGATCTGCGCAGGCAGATACATGCTTGGTGGCAATGTCTGAATGACATAATGCACACAACATCAAAGATGATCAGCTACAGGAATAACTCTTTAAAGGATAGTGGGCACAGTGTTCACTTCTAGGAATCTCTAACTGAGGGAGTAAACTTTTATGCAAAATTTGTTGTAATTTTGTCACAAGTAGACCTACTCTAGACATGGTGGGAAATTTTACAGTCCATTCTGTATAGACCAACCCCAAATCCTGTAATTGCTTCTATTAACTTCCAGATCAAGACATCTATGCTAGCAATGATAAATGGATCAGCCAGTTCTGTATGAGTACTAAATTCTGTACAAGGAAAAATGCTGCAGAACAGATGTTTCACTACAGATAAATGAACTACCAAAAATACATCAATTTGCAAGTTTCTTTCATGCAACTTGGTATACCTCAGCTGGACAGTCATTTCTTAAATATGCTTAGAAACCATTCAAAAGGCACAACGGAGGAACACAGATTCTCTGTAAACTGAGAATTAAGATTAGCAGTTTATTGATTATCTTCATGGTTGCCAAATGGGAATACATAAATATTAAATCTTCCTATTGTGAACAGAACTCAATATAGTTTCAAACATCAGTGTTCAGTCACAGTTCTCTAGACTTTGTCATTTTTTGAAAATAATCTGCATCCCAGCCTACCTGTTGGAAAACTGACACATGCAGCACATTTTTTAATCTCTCTTGTTCTTCAGGTGTCACTAGTTGTCAACGTTGCGAGTGAGTGTGGGTATACAGACAGCCACTACAAGGCCTTACAACAGTTACAGAGAGACCTCGGCCCATATCATTTCAATGTGCTGGCATTCCCATGCAATCAGTTTGGGCAGCAAGAACCAGACACCAACAAGGAGATTGAGAGTTTTGCACGAAAGACTTATGGTGCCTCCTTTCCTATGTTCAGCAAAATTGCAGTCAGCGGAGCCGGTGCAATTCCTGCCTTCAAGTACTTAATTGGTGAGTAATCCGGAACATTGGAGGGTTGTGTCCCCAGTGTAGAATTCCTCTGACACAAAATACCATCCGACAGAAAAAAGGTATCTATGACTGTGTTCACAGAATCATAGCGCAGAATTGTCAGGCTCAAAGAGGTCAGAAGTCATGTAGTCCATCCTCCTGCACAAAGCAGCATTTCTCTCTATGTCACCCCTGACAGCTTTGACCTTCTAAAAAGATCTCCAGGGATGAACACACTATGATAATAGATGCCCTGTAAAAGCTAGTCTAATAAACCTCTACATGGAATACAGGTCTTGAAATGTTCTCCTGTATGCATACAACACCTGATCTTCCTTTTTCCACTTTGCAGTCTCATAAATGCTTCTCCTGTGACATGACTGCTGCAGGTTGGATTTATAAGATTCATCTCAAGAGCTGTAGAATAAGTGGAAGCAAAGCGCCTACATAATTTACTTCAACAATCAAAAAGTGAAACCAGGCACTAAGACATGTCCTTGAATACTCCCCTCCTCATTCCTTGCCAAGCATTGGAATAGCCATACTGTACAGTTCCTCCAGTTCTAATCTGCATTATAGCTAGCACTGAGACCTGAAGAGATTTTGCTGGTTCTTAGCAGACAGCTGACAAAATACACTGTAAAGCAGGATATTCTCTATCGAGGCACTGAACGAATCCTCTAAATACCATTTAAATGCTAAACTAAAATGTCAGTCTTTAACCAATGTGAAGGAAATGTCTTCCAGCAATGACAAATAATAAACTCCAATATGACACCGCATCACCTGAGATGCATTCTGCAAGGACCAGATCGCTGCTTCTTTGCAGCAGCACAGTGTTCTCCCACATACTACTGAATTTAAAGGAGTGTTGGTAGTATTATTTTTGGCTACTCCAAGCACACCTCCTTCCAAGTGTCTGTAAGATCTTTCTGCTAGCCAAACTTCCCTTTAATCCTCTTTACATCCTTCCATTTCTGTTTTGCCCAGTAGGGTTGTTACTGCAGACATGTCACATGAAACTTGCAAAACTTCTGTTTCCCTGCTGGTCCACATGCAGAGGGAGGCTGCTGGAGGCAGTAAGTTTATGCAGCATAATGACAAGATAGTCAACAGTGTAGGTCTGGCTGTGCCTTGATGATACTTTGAAATATCTTCTGATTCCTTCTGAGATTTTGCCCAATGTATAATCAATGGAAAAGGATGCTAATTTGTTTGTAGCATCTGTACTTGTGCTATCAGTGGGATGAGGCTTCTGGTCTGATTGAAAATCCTGAAAATTTTGTTAGTCATGCAGCAGAATAGTAAAGCATAAGAATGTGACTCATGTAAAATGAGTATGTGCTCATGGAGGGAAAAGCTGTAGTAGATGAGGACTAGGAGGAAACCTTCTGGAACAATTTACCTTGTTACTTCTTCATGTAGCATTTCTTGAAACATTCTTCTGAAGCACATGATACTGGGTGCTTTTGGAGGAAAAATTCTGGATAAGCAAGCAAATAATCAGTCCTGGTACAGCTATATGGTTATGCCAATTTCCATTTTCCTGTCAATGTTCAAATGTTTCAGATTTATCTATGTAACACAGACACACACCCACATGCATACACACTTTAACACCAATTATAGTGCTTTCTCCTGTCTGTCTGTCTCTCTCAAGCTTGAATGTTTCCATAAGTCTCCAGGGGGCTACTGTCTAGTTAAAGCTCCCTGTCTGTCAGAAAATTAATCTTATTATTCAGTCTGAACTCCCTCTTAATTTTACGTTTCCTTCTTCCTCTGAGAGGGTAATCATCAAATTGACATGAACAAATGTCAGGAATTGGCTAACATGGTTTTCTTTTCTAAGTTTCCACTTTTTTTTGCCTGTAGATTCTACAGGAGAAGAACCAACCTGGAACTTCTGGAAATACCTGGTGGACCCCAATGGGAAAGTAGTAAAGGCCTGGGACTCTACTGTCTCTATTGAAGAAATAAGACCTTATGTTACAGAACTTGTAAGGAAAATCATCCTGAAGAAGAAGGATGAATTATGACTTTCAAAAATCCAAGCATGCCAATTACATCTTTATTGAGAATTAGAGCTGGAGTTTGTCTTTTCACATTCCAAAACAGAGGATATGCGGAAGGGGAATCATCCTAAGAATGTAGAAAACAGCAAGTTATCATGGTCAAAGTAAATGTTTTTCTCCAGTTGAATTAAATTTGACCTTTCTGGGAAAGAACAACTCATCAGCAATTGTTTCTTTCCCAATTAAAATCGTTAATTGCTGGCAATACTATAGGAAGTCAGTTCATGTATCTGTAGGAAGAAGGCTCAGAATAATGAGAATTTTCTGATTGGGGTCTCACTGACATCTACAATTCTGTTGTCATATTTTGATCACAAACTGAATGAAAAAATAAAGAGTAAAAAGTACATGATTGAATTCATGTGCTAGGAAGAGGGCCAAAACATACCTTCAAATCAGGCAGACTTACATAGATAAATGTCCTTCTAGTTACCAAGGCCAAACATACTTAATTTCATCTGCCTAGAAAGTCAGTTAAAAAGGGCATGGGGAAAAGACATCTATAAAACTTAAATGAAAGAAATGTGAAGACAAGGTCTCTGTAAAAATTCTCCAAAAGCTATGAGAAGAATTTCTGCATTTTTTCACTGAGTAAAGATTATCAGATGGTAGTTAAATAGCCATTTGAACATCTGTAGGACCAGAGCCTATAGGAAATGTCAATTTCTTTCTTCTGTTAGCATTTTGCCTTAGAAGAATTACTCTCGCCTCATACAATTGATGTTAAATTTTTCAATTTATAACACCATCTGATTTTTCTGCATGTACAGACAAACATTAGAGAATCAAAACTTTTCCACAAAAATAATTTTTCAAATGTTTAATTGTTGCATAATTTTGCATTGTTTAATACTACATTAATGTTACAAATGTTTAATGGCACCTTTTTCAAATGTAGTACTCAGGCACCTGCTCAGATTTCAGACTGCAGAACTTCTTAGCTCATACTAAAATAATAACACTAACAATTACAGCCTCATTGGTCTTTGATAGAAACCCTTTGAAAATCTTGTCAGCAAGAACTCTTCTTATCTCAACAAAACCACAATGTACAGGTCCCCTGCTCTTAACCCTGGGATGCTTTAAGAAGAATCTACTCTTGTTGAATTGGAGTATTATTGACAAGTGAAAGCTTTTTTTTGCTTTGTAATGCTTTTTAAAGTAGCACAAACAATATTTGCCCATATAGTTGTCAGTGCCCAAGTGTATGAGTAAGCCTTAATTGACCTGACCACGGTAAGAACTTTTTCCAATTCATGACTGCCATTATAGCCCTTCAGTATCCAAATAGGCTCTAGTTGAAATCAAAGGCAAGTATTATGGTGTGCACTGGCTTGCAGAACAAAAAGGGAAAGAAGAGTACTAAAGAAATATCAGAAATAAAAGGGTTGATCCTAGCATACATTATAGTTCCCGTGCTTGAACAGCTGCTCTCTCCTGAAGTCTTGGACTCGTTCTATGGAGCAGTCTAAGGAATTAAGAGCTAGAGGTACTTCAGGATTTGCAGAAAAACCCTGAAGGGCAGTAACAGAAGTACAAAAGCAAAAAGAGTTCAAGTAAGCAGGTAGAAATGAGAAGGAAAATAAAATACAGGTTGCAGTCAAAGAATCTTTGGGACAAACAGGGCATGGATATGTTCATCTCGTATTGATACTAACGAGTATGTTCCAAGCTATATCAGCTACTTCTTAGTTGGAGTGTAGCTTAAGAGTGAAGGAAAATGGTGCTTGTGGCAATGAATATAGCTGTATTTTTCTCCTCTGATGGTGAGAAAAGTGAACTCTACAGTTCATTCACTCATTTAGTCTATTCTTATATGAATCACTCTAAGACAATGGTTACTAAGGATATCACAAAGAAAGGACAATCAGGCCCAGCTGATGCTGTGCTGGGACAGAGAATACGACTACTAGAAAAGGAGGTCTTTTATTACTCTATGGACTGTTTCTCTTTTCTTTGTCCGTTGATGCTAATGCAATGCCCCAGCATTGCTGTTAGCAAGTGCTGCAGGGCTTAATATTTTCTCCTTAGAAAGTATGTTTCTATTTTATAACTGAAGCCTGGATAAGCCCAGACCATGCTTTGAAAGACATTTTAAGCCCTCTATATTTCAATTTTGGGTGTTCAACTTCAAACAGAACTCTGGATTTAGATAGATATGATCTTGCATTCTCTATTAGACAAATTCTAGAAGTCTAAAGAGATATAATGGAAATGATCAGTTGGAAAGGGTTCATACTAGATGGACAAATATTGTTTGTGCTGCTTTCAAAAGCATTACAAAGCACAAAAAAGCTTTCACTTGTCAATAATACTCCAATTCAACAAGAGTAGATTCTTCTTAAAGCACCCTGGGGTTAAGAGCAGGGGACCTGTACATTGTGGTTTTGTTGAGATAAAGAGAGTTCTTGCTTTTCAAAGGGTTTCTGTCAAAGAACAATGAGGCTGTAATTGTTAGTGTTATTATTTTAGTATGAGCTAAGAAGTTCTGCAGTCTGAAATCTGAACAGATGTCTGAGTACTACGAATACTTTAATACTGATGACTGTTAGAGTTGGTGTTCTTACCAGTTTGGCAATTTAAAGGGAACTAAGGTAAGTATTACATGTGCAAGCTTTGAAACAAAATTTGAACAGGCATATGATTTTAAGCACATAACTACTCTCTCTGAAGTTATCAGAAACATTTTCATGATTAAATGAAGCATGTGGCATATATTCCATCCTTTGTTGCATTGGAATCAGTTTGTAGAACAAATACTTTGGTCTTTTTAATCAAAGTTACAGAGTTAAAGTAAATATTCTCGGTTGTAGATTAATTCATATCTAGTCATGCTGTAAGTACTTCAGGACTTCCTGCACAGAAAAATTGCAAAGCAAATTGCCCTGGGTTGAATTTGTCTGTTGAGACTATATAGAGGGCATGCAGAGATCAGAAATTACTTTTTTGGCTCATGAGTTCAACACTGTTTTAATCTGACAGAGATCTTCCCTACAGCAAGTCCCCAAAACTGTAAACCAGCTCTGAATAGATAGCATGAGACCGTTTTCTTTGCAGCTTGTCTACTTTGCAAAGAAAATATTAGTGTGTATTAACAGATGAGCACATTTTTGCATAGAGAGTGATTATCTTGATCATGTAAGACTTGATCGCTTACAGTTTGCAACTTTGAAGGTCTAAACTCTTGGCATGTGGATTTAAATGCTAAACTAAGCACCTAGACACAGGATTTTATGGAGTCATGTGCCCCCTGTGGCACGTCAGAGGGAAAAGAAATAATTTTAAAGCCTAACTATAAGTTTAAAATTAGACAGGACACATTTAATCTTTCAAACTTTTGTCTCATAAAGAATGTAAAATCAGACTTACATACATCCAAAGCTCTGTTTTGAAATGGAATATGCTACATTGAAATAGAGCAATTGAATGGAGCAATAGAGAGGGGTTTAACCCCCCCCCCTTTTTTTTTTTTGGCATTGTAAGCAGAACAAAATCAAACAGCCTAGTTATCCTTACAGCCATCTCTGGTATTTTAGTTATATGCTAGGGACATTTCACTCAAGTTTCTATTGTGATTCTGGTGTGAAACCTCAGTAACAAACCAGACACAATTTCTCTCTACTGGATGGTACTCAGTTTATCATTTCAAACACATCAGCATCTGGTTCAATACATAGCTGACCATAGTCAGTACTTTCAGAAGAGTGGACATCCCTTTGATTAAGCAAAACAAATTTTATGCTACCTTCAATTATTGGATCAACCAAATATGTCCTATACACATGCAAATTTATACTGCAGCTACTTGGAGAGCCAAATGAAACTTAACAAGCTTACCTCTGACTCATTCACAGAAAGAGTCGAGTAAGCAGAGACATCAGGTATTCTCTGTGACATGATTAACAGATCCTGGAGCAAAACCACCGCTGATAAAACACAAAAGAGTTTACAAACCCTTTGATGTATGAGATACTGAAAGCACCAAGAGATTTGAGAACTAATTCTGAACTGTATTAAAGTTCCATAGCAGAGACGTACACAGAGCAGAAGGAAATAACTGAGCTGTACGTGAACATCATCAGAGGTGACTCTGTGATCTAATGCTACACAGCTAACTCATCTACCTAGCCAGCTCACATAGTGATGTCCACAATATAGGATGAGAAACAACAAAACTCAGCTACATCTTTTATGCCAACTCTGCAGCACCTAGGCATAGGCAATAGTGGGGGCCTGTCTAGTGATAATGGCTGACCTTTTCTAGCTGTCTCTACATAGGAGCTGAAGTCAGCCCCGAGTAACTTTCCATTCTTAGCCTAGAAAACCTGATCCAAGCCTTCAATCTACAGGCCTAAGAGATAAGGCATGCTGTTTTATCTCAAAGCGTTGCAAGATACCTGCTCAGCCAGAAGATCTTTTATACTAATTCCAGAAAATGAGAACAGTTGAAGGATCATTGCATTTTAAGTAAACAGACTTGTATTCTGGAAGGTAAGCACAGACATGAAAGTTTTTGAGGCAATTCTGCTGACATAGACTCTTTTCCCCAACTCAAACAGAAATAACAGCATCCACAGAGTAAGGGACAGATTCTTTCCTAAGCACTAATTGATGGAACAATGATAGTAAAAGGAAATAATAGTATTATAGAACAATAGAAAAGACTGAAGTACAATTTCTTGAAGAACAAAATTCTGCAACACCTGATCTATTAATGCAGTTCTGTGGAACACTTCCCCATCAGACAGAAATTACAGAATTCCTAGCTTCGGGGAGCTATAGTTTTAGTTTCCTTAAGTGAAAGATGCAGTAAGAAAGCTATTATTGTGTTATATAAAGTAGTCCTGTCTTTTTTGTCCCCCTTTCCATAAAGGCATTGCTGTTTCATCATAATTAGTGCTTTCATATGAATTATATGTTAAATTATTATATTTTTATTTAGCAAGCAAGTTAATCTGACAATGATAAATAAAGAACAGCTGCCAAGGAAAATGTCCATAACCCACAAATTGTTCATCCATTCATTAAAAAAGGGCACAACAGTCAAACTGTTCTTGCAATCAAAGAGCTTGCTGAATTCCCAGTTTAAATTACAAATCAGCTTCTCTCACCCTTAATTAGAGTCACACCACTCATTCTGATTTGTCATTACTTCTGTATTCAAAATACTAGTTATTTTATTACTGGTACTTTACGGTCCTCTGGAGAGACCACTAACCACTAGAGATACATAGGGAAATGTTTTCCTGTCATATAAGCATTTTACATTTGAAGTCTCCTCTTCCAAATCCAGACAGAGTACAAATATTTTAAGTTTTCAAGCAAGAGTAACCTCCAAACCATCAGTTTGGTTAAGCTGAAACATTTTATTTGGATACAATTGATGAGAAATGTTTCAAAGTTGATATTCGTATTTTCAAACTTTAAAAATATAAATAAAATATTAGAAGTGAAAATAATTTCAAACCAAGAAATAGCATCTAAATGCCAATATAGAAAGCTTTGATGATTTTAAAACTTAAAAATTTATACTGTGAATTTTGTCAAAACAGATATTTTTCCACAAGTTTCAGCTTAGGGAACAGTTTGGTTAAAAAAATTGACAATTCCTAATAATCAAACGTTCTTTTGAAAAGGTCTTTCTAGCTTCAGAGGCTGTCAGTCTATTCTGCACATAGCTATACTGAAGTCAACAGGAATAAATCATTGAGTAAAATTGCAAGATCAAGCCTCTGAATTATATGAATCATTTAGTCTTATGGAATATCAGGAACTGCAGGACACCATTTCTAGTTGTTAACTGCATGCACAATAAATGTGTTTGTCAAGCCCAAGATTAAGAAACTGGGAACCAAAAGTTCACTGAAACAGTTTCAGAAAACTAAAACATTTCAAAGAAATGATGTAAGAATTAATGTAATGTGAATAATCCATGCAATAAACATGTAATCAATATAATTTTAATAAGTTAAATAGAAAAAAGAATGTAATGCAGATTATTTTTTTTTAGATTTAAGAAGTTAAGATAACACTAATAGACAGAGAGGTGATTAGGGATAAACCTTTCCCAAGTATCAGGTGTGAAGTTGTATGCAATGAAAAGGTATCATTGCATGTGCAGATGGGAAGTTCAGGGTAAATTAATTCAATGCCAGAGGAAGATTACAGAGCAGAGGCATTCATTTGTTATCAATCACTAATAAAAGGCTGTATTACTGCAAGTATGGCAAGTGGATGTATAATCATTTGTCATCAGGAAATTTCTGTGCCCTGTGACTACTTAACCTGGTCTGATTTAGTTCTCTGTCAATTCTACCTGTTAATTTAAAAAGTTCATTGCTTTTCTAGCCTTTCACCTCTGACCATTTCTTTTGATTCTTTTCCTGACGTCTGTTTCTGACATAAGTTGAAAGCCTCACTTCACAAAGTATCACCATACCTATTAAAATATATTCTTAAAACATACGTTAGTAGGTCAAAACGCAATAGATGAAAGGAGGAAAAGGGCTCCAATGGAAGGTGTAATAATTTGAAGCCATTTCTATTTTCTCTTTCTTCTGGTTTAGTTCATAATCAGTGTTGATTTTCTCCCTTTCTCTATTAACAGCAGGACAAGAGAGGATAAAAGAGATGTTTAAGATGCTTCTGTTGGCAATGTTTTGAAGGGGGAATCCTGTCTTCATACAGGATGGAAGAGTATCATTCTAGTTTGGTTCCAGAGTAGTGGTAATAGATTTTAGCACAACAGACTACTCCTACTTGGTGGAATCGAATCATTCTGACTTGGCTCTCAAAGAATGCTCTGGCCATGCTTTTTGTGCCATAAAACTCAGGAGATGAGCCTCACCCTCCTCCTCTGCTTCTGCTAGAAAAAACATTCCACTGATGTAGCTGAAATTCAGCTGGCCAGGATCAAGGTAAAAAAAATTCTCATGAGTCTGTCCTAAGATACGCTCTTCCTTAAGTTCTGTACTAGATACGCAAGCTCTGTAACTGCTACTGATGACAATACCAATGAACAAAAATGAGCTGAGTTTACTGTGCATCCCAATCTTCCAGTGAATACTTGTCTCTGTTTATTTTCTATCCTTCAAAACATCATTTCTAAGCACTTTAGCATTTATTGAAAATCCCCCTGAACAACCCTTGTTTAAAATAATATCTACCAGGCTGAAATGCACATGGTGCTTCCAAATAAGCTATACTCTGAACTCCTTGTTGGAGACTCAGTGCTTTGTCAAAGAAAGACACACATAATTTTCTTCTTACTTCTGAAGATTATGTATGCACTAAAGTACTGCATGTGAAAAAGCTGCTGCAGATTTCTGCATCATGTGATATCCTGACCGGGTACTATCAGTGGTAGACTTTGCTTCCTGCATTGTAAATGTCTACTTTCTGATACTAACTAAGCATGTGAATTTATCAGTCTATAATCTTATTTTCCTCTCACTTAATAATTGATAGTAGTTGATAATACCATGCAAAATATTTGTGAGTTAATTAATGAGTGCATGAAATAACATCCTACATGGAGGGTGGTGCTCAAAAAATACAATATAATATGAACGGAAGTCATAAACTAAGAAACAAAGCAAGCTGTACACTAGCAATGGCTATATAGATGTGTTGGAAGGGCCGAGTGCCTAGCATCTATAAAGATTTGGCCTTTTTTGTGTATTACATCACTAACAGCCAGTTATAAACTCACTTTATTGCGGCGCTCTATCAGTTTGAATGGCAGAAATGCAGGAAATCAGCTGTCTCGGGAACCAAAATCATCTTGAGCCACAGCAACTGGGGAACAATGA
Source organism: Harpia harpyja (assembly GCF_026419915.1). NCBI lineage: Eukaryota > Metazoa > Chordata > Aves > Accipitriformes > Accipitridae > Harpia > Harpia harpyja. The sequence continues at coordinate 39,177,588 of NC_068950.1, forward strand.
AGTAAAAAATATTTGAAAAAACAGATAGTCAGTTGTGCTTCTAGCACCTCACTATCAATGCAGTTTGGTTAGCAATCTTAGTTTGTATACTTTAGTAGCTTCCAAAATAAGTTAAAAAAACCCTCAATATATACACAAACTCTTACAATGAGTATTCCACTTACTGGTCCCTTTTCCTGTTTGCATTAATTACCTGTTGTGAATAGTAGGATGACGTCTCTGGAACTAGATGGTGACTCATCAAAAAGTGACTTCATGGTGGGGGACTGACTTTGTTACTACTATTCTAAATAAATTTCAGCCCTTGATTTATGAGCTGAATGGTTTACTTTCGCAAAGGAACAGACTGACAGCAGTAAACCATCAATTATTTCCAGAAAAGTAATGAACACTCAGCACTCTCCTAACTGTCAGGCCAGGTTCACTTTTGGCATAGGCTTGCAGCAGTGAACCAGTACACTTGTTATTTCTCTTCCTTTTACATTCTCATGTGGAAGATGACTACTTTTAAAGTTATAATAATTGGTGCAAGACTTAAACACAAGCAATGAGACAACACTGCATTATTTTGAAAGAAAGCCCACAAAGTTCTTTAACACTTAAAGGCATATATTTCCATACTGCTGATAGGATCTCATTCACATTTTGCCCAAAACCCTGGAGAATTTCCAGAGATAAGAGCTACTTTTGTAGTATAGTTAGGCTTTCAAAATTTCTGCACCCAAGAGATAATGTGGAAAGCCTTAAAGGTTAGGAGGATTACCATTTATGTTTGGCCTTATATAGGATTCTGGCTTTAATGGTTTATACAACCACAATTCTTACATGTCTTTTTTGTTTTTTTTAAACAAGAAGATCTCAGACCTTCTGAGAACAAACTGCAGTAATTACAGATTTCCTATAGGCAGCATTATTCTGAAGCAGAAAAGAGATTAAAGTGGGAGCTTCTGATGTAAAAATGTCTAGTGTGGTAAGAATTCTGAATTTTAGACCTATAATGAGATAAAAATTCAAATTTCCTTTGCAATAGGCAGATCAGTGCTTGTGTCTCAGTCTGAACACATTGAATGTGAAATTTAAAATGCAATTCAATTATAAAATAGCAACCAGCAAAGCAAATTAAAATAAAATTGAAATTCCATCCTCTTTTATTCTTATCTTTCTTTACTTTGGTGCAAATGCTGATTTAAAGTCAACAGTAAAAAGAAGCACGCAGAATTACTCAAACTGCATGGTTTCATCATGTTCATATATGTGCACTGACAGCTAACAGAGTTATTGCACTGGCTCTGAAGCAAAGAGGCTTCGTGTCATATATATGTTTAAAAAGCTGTATATATGCAAGATGGAAGCATTCCCCAATAACTAAACCAGCTGATTTGGAAAAAATCTGTGTGCTGCTTTAGAGAACTCATTAATATGAAGTGAATCAACATGGACTGCTAGCAAACATCCATGATCAAAAGCAATATGGTGACATCAGACTTTTCTGTAGCCTTTTTCGTAGCCTTTTTCCACTGACTATATGACTTAATTAGCTATACACAACTCTGTTCATAAGCTCTAGGTTTTATGAATCAATCCAGAATTCACAGCTCAAGACAAGTCTTGCAGTCTTGTCCTCACCTGAGGATCCCTTGTTCTTTACAGTTCAGATTATGTAATTATTGTTTAACACCAACCAGGCCTTGGCTGCCTTGCACTCATAAATTTACACTATTTGGACAGTTATTCTGTGAACAACTAAGACTTGACTCTTAGTCCAGTAGGGTGGATTCTTACTTATGCCAACAGAAAAGCAATTTCTCTGCAGATCTTTTTGTTAACCTTCAAATCCATCCCTAGTTATGGTAAACAAAACCAAAAAAACCAACCCAAACAGTTTTCCTTTGTTTAATTTTAGAACACATTTTTTTCAATTTTTTTGAGAAATGGTATGTGGCGTATTCTAAATTTAATCTGTACTGAATGTAATGACGTTCAAAACACGAATATTTTTAGGGAGACAAAAACCAGCAAGAATGTTTGTTACTGATGGAGGAACAATAGTAATAATCAGGAATAGTACAGTGGAACACTTTTAGTCAAGAATGATAACGAATGTATTCTGCTGCTGAGACTCATAGAAACCTCACAGCACCATGAAAAAGGGCTTGATATTGGCCTTACAGAGGAAGCAACTAAGCATGTGGGTGACACCATTTTCCCAAAAGCATGTAACAAGTGAATGAAAAGCAAAGAACAGAAGTTAATCTTCTGCTTTCAAGTTCATACAGATGTATCTATCACCTTTAGTTAATCCAACAAGAGAAAGCAAGTTATGTCATGTAAAAGCTGATTGATTTGGCAGCAGTTAAAGTGACAGACAAATGCAAGACAAAGGAAGTAATTACATTCCCTTCTAAGACAAACAGCAATGCTCCTGTAAATTAGGATAATTTAGCTTGATTCTGCTTTGACTACTTCTGTTGAGATGTTCATCATGTCTATGACAGTGAGCTGCACTAATACATTCCACTTCAGTAGCAATACAGACACAATTCCTGTCAAAATTCCCAGTGCAAATTCCAGGTATGGAAGAATGATGAATGTCATAGGCTTCATTAAAGGTGTATTGGCTTAGTCTTGGCTGGAAGAAAAACTACATCTGATATTGTATTAGTGAACACACTAAACCATATCTTACTCCTTCCTAATGGATAACACATCTTCTGTGATGACCAACTCCAATGAAACGGTTATAAAGGTATGCCCCACATTCTTTTTCAGGCTTTGGACCTTTCAGTATGGCACTTTCCCAAACCATTCACCTTCTCACTTCCTCTGAAAAAGAAGCGTTTAAGTGTCTTTATTCCTCAATTCAAAAAACACTTCCTGTGAAAATACTGGTGGTATGTATTGCTAAATTTTTTTAATTCCAGGAAAGCAGACAAGACCTCATGTGGAAGATCCCTATCCCTTTGATACCTCAGGCTGGCCAGGAAAGAATGTGGGTGACAAAAGGCAGAGTTATATGTTGGAATTTGGCACTTGCTTATCAACTTCTTCTAGACACTGACCAAAATGGATGCCAAACAGATAGATGATAAAATCTGATTAAGAAGTGTTCTGTTGAAAAGCCAATTTCTTGTCTCTTCTTGAGCCACACTTCTGCCATAGTTGAGATACATGAAGTAGACAATCAGGAATGAAATAGGGGAGCACAAGATACAGAATAAAAGGACTGTGTGAAGGAAGACATTGGAGACCCTACTTCTCCACAAGAAGCGGAGAAAAGTAGACAGAAGTACTTTACTCAGGACCAAATAGAGACACCACACCCCCCCCCCAAGTTTCAGACAGGTTGTCTGTCAAATCTTTTCTTCTTAGACTGAGAGGAAGGAGGAAGTCACTTTGATCAGTGCTGGAGAAAAGTTGATAAACAGAATACCAGCCTGTTTGTACTCCGTGTGGCTACACTATACTTACTGAGGGCAAAAAGATTATCTTTCAACCCTAGAGGTAGGACACAGAGCCTAGAAGCAAAACATTTAAGAAAAGAAAAGAAAAAAAAAAAGAGAAAACCACAAATAAGATTGATGGTCAATGTTCAAAACAAGGATGCCACTTGAAGATGACAAGCAGAGGACACCAGGCAGCCAAAGATTCCAGGAAGTCCCTAGATCCCCAGAGAATCTCTGCCAGATGTGCAAGACAGAAATCAGGGCTGCCTTCTCATGCACACAAAGCTTCTCAGTAAGTGGTGTTATCTGGACTGTGGATGCTCATTTTAATCAGTGCCTTGAAAAATTTGGCAAGGAATCGCCAACCTAAAAACCTTGAAAACTGAAGTTTGATGTATCCTCAGAGCAGGGTAGTATGAATGGTTCCTTCCAATAATCCTACCAACAGACCTCAGCCAAGACTTGGAGAAAATGAACTAAGGTGAGTTTTAAGCTTTTGGCACATTACATTTTTGATCTCCATATATAAACACTTCCAAGAGAACTAAAATGGGAAGTGATTCCCAGACAACTAGTGACAACTTCATTTTGGAAGCATCTGATGTGACTGAGTATGTCATCTATGAAGCTCTAATATTTATTTACTGCTTATTCTGTGTCACCAATTTTTTTCTTTAGTGATTTAGTGTGGTCAGGCAGCAAATACAAATCAAACCGGAGCAGCTTAAGAAGTTGTTGCAGTTTATTTCTTTTCTTCCCCAGAGAAAAGCACTCCATATGAAGGCATGTGAGCATTCCTCATCCAAACCAACACAAAGCCACCTGACATTTTAAAAAGCCTTCTTCAGCTATTTGAATTAAGAGGGCAATTTGTGTACTGAGGCAGTGCTGAAGCATGCTCAGGCTGTTCTGTCAACTGTTTTAAGTGGACAGTAATATCTAGAAGATGGTTAGGATGAACAGATATAATAGATCTTATTGCTTCATCTAATTTCTAAGAAAACATCTAACAACTAAGAGTAACACAGTTCAAATGAATCATTCATCTGACATGTAACTGGTGACCATTTCACCAAATCAGGACTCACGAGGTGGAGACCTGACCAATAGCTCACCTGGCCCAGCTTCAAAAGGCCTAGTCTGTCACTAAGAGTAATTCCATCCATTACAGACTGTGTGGTAATCAGGTGCTCTGATGAGGGACACATAAGATTAAGAGAGAACAATCACATGCCTCAGTTGCATTTTAATAACTATTGTGCAAATGTAATTGAGTTGAAAGACCTGTAGTGTCTTGAAGACGTACAAAACCATTTAAGCACTAGTTGTTATTAGTAGCCTATATTTGTTTAATGTTACCGACCATCTTATCAAATCATAGGCTATGTTAGGTGTTCATAATAAGAACATACTTTTTACCTTTCCTTTAGATTATCAGCTTATGTTGGACAACTGCTTCTTGTCTCCACTGCTGAAGTGGAAAGGGATTTGAAACTGAATAAGGCTTTCTAACTTCAGCCAAAGGCAGAAGGACTATGGAAACTGATTCACTTTACAGCATCCCCAAATCAAGTAGCATTCCAAAGATGGAAAACAAAGTCACCTTCAGCACCAGAAAAGAGGAATAAAAATGAGCTTTTGCAGCTAGAAAATAAAACTGAAGGTCTGTCAAGAAAACAGTTGTTAAGAAAGGCATGTCATTGCTTGTGACTAACACAACAATATCAGGAGTGAAAAGTCCAAATTCCCATCTTCCTGTAAATACATGTAATACATGAACCAAGAAGGAATACACTATGTGACTTCTTCCCCATCAAATTTAGAGCACTGCCATCAATAACGAGGTTGAACTGACACTTCTATTATGATTCGGATTGCTTATGGAATTTTGTAGTATGTTGACTTTTTTTTAAAATGAGAACACTTTCAAAATGCATTTTTAATGCAGAGGAAAAATGCATTCCAGATATCAGCCAAGTGAGAACAGAGGAGTCCCCTTTTCGGGGTTAGTAATAATGTTTTTGCATATTAATGAAACGTTGTTGTAGTAATTAGAAGCAATACTTTGAACTTTTCTATAATTTTGTGCTCAAGGATCTCATGCATTTTACAAATAATAAGTATGTCTCCTCAGCCTTCCTACCAGAAGAAAAACTATTGAGACGTGCAATAGACATCTGTGCCTCTGGAGTCAGGTGTGAGAGACGGATATGTAATAAAATATTATATCTGCAAAATAGATAAATATCCCATCTCCTCATCTCACAGAGCACTGGAAAAAATGAATTAGTGTCTGCGAAGAAGTCATAACTATTACCAAAAAACCACAGCTGAAATAATTCTGTATTCACAGTAGGAATGGTTAACATGCAGTAGATAAACTTTTCAACATGCATTAGAAAAGAGTAAGAAAACAAAATCCATAAAAACTCCATTGCCAAATGAGATGGAATCTCTTAAAAAATAGTGTGTGATCATATTATTAGCTGTAAGTCTGGCATTTCTAAATTTGAGTAACCTAATATTCTTTGAACTAATTTTGTACATGTAATTTCTTATGTTTGAAAACAAATAGAGAAAACAAGAGCAGAATTTCATATTGGCAATCACATGAATCCTCTGAAATATTTCAAACTATCATACAGAATTTTGCCACATGGATCAATGAAATAAATAACTGTGATTGTTTGTCATCATATGTGTGAAACAGAACTAAATGAAGCATACATTTTTCCACAGGATTTAAACATACTTGATGACAGAAAAGGAAGGGGGACACGCAGGAAACTTGGGTTCTATTCCAAGGTTCATAGGTAAATGACCTCTAGTGAGCACAGACGACTTCTTGTTACTCCAAAGCCTGGTCCTCTTTGCCTTGTCCTTTAAATTTGCCTCTGGTCACTCTTTCCTACTCCCATCTCTTCATCCTAGCCCTGTTCTCTTTAACTACCAAATCCCAGCCCCTGGTCCATACATTTCTCACACCAGTTCCAGTTTCCTACCCCAAATTGGCTCAGAGCCCAAACCTTTGGCCTTAACATCTTCTTTCACTCAATTCCTGTCTTATCGGGTGGGCTGTTACTCCTCCACCTCAGCCTTCACACCTCCCTTCCATTTCTGTTTTCAGCTCCCTTCCATTAGCCCTTCCACTGGTGTCCTTGTTTCTCTTTTTTGACTTCTCATTCAGTTTCAGTCTCCCTTCCATGACTTCTAGCCTCACAACACACTTCTGAATGAAACTAAAAAAACCCCCAGTTAATGGGAAACAGAAACACAGGATAGAAAACTTCAGTCCAAACAATAAAGTTTGGTAAGATAAGAAGCAATTGTAAACAGGGTCCTGTAAAAAGCCTCCCTCTTGCTGCAGAACTTTAACAATAGATGATATTTCCCCCTACACCCAAAATATAAAGACAGTTGTGTGGGAGGGTTAAAGAGGGAAGAGTTGTTGCTGCCATGATATCTGAATCTCTGTGAATTATAAACTAGAATGAAAGTTCTCTATGATGGCCAAGTGAGAGAAAGGACTCTGAGCCAAGGTACACAAAAATCTGCAAAAAATATTGATATAATTGTATAACAAATCAGCATTTGATTTTTAAAAAATATTCTTAGTAGGACTAAATCTAAATTATTGGCCGAAGAGGTTGAACCAAATGAAGAAAATTAATAAGCTTCAGTTCAAATTTACAGTGAAAATAGTAGGAAGATGTTTTATTGTATTATTTGTTCACTGATATCTAGAAGTCAGTGCTTCACACCTGTTTTCTTAAGGTCTTTTTCTTTAATCTTCTGTTTCAGGCAGGGTAAATTCAAACTGTGATAGAAAGTGACAATTCATTATAAGCTTATGAATCCATAATTTTCTATTTTGTGTATTAATGTAGAATCGATGCTGAAAAGATCAAGCAACTTGCATGTTTTACAAGTGCTCGCTCTGATGGATATCTTGCTTAAAGGGTCTAAAATAATAGGCCAATCATTTCTAACTTCCTTGCAGTTGAGTAACTTAGTTTCAGAATTGTCCCTGTAATAATCCCTACATGCAGAAAATACATACTTACTAGAATCCTTTAAAATTTGTATCCTCCAAGTAAATAGCATTAAAACATATAATGGTATCTCTAAAATTACAAATAATTATATTTTACAAGCAGAGTAAAGAAAAGCTAAGTTAAATGATTGAGGCAGTGTCACACTGTAAATTTTTGGTAAGTAAGGAGCATGCTATTTCTGTGCCTAAAGCTCAGCTGAGTAAAAAGAATTTTCTGCTCTGAAAAGGAAAAAGAAATGAAAACCACTCCACAAAGACAAAGTGCAGTCAAGACTATTTGGCTAAGTTCATTGTTGGAAACTATATTATCCATCTTATTCTATTTCTAGATAGACAAGTAAGTGTAAAAGGGTGAGATTTGCTTAAGTGAGCCATTATTCTGAAATATTTACCAATAACTGCACAGAAAACACTGTAGATACTGAGGCCATTACACATACAAACACAAACTACTTATCAGAGTTCCATCCTCACCTCAAAATTACCAGTGTCAACGCTTAAAATAAATCTTTCTAACCTCATTCTGTTTCACTGATTCTCCCTTGTCCTTTAAATTTTGACTGAAACCTCTCCTTACTTCCTGATGCTCAAAATTACTTTCTCCTTCTTCATTATTTAGCTCTGTAAAGCAAAGAAGAGACAGTATAAAGGCAAAATCTATACTATATATTGACTGGGGGAATCAATTAAAGAATAATGTGTATGAAAGTTAAAATTACTAGAAAAATTGGTAGGCTCTAGAGTGACATGAAAAAATTATAACAATACTGTATACATGTGTTCATTTCCACAGAGAGGGTCTCAAAACACAAACACTTTTGCAAACAAGTGTCAGACAACTCCATCATTATCACAAATTTACAGAGAGTTCAACTGAAACACAGACTGGAAAAGCAATTTGGTTACAGCTGTACATCAGCTGAACTGAGAGCAGAACCCAAGATGTATCATATCCTCTTGACAGATTTCAGTCCTTCACTAATGCACAAGAGTCAAATAACACAGTGCTAAAACAGACACTCCTCTTTATAATGCTCCTAGCATCAGTCCTCCTTTTTCAGTCCTCTGAGTGACAGCATCTCACTGTACTGCAAGTATGCACCCCTTAAACTTCTGTTCCCCTTTCAGTTTTGAACCTTATGCTGTCATCTGCCTTCCTTAAGTGCGTGCTACTCATGTGTGATAAAACATGTTGTCTACACTAACCCTGATGTCAGTTGGAGCTGTTACTCCTAATCAGGGCTAGTTACACCATCTTGGCATGAAAATTTTGTTTAATTGCATAATTTGCCACCAGATTACTTTTTAAGGTAATTTATGCAGCTCTTTGCCTATTAATAATTAGATTATGCTCTTAAGGAAAAACATTCCATGTAGGTCTGAGGGTGAGGATTGATGCTGATCCAGACAGCTCTATTGATAGTTCATAATTAATTTTCTGTTTCTTAGGAGCTTGGTTGGTAGAAATGTGTCCCACAACTGTTAATATGAATGCTTGTTCTCAGCAATTAAGTAGCAGTCAGTGCAGAGGTACAATTCACTTTCAGTTGTCTCCAACCGGAATGGCTAAATCAGAAGGTTTAGCTTCTTCCTCAAGTCCCCTTTGCTCTAAGCTGTATTCAGTCAGAGGAACTCTTAATTTGCTGGAAAATTAAACCAGCCCAGTTCTGCTGGCCAGTACATTGTGAAGTCAGGATAATTAAATGAGAGGCTGTATGATTTTCACATTAATTGTAGTTTAGATGAAGATTACAACTATTTTTAATGATTACAAGAATTGTTACTGTTCTAATTATTGCATCGTACAGCATATGTATATTTATGTTTACGACTTCATTGGGAAGGCTTGAAAACAGTTATAAGAAATAGAAAGCCAAAGACACAGTTCCATGGCACCAAGTATTTTGGAAAGGGGCTTTAAGTACAGCCAAAACAATCTCTTGGAAGCCAATATGAGTGCCAGTAAGTCAGTTAAAGATTTGCAGAAGAGTCTGGGTTGCAAGCATCTGAGAAAGTTGGCAGGTTTTACCAGACTTGGTAGAGCTAGAGCTTCACTGCCGAAGTGATTCATATTCACAAGGATGATAGTTCAGCACTCAGAGAATAGAAGTATCCTGTTATGGATACAGTTCTGAAAGCTGCTCCTGAAATACCTAGATAATTTGTCTTTTACTTATACATGTCCTGCAAAGGTCTTTGATCTGTGTTTGTTCTTCTGAAAGCTGAATGACCTCACTGTTAGGTTGAAACACATTCCTCGCTCAGCAGAGAGAACTGTTGCAGGCATCTGTGTAGTAACTTAAATTGATATTAGCAATAGTGGAGAGAGAGAGAGGGCAACATATTTTATGAGGTCCAAACCACTAGCTCTTACTAGAAGAAGAGGTCTGTGTTTTGTAATTGGAATGGGAAAACAAGGTGATGTGGTTTTCTTCTGACATAAAAGATGATGCACATGATCCACTCATCAGTGAAGAGCCTCCCACTCCCACTTCAAGTCCTGTTTCTGAACATCTCATCAAAAGAGAATGTTTTTTTATTTCAATCCTCCAGCAATTACATAGTTAATTCAGTCACTGAGGTAGATAACTCAAAGTTCATTTCTAAAGTTTCATGTAAATCATTCCAAATAATTGGAACAACAGGGTGCACTAATTATTATCACCCAAGAATCATGGCAAGTACAAATTAATTGCATGATATAAATGAGTATACTGATTGATAAAAAAAGATTTTGCCACTTCATAACATTTAAGCCCTCTTTGAAGCCAAATTTCATTAAGTTTCGAGAAAGAATCCACCCTTACTCCAATTCCGGTTCAGATCTGCCCTATACTCAGCAAGTATGAGTGGAAGATTGTGTAAGACTGAGCATAAAACTGTGATAAGTAATTTTATTTGTTCTAAATTGGTATAGTAATACTTCTGAGTAGAAAATTGTTATCTGAGTTCTGAATAATAAGAGAAAAATCTCCAAAGGTAAAGTAACAATATGAAATACAAAAATAACTGAGATTGTGCTATATTCCTAAACATCTCTTGAACACTTAAATTGGGAATACTCAGTTGAAAAGGTGAATTGATTCAATTGGATTTGATTCTCTGATAAATCTCTTTTTCCCATGGTTGTTGAATTCTAGTATGAACAGAACCTCAATGGAAACAGAGAAAGAGAGGATAACATGGGAAAAAAAACCCAGAGGGATAAAGAGAGTCAGAAAGAAAAACGAGGATGGGAATTCAGGTTTTGGAAGAAAATAGCTATTAGCAACTGAACAAGGTCCATAAAGACATTTCAAAAGGAAAATACCTATTAGACTAGAATTAGACATTCCTCCATCCTGGGAAGTTGTAGGACTTACATGAGGTCTCCCTTTTGAACACAGTGTTGACAACCTCACAAAGTCTTGGATCAGTCTGCAAAATCATGCCATTTACCACTGTATTTGGTTTGGTTTTGTTGGGTTTTTTTTCTTGCAAGTCTTCTGCTTAAACCTAACTTAATTAGAGAACAAGGTCTATACAGCTATGCTGTTTGTGGGTCTGTCAATCTTTCAGTAATAAATTTTCAATACACTGCTTGGTTTCAACCACATCACATGTTGATTAGCTGACCGATGTGTACACACTATCTGGCCAACCAACTGATGGCTTCTGAGCTGAGATTCTCCCATCTTTCCCTTATTAGAGACTCCTTCCTCAGTCACAGAAACACAGTCCCCATGTCTTTAAAAGACTAAGTTACTGTGTTAAAATGAAACTCGCTCTGAATCAAATGACCGGGAGATTGGTCTCTAAAAAAGACCTCAAGTATCACAAAAGTCATGATTAAGTCCTAACACGTAGTGACACTATTGACATAACTGAGGTAAAAAGGCTGCCTTCTGGTCTTTGGTAACCATTTTCCTGTATATATTCTGAATAAATTAATCCTCAATGTTATAATAAAACAATTGATCTGATTAAATCTGATTTCATCTGAACAACACAAGTGGTGAAATTACGACTCTCATAAAATATCATAGTAATCTGGCCTTTTTCTTTGTTAGTGTTCAACACTCACATCACTGTCATTCATCCTCTCACTTTGTGTAGTGCAACATCAAGTGTTGAGCCTGTTTTTGATGTCCCTAAAGTCAAATTCTCAAATTGCTCAATCTTAAGGCACTCAACAGTTGAATAATTTGAATCTTCCCTGGCTATTCACGTATACATCTAAATATTAGGAAGGCAAATCTGTAATTCAGCAGACAGACTCTAACTGAATTTCTGCATTCATTTCAATTGGTGCTAAGTCAGATTTGATTTCACAAAATAAAATCAACCAACCAACTGAAGAATATTTATACTTTTTAGCAAGTACAGTCAAATACCCTGATGTAGGGGAACTGTATGTAGTACTCAAAGGTATCAGTGTCAGGGCTTTAGGTGACCACCAACAGGCCCTGACCAGCATCACCTGGGTCCTCACCACACCCTCACCCTCTGCTCATTGGTCCAGGAGCCACATTTAAGCTCATACCAGCGCAGCCTGCCCTTCCCTAAGTTATGCCAGAGGTATGCTTGTGCTCAGTCCAGTCTCCTGCTGGCCTGGATTGCTTGCTGGTCCTCCTGGATGAACTTTAAACCTATGCTGTAGGTAACTTGCCTCCCATCCTGTCTCCTGGATGGCCCCTGGACTTTACTCAGTATCTTACCTTGCCTGGGACTGCTGATGGCACCTGTCACTGTCACCAGCCTGGCCATGTTCAGATCCTGCAGGACTGCACCCTAGCTGGTGAGGACACTGCCCTTCCCTAAGCTGCCATTACTCCTGGCACTTGCCGTTGCCAGGCAGCTAGAAGACATGAAACTCCCACTTGCCCGGAGTTCATCTTAAGGCCAGACCTGAAATTAAAATGTAAAGTGTTAGTTGAATTAATGTGCTCTTATTAATTCACGTCAAGCTCTACTGATATTGCAGAACTTCCTTCCTCTCTAAAACCTGAACTTTTCCTTGAGAAGGTCACTTGTGTGGCAAAGCACTTGATCCAGGCTCTCTTGTAATCTAGAGAGGAGACTGAGGACCAGGTCCTTGGAGTGGGCACAGTCTACCCATTGCTCTCCCAGAGGCTTTTTATTATCCTTCCTTCCATGAGCCAAATCACGTGCAGAGATGCACATGACATGCGTGTGTGCTATCTTGAGCAAAGATCTACCCATGGTTCCCTCAGGAAAGGCCCTTTCATGAAAGTAACAGAATGACTGCCTGGGCCCCACTTATTTTAAAAAAAAAAAAAAAAAAAAAAAGAAAAAAGTGGCCTAAAACACTAAAAGGAAATGCCCTCTGAAACGAGTAGGAGACCGGTCTCTCAGAAACACTAAATATTATGTGGAGTTTTTACCCCCCATAAAGCCAAGGGGTCCTGAGCCCAACTGGGGTGTGATCCCTCTCAATTACCTCCGTGCTTCGGCTGTCCTGAGACACCACCGAGGCTTATGGGTGGGGGCAGACCCCCGAAGTCTCTCCTCGACGTGGGACCGGGCACTGAGGGAAAACCGAGCTCCAGGGAGAGACGCTGGACCGTTGCCTTTGAGGTGAGCAACCCCGGAGGCGGTGAGCCCCACACGGCCCTCTCCCTCCTTTCCCGAAGGGCGGGAGGCGCTCCGCTCTCTCCCTCACCTCACAGAGCGCGGGCGGCTCCCCCCCCTGCCCGCCTTGCGGCGACCCCGGGGGTGGGGGGGAGCGCGGCGGTTCCCGCCCGCAGCCAGCCTCGCCCGCCGCCAGTGCAGCCCCCCTGTCCGCCCGAGCTCCGCCCGCTCGCCGCCCCAGCTCCCGCCCGGGTGCCGCCGGAGCCGAGGCGCCGGGCAGCCCGGCGGGCGGCCGCCGCACCATGAGCGCCGAGTGCAGCAGCTACCTCAACGCCGACAAGGTGCTGGTGAGCGGGTTCAGCTGCCCGCGGACGGGCGGCGATGCCGGCGCCGTGTACTGCTGCGGCTTCCAGGACGTCAAGTACTGCTGCGATGACCCCCACAGCTTCTTCCCCTACGAGCACAGCTACATGTGGTGGCTCAGGTAGGGGAGCGGCGGCGGCACCCGCCCTGCCCCGGCACGGTCCCGGTCCCGTATGGCGGGCGGTGGGGAGGCTCCGGGCGGGCGAGTTTCGGCGGCCCCGCGGGGCGGGAGAGCCGTGTTCGCCCGAGCTTCCCTCCGGGTTTGCGTTTCTGAGGTACTTGTAGCCGGGCACTTTCAGGCTGCCTTTGTCCCGCTCAGAGTAGCGGTAGAGCTGCAGCTGCTGCCCAGAGAGACTTCTGCTTCTGTCAGGGTGGTTTCTGAAAGAAATACCTCGTGGTCTTTGTAAGGAAGCACTGGGATACGCTCAGTGCCTGTGCACAGAGCATCCAGAGTGTTCCTCCGTCCTTGTGGTGCAAGGGGAACAGCTGTCTCGGGGCCTGAGCATGTAAGATGCTGCGTGCATAAAGTTCCCAACGACTTTAGCTACTTTTCTGTGTGTAGTAAGGTCAAGCACTACATAACTTTTCACTTGGAAGATGGCAGATAATCAGACTTGGGCTGTCCTGGGTCAGTGCGAGGGTCCACCTGGCTCTGACTGGATCTCCAGCAGCGTCCGTCATTGCTGCACACAGCCAGCCTGGCTGCTTTCTGTGCCTGGTTCCCCTCAGGCTCTTCAGCATCCACGCTGTGTTAGGGTGTTAGTACACCTCTGTATGGTGCTTTCACTAGCTTTTTATGGACTTGTTATCTTACTATTTTATGGACTTGCTTCTACTATTTGAAGATACATCCTTTTATCTGTTTTATATTGTTTCCTACTGGTTTTCTGGAGTGCCCTCTAGTATTAGTATTGTGAGATTTGGTGAACAACAGTTGCATGTTCAATTTATGCACAATGTTCAAAATTTTGTGTTTGGTGCATCAGTTCTCAGCTTTCACCTCTCCTGAGGTGAAACTGAACAGTCTTAGTCCTTTTGGATTATCATCGAGGCAGATCCTATGTCCCTCTGATCATTTTAGTTGCGTCTCATCCATACCATTTTTCACTCCACAGCCCTGCCTGTAGAGGTGCATAATCTGGAGCTGCGTGCTCAAGATGTGGGTATGGCAAGATTTTACACAGTGACAAAATGGTGCCTTCAGTCTTGCTCTCAAAATCCTTCCTGTTGGTGGCCAACGTTTTGTTAATGTCTTTGGCTGCTGGTGCACATTGACTCTGTGATTTCAGTGAGCTATCACTGATGACTCTAAAACTTTTCTTCAGTTCAGAACTGCCAGTTCTGAGTTCATTGTCATGTAGCCTTGGTTTTATTTGTTTATACATTACATTATGTATACATTGAAGCTCATCTACATCACTTTTGCCTGCTCACTCAGTTTTCCACAAGTCTTCTAGCATTCCTTGCCCTCATACCATTTGATCACTTGCTTAGGATCATCAGAAAGTCAGGTTTCATTCTTCTCCAGGTCATAGATGAAGACACTGAGTAAAATCAGTCTCAGCACTGATCTATGGTGACTTTTCTTTATACTGAAAAGAGACCAGTTATCTCTGTGCTTTGCTCCTTATTCTTTTAAGCAGCCTTGAATCTGTAACAGAACCTTTTCCCTAATCCTGTGTTGGTTCAGTATTTTTAGTCCCACCTTCAGTGTGGGGCTTTGTCAAAGGCTTTTTGAAAAATCTAACTGGCCACTGGGTTCCTTTGTCCATCTGCTTATTGACACTTATAGACTCCAGCAGGTTAACAAGGCAGTATTTTCCCCTCATAGTAATGCAGACTCTTTAGTGAAAGATTTTATGTCAGGAAGCAGCAAGTGCCAGCAGCTTCCTGAGGGCAGAGTGTGGTAATGAGGTGGATGGGGGTAGTGGCTTCACTGTCAAAGGACCTGTCCCTTGTATCCAGGTAAGGTGAGCGGGGCAGGCCTGGGCGCTGTGGCTTGGGGATAATAGCCAGAGTCAGATGCAACCCTGTGCAACCCAGATGCACTCAACATCCTGACATTGTGTTCATGTCTTGGCTTAGTGATATTATTCCTTTTTTTACAGACCTTTGTGTCTTGCCAGGGATGGAGGTCAGATTTACTAGTCTGTAGTTCCCCTCTAGAGCCCTGTTTTAGGTTGGACTTACATTCCCAGGCTACCAGTCCTCTGGCAGAGCGGCCTTATGTATTGATGGGTTGCACGCCTTGCCCAGCAGTTTTGCGATTTCACATATGAATTCCTTCAGGGCTCATGAGTGAATGCTATCCAGTACTATGGGCTTACTCTCACTTAATTTATTTTGTCTAATATTTAGTGTATAATTATTTAAAATCTGCTTTGTCTGGTACAAATAGTGGGTTGAATGTGGGAGTCTCCCAGCCATCCGCAGCTGTGACTGACACAGAATTACACAGTGGGAGACACTGATACGAGAAGACATCTCCAAGTGTCCTTTTCTACACTTTTCTCATCAAATACACATACTGTTTTAATGTTATATGATATTTTTGCATAGTCTTTGACTGTTTCAGTCACAGGAAGCCTTCTCAAGATGGCAGAACTACTGAAAGATTAAGATATTTTGCTCTTGCATCTGGATGAGATGTAGTGAAGGCTGTTAAAGCTTGATCTTTTCAGAAAGTACCTCAAAGAACAGGATCTCATGAGAGGCTTTAATGAGGCATCTCTCTGAAGAATCTTCCTTTACAAAGATTTTCTAGGGTCTGAGAAGTGTGACTGCTTATCCTCCACCTAAGTCAGAAATTTGGGTCAAAACTTTGAAACTTCAGGATTTGTTCTTTTTTTTTTTTTTTTTTTTTCTTCCTTCTCTTTACAATGGCCCTAAGCTGCTGAAAGGATCCAAGCAAATTGCAATTGGTGGGGTTTTGGTTGGGCTTAACTTCTGCCATAACTGTCTATATCCATCGTAGAGAAGAGGTGAATAAATACAATTTACCTCTCTAAGCAAAGTTACTTGAAATTGAATTCAAATTTCTGTTTTCAGAAGGGTTTTCCAGTAACAAATCAAATCACAATTTTTAGTTACTGACATACTGGGAACCCTACAGTATTACAGCACTTTGAAAAGTGTATACATTTGCACATGATAGTTCCATTAGGAGTGTAAGGAAAACATAAAAATAACATTTTTCTGGTCTCTTAGAATGTTTTGGTGATCATCTCCTTGCTTGTCTTTGTCTCAGACCGTTACTTGTATCAGTATGTAACAACCATATGTTAAAATAATCCTTCAAAAGCTTCTTACAGCTTTTGAGGACATGCTTTTAAGACTTGAAAACTCTTAAGACTTAAAACTATACAAAAGTCAGCCAAACCAGCCAAGGTAAGTCTGGAGATTGAACATACTGAGGAAGGGAAAGGAGTTGGAAGCTCTGATGGGAGGAATTGTTGCAGGTTTTGCTTTATTCCAGAGCTTTAAGTTTCTCATCCTAAATCTTTGTTTACTTGACTCCCCCCAATAATTTGAAAGCAGTGACTGAATGCACCAACAAGTGGTTGGTGGCATCTCAGGGATTACTTCTGTTTGCTGACACACCAGGTAGAATTTCAGGAAGCTATTGCATATTTCTCTTGTGTTTTTCCTGCTGTGGGAGACACGTTGCTAGACCACTTGGCAGCCAGCTCTGATGGAAGCAGTTCATGGAGAAACCAGCAGCCTAGGCAACCTGAAGCAATAGTCACTTGCAGGCCTATGCTATTCTTTTTTTGCCAAATCATTACTGACTGTACTATGTTTAGAGCTATATACTGCACTATCCCTTAGGAAAATGGAACCATCTTTTCCCCTCCCACTCCTGCAAAAACTGCAATGTTTGACAAGTGCATCCTAACACCCGCTGTACTAGGAGCTGCTGGACAATCATAAATAATTGACCTTTGAGCAACTCTGACGCATTTCCTACTTTCACCTGAATTCATTATTTGTAATTAATATTATTAATTTCTCACTTATCCTTTCTTTTTTTGCTGGTACTTAAGATCAAATAGTATGGTATCTTTTTTTTTGTTAGAGCAGCCTAGGTTCCTTTTCTACGTTTCTTGAAAAGCTGACCTCATTAATGAAGAGGGAAGGATGTGTTTTTTCTATCTCTTATAGCAGTCAGGAGCCCATGGAACAGGGAAGGGAATGTTAGTAAAAGGCAAGGGTGTACAAAATTCACCAGAAGGTTATGCAGCTTTTGAAACCACAAAGCAAGATGCTATAAAACACTAGTGAGCAAAACACTGAACAGCCCACCCTTCAGAGCCATGTGCTGTGCATGCACATGCAGTCATCATGACATCTGCTTTACCTCCAAAGCTGAACAGAAGGGGAGAAATGCTGAACATGTATTACTTGTACTGAACTGTGATGCTGTTAGGTTCAGTCAGCACCTTTTTTGTTTCTCATTGTTTTAAAGTATTTTAGAATGATTTTTGTCACTGTTCAATTAAGTTTTATTTTGCAAATTTAATGGCTTCTTTCAGTATCGAATAGAATTACAGTGTCCATTCCAAATCTGTACCTTTTATAAGTTTCATGTAATATTATGTATTTGATTAAAACTCTGGCAGGCCAAATATAGATTTTACTCAAAAGGCTTTATTAATTAATCGCCATAGAACCATGGTGACCTAATGCTGTAGCCAAGCTTTGCTTAGCTGTACAGATCTCCAGGAGACTGTTTTGGCTTTCCAAAATAGCAAGTCTTTTGTTCCTGTATGCCCATTCTTCCGATCTTCTGGGAATGTTTATCTGTTTGCTTTGCAATTACAACGTACAACATACCCCTGCAGCAATGGCATTAGGAACATTTGATTCACTCGGATCCAGATGACTCATGAGTGAGCTTCTTTTTAATCTGTCAGTGGACATACTGCATCTGCTTAGCCAATATTTAAATTTTTCCTAGCTGTTGTTGGTGTGGATGGACTAATTTTATGGACTGAAGATAACTGTAGGTGTGTGATGCTGAGCGTGCACTCACAGAAATGTCGGTGACCCACTAAGCAGCTCTCTGGACAGCAGCTTGGGGAGCCCTGGGGAGTCTGCTGAGAGTGGAGCCTCTCTGCTCAGTAAAGCCCTTGGCTGCGCAGAGATGCGTGGCAGTGCTGCAAGTGTGTGTGTGAGACACTCAGTGTAATAACAGTAGGAGGGTCAGTGAAATGTGTGGCATGGCTGTATCTTTATTGTACGTAGAAAGTAACTTGGGAGAGTTCTGTTTGGTCTGTGGATCTTCCTCCAAACTTAGCATTGCTCATGTTCAAAGAATTGTGCAAATGCTGCCAGGGTTACCGCTACGCCTTCATTGCTGTTTTTATACTAGATCATCATTTTGGGGGTGGGTTGTTAATGCAGAGGTTTTCGCTTGCTAATGAGGCCACAGCTGTGGGCAAGAGTGACTTTTTAGTTTGCTTGTTTAATGTCTCTGCTGTCAGAAGACTGACCTTGAAGACACACCCTGAGTCCTGTGGACTGTTATCATGTGGACTGCTGGGTGGACTTTAAACAAGTAGTGTTTAGGGTAAAGAAGGGAAGATGGCAAAATGTTTTTAGCAAGGGCTTTTCCAGATGGATATGCAGCACCACAGTAATTGCTGTAGAATCTAGAGGACATGCTGAAGGGCTGTCTTTACTTTCAGAGGAGGGAGATGATTAAAATGATCAATGATCATAGTTATTTTGGTATTTTGTTTCTGATAACAGTTTCAACTATAAAAAAAAGAAATAAAAGATTGTGTTCTGGTTAAGAAACTTCAGTGTTCAGAGCTGTAGAAGGCATACTAAATTCCCCTGAATTCAATAAATTAAGAAACAACTCCCTACCCCCAAACTTTAACCAAAATTAACCTTAAAGAAATTAATCATACGTTCTAAGAGGGTTGATGGCTTCAGGACATTGAGAACAATCTGGTATTGAAACATTACGTTTAAAAAGAGTAAGTACAAACTGAATCTTAGTTTCTGATTAATTTAGGAAGTGGAATCCAGGGTGTCTATTTAGTTTTGTGATGCTGATCTCCATGTTTTGGGTGAGATCTTTTCACGTTGCTGCTGGAGCATGGCAAACACTTTTAGTGGCATGTAACCTATGATAAGTCTTTGACCTGTAGTAGGAAATACTGGAGAATTCCTCAGGAACTGCTTTTCTTACCTTTGCCATTTGTAACTCACAAAGCATCTTAGACAAGTTATGTAGTGACACTGAAGATGCATTGTGCTGTACAATACACAACTGTATTGTTAACGTCGTCAGCTACAACTGAGAAGTAATAGATGTCCAAATAGAAAAACATATAATCATTAATTTGTACTTGATCTATTCAGCTTTAGGACAGCTGACTCTGCTTAATGTTTGCATAATGGTGAGCACTGCAGACTGTTACTTAAATGGAATCTTAAAATAGGACTAGTACTGACATGACAAAAAAGCACAAATACCTGTTTCTGAAGAGCCTTTGGGTTTGTATTGCTTCCTCAAATAGATTCAGCTGTGGAGATAATTCTTGGTTCAGTGGCTGCTCACCTCAGCCTCTTGTAGGGTAGTGTATTTCTTCTGTTTTGTCCATTGGGGTCAAGGTGTTCCAAGTGAAAATGCAAAAATGAGGCCAGAACCCAGGTTAGATCTCTGAGTGTAAGGACGTATTCAGATTCTATATTAAGCAGAATATTCCTTGCCTGTAAGTTTTGTTTGGGCCAAAAAACAATAAGGAAAAATTTGCTTAATACGTGCATATATACACAAACATATAAGGACACTCTAGTTCATGCAGATGATAAATACCATGAAGAATCTTTGTAAGGGTAAAGCTATTCTTTCCAGAACCAATTTATTATCAGCATAATTATTATTTTAGTTGTGCGTGGAGCTAAGTGTTCCACAAACTTCATTAATGGATCTGACTGATAACTAATGAGAACTGCATCTTAAAGTCATGCCAATATCTGCTATTCTCATCCTGCTGATCTTAAGAGTTTCTCCTGTGGACATATCTGTCTACTGGGGTTATGGGAGCTTGTAGAGAAGCTTTGCAATAGCTTGAATGTAAAATTCATAAAAACATCCTGAGGCACAACTCTTGTCATCTCCCTGCAAGGCCACAGTAGCATTGACTTCTCGCTGATAGTGGTGATATATAAAGGCATTTTTATCACTAAAGGATGGAGTTCATAGAATTTAAGACATTCATCTCTCTTCTATCCTTTTTACACCTGTCAAAACTGTAAATATACCAGAGTAGTAATATAAGGTTTCTCAATCCTTGGACTCTCTTAATCTGTGACCAAAAGGCTGCCGTTTAATTTCACTAGAAGTCGGTGTCTTTGGCTTGGACTGTAGAATAGAGGACTGGAACACTGAAGGCATCAAATGGCTTAGGAGAGGATAGTAAATGATAGCTATACTGTATTGCAATTGGTCCTTTATTTCATCATGAGAATATTATATTAGGAAAAGACTTGAAAAGAAGGATTGGAAATAAGGAAACTACTAAAGAGATTTCCGTATATACATACACTGTCTCACCAAATGTCTATGGAAGAAGTATAAGTAGCTTCTACCCTGCAGATGTAGTATCTTGATAAAATCTGCATATACTACTGTATGTTTGGCCTCCTGAATGATTAAGTTCCTGCTCCTTTGATGCCTGTGATATTGTGCGTAAGTTAACTCATCTTTAGTTTTCTTTTTACCCTGACAAAGATCATGGAAGAACTTCTCCAGTCTTGACTGGAGATTTTTTTACATTAACACAAGGGCACAGCAGTGATCACAGTACTCCACCCTGCTCTACAGAGCTGCTAACAGAATTGAATAACATGGCTTGCATGTTTTTTATCCTACTTTTTATGGGCATGTCATCCTTGGTGAGAAGTCTGTGACAAATGTGTACTTTGCTTAAAGAGCTCTCACAGGCTCTTCTTGCAATAAAAATGGCATTTCAGGCTGAAAATATAGCTTTAATAGTCATGTTGTTTGAGAAAAAGGAGTTTGCATGGACTGCCTGGAGCTCTGGAATCCCTCTTTGTGTGTGCATGTGATATTTATGTGAGATTATGCATATCTGGGAATATGCACTGCATTGGAGAAGTTTTTGATCTCACCGATGACAATCACTGCATGAAGTTATTTCTGATTTTCATAAACACAGTTTAAATCAGACTCAGGAGCAGTATGCATAGGTAACATGAAATGTCATCGAGGGCCAGGTGTTCAACTGCTGGGTAATGACATTGACCCTTCTGAGGGCAATGAAATAATTCCAGTTTATGCAACTTATGTATTGAGCTCTAAACTTTTGTTTACAGTAAAATACACAGTCACTCCCCCACCTGAGTAACTTCCAGGCATCATCCTGACCATTGTTTTAATGGGTATCCCAGGCTGTTTGTACACTTAATTTCTTTGTTTTTCTCTCTTAGTGTTGGAGCACTTGTGGGCCTGTCGATAGCAGCAGTGGTCCTCTTTGCTTTTATCATCACTGTGTGTGTTCTCTGTTATTTGTTTATCAGCACGAAGCCACGCAGCAAACTGGATACTGGTTTAACCTTACAGATGGCAGGTAAGACCAGTTGTTATTGCCATACGTTATCTCCTGCAGAGGAAAAGCCTTATTCTGTCTTTAAATGGATGTGGGGGAATCCAACAGCATGTATTTTCTTTCTGATGGGGACCTCAAGATGTACTCAAGCTATACTGCTGTTTTACCTTCTGAATGAAATTGTACCAAACTCAAATGAAAAAATTTAACACAAGCTCAGTATATTTATTTAGTAGTAGGAAAAGTGTAAAACTTCACAATACTGAGTAAGGGTGCAGCAAGTACGTCCCTTTATCAGGAAGAGGCTTAGTGAGTTAGTTGCTCTGGATTTCCTGTCAAGAGTACGTAAGCATAAAGTAGTGATTTCATTCTAGGAATAAGAATCTCAGAAGAGATTTTAAGTGTATTTTCTTGAGACAGAGAGAGATCATTCTTTTTTGATATTGTGTGTAAATGAATTGTGACATTCATCCTGACATAGGATCCAGTCTTTGAAATCTAAGACTCTTTGCTTCAGTCCCAGTAGTCCATACTTTTGTACTCAAACTGCGTTGGCGGATGCCTGCAGGAACAGTGCATGTAGCCAGAGCTAGCCCACTGGCATGGGAAAACCTGTTGCTGCTGTTACATTTCACTACATTTGTGAAATCTAACTGCAAATTTTGATGGTGGGATGGGGTGTGAGAGGTTTTGCCCTTTGTCTTGGACTTCATAAATGTTTAAATGTGGCTTCAGTAGTTCAACCAGTAAAGTTGTAGGAAGGGCATGTTGTACTTGTTTAGGCCTTGAAGTTGAACAAGTTGAAAAAGGGGAATAATTCTTGGAAAAAAGTCCTCTTACCTCAAATTCTTTTTTTTTTTTTAACTAGTTTTTAAAATTCTTGGAAAAAAGTCCTCTTACCTCAAATTCTTTTTTTTTTTTTTTTTAACTAGTTTTTAAAATGCTTCCACACCTGCATGGCAATAAATTACCAATGAGTTACTGTAATTATAGCCTATTATACAGCAGTACGCCCCCCTCCTGAATGTCTAGTTAACACAGTCCACTCCATACCAAACTTCCTATGTCTTGTTTTGTTCTCCAGAGAATGCAGGCTTTGGTCTAAAAGTGGTTTATAGGGCCATCAGGAAATGCAAAGCCTCACTTTGGAGCTATATAAGCTGAGCAAGCTGCTGAAGTAAAAGTCACACATTCAGCAAACTGGTACTAATCTGCAAATTGAGAACTTCACACCTGTCCTGGAGAGAGAGAGTAGAAATAAGACCTGCTACCTAGAATGGCCTAAATAAACTCTTGGGTGGGATGAACAAAATGCCTAGTGATCTTTTTACAAGATGGTTGTGTTCTAATTATAAACTGGCATTATGCTTTTGAAAGTGTTGCTGTTTAACTTCTTCCCTCAGGTTTGCCTGCTATGGCATAAGCTCTTAATCCATTGCCAGGACAGCAGTGCTGTTTTTCTCATGCTTTGTATTTTTGTGCCAGACATGTTTGGCATATGGGGAGCTGGGAAGGAGACAGGTGCTATTGCACCGCTGCTGCCAAGTGATTCCATCTTTCTCTACAGACTCGAACCCTGCTGCAAAACCACATCCTGCTTTGGCATTAGAGATCATTCCCCTCTTCCTGTCGTGAGACGAACAGCATCCCAAGCTCCCCAACTGATGACCCAGCATTCATGTAGGCATCCTGTCTCTCGTGATTCCAGGTGTTACAACTCCAGGAAGCTGAGAGATCTTTGCTTTTTCCTAACCATCTCCTGTGTTGTTTTGAGCTTTATTCAGACTGCATTGCTTTGTATTTAAACACTGTTTTGACTTTGCTCTCATCCTGTGTTTTTCACTTTTATTATTCTGGTTCTTTGGCTGCTCTGAATGACAATTATTTCACATCTAAATTCTGATAGCTTTAGCTCTTGATGAGCTGGGTTGCCAGAAATTGAAAGCCAGTTGCTTTGCCAAGGTTGAGATATCTTTGAAAATGCTGAAGGATTTCATTGATAAGCCCGAGTGCTTATCTTCATCGTACTTCGGTTTCTTTTGCATGGAAGTCATGCAAGGTCTGAGTATCTTATGAAATGATTGGTTAGCTGCTTTCAGGCCTGGGGAACAGTAAAGCAGCTTCTCTCCTCCTCTTTCAGTTCTGAGATTTGAGAGTAATCATATATAGGCAATAAAAATGAATTAAAAGAATTAAAACAGTTTTTAGAAGCTTCAGAAAATTTTAGGCCTGAGGACCGTGAGTTTTAACTGTGAAGGCAGTTCAGCCCTGCTTTTTCTGAATAAGCATACTCTTGCCTTTAGATGAAGGCTGTGTCACATTAGGTATTGTGCAACGTCTGTACCCCTGGAGCACTCAGAAAGCACTCATTTATGAAAGCAATGTTTTTTATTATATTCAATTTCACTCATAATATATCAGCTCAGTAGGAGTTTTGTATTTCATTAAACATACAATTGATTGTTGTATACCTTTCCTCCCTCGTAATAGTCAAAGTTGGTCATTGTTCTGTGGGCTTATCTGGGATCTCCTAAATATAGAAGTGGAATTGTTGAATTTTTACAGGACTAATTTCAAGATCGATCATAAATCTAACAATAAACAGGATGTGCGGCCTTTGTTAAAGTTTCTGATTCTGCAAAAGGCAGATCAGCTGGAATTTGCCTCTATTTAGTCTTGAACAAATGGTCTTCAAGAGCATCAACACAGATATTACATATGGGGTTCCCAAGTTAGCTAAGCATGTTGTTAGCCCTAGCAAAAATTAGCATTTTAATCTGAGAACTGAATTTCAGGAAAAATGAGCTCAGTCATCAGTGTAGACCAGGAGTAACTACTTAAATGTTAATGGAGTTATATTAATTTCTAGTTGTAGTATCACAGTGTAGAGCAGAGAGTAGATCCCTTATATGCAAGACAGTGTGTACAGGCAAATGAAAAGATGCCATATCTGAAGGAGTTTACAGTCTAGTTTCTTATCAGATCTAGTATTTCTCAATAAAAAGCAGCAACCTTCTTTATTTACCTCTTTCAATGAAATCCTTTCCTTTTACAGGCAAAATCTCAGCTCTTTGTACATTGCTTTCTTATTGTTTGCACTCTGCCTCAGAATTCAAGGTTCACCTAGGATTTGGTGTGTGGGTTAATGGTCTGCCTTACTGAAGTGTCATATTCTTCACAGTTTTTCCTCTCTTTATCCTCACAGCTACCTTTCTGAAGTAGGGAGATGCTATTAGCCCATCTCACAAGGAGACAGAACTGCAGGGAAGTGTCATATTTTTAATGCTTTGTGTGTCAGTTTGTACATTGATCTCAAGTGGAATTTTGAAAGGACATCACTAACCAGAAGACCTTTGTCCTTTTGCTTATGATGCCTCTAAAAACATAGCTCTAAGACTAGCTTGAGACAGGAATTCTGTGGTAAAGAGAATTGAGCCATGTTTTTTGAGTCCAAAGTGAATATTCAAATCATTGGAGAATACTTTTTCTTAGCATAGTGAACTTGCTTTTTAATCATAACAGTTGCTTAGTAAGCTCTTTCTGAGATGTTGTGGTTTAACCCCAGCTGGCAACTAAGCACCACACAGCTGCTCGCTCACTCCCCCCCGCCTCTGTGGGATGGGGGTGAGAATCGGGGAAAAAAATAAATTAAAAAAACTTGTGGGTTGAGATATAGACAGTTTAATAGGACAGAAAAGGAAGGGAAAATACTACTGCTACTATTAAGAGAATATACAAAACAAGTGATGCACAATACAATTGCTCACCACCCACTGACTGATGCCCAGCCAATCCCTGAGCCGTGGTGCCCCCCAGCCAACTCCCCCCAGTTTATATACGTGATATAGTATGGAATATGCCTTTGGCTCGTTTGGGTCAGCTATCATTGCTGTGTCCCCTCCCAGTTTCTTGTGCACTCCCAGCCTCTGCTGGCAGGGCAGTATGAAAAGCTGGGAAGTCCTTGACTTAGTATAAACACTGCTTAGCAACAACTAAAACATCAGTGTGTTATCAACGTTATTCTCATCCTAAATCCAAAACACAGCCCTATACCAGCTATTAAGAAGAAAATTAATTTTATTCCAGCCAAAACCAGGACAGAGAGAAAGGATTTTTTCATTGAACTTGTAGGTGTTTCTGTTTCTCCCATTTGAAGGCTGGAGAACTATAAAAGTGTTTCTTCTTGGTAAAAAAAGGCCCCAAAGAAATCCAAGCCCTGAGAACGCAAACTTTATGGGTTTTCCCAAGATGAAAGGGAATTTGGTCATATGCTTTGTTCTCCTCCTAACCAAAAAACTTCTCTTTGTGCAAAAGTTTTATCCCCTTCAAAATGTAGAGAACTAGAGAGTCACAAGATCTCCAGTGTTTTGTTAAGGCTGAATGAACAATGCTGGAGCATCTTGGGGTCATGAGGAGGACTGAGTAAAGATTGCATAATTGTCAGGAGACGAGTGGTAAACAGGCAGAAAAGGGAGAATCTAGAGGCGTATCTGTTGCTCAGCTCTGGGAAAAGGTGTACATATGCTTCCCTTGACCCGGCAGCTGGTGGGAGAGGAGCGGTCATCTCTGCTCGCCCCTTAGAATGGGTTTTGCCATCAGAGGTAAAAAGGTAGGTAGAGACTCTCCACCTCGGTGACCCAAACAGTTTGTAAACACATTTTCTGAGTTGCCCCTGTATTTCTGCCAGCGTTAGTCCAGGAAGACCTTTGGGGTGAGGTGTCCTATACCACTGCAAAGTGAGAACAGAAAATTACATTTTATGATGGTAACTAACATTTTCCTTTAAAACTTAGCACAGAAAGACCTCTGTAATGCATTTAGAGTCAGGCAGCAGGGACCTGTGGGTTGGAGTGTGAAGAGAACTGTGGCCTTGTAAATTACTCATAAGTGCTGGGAAAAATGTGCTTTAACAGAAGAGATTAATTCCTTGTTCTTACAAAGCAGTGACATCATAGCATGCAAAAGTTCATGGTTTCATTTCATAATAAGGAAAAACTCAGCTCAAAAAATAGCCAGATGACCTTCCTGTCCCTATTTCTCTCCTTAATTAAAGATTCCTCATGGGGCACTATTCAAATATATGAAACATTCAGATATTTTGATGAAAAAGCTCCAAACTCTCACATTTTCTCCTCCTTAGCTCAGTAGAATTATCTGACTATATTGGTTCTGAAACCAGATAGCTGCTGCCTGAATTCAGAGACACTGTGATTGGGTTTTGGAGTATGCATTGATAGCTTTGCTTTCTAGTTTTATCAATAATTTCCACTATATAGTCTTTCTGCAGCTGGCCTACTTTTCTCTTCGCCAGCCATCTGCCTCAGATATTTGTATATGGGAAAAATCAGGCAAATGGGCTCAACTGTTTAAAAAAAAAAAAAAAAAAGGTGGTGTGTTTGTTTTTTTTTTTTCTTTAGGAAATGAGGAAATTTCCTATTTTGGAACTGGGAATTCAAATTTAGTTGAAGGGTTGCATTAGCTCAAAGTTATGTCACTAGGAAAGATTAAATTTGGAAATGTTTAAATTGGACTCCAGCTTTTAAATTTCCCAAACTTTCTTGTAGCAGTGAGTTTTTTGCAGCTCACTGAGTCAGGTTTTTTACTGCAAAGATACCCGTAGATGCTGTAAGCTGGTTTAGATATGAAATCTAGACAGGCTTCAAAACCAGGGTGCCTTTCTCTAACTGATTAGGAATTTTTTTTACTTTTTGGGTTTGGTGGTTTTTGATCACAGCTGAGATAACTCACTGAAAAGACTTGGTTTCAACTAAGATCTTGGCTTAAATATTATTGTACAGATTTTTTGAAATGTCAAACTATCAAATCTGATTTTGAAACCAAATTGCATTTTTTTTTCAATTCAAACAAAATAAAATGCAACTTTGAAAACACTTCAAAAACAAATAATTCCTTTGCCCAATTGGCTTTGTTTCAGGTTTTTAAAATGAAAATACTAGAATTCTCAACTTTTAATCCCTATTGGATATAGGGAACCTTTTTTAATCCCTTCCCCACACACTTCCTTGGACAGAAGTACCCTGCCCAGTTATGGTTATCTTTTTTCTTTGTTCTCTGTGTTGGCCCAAGCAGTGGGAAACTGGAAGATGAAGTCAGAAAGCGTTGGACTAGAGGTTAATGGGAAATACAGGGAAATACAGCCTGCGAAGAAGACTGATGAGCTCCATAAGGAGAGTTAGATGAGAAGATGGAGCAGGGAGCGGTTTTGGAGCCAGTAGATAAAGGAGGAACTGCAACTGAACAAGGACCTGGCTGTGCCTGGGAGCATGTGGAAGAGGGATGGGGCTAATGGGGTTGAGAGCAGCAGAACAGGGAGGCAGCGATACTGATGGGGGTGGAGAAACTCCTGAGAGGACCAGAGAGTGGAACAATGGCTGTGGGTGGGCTGGAGAGCAGAGGTGGGGTGGCTGGGGAGAGAGATGAACAGGGATCCTTGCAGATGGGAAGTATGCACAGGGTTGGAACAACTAGAGATTTAGGGCAGAGAAAAGAGATAGGAGGGACTTAAAGTATGAACTGTTCATGGAGACATGAACTAGCATGGGAAGCATAGTAGCAGAAAATTAGGACTGGAACAGAGTGAGAAAAGCAGGAAGGGAATGAAAGAATGAATATAAGGTAAGAAAGAAAAGAAATTAAGTTCAAAGTGTGGTCAGAAAAGTCTTTCCTTCTAGAGCTTTGCTTTCTCTGCTGTCAGCAGTTATCAATGAAAACCACTGGCAGAGTATCTCTCTTCTCCCTTCCTGACAGTGACCCACTGCAGACTGCTTTTGCTTTGGTTATTCTGATCAGTTGGGCAAACTCAAGTTGTCTGCCCTGAATCTAAAGATTTCAGCCCTTCTGCTCTGAACAAGCATCTGTATCAGTTACCTGGTGGAATTTTAATGAACTATTATTTATTTTAACCTATGAAGTTGTGCTCTGAAAAACAATATTCAAATACAACTAAGCTTCAAAACCAAGCATTCAAAAGATGGGAGATGCCAGAACTTCAAGATTTTCTGGGCAACTGGTGAAATGCCTAACTAAAAATTGCTTTATTTGCTCCTGTCATCCTTTTAATCTTTCTGAAAAACAAGGGTGACACTTCCTTCATGCAAAGTATTGTGAGCCTCCCCCCATGCAGTGCTTTGGGATCACTGGGTGGAAGGTGCAGTGAAGGCAATAGTGACTGATCGTGTTTGGAGAGGGGTGAAAGTTTGAGATTTCTGATCTATTTTCTTGTGTATATGGGAGATTTTTCTGCCATTTCTTTTAGGAGACACTCTGATTTCCTGCTATAAGTCCTACTTATACCACAGTGCTTCTACCTTAAACTGCTCTTCATCTTGATGTTTATTGCTTTTTAACACAAGTTAAGTTAATAACTGCAGCCTCCCAGAGGCTCAGGAATGGAAAGTGGAATGGCTCTGGTCTATCCCATCCTCTAAAAACTGTAAAGGAAGAATCCAGGAACTGTGTTTTTTTCTAGTGCAGTGCACACATCTTTGTATTACTACTTGCAACTAAAGAAAGAATAATGCTATTAGTTTTACTAAAAATGCTTTTGTTTTACAGACAGTGAGACTAGAGGGAGTTCGATATGTTAAAAAACAGAGGCACTGGATGGATTCCACCAATGCTGTAATGAAAATAGGTACAGTGAGAACATTTATTTTCATCTTACTCTATTGTATTTGTATACCCTCTGCTCTGTTTTATATGTGGTCATGCAGATATGATAAGCATTTTTCAAAATGCCATGATTCTTTATGTGGGTTTTTAGCTTTCTGAAAAGCACTAGCAAACTGTCTCTGTTTGATTTACATATACATTGCCCTGATGCTGTCCTTGCACAAGGAACTATGTGCAGAGACCTGAACAGAGTCTTTCCACAGAGAAATCTCTTCTTGATTTACTTGTACGTGAATACTCCATCATGGTTGTGTGCCAGAGAAGATTACATTCCCCTTATATTGTCTTTGTCCTTTCCCTGATGCTGTCCCGGATCACCAGAGCTTACTAAGGAGGCAGCCATTGTAACTTATTATTCAAAAGAAATTCTTTAGCGATGAACTGCTAGAAAGGCTCCTGTGTGACAAAGGGTAAGAGCAGTGAAGTATCTGGTAGGTAGTTCAGTCATACTCTGCTTTTTGGGGATGCTACCTATGAGTGCTGAGTCAAGTCTGATAGAAAACTGAAGAGGGTTATCTTGCGAAAAATGAAGTTTCATATGCTGACTTGATTTTTATGCTGAAATTATGTTTAAAGGTCAAACTGCCTATGGCACAGACCATGCAAAATAGTATTTAAAATGTACGTCAGTACAGATGAATTGTACTTCAGACTTAAGAGGAATTTGAATAATGCAAAAGACTTCAGATGGCATGAAACATCCATTTTACTTTCTGCAGGGGGTGAAAACTCATGGCTAAACAGCCACAGAATGTGAGAATAGCCATAGATCAACAATGTCTGTCACAGAAAAAAAAAAAAAAAAAAGTGGGCCTGTTTGCTCAGAAGTTGTTCTTAGATGAGCAGGAAAATAAATGTGTCAGAGTTCCCTGCTTCATGTATTTTCTCTTGTACCCTTAAAAAAAGCCACCCTGTGCATCATAAGTGCAAACACATCTTTCTCAGTGCTCTTTATTATCAGCATAACAGGTTGGTTTGGGCTGCTTGTCCTCATGAAAATACTTAAGTGTAACAAAACTCATTTTGAAACTCCTAACCACCTCCACATTTTTTTTTCTGCTGTTGCAAATGAAATGGCTTGTGGGAGAAAAATGCCATGGGAAGACTAAAAAGGATCCTGCAGTCAGAAAGCCGTCTGTAGTGAGAAAATCCAAAAATATCTGAAGCAGGCGCTAAGTACTGAGATGAGACCTCAGTTCAGGTCTGTAAATGTGGCAGTGCTTTCTGAAGGCCATGAGCCTCTTATTTCCTCATGCTTCAGTTTGCCTGCCTTCCACCGTGTTATAGAGACTAATGTTTATGGAGTGCCCTGAAGTGTAGCCTGCTAACCACTGTTGCTTACAGGAAGAGAGAAACAGGGAGAGAATTGAAAGGCCAGCTGCAAAGGACTTTTTTGTAGGGTTTGAATGCACACATTATATAAGCACCAAAAAATTTAGAAGGTTTTTTTGTAGATGAATTATCCAATTCTTTTTTGTTGGCAAAATGAGGCTGGCATTATCATGAAACTCAAAATTCTTGAGACCTCTTTTTGGGCTGAAACCAGGAAAACTATGCCCTTAGACTGTGAGTCTTTTTGCTTCCAGATCCAGAATGGAAAAGCTGGGAACTTTCTGTGAAAATGAAAACAGAGGCAAGGATCTTTTCTGAACTTCAGCAGATAATCTGGTTAAGTGTCGGTAGAAATTTCAGGTCTCTAATTGTTTTTTGTCCTCTGCTTTTCATGTTGTCTGCTTGTCGTAGGTTTCATGCCCTCACCTGTTATGAGGAGCCACTTCACAGTGCAGTGATAAGCCAGAGAGTCCATCAGTGGCTGCAAACCTTCCCCTGCTGTGAGAAAGCTACATGTGGCAATTAGATTTGATTTAGCATGCATACTTCCTCTGCCAAATTCACTGGGTTTTATTTAGGAACAGGACCCCCTACACCCTTGCAACTGATGTAGTTCAGCATACAATTCAAGTTTGTTTGCATGCTCTTTTCCAGCAAAAGGGCAAACACAGCTCTTAGCTTTAAGAAGGGAAAGGAGAGGAACTAGGCACTGGAGGCATCGCTGTTAACTTGGAGTGATAATATATCAAATTATTAAACAATTGAGATAGGCACAAGAAAAATCTGACACAGATTTCATGAAGACAAATCATGCCAAATCAGTCTAATTTCTCTATTTGTTAAGGTAATTTTGCCTGTCAGATAAGTGGGAACAAGCAGCTATGACTACAGGTCTTTATGAAGATGCAGTCAAAGAGAAGTTTTCAGCGGATCATTCTCAAACACATTTTTGGAGGGAAGGATGTCTTGGTACTCTATCCCAGTTGAGCAGTAAGAGCTTGGCTGAAGGACTAAAGAGCATATGTATAAAATTTATGGATGACACTACCCTGGGAAGAGCTACAAGGCTCTGGGGATGAAACTACCTTTCAGAATTATCTCAGTGCCCTGGAGAAATGGTCTGAAATCAAAAAAGTGAAATACAATAAAGATAAAAGCAAAGTACTGTATTTAAAAAGGAGAAATCAAATCCTCAAATATACCTGAGGGAGAATAACTAAGTAGTGTGGGGAAAAAATACCTGGGGATTTACAGTATGCCATAAACAGAGTATTAGTGTTCTGGGCTCTTCTTTTAGTCTGACATACTAAAGAGGGGAACTATATATAGGATGTAAGGTAATAATTTGCTCCAGTTAGTGGTGGCAGTGCCTCTGTTACAGTAATGCTCTTAGGTGTTGATATACTGGAGAAGGGAGAAAACTGAGAAAATCATGAAGATTTTGGAACGGTAGGACAGTCTTAAGCTGGCTTAAATCTAGGAAAGAAAAGATGAGTGACAGTGTTCAGTTATGTAGAATAGAGGACAGTGATTATTTTCCATGTCTGTGGCAGGCAGGGTAAGTTATGTGCTGAATTTCACATTGAAGTGGATCCAGATTTAGTAATAAAAATTCTTCCAAACTATAAGGGTAGAAGTAGTACTGGACCAGCCAATGAGGCAACTTGTGGGACTTTTTTCCAAGGGCATCCTGAACAGGCTAAACTCACAATTGTCAAAACTGAGATAGAGGAAGTATCTTTACAGCCTTAGTGTGGGGGGGGCTGTGTCTTAGCCCCGGGCATCCCTTAAGCCACACCAGCAGCCCCTGGTTTTTGCGAGACTGTCCAGGTCTGGGAAGGAAATGTCTTTCAAGCTGCTCTGAGTAGAGACAGTCTTGAGTGCTGTGTCAGGCTGTGTGTGGGTCTGCCCCCTAGTCTGGAGAAAAAGTGATGGCCATAACAGGAACATCTGACCTCCCTTCTGATCTGGTATTTAATCAGAAATGCTGTATGTGGGGATAGAATAGAATATTTCAGTTGGAAGGGACCTACAATGATCATCTAGTCCAACTGCCTGACCGCTTCAGGGCTGACCAAAAGTTAAAGTAAATTATTAAGGGCATTGTCCAAATGCCTCTTACACACTGACTAATGTCCAGTCTAAACCTCCCCTGGCACATCTTTGAACCATTCCCATGTGTCCCAACACTGGATACCAGGGGGAAGTACTCAGCACCTTCATCCCCACCTCCCCTCCTCAGGAAGCTGTAGAGAGCAATGAGGTTGCCCCTCAGCCTCTTTTTCTCCAAACTAGACAAGCCCAATCTAGACAGTCCTCATAGGACACGCTTTCCAGCCCTTTCACCAGCTTTGTTGCCCTGCTCTGGACACATTTGAGCACCTTAACATCTTTCTTAAATTGTGAGGCCCAGAACTGCACACAGTACTCAAGAAGAGGATGCACCAAGGCTAAATACAGCAGGATAATCACCTCTTTTGACTGGCTGGTTATACTGTGTTTAACATACCGCAAGATCTGGCTTGCCCACTGGGCTGCCAGGGCACACTGCTGACTCGTATTGGGCCTGCTGTCAACCAGATGGCAATACTAGGGAAGAGTACAAATCTAGCTTTATACATATGTCTCATACATTTTGATTTAAGTTGGTCAGGAATGTATAACCATCCTCAGAGCCTTAAGCAGAATAAAATCTAGAATCTACAAAAAGTATCACTGGTAAGTCAGATAAGCATCGTTATTCTCAATGAACCAGTATTGAATTGATGTTCTTTGCTGGTTAGGATGCTCTTTGCTGCTAGTTGCCCTCTGCCTTGAAATCCAAGATTTCATACTTCAGAACTTCTGTAAGTAGCTGAATTAGCTGAGATTTGCTGGCCAGACTTCAGTGCATGTCCATTGCTTTTTGCCTATTCAGACAAACATCTGCTTCTAAACCCAGCTGTACCAACAGCTGTTGTGCTTCACCTCAGAAGCAATTCTGTTCTAATGAGTGGTAGAGTAATTTCTTTGTATAGACATCCTGATTTCTTCAAGTGTAGTTTGGAATATATTTTGGTATCCTTCAGGATTAAAGGCATACATTGTGAGTATGTTTATCACAAAAAAAAAAAAAAAAGCACGGTTTAATGTAGATATTAGTGGTGCAATTTCCAAGAGACACTACATAGAAATGTTAGATGAATGACTCTGTATCTGCTAAGCCTTTTATATTTTGTTTTAGCACCATTGTGCATTGAGCCTTTATCAGATGCAAGGTGAAATCCTCACTTGCACAGCAGAGGAGCAACAGCAGATCTACCCATCCACGTGCATCCCCAGAGAAGTCATTTAGTTTTTCATAGCTGTAGTGATGCTCTTCAGAGGTGTAATTCTTCACGTGATAAAGGTTAGGACTATAATGAGATGCTTGGAAAGAAGTAATCCCAGTGAAATGCATTGAGCTGGGTGGTTTGTTCTGCCTTTGTTTGTAGGATCTCCTTATCAACTCTGCTGTGCAGCAGAGGAAAAAAATCTTCCCCCATTCAGTCTAATCCTTAACTGTGTTTGGTATTCTGCAGATACAGAGCTGCATCCTTCACAAGGCCTCCACTGAGACAAGTTGTTGATAAAGCCAAGTGGCTTCAAGAGATTTCCTGAGCCGCAAGGATGAACTGTGACTGTGAGCTACAAGAACCTGACTCACACTTCCAGAGGTGTTTCCTGGCTATTACAACCACTATCGATAATAAGAGGCCAATCTGAAGCTGTGCTGGGATGTGTATTTGTGTATGGTTGCTGTACTGAGAAGTAGTATATTTTGATTTGCACATATCAGCTACTGCTGCTGGTCCTTTTCATGCAAATTGTTGTCTTTATCCCATGCAATTCCAATGAGATAACACCGTTGTCAAGCAGAGCAGAATTTGGCACACCGTGTTGACCAAGCCTTATTTCAAGCTTTCCCTGTGTGCCGTCTTAACGTGGTGTCTTCACACCACAAATATAGTTGTCTTTAGCCAAATGTGATTGTTTGGTGCACAAAGGTATGTGAATGCAGTACCTCAATAAAGTCTGACATTTGTTTGTGTTGTATTTTTCTTAATTTATCATTTTCCTCCACCTTTGTTTCCTCAGAAGATTCTCACAGATCTTAAAATTATTTTGATGGGAGAATTTTCCAACAAAAAAGTGAAGTTAGTAGAAAGTGAATTTTTGTAGGGAAGTTTTGATTTCAATAGCTGTTTTCATAGGAAACAGTAAACACTGAAATGAATTGAAATAAACATCCACAAATCTTTTGCAGGTCCTACATCAAAATTCTTGGAATATTTATTTTGAAGCAAACTTAAAAAATTTTCCAGTAGTGTTCTGGTTTGGAGCACTAATTTGTGAAGTGTTGAAATTCCTTCAGGTAATTAAAGAGCTCTAATCGCACATTTTATTTCCCCAGAAGTCATTAGGAACAACCAACATAGTCTTAGCTGTCGTATTTGAGCTTTCAAGTCTTTCAAGCTTTCAGCCTCCAAATCATGAACATTAATGATAATGATTTCTATCTTGTGAGGGTTCTTTAAGATCAGTGATCAAAAGAATTTCTGAAATATTTAATCATGCTGTTTATGTGAAGGCAGTAGACATTATATCTTCCATTTGCAGGTAAAGCCTAAAATAGTTACCTACCATGTCAGTTACGCTTCAACTTTTTAAGACCAGGTCCTTGTCTCCTTTTTGGGAGTGACATCTTTGTGTGTGATAGTGCTTGAAATTTAAAATTATCTGTAGCTATCTGGTATAACACATCAAAAAACTCCAAGTGTTTCTAGTCTGAGCTGCTCTTAAGTCACATTACTTGTGTGAAAGAATACACTTGTGCCTCCAAAAGAAATAGAGAATGTGGTATATGTACTTTCTAGAACTGTTTGCATGTACTATTTCACTAAACTGGCATTTGCTGCTGTGGACTTCTAGAAAATTAAAACCACATTGAATGCACAAAGAGAGTATTTTTTTTGTAACAATAGAACATAAACCTGATCTTCAAGCCTCATAACTTCTCTGATTGGGACTGTCAAAGAGCAGAAGGGAAAAAGATTTATGATTTTTGCCATCTGGTTTTCTTTGAGGATTCCAGCCCTGAGATACACATTCTGGAAGCATATGCTTCATTTCAAATCACTGGTAAGAGACTTACAGAACATGAAAAAAAGAGGATTTGAGTTATTTCAACTTCATACAAACTTGAACCAGCACTTTTGTATTTTTTAAATTTTAAAGTAATAAAAGATACTCTATTCTATTTTGAATGTTGCAGATCAAAATAGCTTTGATTTTTGTCTCTTGGGCAATTTGTAAATGTTTTGTTCCTCAAGTCATGAGGTTATTTTTCCCTCGGATATTGGGCTTTTTATTCATTTTGAGTATCTTAAGATACCAAAGTAACAGAAGAAAAGTAAAACCAGAATGCAAAAAAATGCTTCCAGTTCTTTGCTTATGTTCAATGCCTGTTTCTGTTTTCTGGTACTGTGTTAGAAAAATCTATCTTTTTGCCCTTTTAGCTGGTTACTTTGTAATTGAGGGTTTCTAAATGTCACAAAAAAGTACCTCCCACACTGGTTTGATTAGGGCATTCAGTACGCTGCCCATAACGGCTTTCAAACATAATGTGCAGTTGCAACAAGCATGGCTCCATGTGCTTAATAGACATAATAAGGCTTAATGTACTTGTTAGGCATAGCCCTAACTTTTGCCCTGGGAACATTTTAAGCTTAAGTTGTTTAAATGACCACAGTAAAGCAAAATCAGGGCTGTTCTGCTACCATCAGCCATACAGAAGCTAATAAAACTCACAGGAGTTGTTATGAGCATTTTTTATTGTTTTTCAAATTAGAGGAATTTTTCTAATCATAAGGGCAAAATAAAAATGGGAGAAGAATTGTGTAATAGTATGTGATAGGCCTCATGGCCTGTGGGATGTAGAAAGCATGCTTTGTCTCTGTACATTTATAGATATCAGCAGCCACTGATTGATTTCATTGGGACCAGGCTGGCTGGGTCCCACTGGTAGTTCTGGGACTGGCTGCATCTTTCTTTGGAGTCACACTGGCAGAAGTGGCAGCTTACTCCAAAGTGATCTACCTTTCTCATCCCTACCATTCTCTAGATATTTCAATATTAATAACTGGCTATTCACTTGTAATCTTTAATCTGACTTTGGGTCTAAGTAGAAAATACCTAATCAATGGTCCCACAATATCAATCAAATACTTAATGACTTTCATAATTAATCGCCTTATTTAAGTATAATTCCTGAAAGCTTTGTTCTTTGCAATTTCTAAATTATGGAAGAAAGACCAAAGAAAAGTCACAGTTTTACTGAATGAAAACAATGTCTATTTTAATTGTTTTCCTAATGTGACAAATGCTAGAGATCCTCAAGATTGTTCCATCCTTCAGGTTTTGGAAAACATGAGGCAGGAAAAGCATAAAGATTCAGCTACTTCCTAGGAATGCAAATGAGAAGCTTTTAAGTTTTCATCTGTTAGCCTGAAGCAGAAATCCTGTCTCTCTTAGTTTGAGGTAAGGAATTTAAAATTTTGCTAAATAGATTTAGAAGTGATTATAGCTATAAGGTCAGAGGAGTCATCAGTAGGTAGGTGTCTATGGAAGATCTACTTGTTCTTTTCTTAGCCATCTCTTCAGAAGTTTAGAAAGTTAAGAAAAGAATATAAATAGACTTCATATTTTAACAGATACTGAATAGTTGGATAAACATCCATTAATATATTGCATTAAAAGCAGAGGATGAGAGAATTCTGCAATGGACAGGTTTTTGGAGAGGCAGTTCCTAGCCATATGAAGCTATTTCTGGTTCAAAAAAGAAATCTCTGCTACACTGAGAAATTGAAAAAATTGAAAACTTGATCTGAACAACCACCAACACTAGGATATGTCCAAGTTCCCAACCACTATTCCTTTCTGGAGTAAATCCTTAGAAACAGAGTGCTGGTTTCTAGTGGTCAACAGGATTATTGCACTTAGCTTCCCTTTTCTGTTATTCTGTTGTTCCTTAGTGACCATGAGAGTGTGGTCTACAGGTAGAGATAATTGATTTTTATATATATGTGTGTGTCTTTATAGCACATTTGTGTAAAATGCCTTTGTATGGGAAGAATCTATCCAGGTATCTCTGACTCCGTAAGCCTCTGACCAGTATACTAAAATTTAGATTTTAGGTATGTTACACAGTTGCTACTTAAAAAAACCATCTTTTTAGTCTTCTCCGTTATTCCTATGCTTTTTCCAATCCACATCCTTTAGAAAAACTGTTGAAGATTC
Organism: Harpia harpyja; assembly: GCF_026419915.1. Taxonomy (NCBI): domain Eukaryota; kingdom Metazoa; phylum Chordata; class Aves; order Accipitriformes; family Accipitridae; genus Harpia; species Harpia harpyja. Next base: position 39,215,945 of record NC_068950.1, read on the forward strand.
TTGCTTTATATACAGAAGAGTACGTTTTGATGGCAACAGCAACACTTTGTGTTGAAATTGATTAGTGGAAACAGTGTAAGTACAAAGAGCTGCTTAAAAGCACTTTTTTTGCAGCTGATGTTTCAGGATACTCTCGCTGAAGAGTATCTTATGAAACCACAGCTTCCCTTTCCCTCTTGTTAAAAAGAAGCTGGTAGCAATATGGTATTAAGGACCATGATTTTTTTCTCTGCTCCATTAACTGAGCTGAGGCATAACACCAGCTGGGTCAAGCAGTGTCACCTAGAGGTTTTGGGAGCTTTTGTTGGCTGTGGATGGACTTCTGCACAGGGGCATGGAGGTGTTGATGGGACAGCATCCTGAGCCTCCTGAGCCCTCATTCAGGCAAAATCTGTATCAATTTCAAAAGGGTGTGCAGAAGCAAGACCCAGGGTTTGCCCCCAGGATTAGAGGGAAGCAGCAGGGGAGAGCGGGCAGCTGGCTGATGAACATCACATGTTGTCAGTTCTCATGTTTACTACGATAATCTGGATTCCACAGATAACACCTTGCAATGACATGGTCCTTTGTCATTATCTCTGCCTCCATGTTCTCCCCCTTATTTCACACGGTGTGTAGCAGATGGAAACCCTTCAGATGTTGATGTAGGGTCAAGAGAGTACCAAAATGCCTCTGCAGATGGCTTTCAAATAGCCATGGGACCTTCTGGAAACCAGGCCTCAGGTCAGAACTGTCCCTGCCCAAAGTTGTGACTTACTCCAGGGAGGAGAGTGAGATGTTCCTCTTGTTCGTGATGAATGACTACTTGGTTCTGCAAACAAATGTAAGGTAAGTACATTTCCCTTAATGAATGCACTGCAAAATTGAATCAGTATTTTTTCCTAAATGCATCAACCACAGAAATTTCAGTAAATTGAGTCTGCTCTTTTTACAATGCTGAATCAAAATGTCAAACCAGCACAACTCAATTATAGGAGAGGAAATAAAGCAACATGCTGAATACCAGCAAGTTATTTATGAAATACTTCAAATTGCCAGTGCCGTAACTACCTGTGGGAAATGAGAACAGAAAAGAGCATATATTCAGCTGTGGGAAAATTGGCTCAGAGCAACTTGTTTGCAAAGTTTCAAAATTCGATTTTTCACCCCATGTGAGCTTTATAGACTGGTTGCACCCTTCAGTCTTACTGGTTTTGCTAAAGAGATTCTTTAGGTGCAAAGAAGTGAGGGGAGGGAAAGGAATAATCAGAATTCATGCATTTGGATTTTTAAAAAGGTAAAGGAACTTGTTATTTTTTCAATACAATATTGTTTTGCATTTTGCTGTTCTTAAAAAAGATCAGTTACCCCAAAATCCTTTCTACAGAGGAGACAATATTGCAGCTGAATCATTTTTCTCTGCATTTTTAAGCAGAGATAAGTACCTTATTCCTTATTTTAACGATGCTGAGAGATAAGGTGCAGTGACTTTAATGTCACATGAGGTTGTATCTGAGTGCTTCATATTGAATGAAAAGCCAGATATTTCCAGTGAAATAAATAGCTTTATGATGAAGGCAACGAATTCAGAATCTCCACAATTAATGGGAGACATTAAGTAACTCCAAGAAATACATTTGGTATTCATGCAATACATTGTTTTTTAAAAGTAATAATAACAGTTTGAGCCACAGTTGGGAAATCAATTACTAAAGTTATTGGTTCTAATGACTACATGTACAGAACATCTCTGAGTAGTATGACTCTTCTAAAGGGCAAGTTATTAGATCCTGTAATTTGTGAATATTTCCTATATTTTATTTTCTCCATTGCCATGGGAGGGCAGGAGTGGGGAAAGCAAAGGTCATGAGATCTGGTTAAATCTTTTGAAGAGCTGGGTAAAGTGGTACATGTGTCCTACAGATCCTTACCTCTGCATGTGAGGATGAACATACTGAGCCTGAGCACAAACTGGTGGTAAAGCTGGTACAACAATACTGTGGTAGAAATGTGATTTTAAAGATATATATGCTGTCATGACATATCCTTATCATGATATTAATCTCATGCTCCATTTGGGGCTGTTGTGGTTTGCCTTGGTCTTGCTGTGCCTTGGCCTTCATTCTTTCCTCTCCTCTCCCCAGGGCTGTAATGGTGCCCCATATGGCACCTCCACTCCAGTGGGAGAAGGGCTGAAGGCAAACAGCACTTTCCTTCTCTTCCCCATCACATCCCTCTCTCTTCCCAGCAAAGCAGCAGAGCAGAATTGCCTGCCTCATCTACAGTTGTTGGCTCCCAGGAGAGAGGTGTGCTTGGAAAGGGAATCCTGTGTGCTAAAAAGTAATTCTGCAAGATGGAGAAGGTCCCAGCAAGTGCATTGTGTCCCTGTGATAGGCTTTGGGGTTTATCATGGATGATCCCAGTCCGCCAGTGGGATTGGCTAGGAAAAAGAAGCAAAATAAGAAACCTACAGTCCTCTGAATTTCTACTGACCTCTTCTTCAAAAGCTGTAATAGTGCTGCAGAATGTGGGAGCAGTGTGACAGTTGTTTGATACCAGCATCATTAAAAATTCAGCCCAGTCCACCTGTCCACCATTCTACGTCTCAGAGACTGACAACCACACACCATGGCCATGTTGATGACAACAGTGTAAGTGAGTCTGTAAGGGGCACAGGTGGAAAAGAAATGCCTGGTTTTGCACTAGAACTGAGGGAATAGATGTAACCACTGCTGGGAGTACCCGCTTCTTATCCCGCAAGAGCCAGGCTGTGAACTCAGCCCCTGGCAGGATAAGACCCACCCAAACTCCTTTCTGGCAGATCTTGAGTTTCAGTCATGTCCTGGCGACATTTTCTCATTTTGGTTATATGGAGGAAAAATGCCAGAATTCACTCGGGGTGATTTTGTAGCAGACAGAGGTTGTAAGATGTGGTCTCTAATGGGTTAAGTGACTTCACTTCTCATTGACTAGATGGAGACTTGAGAACACTCAGTCCTTTCCAGGACGGAGATCTAAAGAGCAGTCAGCAAGAAGCAGCATGCTGCCTCCTGCATATCATTGCCTGTATCTAAGCTGTGTTCAAGCTGCGAAAATGTGGAGGTAAATGCACCTAAGCCAACACATTAGGGATGTTCATTTTGTGTTAGAGACAGAAATGATATGCACAAATTGCATTTGTCACCTCATTTCTTTCCAGGCAAGAAATTTAAGAGTTCAATCTGAGAATGTGCAAACTTCATTCCTAAAAATCCCCACCATATTTAATTGGCTAACATGTAATTTACTTTCTCTGATGCAGAGTAATTGTTTATAATGCAGACCAAAGCATGTCTGTCCCTTTCAATAGCAGCAAACCTGGGACTGGAAGAAATTCTCACTGTAAACTCAATCCTCCCTCAAAGCTTAACCTTCCACCTATGAGGAGTTAAACTACCACTTCAGATACAGAAGCCTTTCCCTCTCAGACATGAGTATGAATCCAAGCCTGCAGCACAGCCCCACCTCCAATGTTAAAGTAATAAGTAGAAAGAATGAGACTATAAGAAAAATAAGTGGCTATAAACCTTCAAGTGGCCGGGAGTCTGAGTGGCGTGACCTAGTGTTTGGCCAACTCAGATACACATGCTGCCTTGGCAGACCTTGGACCTTGGAAGAAGGCAGATATTTGGGAATGGATCCAGCTAGCAGGGGCCTATAGAAAGGGACAATGCTGTCATGCCGTGTGTAGCAGGTGATTATGGACTATTTTCAGGTGTATTAACTGCATTTTTTGAAGATGGAGTGATCAGATCATTTCATGAGGGGGGGAGTCTAGGTCACTCATGGGAAAGCAGAATGAAAGTTTGGGTTAATTATTGACAGCAATTTGTCCTGGGCAGGGGGGAGGGAGGTGAAAGGGAGGTAGAAGAGGATGGGACTGGCATTCTGGGACTGCAGGGGAAATCTCTAATTCTTACACCCCCTTCCACTCTGACTCCACTTTTCATTCATGAGTGGTGATTCACCATTGTCTCTTATTCTTTCTTCTGTGTATGGATTTAAAGCACCCAGTCAGTATGGAAAACACCTCTCACATAAATGTCATCCGCCCTGTGGAGAAAAAACAAAAAGTCATGAAGTTACAGCAAACCTATGCCAGCCTTACTGGTGAGTAATGTGCAAGTGATTTCCTTCAAGTTTTGATGAGTTTTTGGGTTTGTGCGTTTGGCTCTGACTCTTCACTTTGCTGCTGATTAGCATGTTAATGGGTGGCAGTTGGAGTAAAGATCCCTCCAATATGTCACAACTGGAGAGCTTGTTCCACTTGAGGAAAATAATGTTCCTTGCAGGTTATCAACAGGCAATGTTTCATATTTATCAGCTTGGCAACAGTAAGTGGTATGAGGAGCTGAAGTATCCTCAGCGACAGCAGCAACATTTCAATAAAGTAATTTTAAAACTTATTCAGAATGCCACAATATCTTAAATAATTAAAAAAAGAGGTGGTAAAGCAGTTGCACTGAGCAGTCACTCCGTAGTGTTAGACAGGGGATGTGGAATAATACTTTAACTCACCAGGTAACTGTTAATTATGAGCCAGTGAAAAATAAAACCATCACAAATCATGATGCTTTGTGCAGCTGCTTGCTTGTCTATTTGGAATAGCATGAGGAAGAATAAAATATCCCGGGACAGAGAATAATGAAAGTGCAGAACTCTGTTTCAGTGATATAATGGGACTAAATTAAATCTGGAAGTTACACTTGGGGAATTCAAACACCCCTAGAAGGAATTCACTGGCAGATCATTGGGCTGTATCTGAGCAGTGCTCAGCATCCATTGCTAATCCCACACAGTAACATACAGAAGAAGGGAAACAGAGGGGCAACAAGTATGCACAGTAGGGAAGGATGGAGTTAGAAGGGAGTCTTTCTACAGCATATATCAGATAACAGAAAGCCTTTGGAAGGCATTGGTCTGTCTGGTCATTTACACCAGAGATAAAATCTGTAAAATTGTGTTGATATGTCCTGTCAAGGACACTGGGCAATAGACAGCCAAGTCCAGCTTTATCATAATCTGCAAAAAATTCTGTGGTTCAGGCTTGTATGGGACAAAGTTGTGAGGCGCAATGCCAGGGGTACACCATCTGTTTTCGTGTGCTATTTGAAAAGCGCATAAAGAAAGAGGAAAAGAAGGACCAGGTGAGACAAAAAGATTCTCCACCCAGGGCTTATTGATCCAGAGGGGATGCAGATGTGCCACTGTAGCAAAAGAATTCAGTGCAGGTTGCTTTCATGTTATCCTCCTGCAACTGCCAAAGCTCACACTGTCATACTCAGCAATGCTTGCATTACAGTCACCCTTGTGACTTGCTTTTAATGGCAGATCACACGACAGCATGACACATTGTCAACTGTTCACATCCAAACGTTCGCACACTTCTGTACTTTTTCTAGTGCCTAACGTGGCAACAGAAATAAGAGAGAAAGATTTTTGGGAAAGTTATTTTCAGCCTTACAGATTTCAAATTCTTTCTTGTTTCTGCCTCAGGAGGGAACAGTGTTTGTGCAGATTTCAAGTCTCACAGCTTAAGATGATTCAGGGAAAAGTATTTGGAGTTTTGGCTTCTGGCTCATACCTCCCCTAACATTTATACTTTTCCAATTTGTCCTTTCTTTCAGGAACACTATGTTCACTTCAATACCTAAAACTGTGGGGTTTGACTAGAAAACGTTAAGCTAATCCCTGGTAACTTTCAGAATGGAAACTCTTCTGAGTTTTTTTAAGGTATGTCTTGAAACCAATTTGGAATATGAATATTTTAACAAATGTTTGAGTAACACATAAGCTTTCCAGTCCAATGACTGGGAAGAATAGGATCCCACAGTATCAAAGACATATCAACAGCCTTTTATAGAACAAGTTTTTAGGAGACAGGAATGCCGCACATGCTTAAGAAAGGAACTGGAAGGAAACACCCAGGAGCCCACATTTCTCTGGTGGTTAAGGAGCAGACTTAACATATTGTTAAACATAAATTGAGCCTGAGAATTAGATCAGTGGTTATCCATTATTTTGTGCTAATGAGGAGCATAAGTTTAAAAAGAACAGTATCTCTTAATAAAGAAAAAATAGCATCACAATCATTGTTTTTTACTTTAGCATAAGGAAATATAGTAGTTTCATGGTGCAATTACATTATTAGAAGCAATTTAAATGTCATCTTAATCCTCTGTAGAACATAATTAATACATGTCTAATATACCAAGAATGTTTTTGGATCTTGTACTTATTTCATCTTCAAAACACAAGATCTTTAGACATAGAAACCTTAAAACCCTAAGTAGCCATGAGCTCTCAGTGTTAGCAGTTTTACAGAGCATCACTTGTTTACGTTGAAATGATCACTTCTCACCCACTGCTTCACCTGTAACTGTGGTTCCCAGGAGCTCTGAACATCACATTCTGAAGCCTAAGAGTGCCATTAGACAGGACTGTAAGCATTTCTTAGACTTCTGCTGTCTATGTTGATTCTGTGCCCTCTCCTGCATTTCAAAATCATTTGCTCCATAAGGAGACAGTGAGCTTCATGGCTAATGGAAGCGCACAGGCCTCTCAGCATGGAGGAGGATCCCCAGCAGCACAGGACAGCTTGGTACAATAGCTGTGGATGGGCAGTAAAGAAGAAAAATACACACAGGATGCATGTAGCTGGTATGTAACCAGGAACTTGGCTGGACAGAAGGTTAGAGATGGTGCAGTGAGGGATTCAGGTAAATGTAGACTTTTGTGATATTGCTATCACAATGGAAGGAATATGGCTTTTCCTGTGGATTGCTTCTGCTTACTGCTTTGAGCTGCTTTGAGGGGAGGCAATTTCTCCAGCTGTCAAGGCCCCATAGCTGCAGGTTCCACTTCATACCTGTTGACTCCCTTTCTGCTGCCTACCTGCATCCCTGGCAGATGATGTTTGTAAAGCTGGACCTTCAGGGAATGATCAATAAGCAGGTCACTAGTGCCAGAGATTAGGCAAGGTGGTCTGGCAAGAGAGAGCGGCTCTTACCCAAACAGCAGCAGCATGCTTCAGCCAGTCACAGATTTGCTGCCTAGTGCGACAAGCAGAGAATTGAACCTTCACTGAATATATTCAGACATTTTTCTTTTCTGTGTACTGGGACTGAACAAAATACTTAAGGACTACCAGGCAAGCATCGCGTGCCCCAGCCAAATTAATTTCCTTCATTCTCCATAGCATTTTTCAGCAGCAAAAAGCAATGATAAATACTTGGCTACTGGTATTTTCAGCTACATCTATTCAGTCTTTCAGAACCAAACGGTTTAGCTGGATGCTAGAATATGAGAGCAAAAGCCTCTTCATCCGTTAGTGCTCTGAGACCAGCCACACTGGGCTTCTGCTTCCATTGGGAGCATTTTTCAAGTCTGTGTTTAAACTCCTAGGAAAATACACATTTGACTCACTCTTGTATGATGCTGCATGGCCCTGAGCCTCCCACTCTGCATCTGTGATTCAAGAGTGCTTTTTTCAGGTCACAGCTGTAAGCAGAAGGGGCTTGATGCTGCCCTTGTATGCACTGGTGTAAGTTGATTCTTTCAGAGCTCCTGGTATGAATGGCTCTAAACAATATCAGAATTAGGCCGTGAGTCTTAACTAAATATTGTGGTCCTTCTAAATTAGTCACTTTTCTGTCTTCTATGCTTTATTTTCTCAAATAACTCTTAGCACATATTTAATAATTTGCACTGTAGGTATGCATCAAGGTCTGGGCCAGAATGTCTGCTCTGTTGTCCTTGGTGCTACATTGTCCCTTTCCCCGTACTCCTTTCCCCAGCCCTTCCAGCATGTTACGAGAGTAGACAGAGAAAGGACTGTGGGGTTTTTATAAATCCACTGAGTTAGGATTTTTTGGAGAGAGGGAAAAAGGAGTTACTTGAAGTACTTTTATACAAAGGAATAATATTTTGTCACCAATGTTTGATGTGTCTACCACTTTTGAAGTACCAGTCCCATAATTTACAGGATATGTAGAATTACAGTAATAATCTTTTCATTCAGAACTTCCTGTTAATCCAAGGATATCCTAAGTACCTACTTGAAACTCAAAAGCACCTAAGTGATACGTGTGAACATACAGAAGGAGAGGTCCACTGGGACATCTGCAGTATGTAGACGTTTCACTGCAGTTGACTTTGGTGGCATTAGCACCTAGATGCCTTGAGACAGCCTTAGGTGCTTACCTGTATCCTTCCTGTCTCAAACATTTCTTCAAAAACTCATCTGTATGGGTGATGGGATGGTGGGAAATCAGGGGAAGATAAAGCTCCTCTAGCAACTTGAAAAACAGAATGTGAACATTTTTAAAAGGTACTTTGATTGCTTTTCTGTGGCCCGGTCTCCCGTTTTTTAAACAGAAGTGAGTGGTCCTAGGTATGCTGTAATGGTAATGTTTAGTAGTCAAGTACTGTCTGTTCCAAAGTGCTTTGCTCCTGAACCCAGTTATGGTTGCTAAGTGATAACAACCTAATTGTCTCTCATAACTTTGACTAAGCCAAGCATTTAAAATCGAGAAAGTGAAGTGCTAAGGACAATGCAGCTCTTCTGCTGTCCATATAACAAAACAGGTTTGGTACTAATCTGTTTTCTAGAGCAAGCAGACAAAAGTATTTGTTTGCTGTTCTTCTCCAGTAACTTTATTATTCCCAAGAGTATTATAAAGAATTACATTAATTGCTATGATGATCATAACAGGAAGCAATTACTTTCAGCAGATAGCAATTACTTTCAGCAGATAACAATTACTTCACCTTCCCAAATTTGTTTGTGACCACACCTGGCCTTAATCCCAGATATATAACAAACATTTTTCTGGAAACTAAAAAAGAACAGGTGTTGCTTGCTCTTTGGTGGGGAGGACTTGCAAATCTGCATGCTAGGGTCTTATCCCCTGCCAAACCCCAAGGACATAAACAGTTACTTAAAAATCTCATTATTTTTGTAAGCATTGCATCATGTCATCAGGGGTGGCTTAGGACTGCTTTTTATTTGTGATTGGTAGCTTGGTGTAGACAAAAATGCAAAATACCTGAGAAAAGATTTGAATCCATGTAAAAACTGGGACCAGCTTGGTTTCACTTGAGATAATCCGCAATGTTGCTGTTACTTTCCTAAGGACTTTAAAAGAAGGTACCTATGTGAATATAGATTTAGGAGAAAATCTTAGGAGAAAATATTACAGGGCAAAACTGTTTGCTGTGTTAACATATGATTGTTACTGTGCAAACTGATCAATTACTGTGGCATTAACAGTACTGAAATGTTATAGGATGCCTCACAAAGACATTAAATGATGTCTAAATATCAATTTTTTTAAGTTAATACCGTGTATAATAGATTTCCCCTGTGCTCCTTTTTTTTTTTTAAGCAAGACTTGTGTTTTACCCAGTACTGCTTCATAAACTGTTTTTTTTAATCCACTGTGCCTGACCTGGATTGAAAATTTTTGTTGATAAACAACTACAGCAGTGTTCGGCTATTCACAGCAGTATTCCTCAACATTGCTAATATTCATTAAACCTGGCAGAATGAGAAATCCCTAAACTACTAATTACCAAGGTGCTGTGCTGTTCACATAAGTAAACTGAAAAACATTTTGTCCTTGTTTTGTACTAGGAAAGACGGATGGCATTTTCTGCCCTGTTTGTGCTCTCCAGTGCAAGACCAGCACTGGAAAATATCCAGGGGTACTGCTAGCAAGGGATGCTTTCATCTAGCCAGGATGAAGGTGTAGATGGAGGATCGATAAGAATTGATGCCCTGTTTCCCACTGAGCTTCCACGTTCAGAAGTGTTCTTCAGGGACTCCAGAGAAGTACAATCCATAGCTGGAGGCTGGAGTCAGCACAGCAGGCTAAGAAAATGACAGGGAGCTCCCACTAAGTTGGCTCACTAAAATCTTCTGTATGTACTTGGTAGCCCAGGTTCAGTTTGCCATGGCACAAAGTACATCCCAAATCCATAAACTGTGTTTCATCCCTGTAGCAACTGTATTTGCTCTGGAGAAAGAGCTCTACAATGTTAAATAATGTTGATATTTTTCACTGCTACTTATTTCTAGTACAAAGATTTATGGTCCTGGGCCTGATAGCCAGACTAAGTAGATTCCCTGTGGGTTTGCTGGCTGAGAACATTTGCTGAGCCCTGAACAGCAAAACACAGAGTGTTAAGGCCAGACTTGCTTTTAATCTCTGCTGCACTCTATGTGCCAGCAATTTGAAGGAATAATTGACATTACCTTGATATCTGACGGTCTGCCTACACATTTTTATGAGCAGACATGATCTCACTCTGTGCTTGCTAGGAAAGTACTATCTCCAAACAATGGGTTAGCAAAGCCCTGACTCTGCTGATATCTGCTTTGGTCAGCTTCAGGACTGTGCTGTCATAGCCATATGGCTCACAGCCAGCCCAAAACACAGGCTGGGAGAGCTGAGGAGAGAGCTGGAGAAGAGAAAAGAAAGATGGACCAGTCTTAAGGAAGTTGAAGTGAGGTTTATAAAACAGACAGTATCCTCCTTCTTCACCAAACCACATAAATTAAGCACTTTGCTGCAGCTCTAGATACCTGAATGTAATTACAAATCTTGCTTTATGTGAATTAATGTGATTGGAGTCAGAATTCATCTTGCTAGGTGCTTTCTTTAAATGAAATATAACCTAATTATACATACCAATTATCAGAGAAACTGTATCATAACTCCCTCAGCACAATTCCAGAATATGATCCTAATGGTTTGGTATTTTGGACAGTACAATGCTGCAAGTTTGGGCACCATGTGATTTTTAAGTGATACAAAAAGTATGTGAACTGCCATTGCACACATGTTGTCTTCCAATACCCATTTTTCAAATAGCAGTTCAGTTTTCCAGTTTTGTTTCTGTGGCTCAAGAGGGTAAAGGACTGAAATAGAACAGCTTTTCCAACAAAGCCATATAATTAAACCTGACAGTCAGCCACTAAAGAATTCCCCAGTGGCCAAATGAAAACTGAAGAGTGTTGAGGGATATTAGTGACATGCTAAGTCATATCTGGCTTCCAAATTAGAAACAATCAGAATTAGCTGAGAAAAAAATTGGCTTCATTCAAGTCAAATTTTAAAAGATACTGAACTATTAGTGTGAGGTAAATTCACAGGGAATGTGAAGGAGAGCTGTGAATGTGAATTAATTAGCAATACAAATATGCAGATCATGAAAACCAAATTGTTCAACAAAATTGTAGCAATGTTGGGTTTTTTCCTCTTCCCAGATAATTAACAAATCAGATCATCTCTCCATTTTACGACTGATGAAAAAGCTGAGAAAGTCCCATTCTGATGTGCCAAAGGATTGCAAGAGAAGGCGTCCAGTTGTAAAGCCTGGGTACTGCCATTTCCTCATGAACACTTACCACTGACAACTGCTCTCCAGTTACCTCCCTGAATACACCAGGCCACTGGGTCTTGGTACCTAAATGCTCTAGGTTTGCTGGGATTTCTGATCACCATTGTGGCCTTCATCACCAGGATGAAATAAAGAACTTGAAGCACAAATGATGGGTAAGATACTGCACCTAGTATTGCAGGGCTAGTCAGAGAGTAGGCTATTTTATTCCCGAATTTATAAAATTAGCTCTAATTAACAGGATTTTAATGTATCTGCCAGATTATGTAAAGGACTGTGTGCAGTCCTCCTATGGGACTGAACCAGCAGCCTCCAAAGATAAAGACTGAGCTGTTGCAAGTTATGCTAAAAATGTGAGCATCTTTAATGCTGGCCATAAAATTCTTATCCTCTAGGGCAAAGGCACAAGAAAGCTTATAATACTGGATGAGCGAGCTACATCCACAGGAACTAACATCTGACTACGGTCCTTTCAGGTTACCTAGAATCTTACTGGAAGGAGAAGAAAGCATATCATTTCAGTAGCCAAACAACATAATTAATAATGAAGTAAATTATCCTTTGAACAAGCTACTGATCTTCAATGTGTATATGTACATTTTGGGAATATGGGAATTTTAAAAATGCTTGCTAAGTGTATATCAAGACTCCACAAAAGTGATTTCATCTTTATTTTATGCAATGCAAATGTAATTCACTTTTGCTATTCATATTCCCTCTTCAAGTGAATAAAAAACCAGCTTAGATTTTAAAAAATGATAGTATTAGCATGAAGAACAACAGGCATCTTTCTTTTGGCACCATGGGAAAGCTGCAATAACCATTTCTTTAAAGAAAAGACACAAATGCCATTAATCTAAATTATGAGGGAGCAGATGAGGAGGCCAGCTAACAAATCATTTATTGTTATAAAATAAAAGCATCCTTTTATGCATATGAGCATCACTGATACTGGGATAGTTAAGAACACATTAAGAAGCTTAAGAACCAAGTTCACTATTCCAGTTTCTTTAGCATGATCTCAGTGACTTTTAATTATTTCATCATGTCCATGTGGTAACTTCATTATACAGTCCTGCTCCTGGTCTCTTCTGGAACCCCTCGCCTTACCACCTTCTTACTTTTGATGCTGGGCTTGCACCAGTCACAGTACTTGAGCAACGCATCCTCCCTCCCTTCCACCACAGCCCATTGTTTTCTAGCACCACTTACCTGCTGTGCTCCTCCCTCATCTTAAAGCACATTTGACTGTTTTTCATGTTAGAAATGAGGTTGGGTAAGATGATTACTAAATGCTTTGCCATGGTTTGTCTCCCCGGAGCTTGCACAGATCTGGGAGGAGACTTGTCTCTACAAGAGCTGCACTGACAGTCTCCTGCTCAACCATGTTTGTCCATAGACTTGTTGATTCAGATTTTTGTAATCATTTCCACAAGCTGGCCCAGTGGAGCCATCAGCCTCAGTGGTCTTTTAATTCCCTGTAGTTCCTCTTGGAATACTTTTTAAATCACACTGTTCACCGGCGAGCCAGTAAAACACTTGAGCAGTTTTGACTGTCACTTCGCTCCAGCAAAGAACAGCCCTGGCATGCACAGGTGCTGGCCCCCTCCCTGTATGCTCCCCAGCTCCCTTCACCTGCCTTCAGCGAGAAAGAAGTAAATACAAGTGAGAAAAGAGGATGGAATCATACAATGTTCTATGTTAAAAAAAAAAACAACCAACCAACCAACCAAAAAAACCTAAGCTAATTTTAAGTTTACATTAACAAGAACCACCCCCCCCCAAAACATTCCCCCAATCCAAACCCTGCTGTACAAGCAAAATAGTTACAACACAGCAAATATGTGTAAAAGGCAGTGTCTCTCCCAGCTTCAGGTGTGGACCATAACATAACGGCTTTCCATTATGGATTCCTCAGAGAGGCCTGCAAATTAATTGCAGTTAACAAGTACTGCTACACTTAGTCTCTTAATTTTAAAAGACTAGGGTTTTTCTCCTTCATTGCATAATTGGTAGCAATGATGTTAATCGATAGGGCCCCCTTTCAGTTTGCAGTTCTAGTTAAGGATTGCTGTGGATTGTCACATAAACAGAGCACTAGATAGGAGTAGGGATTTGCATGTTTCTCTTGTTAAAAGCAAAAGCCAGTCAAGGGAAAAAACAGCCCAACATAAGTTTTACACTGGCTCCCTGCAGTGTAGACTGGTGGAACAGAAAATGTTCTTTCAAACTAGTAATTGAAGAAGGGCAAGGAATAGACAAATGTAAACTTTTCAGCAGTGCACCTGTGCATGATTCAGTATTCATTTCAAACATCAGAATTGCTGAATTCCTAATTGCTGAATTTCCATCTTGAACCCATGCGAAGGTTCATTTCAATCCAGCAGCTACCTCAGAGTGTCCACTACCCAGTGCTTTGCAGAAAGAAGGTTAAAAAAACCAGTAGTAGATGGCTAGGGAAGAATAACAATGTGCCAATGGGGGAAGGAAGTTTCTTTAATCTTCCTGGCTTTGTCCTGAAAGCAAGAATCTTGCATATGTTTTGTAAAACCAAGCAGATCTTTTAAAAGCAAAGTAAAACAGATACAGCTGCAAAGGGTAGATTTGTCTCACCTTATTTTAACTATCTAAAAATTAGCTGGTTTCAGCTATTTGTCTGCACTTCTCCTGTAGCCAGTGGAAATAATAGACAGCAACCAGCACTTGGCAATTCATCCTGGCCCAGGAGAGATATTTCACCCGGTAGCAACATGTGTTGCTGTCATTTGCTCTTCAGAGGGACCCAGGTGGCTGTCTTGGAGCAGAGGCATACCTTTCAGATATTTATAGGCAGGTGAGATAAATCCCAAATGGCAAGACTGCAATGTGCTTACCATTAACAATAGGTAAACACTGAAAAGCAAAGAGATGCAGAAAGATTTTGTCCATCTCTAACAGTTCCCACAAATGTTTATGGAAGATACCAAATGCAGATCAACCCACACTTCAATAAATATACTGTATTGATCCTACATCACTGAAATCAGCAGAAAAACAAACAATTAAACATCCATTGGTACTGATAGAAGTAAGCAAGGGTCCAAAACTACCCATCATGAAAGCTGCTGGTAATTTTGCCTAATGATGCGCTCCTTGCTCCTGCTGTTCTCCGACAAAACCATCAAACATTTGCACAGTGCCAGGAGGGGGGTGGTTCTGGTACATGGGTGCATCTCTAACTGAGAGTAACGGGGCGGAGGGCATTTAACATTTAAACCACAAGCAGTGTGTGACATCCTAGCAGAGCTGTGGGATGGCATCGCTGCATGTTAAAGTATAATGAAAATCTGTTGTATAAGGAGGTGCCTCAGCCTCAGAAAGGTTGAAACGTTCATACAAACTGTAGATTGCTATTTTAGTGGAATATGATTCAGACATTGCATTGATGAAATGTCTTTTGCCTAGTCTGAACGGAAGAAATGCACTAAACCATTTATTCATTACTGAAACATGTACAGAAAAAAAAAAGAAAAAAGAAACCAGCTAATTTACTAGGAACACGAAAAGTCAAGACAAACATGCTTTTTTAAGAATTGCTATTATCCTTACCTGTGAAGTCTCTCTCTTCTTATCTGGAAATGTTTTGAAGACCCCAGAAGTTTAGGCTGCTTTAAGGAGTGGTTCTGAAATGCAAAGAGCGTGTAAAAAGCAATGTAATTGCTCAAAGAAAGAACAGTCAGATTCCGACCATGTTGGTCAGAGCAAAACCTTTGAGCAAAACTGGCCTGCTTCACTGAGTTTGTTTTACTAGCTCTTGTCCATGGCAAATGGACATTTTATTTTATAGATGCACATTGCACTTATTCTTACATGCCATCTGCAGTTTTCACTGCTTCTCATTGGTGATTATTCCTCTTGAAAGGAAAAGATCAGGCAAATTCATGGACAGCATTTGCCACGAATTCTTCCTCCTTTTCCTTTAGGACATTTCTGAAATGCAAATGATGAGAACAAAAAATGGTTCAATACTCTTTATGACAGCTGTCTGTGTCAGGGTTAATTAGACTCCACCAGGTAGCCAGATGATACTCCTAGAGAGAAAATCTTTGTTATTAATAAACACATCTGGCATGGATTTTGTAGCACGCAGTCTAGTAATGTCACAGAATAGAAGATTGGTAGCTGACGTGGGCTTTCTTCCCAGCCAGATTTGATTTGCATTTAAAATGCATTAAGTGAGTTTGTCTTTTCTGAAGGCTGAGTTCTGACTTGAAGCACAACCTGTGAGCCAGATTCCTTTAGGTCAGAGACTGGATTTGAATGAGATGGGGGGGATCAGCATCCACTGTATAAATACAGTTTATGGACTCTTACTTAAACTCTCAATTTGTCTTCAATAATTCAAAATTTGAAGCATGCAAATTACTTTCTAAAGCCCCAGAATGAAAATGGGTTTAATATAAAGCCTAATCTAAAACAGGCAACACTTCATGAGCAAGGGTAATCATGTTGCGATGAAATCTGAGCTAATGGAACAGGTTACCACTGTAAAACCTTATTGCTCTGAAGGGCATGTCTGCTTCTGCTTTGCAGTCCAGCACCTCCTCCTCCCACATAATGCAATTCCATCATAATCCTAAATCCTGGTGTTGTGTAACAGGACAATTGCATGCAGGAGGAAGCAGCACAGGTGTCAGTTTGAGGCAGAGAGCGGTTAATGCGGCACTGCCCAAGGGACTCAACCAAGAGCAGACCTGGGAAGGCACCTTGGCTGTTCTCAGCCCGTCTCAACCTTCTCTTCTCCACTGTGAGGGAAGAAGGTACATTTTCCATGTAGGGCAGGAGATAAAACAGAGATACAGAGAAAGGAATCATGAAAGTCATCTTTAGCAGATGTGGGAAACCAAACCAAATTTCCTGACCGTCAGGCCTCTGCAAATGTGAAAAGCCCGTATTTCCCTTGGTACGCTTTAATACAATTTACCCTCTGAAGGGTGTTCTTCTTCCTCTGGGATTCCAGTGACTTGACCCTGCCTGTTAGGACTGCTTATCCACCAGTGCTGGCTTGGAGCAGGCAGGTTTTCAGCCGTTCAACTGCTCACAGCTGCCATCTGGCAGCTCCACAGAGCATTCTGAGGAGAGACAAAGCCAAACTTCTCCAAACTTAATCTCATTACAGAGATTTTCATCATTTTTTAAAAGTGCAGGATTACTACACCATGGTGCCGTAGCAGAGAGCTTGCCATTACTTCTTCTTAGTAGGGACACAGGAGTTGCTGTGCTCTCTGAGATCAGTACTTTGTATGCTCCAGAGGTCTGGCTCTGAAAGCAGGTGGGATTAGCTCCATCTAACAGGACTACCACAGACAAGAGTCCTGGGAGACTCAGAGGAAGTTACTACCTTTCGGGAACGGATTTATGCCAGGAAGCACAGTCTTTTGCATCCCTTTCATGTTTCCCTTTCCTAAGGTAAAGACCATTATTATCTGTGATAATGGACAAAAGGGACCTTTTGCTGGAGAATGCTGTGCATGAGAAACAATATTATTTAAGGCCTTCCTAGAGAGCCGGTGTATGCACATACAGGCACATTGCATTTCAAGCACTCTCTTACTGACACATCCTTCCTTAGCATTGAGATGTCCCATCTTGGCATGCCCAAAGGGCAAATGTTTTATGCAGGACAAGCTCTTCACTGAGTCTCTGCAGTACCCAGAACCATAGGTTCAAGGTGAGTGAGAAGGAGTCTTAGGCTTTACTACAGTAATGAGTAAAATACTGTAACTTAGTAAAACAGAGCCTCAGTTTGGCCAACTGGAAGGCCAAATCCCTAAATTCCAGGTGCTGTGAAAAGTTGTTTTTCTTCCATAATCTTTATTCCTTCCCTGGTTGCACACTTTTAATCGGTTTATTTGGGAGAAGCTCCTTGATCAACAAAACACCACAGAACTGGTACATCTTACTATCCTTTAGTCAAGAATTGCCATTTTGCAAGTCATCTACCGCAGATTCACCCTGGGAGGAAGCAGTTTTAACTGGTGGTTGGAAGAGCAGGACAGGAGGCTGTTGTGATGTAGAGGGATGCAGGGAAGAGCTGCTTGTGCAGAGGGCTTAGCCACTCAAGCCAGCAGCTATGCAGGGATTAGTGCCTTGAGTGCATCCACTCTTATATGGCTATGGGGTTTCCATGGAAGGGTGCTTCAACTTCCCATCTGCATAAGCAAGAATAAAAGTCACCTCCCCTCAGCTGAGGGCCATGTCCAGCAGAATGCTATTATGAAGTTGCTATTTCCGGAAAAGAAAAGCAAATCGGGTTTCATAGCCTGATTTTAGTCCCATATGTGGGTTTAATTTCCCAAACTAGGGATTTTGATTGCAAGAACCTCTGCACAAAGTTGTCTTTTTCCCCTTGCACCTTTGCTGAAATACCCAGCTGGGTACTGATGCACAGTTGAGCAGACAGCAGCTATGATTACGGCCCTGCAACATTTTGATAAAAGAAGTGCGGCAATTTTATATGTCAGACTGTGAAGCAGTATAAAAAGCCTATTTCTGTTAGACTATCACCTTAAGTACTTGTGCACTGTTCATGCTAGCCTCAGCTAGAAAATAACACCATGCCGCATCATGAAAAATTTCTAAGTGAAGGCAAGCTGTTCCAAAAGCAAAAGCCAAGGTATTCTGGGCAGGTATAAAAACAACCACCAGCTGTGCTTTGAGATGGACCAGACAAAAAGACTATGGGATGGACAAATAAGAAGTCCCAATGATATTGGGACTAATCTAAATTCCTGCATCAAAAACCTGTGGAAATGGGAATTGGTTACTATAGTAGTTGCAAAGATGGAGCCAGTTGCAAACCGCTGCACTGTGCAGCACCTGCCACTGCTGCAACATGTCTTGGTGAGCCTGCTCTCCCTCAGCTGTTGCAGGGAGCAGGGGATTCTGCTTGCAAATCGGGCTCAGAGTTTTGCAGCTCAGGAAAAAACTCCTCCAAGACAGAGCATGTCTTTAAGCTGAGAGAGATACTTTGCGCTGCATCAGCTTTGTGTGCTCCAATGTAGAACATTGCCAGATCAGGATGCTGCATTTTACAGATCCATGGTGAAGAGGTAAATGATCACACGGTGGGTAGAGCTTGGGGCAATGAAGGGTTGTTTTGTTGGTAATGAAAAAAAGAAAAAGGGAGGGAGTCAGCATTTAAGTGAAGGTAGGATAGAGAGAGCAGAGAGTGGCTTTCCCAGTGCAGGGGGCTCCTGGGCCTCCCCTTTTTGCTGGGAGCTGTGGGGCGAGGGGATCCACGTGCCGTGGGTGCTGTGTGCCGTGGGCACCGCACACCTCGGCTCTGTGCTGGCGTGGGCCTGGGAGGTGGAGGGCTCACCTGACCGAAAAGAGTGTGCTGCTGCTCATCTCTGCTTTTCCATCCACAGCCACGATGCAATCCACTGGGTTTCTTTTCTGGAATTTGTCTTTGTTCTGATTTTAATTTTTCTTTCTGTTTTTCCTCTTCCAGCACAGAGTGTTTCCCAGCGCAGAGCTCTAGAGCAGAGCTGTCCCTCTACCCCTCCATGGCTGCCCCCTCCCACAGCGGCTGCTTCTTAAACAGGAATCCAACTGAGGCAGCAAGTAGGTTTTGCATTCTAAAATCTGGAAACCTCCTCAGTGATTCTTTGCAGATCTCATTTATTTCCTGTGTTTATTACTATATGTCTGGTTTCCAAAGCACAACTCACATGGAAACATGCAGCATATTTAATTTGGACATGTTCTCAGGGCTTCTTTGCTGCAGACAGAATTTGCTCAAATGAGTAAAGAAATATATTTAATTCTTAAAACTTAGTGGGTTGTTTTGTTAGACATAGACATTGCCCACAGCAAACATTTCTCATTAGTGGCTCTCCAGCAGTCATGCTACCTTTTGCACTTGCCTTACATTGAAGACAGTTAATTTCTGTGTTTATCTGGTTTACTTGGGATGTACATGATGTGCTAATGAAGAGAGAGAACAATAATGAAGCTTAGCACTTATACAGCACTTATTCCATTTTGCTGCATAAATATTAACTGATGAATCTTCACAAGAGCCCCAAGGAATAGATTAATACTATTATCTTTCTATTTAGGGAAATAGAAGCAGAGAGGTGAAAGGCAATATGAAAAGGAAACAGAAGTGCACAGGTGTACTTTTCTAAGCTTTTTATAGCATATGAAAGAGGTCTGTAGGTGTTGTTTATAATTAATTCTGCTTACAGTTTACATTTAGATGTAACAGAAATATTAACTCTTGCCTTCCTCTGGCTTTACTGGGAACTTGACAAATGAGGAGCAGAAACTTCATTAGAATTTAACCAAAAGGTGAGAAAGTTAAACCATTAGGGAGGATTTTTCTTCCAAATGTTTTATTTCAACAGGCATTAAAGATAGTAAAGACTTGGAAACAGAATGAATAAAAATCACTTATCTCAGTTAGGCACTGCTTCCTTGCCATTCTGCTTTCTTCAGCAGTAATCATCCTGCTCCACCATGCACAGCTCTGCTTCAGTATTTTCTGGGCTGCTTTTGTGTCAGGTGCAGGTCGCCACACCACAAGCCTTGGACTTGTGTTTTAAACCTAAACTGAGCAAGAAAAAAGGGACCTGTTTGGACAGATGATAAGCACTGGCTGTTCTATCACCCAACCTTTGAAAAACTTGCCAGTACTTTAGTGACATTGAATATATTTAGTTCCAAAGAGCAGAAATTAATCTCTTCAACTATTAAGATACTTCATTCTCTGACAGCATTACTATCCTTGAAGAAACACAATACATAAATGAATTTTATAGCTCTCATTCCTTGGAAGATGCATTTGTCCTTTCAAAACAGAGACATTATGTTCTTAAAATCCATTTTTAATTGAAAAGCCTCCCACTGCCTACATATAGGTGTGGATGTCTTCTGATTACCACTAATCAAACTTCAGGGTTGATGCGTTTCCTGTTGAAGGGAGAGTAGGATAAACTCATGTTAATGAAAGAGAGGAAGCAACATTAGTCTCAGGGGTTAAAACAGATGGGCTTATTTTGACTTCCACTGCGTTTGCAGAGAGGGAGTAAAAACTGATTTTAGCTAGAGCATGTTCAATTAGATGCAATGTTTTTATATACAGAGTATATAGTGAACAATGTGTTTATATACTTAGTGATGACTACTCTGCAAGTTGAGGTATGAGTGTAACCATGTCAGTTTGCCTCCTCTCTGTATGAAGAGTGGTGCTGCAGCATCTTGTGATTTAGCTTGTGAATAGCACAGCCACACTTGGGGCCAAACATGCAGCAAAGATGTCACCACAGCTGATTTGCCAAGACAGCATTTACTAGTGGGTGAAAGGAGAGACCCTGATAAGAGTTTTGAGGCAGTGATGCTAAAACAGAAAGTGCTTCAGCAAGGCAGTGGAGGTAGGGGAGTTCTCAGAAGTACAAGTCCTCCCTCCTGGGCATGCTGCTTGCCATGAGTGTCCCCGTATTGACACCACACATGGTCCTGGCATGGTAGCCTGTGCCCTGGCTCTCGGGGACTGTCCAGCGCATGCCAAGCAGGAGAAACTTCATGAGTCTTGGCCTTGCACAACAAGCCAGTGCACACCTCGAGGTTCTCCAGCTGCTTTGTCAGCACACCAGTGTAAGGGGCAGTCTGGTGTGTCTTGTCAAAGCACAGGGTTAAAAGTTTCATTGGCATATAGGAACCAAAGCTAAACACAGATTAAAGAAAACAAAGCACATCATCTGTAGTTAGTTATCCCTGGTTTTAACAAGTTTTTCAGGATTTTCTTCCAAAGTACCACAAGCTATAACGTAACTTGGCGTTGAGGGTCAATTCTAGTAACCATTTCCAAAGCTGAAAGTGGTGCTGAGGACCCTGCCCTCTGCTGTGATCATCCATCCATGTTTTCTACTTCAGGTTCATTGGAGTAGCTACTTGAGTACAGAAGATTTTCCTCCCCAGAGTCTGTTCTCTGAGATATTAGTAAATGTACAAATATTACTTTGACATCATGGGTAGACCTGCCTTCTTCAAGTTTTCCCTTAATGTACACCTTGCATTCCTTAGTTAACACATTTCTACTTTTTATCTTTTCAGGGCTGCCATGATTCTTTATAGATCATGTACCGTGAGAAACAGCGGTTGTGCTTACACTTCAGTAGAATTGTGGCTTCCAGCATATTGTGAACTTGGCAGTGAGCCTCTGCTGGTGATTTTGCTGCCTGTATTAGGTAAGTGCTTTTTCTCAGTTAATGTTCCTCTCTCCACCACACTTACTATTATATTTGTCCTGTAGTTCTGCCGCTGCAGCCATTTAAGGTGCAAGATGCAATGTATGACCAGAGCCACTTTGAGAGTTCCTTGTTATCAGTAAGAATATGTACCATTTTCTCATGTAGCTGTTGCAGCAAATGTTGCAGTTCACTTCTTTTAGTGGATTTTGCCATAGAAAAAGGGTTCTATAATGAGCAGCAGTTTGGGGGAGACTGCAACCATGCAAATCTGCACTCACTGGCCTCCTAGAGCCAGGGTAGCGTGTGCCACTTGTGGACTCCTGCGACGTCTGCTGCCTTCTTTGATGGAGTTTTTGCTTGCACCAGTTTAGTGCTTTGTATTTTTTGATTCCAGAAAGAAAACAGTGAAATTACTTGCAATGATCTCCCAATAAATTTTCATTTCAGTAAAATAAACCACAAGTGATCACAAGACAAAGAGGCTGTTAATGACTCACACTGTTTCTTTTAATTTTTTTTTTTTTTTTTTTTTAACAAGGACACCTCTACAAAGCAGTGCACTTAAAATTGTACATTTTATCTGAACTGGGCCCATTCAACCTCCCGGCAATCAGGGGAACCACAAACCCCATCAATGTAATGTTATTTTCTTAAGTGAGCAAATGCAAACATGTACTGTGTCCGTATAGTCAAATTGAACCTCACTGCACCTTCTAGTCACACTGGACGACTCTGGACCATTCACAGGCAAAAATCTTTCTAAATCTTTTTCTACCTTGCAGCCCCTCCAGGTACTTTTGGCAAATGTGCATCCCCAGCAGGGTCTGGTAATTGGCTGTGGGTTTGAAGGGGTCAGTAAGGGCAGGTGGATGGGGCTGATCTCTTGTACAAGCCCATCGGCTTTTGAGAGAGAGTCTTAAGGCAGAGACTAAAACATGTTAAAAAGCCATGGGATCCTAGCAAGTATGAAGAACGTGGCTCTCATCCCTTTGCTTTTTAATGGAGATTGCGCCCTCTCATATATATGAATGTATTGATTTCTCTTTTCAGTCAATAATAAAATGCAGCTTTTCTTTTCCTTAGGCTGCATTTGTTACTTGCGTCAATAAATCATGATGTTGAGCTAAATGGAAACTATGGTCTGTTACCCCTGGTGCTCCGACTGGGGCCGTCGGTCTGTTATGTCCGAGGGGAGCAGCCTGTGGTCGGAGATGCTCCCTAGAAGCACCGCTGTACCTGTGAGGCCCAAAGCAAGGGGGTTAGGAGCTACAGAGATTCTGCCAATCTTTCCTAGTGTTTGCTGGAGCTACCAAGCTAGCGCTTGGGATTTTTAATTGTGAACTCTGAGCTATGAGGGATGAAGTGAATATTAATTCAGTTTTTTATATATATATATATATATGACTGAAGACCTTCTGGGGCGCGCTGACTTCACAAGGGTAGCTCAGAGTTTTAATGCAAAGAGGAAATGGCAAGATGTGCAAATGGGCTCTGGTGTTTTATCCGTGGGAAATCTAAGAGAACTGTGTCAGTAAAAGGGGTTTGAGGCCTTCTGCTACATGAGGTGCTTGAAAGGCTGAGTCATTGGGTTGCACCAAGAGCCTTTTTACTGAGCTGGGTGAGTTCCGTTTTCACAGGGTCGTCACTGGGCTTCCTCTGATTTCCTTTGTCTGAAATGGGAGGTTTGGGCTGAAAAAATGATATATTAAGCCATATTTGCAGAGGACAACGTATTCTTCTCTATTCCATCTCATCAAACAAACCTTTAGAGGCATGTTTACCAGATTAGGGCTGGAAAACCATCTGAGGCTGCTTAGTCAAGATCAACAGCTTTGTCCTCTCAGCTGTGCTTCCCAGGGAGGTGACAGAGCAGGGCTGTCTGTGCCAGCAATGGACGCTCTGGCACGGGCCCTCTTTTCTGGGGAACTGCACCACAGCCACTGGAGAGCTTTCATTTTCAAATAAAAGTATTTTAAATAAATCAGGACATAGTGCACTTTATAGCACCTCTCCTAGGACAGAAACTGGGAGCAGCAGGTTTCCTCTAATTCCAGATATTAATCAGCTGGCTGGGATTTCTGATGCAATCTTTGTACTGGCGTGAATACAGCGGCATATCACATGGCAAGTAAATCTCTTTTCTTACCAATAAATAAATAAAGCAGTTAATTTCTGGCATGTTATTGCAATGACAGCACTAGCAATAAAAATGAAGAGCAGTTACACTTTGACATAGTTGAAAAATGAATCTGGGCCAACCCTTATCACTAGTAAAAAAGACTACTCTCATTTATTCTGCCTCTCTCTTTCATTGCAATGAACTACATTTTCACATTGACCCTTTGCTAGTTATCTTTTCTGACGCTGAGGAATCGTATCTTGTCTGCACTTCCCAGCATGCTGAAAGAACTGTTGTTCTTCACCTGATTATAGACAATATCCTACTGTAGTCAACTCGAACTAAATGAACACTTGAACCAAGTAGGGCTTCCCTTAGACTGCCAGGACTCCTGCATCTGTGCTGCTGGGTTGTTCTTGCTTGCTTGCCTATTGTCCTTTTACTACATTCATTCATTGTATTTGTGGTGGTTGAGGAAATTATGAGCTTTCTGCTGGAAAGATCAGTAAACATAGGAAAAAATTGCCTGCAGCAATTGTGAAGCCTCCAGTAGAGGTTAGATGGGGCAGATAGCTGTCAGATATGATAAATACAGATAATTCTGGCTTGGGACAGAGAAATAGACCGCATAACTGCAAGGCCCCTTCTAGCTCAATTTGCCCAGGTTTCTATATAGCACATACGTTATTAATATGCACATTAGTGTCCCAGTGTGGTGCGTTTTAATATCACTCATACTGCAATAAAATTTGATTTCCCCAGGAGAACATTCATACAAAATTACCTTGTGCCATCTGCAAGAATGAAGAGTATGACTTTTGCATCTGAATATAACGATGTTTTCATGACAGAAAACTGGTGAGCAGTAGCTGATGTGCTGGAGAGCAGTGCCTGGTGTGAGTGTGCATTGCTGTGCCCTGAACAAGGCTGGCGCGTGCTTGAAAGCGGTGCCTCTTGAACAAACCAGGAAAAGCAGAGCCCCAGGTCATGGCGTGATCACAAAGGATTGGACCACTGGAAAATAGTTACATTTGCAAAACAGACAGAGAGAGGCTTTGTAGAAATAAAATTGAGAGTTCAATTTGTTTAATAGGAAGATAGGAGTTGTCACAGTCTGGGCTGGTTGCCTAGCTCGATGGACCCGCTCACTGGACCCCCAGCATTTCCATGCTTTTGGATTCAGGGCAGTTCTTTGGTTATGGCTCCTGGATGCCAAAGTGAAGGAGAACTAACACTTTCTGTGCAGCAAGACCCTTCACTTTAACCTCTTGGGCCTCTGAAAAGAGAGGTTTCAGCCCTCACATCTTCCCAACAAAGGCAAAGCAGGTCACACAGGCTCAGCAAACCAAAGTGCTAATCACCTTCCCTCTGTTCTTGAACTAGGCAGGAATGGTGCAAATTCCTGGAAAACAGCTAAACCCTGAATGCAGCTCCTGCCCCAATGCCTCCCATGTTCCTCCTCCCCAGGCTGCCTCCTCTTATCCGTTGAGTCTTTCTGGCGGGCAAAGCCAGCAGCCCTGCTTACAAAAATGGGATTGATCAGCATGTGCACCAGGCATGTCCCTGAATTATCAGATTTGCTCACATTTTCATCTGGTGTAGCCACAAGAGAAAACCTGGGGAAGAAAAATACAAAAGCAGTATAGCCTTTCTGCATTTGTGACTTTTCCTCTTTTTCTCCCTATACAGATTAGTGGTGTCAGTATTTGCTTTTGCTGTGCCACAGGGTTTGGTGCTTACAAATCACCACAAGTCATTACTGGGTTCCCAGCTACCTCGTGTACAAATCTTCGCCCTCTTACCACATTCATTGCCTTGTTTTCTCAGCTTTTGTCTGAGATCTGATGGTTTCTGTTCATCTGATGGACCCGTGCTCTTGCTTCCTCTTCTGCCCTGTTATTAGACTGGTCTCCAGTTTCCATAGAGATTGCAAACCTCACCTTGCCCGCTGAATCACGGTCCCTTTGTTGCATTTCAAGACTGCAGAAGGACATTAGTTTGCTCCAGGCAGTTAAGTAGGGAAAAAGATGTATTTGATTCCCTCAGCATAACAGTAATTTAAACGAGAGCAGCCCGAGACTATGGAGGGACTACAGAGAGTAGGTTATTGTGCAAAGGTCACTGTGTGGAGGCTTTAATGAAACAGAGTTTCATAGAGCACTTGATGGCAAATGAAGGCAGGACCTTGAGGTCTCAAGAGGAGACAAGACTATTCTCATTCCTCTAATGCAAAAGCAACAATGTCCTTAATACAGAAAGCCAGAAAGACTAAGAGACACTGATTATAGCTCCCAGGTATTAGCTGTGTCTGCTGTGACCTGCCCCTCCTGTTAGCATGAGACTGGCTCTGCATGTTATGCCTCATGATGTACTGATGATGGTGATGCATGTGGCTAAAAAGGAATACATCTGGCTGGAGCAGCTGAAGGTAGCATGTGCTATCTCCTGTGCAGGAGGGCAGAGAAACAAGCCCCAGTCCTCACCTCCCGTTAGCACTTCTCTGACAAGGCAGTGGCCAGCAGAAATACAGAGATCTACCGGAGCAGCACCTGGAAGGGAAGGGTGCAGCAGGGCAAAATCACGTAACTCGATGCAGTGGTATCACCTGGAGCTGTTGCCTACCAGAAACCTGTCCAGTTGTGTTCCCTGTGCTCCTGCAGAAAGGAAAGAAAAACAGAGCAATGTTTTCATCCTATTAGCTCTGAGTGCCCAAATGCCAACTATTAGAGGCCAGCGCTGGTAGCCAAGGGAACAGTCCTCTCACAGGAAAATAAGAAAAACACAGCTGAACAGCATGTAGAGAGGACAGCACACAAAAGGCTCACCAAATCATGAGAACATTTGGGTTTTATTGTGGGGTTAGGGTTTGGGTTTTTTTAAATATAGATGTCTAGCTCTAATCTTTTATCCATTTTGAACGCTTAGACCGCCTGCAATCTAAAGTGCTGGGGCACTCTTCAGCCTTTAATTGGTTCTGAGAATGCTTCAAGCAGCTATTGCAATCCCATCAAATAAATGCACAGCTAGGTCTGAACTAAAAAACTTGCTCAGTTTCCAAAAATCAGACCTGTGTGTGTGTGTGCGCCCACCCACTGGTTCAGCCCTGGCTACAGATAGAAAGTGAAGAAGCCTATGATGGAAGACTACGTTTCTGTCCCAGCCCTCGCCTTTTCTGCCCCACAGGGGTTTAAACTCTGTGCAGGCCCTTATTTAATAAATGCACATTAACAGCCGTATGTTGGTGCCATAGGGGTATATTCCTGCTGGGAGTTTCACTGTGTATGGATTGTAGAGGAATTAACAGAGATCTTGAACTTGTGAATGACTTCTGTTTCAGGTTGTCCAGACACTTTGCAGATATCTGAGAGCTAATTTGATCTGATTTAGGATTATATTCCAGGAAAGACCCGATCCGAATGTGCCATGATCTGGGTCCTTCATTAAATTAGCAAAATAGGCTTTGGATTGTGATGTTTTCCTTTAGGAACACACATACCTGGGACCAAGCTCTGGAAATCATCATCTGTTTAACTCCAGAGTTAAACAAGGTAGTCTAGCATCTCTAAGGAGTCCTAGCAGGCTTTCTGTTGCAAACAGTGTTACTGTAGCTCTTGCTGCACTCTGGAGACATCAGGGAAGAAAGCAGTTTGATATGATGCTTTCCTGGGATCAGGAGATGCTTCAAGGGCCACATTGAATTACTTTTCTTTTACTGATAGAGCAATGAGAAAAAATAGAATTCACGTTGAATTACTCAGTTGATCTCATTTTGTGTAAGGACAGGTAAGTTCTAGCTAGAAATAATTCCTCTGCTATGCAATTTATTCCATCTCATTTTTCTTGTGAACCCACCCTTCTTTTCAGACTCTCTAGTATTTTGATCCTGTTTTTCTTCAACAGCTCTGCTATGAACTATCTTCTTGAAGTGTTTGGGCCAAGCTAAGTTACACTGCAGCAAGTCCTTTAAAACAATCACATAGGTCCCAGCTGGCGGAAGCTCATACTTGATGTGCTGCAGAAAGTGTGCAGAGTCCCTTTGGTTTTAACTATATTCATAGGCTGAGCAGTATTGCACATAGCAATTTCTAACAACAAACAGCATTTATGTTTGTCACTTATTAGTTCAAGCCTCCAAGCACAGAGAGTACTCAATCAATTCCTTTCCACACATTCATCTGATCAATTTGCAGTGTTGTGACAAAAGCAGAGAAATATACCCTATCCCAGACTGCACAAGGACCCTTCTGAAAGAAAATTTTTCAGTATGAAGGTTCAATGCAATTAGTTTTCAAGGTTATATCTGTTTTCCAGTCACAATATCTCTGATTCAGCCTATTGAACAGGAACTGAATCAAAAAGCTTTGTTCTTTCATACCTAAACATCAAAAGATGTTACTAACTTTTTTTCTGTCACTTTATGTATGTCCCCAGGCAATGTTAATGCCTTTCAAGAGCACTAAGTGAAGTGTGAGCAGCCTGAAGCTTGCTGCTCTTCAGCAGTGTTAGCCGGAGGCTCCCGAGCACCAGGTGTCTTCGCTTGCCTCTGTATGCCATTTTCCCAGGTTGTGTGTGCAATGCTGGCATTGCACTCTGGCAAAGGACCTCACCTTTGGCTCTCCAGAGGGCAAGGTTTCGACTGGTGCTTCTAAGATATAAAACTTTTCTGCAATTTATTTGGCTCAACGTTCTCATCAATTGTTGCAATGTATCTACTTGTGGGATGACAGCAAGTATTCTGGCTCGGTACTGCAAAATGCTGAGGGAAAACATTCATTGAAATCAAGTGGAGGTTATTTATTTATTCAAATCTTAGATCAAAACCCTTTCTTGAAATTGTTCCCCAAAGATTATAATGGGGAAAATAGTATATATAAAATATTTCCAGGGCTCTGCTATGGTATAAATATAGCCTTCGGTTGCAACCTGTAACTGCACAATGTCTAAGGCAAAATCATCCTGCATTTGAAAGGGCAGAATGCTTTACGTTCTTACCAAAAGATCACTAGGGACACATACAGGTACTGCATAAGAAAATACATTCTGACCATAGGCTTTAGTTTAACACATGTATTAGGATGGCATTGGATTAGGAAAGAAAGTTCATAGAGAATGAGACCTGATCACTAGGGATCACCTATCTCCTATCACTTATAGAAGTGTATTAACTAGCTTTTAATTTGTGTTGCAGTTTAAACCATCAGTGGATCAGCATTGTCACTATGGTGTGATAGCATGATCTGGAAATGTCCATAGTCTGTTGTGGGAGCAATGAACAGAACAGTCAGCAAACATCATACTTGGGCATTTCATGCTGTAATACACAGAAAACAAATTACAAAGCCAAGTACGCTGCAGAGACATTTTGGTTAACAACTGTTAAATAGTGTGGGAAGTTTTTACTACTTGCTGTAACAAAACCTTTGTACTGCTCCTATAGAAACCATTGCTTGTATTGAATTTGTTCACACATTCTGTGGCTTTTGTAATTATGTCAGTCCCTGGCATCCTCTGGTATCAGCCCCTGGGTTCTGAGGAACACTTAAAACTCACAAAACCCAGCAAAAAAGAACTTAGAATAAGCTCGGCATTTCAAAAAGATCTAAAGCTTTTTACCTCAAATTATATATAATCTCTCTGAGGGCCAGCGTCTGCTCATCATAAATACCATGGTATGTGAGCTGCCAGTCTGAGGCTGGTCTGGGTCCCTGTGACAGCTAATGTCACTCTATCTCAGCCTACCTGACAAGTAAGATACTATATATTTCCTTTGTACCAACTGCAGAACAAATAAGCAAAACAATGCCATCGAGAAAACATTCCACTTAAGGCTGCACACAAAATAACTTCCCTGAAAGTAACACAGCGAGACTGCTTGCCGTGTTGACAGTGTCACAGCTTCTTATTTTCTCTTCATCAGTTACCAATAACACTTGTGCTGAGGTGGCTATTGCATCTTTCCGGAATAACACTCCGCAAATATTATCAGAATAACATTGAAAGGCCAGTTTCCCATCTTAGTGTTTCTTGGCTTGTAAAGAATTAACGAGTCCTTGCCATGCTAAACATTGTTTGGAGAATAATCAGTTTGGGCCCCTCCTGACATCGTGTGACCTGAAATAAGTCAATAGCCATTCAGTGCCTTGTCCTCCTTTCCTGTACTATAGAGATAATACAGGTTTCCTTCTCAGGAGTTTGCAGAAAAGGTTTTTGCAAAGCAATGAGAGTTTCCTGGGCAGGAAGCTCTGTAGGAACATGGCTTGCTTCCAGTCGCAGGAGAGCTGGAAGGAAACCAGCTCACTTCTTCTCAGTGTTTTTTGTGAGACAATGAAATGCTCAGACCAGGCCATTAAGTGTCAAACGAGGACTGTCAGAATAAGGAACATCTAACATAAATTCAGGTTAGTCTCATCTTCATCATGGCCAAACAATTAACATTTTTCTTGGATGGCTTTCTTACCCCAACTCCAGATGTAATGGCTCTGTGAGCTGAAAAGCAACTCTGTGTTTCTTGTGATTCACTGGGTAAAGTGCACTAGAATGCTGTGGGTGACAACTGCTGTATAAACATGCGGGGTTTTCATCTTCTTTCTTTCTTCTGTTTTACCAGAAGCCTCTCAGTTGCTAAGAAAAACTCTCCAGGGTATGTTTAAAGCA
Organism: Harpia harpyja; assembly: GCF_026419915.1. Taxonomy (NCBI): domain Eukaryota; kingdom Metazoa; phylum Chordata; class Aves; order Accipitriformes; family Accipitridae; genus Harpia; species Harpia harpyja. The sequence goes on from NC_068950.1 coordinate 39,246,374, forward strand.
CCTTATTTCAGTTCTGCATAGACAGAATGAGATCTTATAGAGAACTCCCACCATACTCATGAATTGGAGCATATGTATGCATTACGATTATGCTGTTCACAAATCCCCATCTGAAATCACCGCTCCAAAGTGGCCTTAATTTTATAATTCTGTATCACACAAATTTCTTACTAGTTGATCTAGGGGGAAAAAGGATTACAAAAAAAAGGCTATATTACAAAACCATATGACCATACTACAAACAAGACTGTAAAACAAAGCGTGTATGTAATAAGTGTAAAACAAAACGTGTATGTAATAAGTATAAAACATCGTATTTGGAAGGAATATACCAGTGGTAATTGTAACTAGTGTTAGAGTAGAAGGCAATAACAACAATTAGAAATATGTGATATAGTCTGCAATTAGTGTAATTAGTGGTTATTGTGTTTACTTCAAGTGTGGATACTGAAAAATGAAAGCACTGGGAGGCTACGGATACAGCATACGAAATTAGACATCAAAAATTTGGCACAGAATTGATCATTAAAGTCTTAAGAGTCTTGGAGAAATCTGTTTTGTATGGATTCTGGGCCATATTCTTGATACAGTGTCTGGAAAATTAGAGCAGGGTACTAGTGTTTGATACTGAAATATGTAGTAGGGACTTTGTACAATCCTGACTCTTAGACTGTGGGTCTCTGGATCAGGGGTGTCGTCACGGGTGCACACAAATGATCTAATATCAGGGCCTGAATTGAACGCCTGGGTGTCACTCCAGCACAAATTATTGCAATAATAATACAACTGGATATATTGCTTATTTTCTAATCTGCTTCTTGCTGTGCCACAACTCCTTTTCCTCCCTCTGCCTTCTTGCTTCACCCCCGAAAAAGCCCAGCCCTGAGCAGAACTGTATCATTCTGAGGTCTAGTGGATGAGATGCCGGGAAGCGCAAGGGAAGGAGGAATTCTTCCTTCTCCATCTACCAAAGGAGGAGAAGAGCTACCTGGGAGAGTTCTTCTCTCTCACAGGATGAAGCGAAAAATTGCCGACAAAGTGAATTTCTTTCCGCCCTGAACAAAGAGTTTTTACTGTAACAAGGAACACTATTATTTTGCTTTCTTGGTGTGGTGATTACACATACAACGTCTCCCAGACTGTCCATCTGGGTGGGTGAGTACGGCTACAAGAACTACCTTCACACGTATACTGCAGAGAGGAGTTGTTACTGATGGCTGAATAAAAGGTAAGCAAGCTGCAAAACTGCTTTTATTACAATATAACACAGAAACAGAACCACCAGAAAAAGTCTGGTTTTCTGCTTCTACAATGTCATGCGGCTTCTTTACCCGACAGCATCTTTTGTCCAGAATTAATCCAAATGACACTTAATGACACAACATGATGTGGCACCCGTGTTTTTTACATCTCAGTACAAAACCAGCACTCCACTGGCAATCTTTTCACAGCTGCAGGAAGCATCCTGCAGTGAATGCTTTCATCATTCAAAGCCGTGTATTCATAAGTCTATTTAATTAACTAGAGTTTGTCACCATTCCTTCTGAAGTATATTGCTGCTTTATTAAAGGAGGTTGGCTGTATGCTTAGATCAATACAAACAAATGAAAGAGAAAGCAGACAGTGGTTTAGGAGATAAACTCCTACAGCTGAGATAAACTCCTTTATTTCTTAGAAAATCCACTGATCCTGACGTGATCAACAAGTCTTCCATATTTCCAAGTATGCTATTATGATCACCTATCTATCACTCTTTGTTTATGACCTCAGAGGATTTGGAGGAACAATTTTCTTCCCAAGAGGACATAAAATTTAGCCTTTGTAACATCAGGTAAAAAGAAAGAGCAAGAAGATACTGACCTTTTGGCAATACCCTCATAATATCAGAGCAAGATGGTTATAAGCTAAGATTTGCAGTACAATTTTCACCTCTTAACAGATTTTGATTACATCTGCTGAACATAATCTCTAGGTTGAGAATAGACTGTTATTAGTAGAGTCTATAGACTGCATTAACCACATATAATTTATAATATGCTGAAATGAGACTGGCTGATTTTTTTTTTTAATGTTTTGTCACTTTGGAGGGAAAATAGTCAAATAGTCTACTGCATCTGTTAACAGTATTATCTATATCTGTGTAAAAAAGATAGAGGTGTGTCCGAACAGGCAGCAAACTGTTCAGAGACAGCCTGAAAACACTTTAAACTGTTTTTGATGGTGTTTTAGTGTAAGAAAAGACCGTTCCTTAATTTGGGTTTGCCTTTTCAACCGGTGGTACAAAATTGGATGATACTTCATAAACTTATCTGTACTAACACACTTCACAGCTTTTATGAAAATAGTTCATTTTATAATATATAAACTCTGCAAGTCTCCGAATTCTCAAGTGCTATGAAAAAAACTCCCTGCAACATGCACTTTCTATGTGGCTTTAATTATCTGCAGTGCGTGTCACTTTTATTGAGGATGTTCCCAGGTGCCCGTTTGACTGGAAGTTCCCGGGGGGGGGATCACTGACAATCATTAGTCCTGGCAGAAGAAAGCCTGCTCTAGTGTGGCAGGTTCGTTTGGACTGAGGATCTCAACAAGCCACTGGGAGACAGTGAGCATTACAAGCTCCAAAAAAAGATCAGGGCTTAAAGTGTCACCCAATTCTCCAATGCCTTGAGCCACCTGTAATTGCTTACTTCGAGCACATGGCTTCCAAACTGTTTTACTACTAGACTGTTACACTCCGCAGAGGTAGAATTTACTTACCTTTCCCAAGTGAAACAAATGCCCAGAATAGTACCTAGCAAAGAATCAGGCAAAGTGTGCTCCTCTAAAAGAGCTTTACCTTCTTAACTGCCGTAAAATATTAACTGTGTTAACAGAAAAATGAATCTCACTTTTGTCACCACTGTTTTTTTTTTCAGGCTGCTGAAAACAAGAGCCATAGTTGGCCTTACACCCATGGTACGCAAGAATGTTTTTCATATGCTGCCATCTGTCGTTACCGTGTACCCATTTCATCGCTGCACTGTGCCGCTGGGGTTTTTATTCCAGCAGTAAGAACACCCTTTCCAAGAAGTCTGTTAAAAGTGCAGTGAAGTTGTAAGAACTGCTTTAATTCATCCATGCTCTGCCTGAGACAGCATGCAATGAGACTCTAACAAGTCTGCTTTCAATTGTGGCAACAGCCAGATTAGTGCTGTTTTTTCTCCCACTTAATTTACTTCAATAGTAAGTTTGTATCTTTATTCAGACCATAGCCAGAGCATTCATGTTCTTTTACAGCAAAACATACACACACATCACAACTTTGCATATATTTATACACACCAAAATTGTAAAGGATTGTGTCAGTGCGTGAATACATTCACATATACTGCCCTACTTATTCAGACAGCTGTTTCAGAAAATGTATATTTAGTTACAGTTTGCATATATGTAAGCTATGGATTTGAGTCCAAAGTCTGTTCAGTTAGCACCTTGTTCCCTAAATCTGTATTATAAAAAAGAGAACGTAGTGTTTCAGAAGCTGTCAGGAAAGTAGAACAATTTGTGTGTAATTGAATAAGGGGTGATCACCATGCGTCAAAGAGCAATCCTAAAGCAACCAGGCACCTGTGGCACTCAGATACACAGTGACAAACTAGTTGGGAAGATGCTAAAAACATTCAGACTAAAGGTATTTAACACCTGTGCACATGCCTTGCCTGAAAGGGAATATCTGGCCTTGGATACTCACCCATAATTCAGTAGACCTAGACCAATTCCTAGCTCTCTTACTTATTTTTTCCACAATCTGGGCCAGCTCTCTTAAGCTTATCTGCCCAGCAGAGCTAATTAAGTTCCTTTCTCTCCTGCCTCTCTGTCTCTCCTGCCTATTTCATTTGCAAGATCTATAGGCAGAGATGTTTCTGTATACATACTGCCATACAGGCTCATTACCATTTTGGGCTTGGCATCATCTGAATGTGACTTAAATGTTTCTAGATCTAAGCTGACCAGGGAAAAGCTTCACACTTTCAGGGCCTAAAGCAGCATGTCCCCCCTGGACCTGGAATCATCACAGACAGCAAGAGGCACCATCCAGGACCACATGCTGCCTGGACAAACGTCTCCTAGTTAAAAAAGTTGACCAAACAAGCAAAGGACAGTATTTCTGTGTCCAGAGAGAGAAAAAGAAACATGGTTTTAAAGTGGAAGTGGTGACACTTAAACACCATGTGAAAGCAGCCTGAAATCTGTGCTTGTTCCAGCAGGTTAGCTAAGAAAATACGTGGGATTCCCAAGAGCAGAAACCTTTACACGGCAACAAGCTATTTGGCCTGAGCCCTCTACAGAATTCCAGTTCCTGGTTATAAACATTTGCATTGGAGGGAAAAAAAAAAAAAAAAAAGGATGTTGTGGACTAATTTTTCAGAACTTGTTCACTGTGTATGATTGCTCTTTAGTCAGTTTGATGCTGTAATGCACTGAAGCTTATTTCCACTGATCACCATGGATTTTTATATTCAAAATACAGGCTATATTCCTATATTCCACAAACTATTTCTATATTCTTACTTCATGTACTGTGGAAATCTAGGGGCAATATAATTCCACAAGAAAAACTATACACAGCCATCTTGAAACTGGCTGCTAATATTGTTCAATACATTTGAAGTAGAATATATGCAAGAACCTTCTTTCACTTGTATCTCTTGAGGTTGTCACATGCAAAACAACAACAACAAAAATCATACAGTATCAGGGTTTATTTGTACACTTGATTAATCTTCCAGTTTTCCTCTGTTTGCATCTTTTGGCGAATTTATTACCCTTACTTATCCAAAATTCACTATAAATGTAAAAATTAAATTTTGGATCTAAAAACATTAAAACATCTCAGTTTAAAAAAAAAAATTCCTTCTAAGACACTTGTTGTAAGCTTTGTTGACGCTGCCTTTAAGAGTGACAGTAGAGTTACATAAATCAATTAACACACTTCGAAGCTTTCTCAGTATAGTGAAGCTTCAGTGACAAAGATGTCAAAGAACAGCTTTGAAAGAACTAAGAGAGGACTTAAACGCAACCATTTGGCTCAGGTACTTCAACAGAACATATCTAGAACATTCAGAAATCTGTGAGTGCTTGTAAATATCTAGCCACCAGCTCTCACAGAGGAACCATCTCACTGCACTCAACAGAATTACTCCTGCAAGTATTAGTAAGTTCTGGGCCTTGAGTTTTAAGCAACAGCCTAAGAGAAGGAAGAAAGAGCCAGCTGCTGTTAGTGCAAATCTGGCATGTTTTGAATTTTTTAAGCAGTGGGTAGCAGAAAACATGCTAGCATACTTAATTCACTATTCCTCCTAAAAAAATAGTGAATATTGGTTAGAACTAATTCTTTAATTTCAGCTGTTGCTATGGTTGTGTGCAAGTTGAAATGCTGGTGTGCTGAGAAGAACACGAATGCACGTATTTTGCTAACTTGCCAAGCGAGCTGACATCCTTTCAGCAGTATGGTTGTAATATAAACCAGTATCCAGAACTATCCTCTGGTCCTTCAAGTGTCAGGTTCAGTTCAGACCAGAGAGTCCATATTGCTGGCAGCTCTAACAGAACCTCTTCATGCATTCTGGATGTATATAGCACAAACACAGCAACTGAGTGCAGCATCCAGCACTTGCACAGGAGTGCCACATCCCACATCAGGATGTTTGCACACCAACTCTGTTGTAGGTGAACTCTCAATGTCATTTTTCACTCTCAGATACCAAGGCATTTGTTTCTTTCTTTGTATCTTGAGAGATACTATTTTTTATTTGAAAGACAATACAAAGCAACTGTGAGCTGCTTTTTACCATAAGGAGAAAAAAAAAAAAGTATTGTAGAAGATTCATATCACAATGTTTAGAAATGCCAATTAATATATAAAAATGGCAGATGAGACCAAAAAGCAGTCATCAGACCGAGTATAACACCAAAGCATGAAGTTAAGCAGGAAGGAGACTAGTGACAATGGGGTTTGCACAGGCACTCCCTGTGCAAATTAGTGTTCCCGGTAAAGCGAGGTCTGTGACAGAGCCAGGCGCACACACTCAGCAGGGGTGTGCACAGGCAAGCATTTCAAATCAATGAGCACCCACGGATGCAGCTCACATTGTGAACAGCAGAGCACCAGCATTCAGAGGTTGTCACCCAACAGAAATCTGTTTCAATTTTGTAGGCTAGACCTCCAATAAAGAAGGCAGCAGCTCAGTATAAGTCTATCCCAAGACTGCACACTGCTCTAGAACAGCTTTTACTTGTCTGCTGAAGTGATCCACCCCTCAGTTTCTTCACAGCTTTCCCACATGGCCCTTTTTCCTGAACCCAGTTTTTTTTACTGAAAATGTTCTTGGACAGGAAATTTTTGGCTTGGCTCCAATTGAATGCTTAATTATTTAGAAATCAAAGTATATCAAATAATGCCATAACACTGATTTACAATCAAATAATAAACATTTGCACAAATGAAATAATTATATTAACAGCCTGTAAAACTTACAGACTGAATAGAGAAATCAAAACTTCTCAGATGAAATGATGACATTAAACGTATAATTTAAAGATCAGCAAGATATCAAATTATTATTTCTTGCTATAACAAGTCATCTCTTTTTTTTCTCCTAGTTACAAGTGCAGTTTTGATGCCATGACAACAAAGTAACTAAATCAGCATGTCTAAATACAACCTTAGGATAACAAATGTTACCTTCAGCAAATAAACCTTCTCAAGTTTCTCAAGCCATCCTGGTACAAAGCAGCCTTAGAGGACATCAGCCAAGCATGCACACTACCAAAGTTCCACAACTGCATTTAAGAGATGGCACAGTTCTGAATGTCCAAGCTGGGACTACCTTGCAACTGTGATTTTTTTTTTTTTTTGTGTGTGTGTTAGAATTGGTCTGAGCACAAGCCTCAATACTGAAGCGCTAGACATGAAAGAGAGCCTTTCATACATGAAATTATGGGGACAAACTTCCAAAAGGCCAGTTTTTGCCTTCCTTTTAAAGACAAGGGATCTAAGCAATACACTTAAGAACTTGTGTATTTAAAAATGTAGAAAGGCACAGCAGAGTTGGTCATGTTTGTTGCATCCACAAAAATAGAAGTTTATTTGCATAAGCAAAATCTATTTTGGATATTTATTTATTATGAATGAAAACTGCATGCTCACAATTTAAATAACAAGTTCACTTGCCATTTAAACCTGCAGTCTTACTAACTGCAACTGACAGTTTTACTCCCCAAATATTAAAGAACTTGAGGCTTCTTTCTGTTCTTTATGCAACTGTTTTGCCCTGTTTTTCAAATCCTCTGCCTTAGCATCATTCTTCTCAATGCCATCTCCCAGTTTGTACATTCGACTGGCATTGGCGCAAGCCCATATGTGACCCAGCTCACACCCTTTCAGCGAGTACTTCAAAGCATGGTTCATGTCCTTAGGGACCCCAGGTGCTCCTTGGAGGTATATCACACTGAGGTTGAAGCAGCTAGGAGCAAAATTGCCATCACAGGCTTTTGTGTAATAGTCTCTAGCGACAACGGGGTCAGGTTTATCATCGTTTACTCTCCCATCATGGGCCAACAGCCCAACATTATGACACGCATTTACTGACTTCTTCCCACCCTTCTCACATGACTTCATAAAAGAGTTGTAGGCAGCTTTCAAATCTGGGTCGAGTCCACCTGTTGGCCAAGAAATCAAAAGATTACTGTAAGGACATGCTAAAACAGATGGGAGCTCTCTGCTTTGCAGCATGCTTCCCGGTGCACTTTGGGAAATACAGCATCCCTCACTTTAGGTGCTACAGTCAAAATTTAGGACTTCAGAGACACTATCATTGTCTCAGTTACAAAGGTTTTGCTAATGTCTTCAAGTTAGGAAACCCTCCTCCACTCCTCACTTACCACAACAGCTTATGTAGACAAAAAAATACCAACCCCGAAACACAAAACACTCTTTCTACTACTACATCTATGGATTTCTTAGTAGCTTACACTAGGCAAAGTATTCTTTTGCCAGTATACCTACACATAAACTGAGACTGTTACTAGTTTTGAACTACAGTGAAAATATCATGCTCCTTACTAGAATTGTCATTTGGAAGAAGCCTCACTACTTTAACTGCTTCCCATTACCGTACCAGCAGATACATTTTGGGCAGACTTGGGGCCTACTTATGTAAGCAGTGTTACCAGTCCGTAAGCTTATTTCTTCCTTACTTTCTCTAAAAAAGAACAGCGAGATGAGAAGAAATCCAACTTTTAAGAAGAGAACACACAGCAGCATTCAGCCTTGGATATACTTACCACTCATAGAGACATAATTATGAAAAAGTAATAGATGTGGTTAACCTAGAGTTGATTCTTCAGAAGGAAGCAGTTTAGGGTTTTCCACCCTTCCCCAGCTGTTACTACCTGACCGTAAAAGGGGCAGGGCAGGCAGCTCCTCCTTCAAGGTCAGGAGGGAACGCAGGCGTTCAGCACCTTTCCAAAAGCGGGAGCCGCCGTTCCCCACAGGCATCGCCCGCCCTCCCCGCTCCGCCGCCCGTACACGGAGGAGTTCCTCCGGCCGGCAGGACCGCCGCAGAAGAACCGAGCCGCCGGCGGCTCGGGCGGGAAAGGGAAGCCGCCGGCGGGGTACCGGGGCGGCGGGTAAGCGGCGGCGGCTGGGGGGCAGCGAGACAGCACCAAGACTGCCCGCCCCCGGCCCACCTTTGCCGATGGCCTGGTAGGCCCCCAGCTTGTAGCAGCTCTCGCTGTGGCCGTGGGCCTCGCAGTTGCCGCGCAGCACCCGCGCCGCCGCCGCGAAGTCCTTCCTCACGGCGTCCAGGTAGTCGGCGAGGCGCTGGCAGCCTGCAAGGCAACGGTGAGGGGGTTTGAGGCTCCCGCCGGCCCCGGGGCGGCGGGCGGGGGTCGCGGTGGGGCCGCTTACCGTCCGGGTCGTTCTCCTTGAAGCACTGGTAGCTGTACTCGACGTGCAGGTTCTCCAGGTAGCCCCTCACCTCCTCCTCGTCCTCGAAGTTGATGAGCCCGGCCATGCCGGAGCTGACGGCGCCTTCCGCGAGCGCCGAGCCGTCGATGCGGTGCCTTCGGCGAGCGCCGAGCCATCGATGCGGCGGCGCCGCCTCCCGGCAGGGCTGAGCCAGCCGATTCACCGGTTTTAAGTAATAATACATTTTTAGTATTTAACTTTCGGAGTTTTGCACCATTGGATACGTATTTCTGCCGTCTCGTTCAGGGCGATCAAAGCCATAAGTTGAGGCGTTACTGTATACGTTAACACACTACGCATGGCCTAGAAGCCAGGGCGGCTTTACCAATTCCCCAACTTGTTGCCAGTGTGTCTTTTGTCTCGGATTAACAGCTAAATGATTTGCAACTCGATTTTAGAACGGGGGAGTTGCTGCTAGTGACTGTTATCTGCAACTGTCCCTTTTGTGGCACAAGAGATCTTACAGATGCTTTTTGAAGAGACAGAACCCTGCGTCCCAGAGTCTGTGAGCAGGCAGTGCCAGGGTCGTTGAAAACACCCAGAGACTGATAAGCAATTAACAACGCACAACGAACCCCAGTTCTCTAGTTACAGATTAATTTAAGCCAGACGTGATGTTAGGGTACTTGTACAAAATATGGCACGCTATCCAATTCCAGCAGTTTTGAGCACAAAGTGAATTTTCTGAGAGTATAGCAGCACATTAGAAATTTGTGTGACAAACTGCTTAGAGTTAAAATTAATTTCAAAGAATATTTGAGAATGCTTTGTCCCAAATTATTTCGGTAACATAACACTGGCTTGTCAAGCTTCTGGATAAATAAAACTTGGTTAAATCTTGTGCATAGGCTCCCATAGGAAGAAACCAGGTTGTTTATTAACAGCTGGACCTAATTCCAAGAACTGTTGCCAGTGGGACTGATGGCACCACATGCCGGACATGCTGCTGAGGTTACAACTCCTGTTGAAGTATTTCCTTAAAACTTTTCAGACTCTTCAGTATTTGGGTTGGAGTTAACACACATTGTCCACATGAAGCTAAAATCTTGTTTTCAAAACGTATTGACCAAAACCACCGACACGTCTGTAAGAAACAAGTAAGAAGAGATAGGTAGTTTGGCCCATGCCGACTGCTACCCAAGAATTTTTGTGTCAAGTCCTCTGTTCTGGAGAAGGTCTTTGGAAGATGAACTGCTTTTGTACCAGCAATACTATTTCTCTGAAAATCCAGCTTTGAAAAATTTCAGTTTGCACAGGCCCAGTAGAAACTCTTTTGAGTTTGTTGGTTTAAATCCTTGAGGAGTCTGTTCTTGCTGGGATTTTGCCTCTGCAGTTTCTGATGCTGACATTGAGTCAGTGCCAACTCAACCGTATGGCCTCACCATACTAGGAGCGAAGTGGCACAGCAAGGCTTCCCTTGCTGCTGTGGCTCTTGAGTACCGTGGGGCAGGCCAAGAACGGGCACGGAGAGCAGGGATCCGTCTGTCGCTTGAAAGTTTTCACCGTCTGAGCCCAGGCAGGAGAAAGGAAGATAGTTCCCGTCATAAATCCGGATGGAATGAGAAAAAGAAGGCAAAGACAAGACATCTGGTGATACTCAGGTTGGAGTGAATTTGTTAACAGGTATGGAAAGAACAGCCTGGAAGCTCCAAAAGACATTAGGAGGTAGAAGAAACATGTAATGGACTGAGAATAACACTACTAGCCCCTCCCTAATATAAGCTAATTTCTGTGCCCATAATTATATAAATTATTTCTTCTAAGCAGATTAGATTTTTAAGTGGTTAAATTCAGAACTCAAGGACTTTTGATTCTGTTGTTGTCGGATCCTGAGCATGTAATTTATTTTCTCTATGTCAACATCCTCATCTAAAGAATTGGGACTATAACTGACCTTTGTTATGTAGTCCCTAAACAGGCAAAATTGTGTTTGATCATACCTGTAGAATATTTTGTCATCTTGTAATGACAGAAACATAAATGATTTTAGCAATTGTTCCTTAGTGTTTATGTGTTTTGCTGGTTTGCAAACAACTAGTACTCAAAGCTGCTGTACGTAGAATCAGCAATTCTTTAAAAGGTTTAACAGTAAACTCATTGTAATTTCATTTTACTTGGATAGGGAAATTGTATCACTCTCTGCGTCCTGAAACAAAAAATAATTATTCTTTCTACCAACAATATATTATAGTATGCATTTGTCAGGAGACAGGTTTTCATCACTACTACTGTATCTGAAATTATTTTGTGTAAAAGCTTATGGCAAAGCTTCTCTCTAACTCCGAAGCAGGTGGCGAAACCTATTGTACTGCAGCAGATTGTTATTCATATTACCGGAATAAACTGGTTTGGGCAGGAAACATTTAAATAACAGACGTTGATCTGTGAGCAGCAATTATAAAGCTGACGTTGAATTCCTGGTTGTGAGAGGTTATCCAAAGACAAGGAACTGCTTCAGTCCTCAGCATCCTCTGCGTGGACAGACTCACCAGCACTTCGGTGTTCCTTCATCCTTGCTCCGAAATGAAAGCAAATGGGCGTCAGGGAAGTTCTCGCACCCACCGTCACGCGCGACACCAATGCCCGTTGCTGAGTAATAGACCCTTCTCCTGACGCTTCACGCTTTTCATCCTTAAACCTGGATTTTAAGGTTCCCACCCACCCGGAGAGCCGGCAGTGTGTGCCTGGCGCTGCCCCTTTAAGGGAGGCGGGCTCGGCGCTGCTGCCCGGCCGGCTGAGGCAGATTCACTTCCAGGTCGGGGGGGGGTAAAAAAAAGGGGGGTGGAAGGAAAAAAAAGAAAAAAAAAAAAAAGGAAAAAAAAAAAGGGAGCCAAGCTCCGGGACCCGGCTGGCTGGGCGCTCGCCTCCGGCACCCAGCGCCGCGATGGTGAGTGAGCGCGGCGGGCAGCGCCGGGCCGAGGAGCCGCTGAGGGGATGGGTGGGGGTCGCCGTCGCGCCGGTGGGGGCGGGCAGGCTGCCCCCCCCGCCCCAGGGTGACAGAGCCCGGCGGAGGGGAGCTGAGGTGAACCGCCGCCGCCCACCGGGGGGCAAGGGCCGTTATGGCGGCGCCGCGAGCCCCGCTCTGTGAGGCGGGTAGGGGGCTGCCGCGCGCCCGGGCAGGTGAGGCCGTTGGCCGGAGCGGGCGCGAGGCGGGCCCTGGGCGCGCGCCTCTTCCCCCCCCCCCCCCCGCCTCTCCGCTGCCGCTGAGGGGCAGAGGCGGGAGCGAGCCGGCGGCGGGGGTCCGCGGCCGCTCCTTCCCCCGCCGGCACCCCACACGTACCCCCGAGCCGGGCCGGCAGCCCTCGTTCCCCTCGCTGTTGTGTAACCTCTGCGGCTGCCGTCCTACCGACTACATAAAAGGGCGACCGAGAGCCGGCGGAGGGGATGGTTCAAGCCCGGCGCGATGTGAAGGGGCAGCGGCAGCCCGGCCCGGTGCGACCCGGCATCGCCACAGCGCCGCGAGGGGGATGGCCGGCCCGGCCTCGCTGCCGCTGTGCAGCTCCTCTCACAGCACCTTGTGGGGCCGAGGAGCAGCGGCTGCGGGGGGCAGCCCGGCGGGCAGAGCTCCTCAGCCGGCTGGCGTGAAGGACGGGGCAGCCGTCTCTGCCTCGTCCAGCTCCTGCCTCTCCCCTGCCCAGCCTGGGTGCAGTCCATCCCTCAAACAGCACTTTTCCCACTGGGGCTTGCTTTGTCCAGGGGCTGTCTGGAAAAAGCCGTGCCACCGAAAGCACGGGTTTTGTGGTATGCACGGTACGTGGGCCTTGCTGATCTGTGTAATGTGTAGTAGAGTGCTCTTAACAGCACGGAGCTGGCCAAAACTGGCGGTGGAGAAATAGCCTTTCTCTGTTGAAGACAGGCCTCAGAGCAGAACATATGGGTGCTGTTTTGATCACTCCTGTGTTCGAGAGATGAGTGTGCATATTTGCTTTTAAAGGACTAGCAGGAGCTTCCTGGGTTATCTAGTCTCTTCCCTTGTTATTAAAAGCCTAATTTCATTTAATACCCTAATAAAGTTTTTTATCTTTCTTTTAAAAGTAGGTACCTTTTGCACCTGCTCTTCTATTCAGTGGACTAGGGTAGAACTTCATTGTTTGATGTTTTGGAGCTATGTACTGACATCTAAATTTATGGCAAAAATTCTATTTCACGGCATTTTAATGCACCTTTGTTGCTGTGCTGGCACAGTGCTTCACCTTAATAGCTTTTTTTCCTTCTGTAGTTTTTATTCACTGTGCTGTATCTATAGGCAGCGTTCATATCTCTCACCTTTTGATCTGCTAGTGTAAGAAAAGCTGGTTTTGTTTCCTACTCCCAACATGCTTTTTTTTCCCTGAGCATTCTAGTAGCTGTTATGTTCCAACTGAAATGTTGCAGGTATCTCTTAACATAAATAGCCCCGTGAGATCTCCAAGTGTCTTGAAAATGACATAATACTTCCTTATTTTTGCTTTATGCTTCTCCTGATACCTTCTTTGGCTGCCTCACATTGTTCTCTTGTGGTTAAGCAAACCATTCAGGTTCTTCTCTCCAGTCATTCCTAATTGATGAACTCATATCTGAAGTTCTTGCTATTAATCTTGAAATACATGGCCTTACTATGTCGCTTTAATATGGCACTATTTAATTTTAGACCTCTCCTGACCTCTGCCAACTTTGTATCACTGGCAGCTTTAGTCAGTATGTTCCCACTTGCGGTGCCAGAATAGTTAATGTTAAATCTGAGTTTTGAGCATAATCCTTCCTTGAGTCTGGTTAATAAATTGCCTACATCTGTTTCATTCCATTTAATTTAAGTAGGATAATCATAAAGCTTTCTTCGTAACGTAAATCATGGAACTGTTTATTTTTCACTGCCTTGCCTTTATTGGCGCTCGGAAGAGTTTTGATGACCATTACTTGAGTTGATCTTTCTTGATCGTTTTAAGAGTGTTCATTTTAAGTAAGTAAAGTTTTGGGGCTGTGGAGAGGTGGAAAACAGCTAGAAACATGGTATGTCCAGCACCAAAGACTAAGGCTCTAAATTATGTCTTATTTTCGTGCTAACTTTTTGAGAGAAATAACTGCCACAATTTGAAAAGTCCTTTACCCTGTACCCCATCTCCTTCTTTCAGACTTCAGAGAGAAAAAAGCAGATGGGCCAGGCATACAGAGACCTTACACATTTGGGTTTTGTCATACTGAGTCTGCAATCGGCTATAAAAATTGGGGAATACATCAAAGAAGTGGTTCTGTTAGAGCTGAAATTGGTATTTGTCTTCCCATGTTTTATACTGGTTTATTGAGGGGGGACCCCAAAAAACTACCTATGGAAAAAAAGGTTTTGTTTTTTAACGAGACTGAGACACAAAGCCAGAAGGAAGCGAATTTTTCCAGCTGGAGTTGGTACGATCACAATACCTGTAGTGAAGGTGGCCCACACAGCAGTGGAATTTACTTCTTGCGCAAAGTTAGATTGCAATTACCGATGGAAAACATCAGTTAAACCTGTCTCTTTTTTAGTTACTATTGTAGAAGCAGGTGGTTGCACGGTGATGCTTCCCCAAAGGAACAGGACTTTGTTTTGATACTCACACTCAGCCAGTTAATCTAGGCATAATGTTGGGTTTAGGATTCTCTAACTTATTCCAGGTACTTTAGTATGTCCCCTTAAACTCTTTTTTATTTTAACTGCATTTTGCAATATAGGTTAAATATATTCTAGCAATATTTAAAGTTGATCCAAAGAGTTTTTAAAAGAAAATGTGGAGTATAGTGTTCTTTGAGAACCTTTCCAACTGCACTAGTGTGTGAGCTATAAGCTGAACTGGGTAACATCATGTTGAAGTAGGTATTGCATTTCAGTCCACTAGTGTATTGGATTACTGTTAGATGCCAGTAGCCATGCAGTTTACCCCCCCTCCCGCCCCCCCCCCCGGCACTTTTTTTTGTTTGTTTGCCTTGCTTATATTAAGCAATTATAAAGTTATCTTTTTAAAGAATTAATTTAAATAAGCCTTAAAAAGCTCATATAAATGCAATTATTCTACTCTTTGTACTATTCCATTAGCTAGTTGGTTTTAGATGTGTCACATTACTCTTATAATATGTGTTTGAGCTAATGAAGACGCCCAGACTTGCATTATATAATGCATAATTCTGTGTTTTGGGGAATTTATTTTTGTATTTATTTTCTGATCACTGAATTAATTTGATAGAATGAAATAAACTGTGAGGTTACATGGAAGTATCAGATAATTAAGATGGCTATGAAAAAGTCAAATATACATAATAAAAGTTCAACTCAAATATTGCTGGATGATCTTTATTTAATAATAATAATAATAATAAAAAATCCTGCGCTGTGGTTGACAGACATTTACAGCATCTCCTTAGAGTATCAGAACCAGAAAGTGAAATGAGCTGAAAACAAATGCCAGGTTTGTTTTCAAGTTGACATTCAAAAGCATAGCTAGAGAAGGGAACCACTTAAATCCTAACCTTCTAAGAGCTTAAATACTACAGAACACTTTTACTATGAGGTCTTTAACTGGGCAATATTATCTTTAAGTAAAGAGAAGTTGAAGAACGGAATGCGGCTAGCTCACATAAAAGGTTTACAGATTGCATTCAAGCTGTTCTATTTCAGTAGCAGACAGTCTAGGAAATTGTTTTTATGATGTTTGTCAAGGGACTTTATTAGATACAGATAAATATGTTTCGCCTATCTGCCCAGGTTACCTCAGGAGCCTTCGTTAGGTGTGTTTCTTCAGCCTTTTGGCAACAAGTTGAAGAAACATTATAAATGTCTCCTATAACTGGTATAAGTGGAGTTAATAAAAATGATACTGTGTTGTTTGCAAGTGTAATTGAGCCATGTTTGTGGATTTTGTTCCTTTATTGTATGGAGATGTCCTGTATGGACTTCTAAAGTGATTACTTTATATGAAAGTTAAAACAATATCTCCAAATTACAGATTGGCCAGTTAGAGGTACTGGTTGAAAAAATAGTTTTCTGAGTCATATGCTAGTGGCCTATCTGCAAGGCTAAAAATTCTCATTGGAGTTTGCTCACTGATCTATAAAAGTGTTTTAGCTTTTTTGGCAGAAATTATGGAATAGTGCCAGAAAGAATGAAGAGAGCCAGTATTCTGGTTTTGTCATATTTAAGCATCAAATTAGAAACCCAAGATCTAATGGGAGATGAGGACATCTTTGCTTTAGTCGGAATAATTTTCATATGCCTTTGAGTAAGGATTCTGGTGGTGGTTTTTTTTAATCAGCAGCTGTCATATAAGTCCTGGGTGTGTGTATTAATTTCAGGTTAAAAAGAAAATTTTCCCCTTTCCTTTAAAAAATGTACTATTTTAAAATAATTGGTTGTGTTTTCTCTTTAGAAGTACTTCAGGCATTGTTGCACATTATGAAGAAACAAAAGATGTTCACAGTTCCAAATTCTGTCCTTCCTTTTCATATCATCTTAAGATTGGAAGCAGCCAAAATTGCTGTTTTCTGGTAATGTGAGCAAGTCACATCACAAAGTGACTCCTGTTTCTTCAGTAATAAAATGTAATATTCAATCTTTAAAAAAAAAATAATAAAAATTAAACACTGAGAAAGATTGAGTCAAAGGAGTTGGAAGTTGCATGTCAAAAACTGCAGAAAGAGCTTGTATTTGAATAATTTGGAGTTTCTATTGCCAAACCTGTACTTAAGTCTTCAGGAGCTATTAAACTCCAGTCTCTCGTTGTTGTCAATACATGATTCATTAAAGATAAGCTCCATTCCATCTTTGCCCTAACGTGGTACCTCCCAGTCTTCAAATATATGCAACTTATTTTAGAAGACTTATTTCTGTCATTTTCTTTGTATTTCTTCTATATAACCTTTTATATATTTCTGTACTTCTGTGATGAACATATTAGGCAAATGAGGCAACAGAAGAGAAGTTAAATGAGCTAGGAAAGAAAGGTGAAATTATCCAGAACTTTCAGTATAAAAGGCAGGCCACAATTTTTCCTACAGATGAGATCTGGCAACAGTTGATGCTGTTATTTTCAAAATTGTCTGGGGGAGTATGTACCAGTCACTCGGCCTTCTTTTGTATGGTGCTGGGGATGATTCACAGTGCTGCGAGTCATTCTTTATGTTGATTAATCTGTGTGACTGAAAACAGTAGGCTATTATTAGACATGGAATAAAAAAAACCTTTGAGATTTTTGTATATCAATGTACAATCTCAAACTCTGAAGGAAAAGTTCAAGTTTATGTTCTGCCTTGTCCTTTGTATGCAGGGTTCTACTATAGATGATTTCCAGGTGCTTAGCGTAAAAAGGAGGAAATTAGTATCTATAATCAGAGGGAATACTGTAATAGTTGTTACTTTATTGCGGCACAACATTTGGAATTAAATAGTTCTTTCTGAGTTTCCTTTTTTGATTTGGAGCTCTAGGTGCCCTTTTCAGTATCAAAAATTGCTCCTAACAATATATGAAATTTATCTGCATTTCTAATGTAGCTCGGTAGTAGGCTTCTAATATGGGCTGACTTAAATGAAAGATTAAAAGAAATAGTTTAAATCAAGAAGTAAAATTTGATTTAAAATCTTCTTTCAGTCTGTCTTGATTGATTGATTAATTCCCAGTAGACTTCATAAATTCAAATGATCTTATCAGCAATTACTTTTCTTCCTCTGAATGCAAGCAGGGCTCCAGCACAACAGACCAGACTGGATGTGGTTCTGGGGGTGACTGGGGGAGGAGGCTGCTCATCAGTTTGGCCAGTTGTTTATTGTGTGACCTGACTTGTGTAGCTCCAAGGGAGGTGTTTCCTTTTGTAATATTTGCCTGTTCCAATGAGAATCAGATTAACAAAAATGAATGGTTTGCCTAAAAACAACATTATAGAGTAATGGAAGATTCATAGACAGAGAAAGATTTCACTAAATCTCCTTTGTTTCATTGTGTTTTGCATATGACAGGAGGAAGCTTCTCCTTATTCTTTACTTGATATCTGTTTGAATTTCCTGACTGCCAACCTAGAGAAATTTTGCACAGAAAGGCAAGATGGAACGCTATGCTTGCAGGAGCCAGGAATGTTTCCTCAAGAAGTGGCTGATCGATTGCTGCAGACAATGGCATTTCATGGTAAAAACAATTATTTGTGGGTCATCAGTGAAAATATTTTACTGGAATGTCACACTGCAGTTCTGGTATTTTCTAGTAGAATCTGCTGTTGCAGCTGTTAAAGCTGTATTCCTTAATCTCTTAATAGAGAATTTCTGTTATTTTTGCTTTTCCACAGCTTCAGCTGAATGTTGCATTGCCGTATAGTTCTAAATAGAAGGTCCTTTGTCTTGGGTTTATGATTTTAATTTAATGTTCCTTTAAGTGAACGTTCTTTAATAGATCTTCTTTCAATCACTTAAAAAAAAAAAGAAAAAGATTTATTTGATTCTACTACTTCTAGCAGCACTCAAATATTCCAGTATCTCTTCCAGAGCAATTAACTGAATTTTCTTTATTGTGTGTTCTTGTGATTAAACCAGGAAATAATCTTGTGATTTTCATTAAAATAGTTTCTCATCTCTTTTAGCACTTTTGTTGAAGTGGAATTATTTGCTCGAAAGCAGTCAGTTTCAGGAGTAGTATAAAAATCTGTGAAAACCATCTTGTGGTGTTCTTACATTTTAGGTACTGGCCTATCATATTCTCTGTCAGCACATCTTTGAGGACAGGGCTGCCCTCGTTTGCTTCCTTTAAGCATGACAAAGGAAAATGTGTCAGTAACAGCTTGAAAAGAGTGAGTGTATAGATCCTAGAGAAGAGGCAGGAGACCATTCCTGGAGATCCTGGAGACTCTTATTAAGAGATGAAATGTGACATTAGAAAAATTATTGTAAACGGACCAAGTGCCCTATCCTATAGGTGCAGATTTGGCTCTTATTGTGCAAATATGGGTGTTCTAGTTTTCTCAAGTTGTTCTAGTCAGATATAACAGAAGGATTGGTCCTAAAAAAACCACAAACTCAAAAAAACCTTTTCATTTTCAACATACATTACTTTCTGAAGGTTAATTATTTAGAATAGTCCCAAGAAATCAGATTCAAGGAAGCTGAATTAGCAGAAACTTATTATCTGTGCCAGTAGTGATGAAGGCAGTTCCAGACACCAAAACATCACAAACACTGTGTCAGAGTGCAGGATGAAAAAAAGTGATAAAAAATATAAACAGGGTGTGGCTAAGGTAGGCCAGTGAGAGAGCCTAACTCGATCTCAATTAATTTAGCAATACTTTAACAAAATTATAATTATTTATCACATTTAATTTTTCTGCTGGGTACCAAATGTTTCACCCCATATTTTTGCTATCTCTGCGAAAGAGCAATGCCCCAACTACTTGGTCAGAAATGCCTAAACCGTTTGCTCTTTAGAAAGGTCTGCAAATCTTAATATTAATTTGACTTTGTCACAGAGGCAATTACTAGCTTTTGACTTAAATCCAAACTGAAGTGGCAATGATGTTTTTATTCAAATATATTCTATTTTCAGTTTCTTTTCTGTTCAGTATAATTGAAGATAGGAGATAAAAAACAGGAGTGTTGACATTTATAACCTTCTAGAGTGAAACTAGAAGGACATGTTCTTCCTACTCCTTTTGTGTGCATGCTTGTACAACCATACCCTTCTCAGATGGCTTTCTAGATAGCAGTAATCCTTCTGTTGGTAAGATACAAATAAGAAATCTTGGTGTTTTCAGTGCATTTTGGATAATCCTGTGCAGGGAACTGAATGTATTATTTCAATTAGGATGTTGCCAGTATGCTGCAAGAAAAGAATACTTATGCAGTCATCTTGCTACAGAGCAACAAGATAATAATCTCAAACAAGATTGTTGCATTTCCTTTTTTCGTGGCTGTCTTTCTCTCCTTCCTACCCTTTCCTTGTCCTCCTCTTTCTCCTCTTTGAATCACCTTTTAGGTTTCTTTCTCACGTTAGGCTTGTTTCTGAGCAACACTCCTACCTTCTTCATGAGGGATATATAGAAGAACTTAACTAGCTTCGTTTAGCGTATTGATCATACTTACTAATTCAGTCAAATGCTAAATTGTTCTACTGAGTTAAAGCAAGATGAGAACTGGTCATTGATTGCTGGTACTATCTTGAGGTTAAGAGAACTGTGACCAGGGAAGAATAACTTTCAGAAGTTTTGAAATTCTGTTTTTAGCACATTTCTAACCAGTTCAGTGAGAAAATCCAGAAAATGCAGGCAGCAGTCTGAATGTTTTTGAATCATATCCACATTTTATTTATTGCATGTTCCATGTTCTGAACCAAACAGGTAAAATGTATATGCTACATCTTAATTTCTCTCTCCTATTCTTAAACCTGGAATTTTCCAAAAGTGAGATTGTAATCTTAAAAGTGGAATCTCAAATATAAAATTTTGGGATCAGTGGCATAATGATCTAAGACAAACTACTTTGCAATTAATTTTCTTTGTTAACACTTTGTACCCTTTGGGTTCTTAAAATAAAAGTAATGTTCTATAACACTGGATCCAAACACTAATGCTGTTTTCCAACAGGGCTTCTGAATGATGGAACTGTGGGCATCTTCCGAGGCAACCAGATGCGTTTGAAACGAGCTTGTATCCGGAAAGCAAAAATCTCTGCTGTGGCTTTCCGGAAAGCATTCTGCCATCACAAGCTGGTAGAACTTGATGCTACTGGGGTGAACGCAGATATAACAATCACAGACATTATAAGTGGACTTGGCAGCAATAAATGGATCCAACAAAATCTACAATGCCTTGTGCTGAACTCACTAACTCTTTCTCTGGAAGACCCATATGAGAGGTGCTTCAGTCAGTTGTCTGGGCTTCGTGCATTGAGTATTACCAATGTTCTGTTCTACAATGAGGACTTGGCAGATGTTGCTTCACTTCCTAGATTAGAAAGTCTAGATATATCAAACACCTCTGTCACTGACATAACAGCACTCCTCACCTGCAAAGACCGACTCAAGTCTTTGACCATGCACCACCTGAAATGCTTGAAAATGACCACAACCCAGATTCTGGATGTTATTAGAGAACTAAAGTACCTGAATCACCTTGATATTTCAGATGACAAACAGTTCACATCAGACATAGCGCTTCGTTTACTGGAACAGAAGGATATCTTGCCTAACCTTGTGTCTTTGGACATTTCTGGAAGAAAACATGTTACAGATAAAGCTGTAGAAGCGTTTATTCAGCAACGGCCCACAATGCAGTTTGTAGGACTGCTAGCTACTGACGCCGGCTACTCAGAATTCCTAACAGGAGAAGGAAACCTAAAGGTTAAGTGGGGGAATTAATTTTACTGAAAAATTACAATGTGCAGGAAAAATAGAACTAATCATTTGTAACAGATGTATGTGGGTGTTTCAGAAGGAGGCTGTAGGTTCATTTTTTTTAACTGTTAATTGTAATTACTGACTTTATGTCAAATTCCTACTTAATTCTGGCACAGAAGCTGCTAAATTTACATAATACTATTGTAAGAAGCATCTATTTTCTGTGCCTTTTCAGTGAGCCTTAGATCCTGATAAGATCAGATCTAAGAGAGCTGAACTTTGTCTAGTCTGAAGTGATTTACTGGAATAATATTCTCTGGATTCCAGCACAGTATCTAGCATAAGGCAGCAATGTGTAAGAGGTGGAGGTACAATTTGCATAACCTTTGAGCAGTTCATGATTAACACAGCAGATACAATAAAACTTAATAACTGAGCTGCTGTTGTACTCCATCACCACTTCTATTTCCTGTTAGAATATTTCTACCCACCTTGAAAGGTCTTTTGGTGGTGAACACATAAGAAGCAATTACTTAGGATGAGAAACTTCCTTTTCTTGAACAAATCCTAAATTACTTAGCCACTTGGGATGAGATGATGTTTGCTGAAGTGCATTTATTTATCTTTTAGTGCCAGGCAACAAGATGTTGTGCCCTGTTCTGTAGAATATGCATGCACTTACTGGAGAATGAGCCTATCCTGTCCCTGCTATGAAGGGGTCAGAATTAAAGAAGAAAAAGAGATGTTTTAGACATGTCAGTGTCAGTGGTATATCATCTTTGACTCTGAGTCTTGTCATCTTCTTGCCATGAGGATAATGGAAACTGCAGAGGGAATGAGGAAGAGTTTGCATAATGTGTCCATAGTTTAGTCTGTCTCCTGTGCAAGTTGAGTTTTGCACTTCAATTTCAAAATTCAGAATGCTGTTGCTACAAGTAATTGAGGTAACACAGCTACACAATCTTATAATTTTTTTTTTTCCCCTGGAACTTTTGACAGTTGTTGATGGCCAAGTCAGCTGATAATGATGTGTATGAATGTTGAAATGCATTGCTGGAGAAAGCAAGTTCCTGTTTGGTGTGATGATGTACGGCATCAGGAAATTATACCTCATGTTTGGTGTAAAATAATTCAATATAATCCTTACTATTTAGAATACATGCTTCATACAAGTGACTGTGCTATGAAAAGGCAGGAAGGAAGAAGGTTCTAGTAATGTGAAAATCATGATGGACTTGTAGCAGTGTAGTTAGCAAAAAGCAGTTTGCATTTCTATCTTTCTTTTTTTTTTTTTTTTAAGGCATTGTTGTCAAGAAGAGACTGTAGGCAGCGATCCCCCCCCCCTTTTTTTTTGTGTAACCTAAATTCTTTCGTGTCTATACTGAAATATTCAGCTGCTTAGTCTAGATACTGCTAAAGAATAAACAGGACAGCACTCATGGAGACAGCAGAAGTAAAATATTACTGTCTTTACAGCAGTCCTGTGAAATTTGATTATAGAAAATTCTTGAAAGATTGAACACTAGGCAGACATTATAGTTGAGAACATAAAGCCAAGTGGAAGTTCTTCATATAGTGTATAATTGGCTGCAAAACATGTCAGTAAATAAAATTGCCCTGTTCTAATCAATAGAGAATATAAAACAAAATCCAAGACGGCATCGGTTATCTCAAGGCTGTAATAGATTCCTGATCTAGCAAGTTTCGAAAAATTTGGCTCTATACAGTACAGGATGCACAGAATGTGACACTTCAATCTATGAACATATGTGACACATTAAGTAGAACAAGTTCTGCATGCTTCCCTAAGAATTTTAGAAAACAATGATTGCAGCAACGATTCATTAAATAGTAGGACTGAGGAACAAACCATCTACAGTTACACAACTAACAGTTGTAAAGTAGATAAAATATAGTTAAATAGAAAATATAGCAGATTGGGAAGTGGAAAAAGTTGCAGGTAGTTGCTGATTTAATATTCTGAACTTAAGCTCGTATTAGTCAACAGCTCGTAGCTTCTAATGCAGTCTTCACCTAAGTTAGCTCATTGTTTAGTTTTCACATGTATTTAAAGTCTGGTTTTAAGAATTACTTCTTTTGCAGAGAGCATGAGTTAGTTCTTTAATAACGTGCTGGAAAGCTATTGCTACAGATACAGCTTATATGAAACTTGGTGTAGACAAAGAACTGAAGTCTTTTTTTATTGCCAGAGCTAGAACCCAGAGCCAAAAAATTACAGCCAAAATACCATTTTCATCAGTTTATCAGCTGCATTTGCCAGAGCATTCATTTACAAATAGTGCTTTTAGGCATTTGGTGCATCATAAGCAGCTTTTGTTAGTTATGAAGTGCTACTTTTACTTAGTGGTTTCATACAGTTCTGCTTAAAGATATGGCTGAAGCCTAATTTTGGCTTATAATGTGGATTCTTCTTTGTGAGGAATGTTTGAAGATTGTGTAGTTCTGGATTAATATGGCCAGATAAAGTAACCATTTGCTTACTGAAGGATTTGGCTGAAAATGTCACCACCTTTGAAATTGCAGCTTTGCACTTTTTAAGAACAAAATTTTTAAAGTAAAATGATGACATCTTGAACTAAAGATTATTTCTCTGTGCATAGGTGTCAGGAGAAGCAAATGAAACTCAGATTTCTGAAGCACTGAAGCGTTACAGTGAACGGGCCTTCTTTGTGAGGGAAGCACTTTTTCATTTATTCAGCCTGACACATGTAATGGAAAAAACAAAGCCTGAAATTTTAAAGGTAAAATAATATAGTTTTGATGATTGTCATGCATTATTCCTTAAACTGAGCCCATCCCCCAAACCCTGGTGTAAATTATTTTATAAGCTTGTACATTTTTTCGTTGTGGTTTTTAAGATTAAAATTGTAATGTTGGATAAGAATTAACAACTCTTTAAACAATAGTGATGTAGAAGATGCCCTGTAGCGTTTTACATTAGGTAAAATTGATCTGGACTAATGTTTAGTATCTATCTAAATTTAGTAGCATCTACATTAATTCTTTCATGTAATTTTGAATATGGTATGAAGCTTTCTTCAGATGCCGAATTCTGCCATTAGAACATACCTGTACTGGGTCAAATCAAAGGTCTGTCTAGTCTTATTCCCCAGGTACAACGGTGCTTTCTGCTGATGCTTACCAAACAGTAATAATAACGAAGGCATTCAGTGATATTTCTCTCCACTGTCACCTTCCAGTATGACAGCAAGTGAATAAATATCATTAGTGTTCTATATTGGTCTCTAACTTCGAGAATCCTAGAAACTTCCTTAGAAATCCATTCCGGGCGTTGGCTTTCCACGTCTAGAATGGCAGAGATGGTTTAATTTTTACTGTGATCATAAAAAGAGGCATCAGTAGCACAGATGTTTTTTGTTTTTCCTGTCCTCTTTGACGTTGAACAAGTGATCTTGATTTTGTTGGCTTCAACATCAAAAAGACTTTGGCAATCAATAGGCAACAAGAAAAATATTTTCTTAGGTGAGATCACAATCAACATACGTAGCCAAAAACATAATTCAGGAAGAAGCTGTGAAAAATATATCCTGACCTAGCAGCTTAGGATGTGATCTGTAATGGCTAGTCACCAAACAAGAAGCCACTACATTATTACCATTAAACTGCAGAAACTCTGTCCTACCTCATTCATCTCTGAAAGGGTTTGGTGATTTTTATCCCAGTGTGTAAAGCAAACCCTGGATCTTTCTAAGCATCTCTTGCATTCCATGCAGCTTCTCCTTTGAGAGGCTGCTGCAACCAGTGCAAAAGGACTTGGAAAAATGGAAGTTGTCAGCTTTGAATCACTGAGCAGAAGAAAATGTTCCTCCTGAGAATTAAAATCACACCAGATGGATGTTTCACTTAAGTAGAAGGGAGGCAGAAATTGGGTGCTGTGAGTCATTGTTGTGGCCTCAAGCAACAGTGGATTGCTCTTGGGGTATGTGTGCAAATGTTTAAGTAACTAATGTGGGCAAAACTCTTGCATTTCAGCTTGTGGTTATTGGAATGAGAAATCACCCCCTGAACTTGCCTGTGCAGTTGGCAGCAAGCGCGTGTGTCTTTAACCTAACCAAGCAAGATTTAGCAGCAGGCATGCCTGTGCGACTTCTGGCTGATGTCACTCACTTGCTCCTGAAGGCCATGGAACACTTCCCAAATCATCAACAGGTAAAAGACAAAATTCCTTTATTTTCTGTAGGATTCCCTATCTTGTGAGTCTTACAAAAGGTTTCTCCACATCTCATGACCTCATGGAAATATGTTTAATAATTCATAGTAAAAAAGTATTCTGAAACATGTATGTCTGATGAAGTAATTCTTTTTCATTCTCATAGCTGCAAAAGAATTGTCTTCTTTCACTATGCAGTGACAGAATCCTTCAGGATGTTCCATTTAACAGGCAAGTTTTATATGTCAGTTAACATGAGTTGTAGCATTGCAGAATACTTTTCTTTGTTGTCTGTTCCTTCAGAAGGTTTGTTTCTGGTCTCAGTTTTGCTCAGTTTAAATCAATTCAGTGTGCTGAATTTGTCTGCCCTATAATTATTTTGGGCCTGTAATTCACAATTGAATGTAGGTCTGAAAAAAATCCTTTGGTATACAGGTATTTTTTACTTCACTTGGATGGGTTATCACTAATTGCACGTAACAGAAGTCAGGATTTCTCTCGGAAACTATGGGATTGTTTTTTGCAGAGATTTTTTTACTTAAATGTTTTGCCCAAATGCTTTGAATTGCGTTGGTCTGATGTTTCAGAAGATTGTGCCAAATTTTTCTTCCTTCTTTGGAAGCAATTCCTGTGCACTTAGATATATAATTAGAAGTAAGAGACCCTAAGCAAACAACTCAAAGCTGACTGAGGCTCATGCAATACCTGTAATTTCACCGTGCATTTCTGCTTTTTTTTGGTATGAGGCATACTTCTTCCAGTTACTTTTGTCTTGCGTGCATTTCTATCTGATGTGTTGTCTGTGTACATCTTTCTTTTACTAAGACTTATGAGACTTCTGAAAATTAAATTTATTTTTAACTTCCAGGTTTGAAGCAGCCAAACTTGTTATGCAGTGGCTGTGTAATCATGAAGATCAAAACATGCAAAGGATGGCTGTAGCCATAATTTCCATTCTTGCTGCAAAGGTATGAAATTTACCTTTGAGATGATAGGATAATATTTCTGAAGTCTAAAAAATTGTTGATACAGTTTTGTTTGTTTACAGCTTTCAACAGAGCAAACAGCTCAACTTGGCGCAGAACTCTTCATTGTTAGGGTAAGTCACATACTTCCCTGACAGTCAAAAATACCATCCTCTCCAGCTAATCATGTTAACAGTATTCTAAAGATACAAAATAAACATAAGGAGATAGAATTCGAAGAAGACATAACCTGTATTCATTTGAAAGCTCTTTAGAAGAGAAAAGCCTAGAGAATTTATTAGAGATAATATCAGAGACAGTGGCAGTGAGACATATTAGCATAGATGAAAAGAAGCCGAAGTGGAAAAACTTGACCCAATTAATACAAAGTAACATGGAAAGACATCTCTTGATTTGAAATCCATTGTATAAGACGAAAGATGCTCAAAAAGAGAATATTTGAAGTAAATGGTTAGTGCTGTCAATGTTCACGTGGGGTCCAGAGCTCTGTGGATGGCTTTGTGCCACCTGTAATAGTACTGCACGTGTAATTATGGTGAAAACAAAGGAATTTCTCTAGCAGGCAACCATGTTCAAAGGGGAGGTAAAAAGTTTAATAGCTGTTTTATTTTGTATAGTTTGACCCTAAACATGTAGATCTTTACTCTGCATATAAATGATAGCCATGCATTACCCCAGTTGGTGCAGAAAGCAGCAGAGGAGCTAATACATTTTTTTGATATGCAATCATAACTGGGATTTTTTGATTGTTTTTTTCCCAGCAACTTCTACAAATAGTTAAACAGAAAACAAATCAGAACCTTGTAGATACTACCCTCAAGTTCACATTGAGTGCACTTTGGAACCTCACTGATGAATCTCCAACAACATGTCGGCACTTCATTGAAAATCAAGGGCTAGAACTTTTCATGAGAGTCTTAGAGGTGAGGAGTACAGTTTTGGTGGTGGATTATCAACATAGGTTTATAATTAACATTGTTTCAGTAATAAGCATAAGTGGTTACCTATAGTTTGTTTCTTTTTTCCACAGTCTTTTCCATCTGAATCATCCATCCAACAGAAAGTTCTTGGACTTCTGGTGAGATGAAAAAGAAACAAAAAAGTCTGAAATATGTACTTTTAAAATTTAATTTTAAAAATTTTTTTTTTTTACCCCATGTTAATCTGAAAACTTGCCTAATATTTTTATGTTGTTCTTTAATCTTTGTAGTATGCATTATTTGCAACTGACATTTTTTTGGACTGTTTTACCAATTCTCCAAAAGCACTAGTTATATTGAAATTGATGGTTACAGTAAACAAAAAGAGCTTTTAAGAAAGGACAGTGAGTGAGGCTTCACATGAGTCCAAATGCAAAAAGTAGGTTGAAAATCAATGGAATTCAGAATTGTGCACTGCTGAAGTTTACTGAAATTGTGTTTGAGAATGTTAAAACTAGGCTTTAATTTTGTGTGATCTACATGCTAATGGCCTAAAATTACTTATGAGAAAACCTCTTTGTTTTGAGGCAAATTCCTGCATTAGGCTGGAAGAGTTTTCAAAAGCAAAAGTAGTATTTTGGCATCTGGTGGTCACTTGGATGTATGAAGATCTCATCCTGGTGTTTATATGTGGTTACTTACACAATGTAGTTCAAGTTTATGTGGTTATCTCCCTCATATCTTATTCTTTCGGTTGATATTTTCCATTTTCTTTTTTTTTCGCCTCCAGAATAACATAGCTGAAGTTAAAGAACTCCATTCTGAGTTAATGTGGAAGGACTTTATAGACCACATCAGTAAATTATTGCACAGTGTGGAGGTGGAAGTTAGCTACTTTGCAGCAGGGATTATTGCTCATTTGATATCTCGAGGGGAGCAGGCCTGGACGTTAAGTCGCAGCCAGAGGACATCTCTCCTTGAACAGCTGGTACAGAAATGATGGTGAATTTTATCATACTCTTTTATATTTTTTCAATGTTTGTATTTAACAATGAGTGTTCTTGGTTCTGTATTTTGCAGCATTCTGCCATCTTGAATTGGCCAACCCCAGAATGTGAGATGGTGGCTTACAGGTAACTATTGTCTTGATTTAGAGTTTGGAGAATAAACTGAACTAGATTTAAAACTTGTTCCCAAAGCAGAGTTAGCTGCTAGCCAGGCATGGTTTTGTCCAGTGGAAAAACACCTATCGGCTTAAAATACGCAGCGTATTAATTTTCCCTTTGTGACCAAAGAAGATTAGGGACTCCTGTGAAAGAAAAATGTAACGTTGTTCTGCTGCTTTTCTATTAAAGATATTCAGCGGCATGCCTAAAAGACTTAAGACACAAAGATTAACCAGTAAGGTTATATTGGCTAGCACTAGGTTAGCACTGTTTGTCCTAGATAAAGAAGCTTGAGGCCAAAAAGTACAATTAGATAATTACTGTCCATCTAATCCTTATGATTTCCACTGTTTTTACTCGTGTTTTTAAGGAGCAGGAGGCATCCAAATGCTATGGTAAAAGCACACCATATATCCACTATATATGATTTTTGCTAGTAATTGTCTTAAACTAGTTTTAGGTGCAGCAGGTGAGCCTTTTAATATCAAGTGCCTCTTCTAGTTAAACCTGTAGCTGAATGAGTAAACAAC
Source organism: Harpia harpyja (assembly GCF_026419915.1). Classification (NCBI taxonomy): domain Eukaryota; kingdom Metazoa; phylum Chordata; class Aves; order Accipitriformes; family Accipitridae; genus Harpia; species Harpia harpyja. The sequence continues at coordinate 39,275,495 of NC_068950.1, forward strand.
ATGTGACCTCTGAATTAATAATATCTAGTAGTAAAGCAAGTTGCTGTTCTTTTTTTATAGGTCTTTCAATCCGTTTTTTCCACTACTTGGCTGTTTCATGACACCTGGTGTCCAGTTATGGGCAGTGTGGGCCATGCAGCATGTCTGCAGCAAAAATCGTATGTATTAAGATAATATTACCCTTAAAATTCTTATTTCTTAGCATATTATTCACTAGCATGAACTGGGAAAAATGAGAAACCAAGGGTATTCATTCCTAATCCTCTGGAGAAACTACATTTAGGCTTTGACTAAATGGGGCAGGGAAAGAGAGTAATAAAAGTTCTTTGTATCATTTTTAGTTACTGGAATTTTACTGTTAAATGCACAGTATTAATTCCAAAATGTGGACGTGTGTTAAGGTTAACTACATTTTTGTCTTGCACAGGTGTTTTTATTCAGAAATATAAATCTTAATAATGGGCAACAAATTTCTTTTGAATTAAGAACAGTTATTGTAGCAGGTAGCTATCTCTTACTATCAGAACAGAAGTTTTAGGTAATCCTTACCTCTAATCGCCTTTTTGCAATAACTTGCTGTGACACAGAGGTCAGTTTCTTAATCTGTCTTTCCCATCTGCAAAAGGAGAACACCAATGTCTTGTTTGTAAAATGATTTGTGAGCATGTGATGAAATGCACAAGTGTTGGGAAAGGAAATAAATTCCCTGAGTATAACTAAATGTAGAGTGCACAAACCTTCCTGGCTTTTAATGTTTGGGGTTTTTTTTGGCATAAGTTTGTATGATGTGAATCTGTGTATTGTCATCAACTTCTACGAGATATAAAGCAGCTTCCCTCTAAAGTATTAAAAGTATTTTCTGTGCCAGTTTTTTGATCTTCTTGACAGCAGTATATCTATGCTTGTTTATCCCTCTCCCATAAATTACTTTTTCTACAGTGAAAAGACATCTGTTCAGGACCAAACAATAACATGGCATAATATATAATTGCACATAAAGTACTGTTATCTTGCTTTTTATAGAGCTCGTAAATGTAATGAGACACTGTTCCCAGGGTACACTAGCCAGAGATCTGTGAGGACTTTTCCCATGTTGAAGTAGGACTGTTCTGACAAAGTTGTTTTACTGGTCAGACTCCGGAAAACAGTTTTTGATTAAGACTCTGTAATTTCTCTTTGTGCCTCAGCCCTGTTAACTTCATATGGTCCTGTTTGTTCTATTTGTTTTTAGTGTTTATTTTGTTCTGCCCTAACCTCTGAGCTTTCAACATGCCACAGAGGTTTGTATTGACAGTGAGTAACTGCTCTGTAGAATGGAGAGGCTGGAAATACTTGGATGGCATACTCCTGATTCGAGATCAAGACAGTATTCCTGAAGTTTAGCTCTGATACTAGTTGGTGCCAGAAGCTTCTGGACAAAGTTGCAGAGAAACCAAACATTTCGTAGGAAATGTAATAACCTACCCGGAGGGAAAATGTGCTTAATTCTGTAACATAAAGATTTATTTGGGGGAAAAACCTTCAGCTTTTGGCACTTGGCAACAAGAGAGCTTTTTGTCCTTGAGAAGAGATGTGTTTTATTTTGACCTCCTCTTTTAGATGAGGGTGAAAAATAATCTAGGATTAATGAGATTGATTTTTCTTATTTATTTTTTTTCTCCTTTTGCTGTTTATCATATCCACCTCAATGAGCTAACTTAACTAAAATATTAGTAGCACTGCAGTAAATGGGATCCCCAGTGAAATGCTTCTGTCAGCATTTAAACAACTCTGGTGTTGCTTCACCGAGATGAATGGTGAAATTGGGCACATCTGAGGTAATGCTCTGTGGATTGCATTACAGTCATCCTGACCTTTTTGTAACACCTTCTGAAGCTTGCATGTTACATTAAATATATGGCTCTTTTTATAGCGGGTCCCTACACTTAATAACACTGGAGCTGATGTAGCTGCGCTTTCAACTTCTTAAAATCACTAATGAAAGTGGAAAGAAAAGTGTAATTTTATCCCTCAAAAGGCATTCACAGCAACTTACAACTAGTTAAAGGCCACCATCAATGTATTTGGCAAACTGTTTTCGAAGGAACTAGTTCCTATTTACTCTACAAGCATATACAAATGATGTGGTATATCTGATACCATTTTTTTGGTAACTGTTCCATACCAAGTTTTTTTGGTAAAGGTGATACTTTTACCTGGATACTCATAGATCCTACAGTACTTCTGATTCCCATTTCTTAAAATTTATGTATGTGCACTTAAAATGCCTGTAGAGGAGGCAGGGGGAGACAGAGAATACTAGGAATATTACAAGGCACTTTCCAGTCAACTCAGACAGACATGGAAACAGACCTGATTACAATTGGAGTCCTGTCCAAACAACTCTGTTGTTCTGTTGTCACTTGTTAAAGTACAAATGCACTTGTGTGGACACTTTAGGGAGTGTCCTAAATGCTGGCTGGTCTAGGAGACAAAAGTGGATTTGAATCAGTGTCTACAGTATCTGCTACACTTATCCTAGATAATTTTTTTTTTTATTTCCTTTTTTTAATCTTACTACAGCTGCCAGATACTGCAGCATGTTAATTGAAGAAGGTGGTTTACAGCATTTATACAACATCAAGGAAAACGTCCAGACTGATCCACATGTCCAAAGGATTGCTATTGCTATCCTGGATAGTTTGGAAAAACACATTATGCGTCATGGGAGACCACCGCCATGTAGAAAACAGCAACAAAATAAACCAAACTGAAAGCTGCAGGTATAGGAATGTAAAGTATTGTCTCTGTAATAATCCTTTCTGATGTGTGTGTAGTTGGAGTAACTTGTAATATAGTGGTCACCATTAAAGTGATTTGCCGATAATTGTGGTACCCAGAACCATGTATGGTAACCTTTGGTGAATGTCAACTTTAATGGCAACCGCATATGCAACTTGTAAAGGGTCACTGCTTGAGCTGGTCATACCTGTAGGATTACTACTGGCTACAAAGAGATGGGACTTGTACAGATCAATATGCACATCTGAAAAAAAGACTTCTAGGAATATCTTGTTTTGTGACTTCTGGGAGAGAAAGTTATTTCATCCCTATGATTGCTGTTCACAACACTGTTTACCAGTTTGGTGTTTGAATAGAACTGTGTGTGGTTGTGAGATTCAACACTTTTACCAATTAAAACAAAAGTACATGCATGCAGGTTACAATGAGACTTGTAACTAAGGCGACCAAAATGTCCGTTGCCTCATAACCCTTCTAAACTCAAATGGGGTCTTTAACTTCCTTTTCCTTTTGCCTGCAAGCTGTGTTCTTCTGTTTTCCTTGCTGCTAGAACAATGCCTTTTTGAGGTTCAGCTCTCCTGAGTCCTCCCTACTCTTAGTAAGGTGGGGATCAGCATTGCATCAGGGAAAGGGGAGACATGCTCAAGTAAAGCAATAGAAACAGGATTAAAATGAGACACAATACTAAAAGGATGAACTAAGCTTGAGATTTTAAACTTGATAACAAGAAGGGGGTTTTGTTGTTGTTTGACTACTTTTGGTTGTGTGTGATATCTTTCTTTTGTTTTTAGAATACTGATAGGGAAAGGAGAAGGCTCATTAGAGCAAAATACTGACTTGTCTTCATGAAGGGGATTGCATGACTTGGTAGGAGGCCCAGGATAATTGGTCACCTTATTTATAAGAGACTAATGATTGGTCTGTTCTTTTCTGTAAATATTCTGTCAGTATTGTGCAGTGAATTATATTTCCAAGTCATCACAGTGCAAAATATCACCCAATGTTCTATGTGAGCCCTGTGTCCATTGCATTGTTATGTGGAGTGTGAAATTTTACATAAAAGATGCTAATTGTAACAACTTATTTCCTTCTTGGTTACCTATGGGTTTCAAATGATGTGTTGAATGAAACATATTGTGCAGCATACAGATGCCTGGAAACAAACTGCATGTCCATTCAAATTCAATTTAATTTCAGGTATTGTTTTTGTTTCATCTGGTTAGTCTCCATATTTCCATGGCAACTGATTGATATTCAGAGACTATTCTGTAAATATATTGGTAATTGAGTTTAAAAAGAAAACTTATGTTTGGTAGCTTACTAGCAGGGATGGCTTCTTCATGATGACCATATTTTACTATTTTTAACTCTTTCCCTCTCCCAACTCCCATCCTTCAAATAAAAACATGACCTCTAATCTTCAATAATCTAATTATTGTGTATTTCAGCAACTTCAAAAGGTACTGATCCAGTAATTTAATCAATGTTGTGTAATTGCTTTTTGTACAAAGGTATAATTCAGCTAGCATCGTTTTCATGTGTGCATCTGGTTATATATAGTTTTCTTGATTCAGAAAGAAATTAAATTGGTTGTAGCTTTGAATTATGAAGGTGGTTTAAAAAATGAAAAATGGACTGCAAGCCTTTACTCCCCACCCTTCTGAGATGTCTGCTATGGGACTTCTGCTATGAAATTTCCATTACATGAAATGGAACACAAAACTTGTCAAAATTGGTGTTAATAGAATGAATATACATCAATTGCTACAAGATTTTAAAATAAAGACGACAACTCTCCTTACAGTACTGGTTTTTCCTAATCACAGGAGAACTTGCTGAAGCATCTTAACTAAAACCGTGGGGGGAAAAAAGAATCTACTACTACATGCAGCACAAAATGAATGTGATACTGGCATCAGTCCAGATGGTGAAGACGTCACTTCATGAAGTTCTGCAACCAGCAAGCACAGAGATTGTAAATGATTTTCCATACCTTTCTTGTTTTGTTCCTACATGCTTCAGGCAAACAAACAGTGAGCAGAATTCTTTTAAGCTGAAAAGTATGAATGCCTACAAGGTATAAATCCACTAACTTTACTTGCATGTCCCAATTACAGAAAGGTCTCTTCACATTCCTGTGGAGCTTCAGGAGTTCCTGCCATGGTAGAATAATTCTGGAAGGAACTTTTCAACTCTTCTATTTTACCTGTGGCATTTGTCATCTTTTTTGTGAAGGCTGAAGATCCTGGCTCTGCTTTACCTTTGCAGATCTTTGCATAGGAAACTTGTACATGTATAATCTGGTAAGGTTACCTCACCCACAGAATTGTTCGGTTAACTTTTGGCACAAGTGAAATTGTGGTTTGCTTTGAGACTATCATAGCATGAAGTGACACCCAGTTCCGATGTGATAAGCCACATTTTGTAAGTATATTTTGATAACCTATAAATTATTTACTAAAAATACATTTCTCTAACTATACTAATTCACTTTTGCTTGAAAGCCCCCATCTAGGTAAGTAAGAAGCCATAGAGCTAAATTGTGTGGCACGTCTCAGTGCTGGAGAACCTCTAAGCAGAGGGAGAAAATAACCTCAACTTCCACTCAGGCAACAGAGGAAAATAGGTGATGGGAGAGAGGTGATGTGCCAGAGATGTCTGGCATAGACTGATACAGTGGTCATATATACATGCACATACAGGCCTTGCATTTTCTCAGGCGCTGATACCAAAGAGACTAAGTTCACTTGGCTGGAGTGGTAACTCTGTTTTTTGCACTATTCAGAACAGATCTGGGGTGAAATGCCATTGCTGTGTGTTAATACTCCTTGTTCTGTCTGATTAGTTGGAAGACTACTGATAATGGGAAGCAAGCTTAGGAAAGTTTTCTTTCTTTGTAAGTTGACTTTCTCTTCAGAGTGATTTTTTTTCTTTTTCCCATCGATGTTTAGATGCAGCATGTTTTCTGGTTTTTTTTTTGTTGGTTTTTTTTTTCTTTTTTTTTTTTAATTTGCTTACGGTGAGCCAAAGCTTCTCCATACTCCTTACTTGACATCTGAGAGCCATAACCACTGACTCAATATGTATGGACTTTTAAAAGATCAGCTGTACAAAGTTAAATCTTTATTTGGGAATTCTTACAGCAAAATGATCCAGTGGAGTATTCAGAAATGTAGTCCAAGGCAAGGAGCTAAGTACACAGAATGCAGTCATAAAAATAATCCCCCCAAATCAGTGGGTCCTCTCCAGTCCTCCTTTACCTTCAAAAAATCAAGGGGAAGCTAGGAAGCATTATTTGCCGATAAACTGAGGTGGTCGTTTTTCCCTGAAGGCAGCCATCCCTTCCTGACGGTCTCTTGTGGGAATATTCTACGTTTTAAAAAAAGAAAATGGTATGTTTTTCATTGACAAGTCTGATGAGTTTTTAAGTACTGACTAATTTGGCAGTAGTGGTCTAAGACCAAGATTGCTTTTCTTTCAATGATACATTAAGTCCCACCTTCCACATTTTGCAATTAGGAAAATAAGAGAGACTGGGTTGTAGTGTAAGTCACAAGCAAAGCATCTAAGACAAAGACCATAGAACTACATAAGAAAACAGTTTTCCATAAATTTAATACTTCACCATCTTAAAATACACTGAGAGGCACAGCAGTTACATTGTTCTGTTAGCTGAGAAAGGTACATGCTCTCAAAACTTGTCGGAAAGAATGACTACAGGAGGAACCTGTTTTTTAATTTGCTAAAACTAAAACCATTTGTAAAGCTCATCCTATAATTAACATTGTTGAAACTAAGAATACACAGTTACTTTGGACAGAAGGGTATTTAAGGAAGGACTTTGGTCTCATGCAGGCTGAGAGAGGCAGCTATGCATGACACAACAATTAATATTCTGAAATAGGTATCTGGAACTGCACTCAAGTATGTTCTCAAAGCTTTAGATTTAGCTGTTAAGTGTTCCCTTATAGAGAGGAAAATACAAGAGGATGCTGTGAATACCTAGCTTTAGAAAATCTACAGTTGTTCCTTTCAGGAATGTATTCTGAAGGTAACCTACCTGGGCATAACACATCCCCTCAATAGCCATCCCTGATGCAATATCGACCTGGGGATAAGAGGGAAGGAATGAGATTTGTCTGAAGTATAGCCCTCAAAAATACTTCATAGCCCTCAAATCAATAAATGTTCATACATAGTGAGTGACCTTCACTCCTGTATTAGAACTACAGTGTTAGCATCTGTAGAAAAAAAATCCTGCTGTATTAATTTTGTTCTTAAAGAAAATCTTTAAAACTCCTGAAATGGTTTAAAATGCCTTGTCTAAACAAGGATTATAACTCATCTGTTCTAAACATTTTTACTGTAGTAATTTCTAAGAGCTGCCTGTCTGCTTCATTTACCTCAGTATTTAAAATAAAAATAATTACCTCCATTCCTCTGTTTATTGCCAGTTTTCCCATTTTCACGGCAAATGGAGCCTTTATTAAAAAAAAAAACAACAAAACACAACAAAACCAAACCACAAGAAACATTAAAATATAATTAAAGCCACATCAGTTAATAATAGTGTAGTTGTTACATCATTATCCTAGCTCCAAATGACCTTTTAGTCTATAGAAATTTGCAGTAAGTTAGTATTTTCAAAAAACAAATTGGCATTATCTACAGTTAATAGATGTACACGGTGCAAGGTTTCAATGTGTCCTGCAGGTCTGCATAACCACAACTGGGAGGTAAAACTGTCCTACGGGTTAAGCAGCTCAATGTTAATGCTTGTTTCTACAGAAACTGCATTCGCAAAAAAGGACAGAATTAAGACTTAAACATCAGGAACCAAGACTTTAATATTTCATAGAAAGGAATTTCAATTGTTTGTTTGCTCTCTCTTAAAGGAAGCAGAAATGCCTTCTTTACAGTGACCACATGAATAATACACTTACCTGAGGAAGGATTTCTTTAGCCAAAGTTAATGCTCTCTGGTAAGCTGCATCTCCCTCATTGTTTTGTGGCACTGTGTGATTTACTAATCCCATTGAGAAGGCTTGTTGTCCGTCAATCTGTCTACCAGTGAAAATGAGTTCCTTTGCGAGACCTATTCCAACACATCTGGGCAGGCGCTGCGTTCCACCTTATGACAACAGCAAAAGCAGCATTTTCCATTTCTGAGAAATACCCCCCAAAAGTAGTATTTTGTTTCCTTACATAACAAGGAGGTTTGAAAAATAAAGGGATGATGCGTTTCTTTAATAACTAGCTGAATATGTCAACATTTTGCAAGGCATCTGAAACGCTTCAGCATCTTTTTGACTATTTTGATAAACAGGAAAAAGTGTAAAGGGACTTTCCTGAATTCATAGCAAGTCTGAGACAGGGCCTGGCACGGAACTCTTGATTCACAGATCTCTTGGGTCACTGTAAGATGCTACTTCTAATTTACATTCAAAACACTTCAAGTGCTGTAATGACAAAATATTTACTATAGAGCTGAGAAAATAAGAGACTGAAGATTTAATGGAGGTTACCTGCTCCAGGAAGAAGCCCTCTTGTGGTCTCAATAAGGCCCATTTTAGCTGATGAAGCTATTAAAAAAATAAATATAGGGTTTAGTTACTTTTTGATCTGTATAACTACAAATTTTCCATTTTGAACTGATTAATAAAACTACAAACTATCAATACTGAACTGGAACTCCATTTCTCCAGGTAGCTAGAAAGTCTGAATACTATAGTGCTTAATCAGTGTCCATCTCAAGTCAGATGAGGGATGTGTAATGTGGCTGCTTACCCCTAATGTAGTAATTTTATCTAGAAAAATGAACCTTGGGTCCATACTAGATGAAATGTAATGGGTAGAAGAACGGAAACAGAAGAAGGAAGTCTTCCAGTCCAAACTGATTTAAGCAGGGAAGGTTAGATCTAGCCAGAGTGCTGATCCAGTATTACATGATAATAACTATTTAATTCTACCAACAAATAGTTTTCTGAAGGAATCCTAATCTTGTCTAAAAATAGGCTTTACTTTTTAAGCAAGGAAACTGCTTTCCCAATAGTGACTAAGTGTCATGTTTTCTCGACAAATGCCTACTCATTTCTTGAACTAAGTTCCTCTCTCAGTCTACTGGATTGCATTAACAGTCAGCTATCATGCATGTAAGTTCTCTTTAAAATATAGTCACCCATTACAAGAAGAATCCTATATTAAGCAACACACAAACCTGCTACTCGAAGGTCACAAGCTAACGCCAGTTCTAGTCCACCACCCAATGCGTAGCCATCTATTGCAGCAATTGTGGGTACAGGCAGGGCAGCTAGAGAAGACAACACGGATTATACAGTTTTGTTCCAGAAGTTCTGCTCTGCTCACTTCTGGAATTTAAATGCTTAAATTGTAAAGCTTTTAGTAGTTCTCAAATTCAAAATTGCTAAGGAATTAATTTTCTTCTGCCACAAACTTTCTGTCTCTAAACAGCAGAAACTGTCTTTTTGCACTTCTCCCTTCATTGTCAGAAGAATGCAAAACATTATTCGTACATGCAAAGAAGCATGTAAATACAAAGTACTGCAACACAAAACAGGATGAATTGTCTCCTTGCAAATTTATAATGTGAATATCCAGCTGTTGCAGTTAAACAGTCAAAGACACCATCCCTAGTCACTGTTACAAGGATTAGCTTTTCTGGTGCTTTTGTTAGCCAAGGCTCCTGAACTTGGTAAACACTGTTGTCACCTCATAGTTGAGGAACCTGTGGTACCTGGAGATTAGCTGCTTGATAAGATACCTTTTTAAATACTCGGGGAGCTGGAAGCAGACTTCAGACATGTGCTAGTTCTGTGCGTAACTACCCCGACTGCTTTTGTGGTTTGTGAGACAGGGTCATTCTCTCTACATTCTTGTTTGTTTTTTAATTATTGCAATTCTGACTGCTATTGTAGTCAGATTTCACTTTGGTATTCTTCTCTAGTGAGAACAGAATCATTCATAAATAGGGGAAGAAAATCAATTGTGTAGGTCCATATTCCTTTTGCAAAAAAAAAAAGGGGGGGGGGGCAGGCGGGAGGGGGAGTTGTAGGTACAAACCCCCTGGCATTCAACAAATCCATTTAGAAAATCCATTCAGAGATCCAAATCCACGTTCTTAGGTTATTGCCATATCATGAATGCTTCTCAGCATGTATCGAAGGGGGGACAACCAACATAGCTCATTTTGTCAAGCACTGTCTCCCAAGGATTACATAGAACTGTATATAGAATAATTTGTTATATCGGGTACTTATTATATGTATGTGTGTGTGCTGCTCTTCGTCATAGAAAAGGCAGTACTGAAATGCATCTTGTCCTTGGAGTGGCAGCAGGACAGTTGGTATTTAATTCTAATCAGATCTTTGTTTCAGGCATAAACTGGAGCCATTTGGGAAGCAACTCCTAAATGGATAAACTGTTGGGGCCCTTCCCCTCCTGCAGCATTTCTAAATGTCTCAGTAGAGGCAGTCTAGGACATATTTTCCAACTGAGATAATTTACCTATTTCATCCATGAGATTTCTCAGCCTTTTAACAAAGTGTCCCACTTCTGTATCATCCATCTTTGCACGTTCCTTTAAGTCTGCACCTAAATAGAGGAGAAAAAGGTTAGAATCCAGGAAAAGGGAAAAGACATCTGAACTGTGTTCCCTCCTGTCCCTCTCAGAGGGCACACCATTTCAGAAGTCTTGAAATACAATGTTCTGGTTAAGTAAAGTCAGTGGAAGTTGGAGTGTGGACATTTGGGCTGGAGCAGTGGCTAGGGTGCTCCTCTGGGCCCTTCCAACAGATTTCCCAGAGGAGCATCAATCCCTGTATGTAAGGACAATAATCCATAAAACTGGAAGCCAAGGACTCCAATACTAGAGGCACCTGTGCTTGAAGATGGTTATAAATGGAAAACAAATAGTAGCACGACGCAGCCTGTGCGGCTCACTCCATCACACGTCTTCATCGCTGAAGCCGGTAGGCAGACAGGTGAAAGAGAGAACGTGTTTGTTATTTGCTACACAAAAGCCAGCCCATTTTTCTTTTATCATGCATTTCCAATGGCTTTTCTGCACAATCTGATTAGCATGCAGCCTTAAGAGCCATCAAATTTTTTAACAAGTTTGCAGAGCCTTTGTTACTTACCAGCACAAAATACACCTTTCACCTCACTCTTGAACACCACCACGCGAACCTTCTCATCAGAGCGGAGTTGTTCCAGAGCGCTGAACAGCTATGAGGGAGGGAGTACAAACAAGAGAAGAAAAACTTAAAAGCATATGGATGTATATGCCTAAATTATAGCAAGCTCCTAATCTATGACAAAAGTTTCTTTTTTTTTTTTTCCCTGCAGGTGCCAGGAATTTCCTGGAAATCATATATGTGGAGCCAGCAGGATCTTTCCGTGAGAGCCTCAGAATGACACATTTCCCCATCTCTTTTTTTTCTTCCATTCAGAGATGAACCTTTGCTGTAGCTTAAACTCCCCTTCTTGTCCAGGCATGAGCCAGACTTTCTCTAGAATGTATCAACCTTGAACAGATCATCTGCTAAGGTCTGACAATGAGTATGTTTTTGTTGTAATTATGCAAGCAAGGACAGTTAACTTGCATCCAAGTTAGCTAACTCAAATAATTCCAGTATCTCTGTCCAGTCCACAGCTGAAGTTACTGCAGTACAGACATATCACGATCTCTTTTTCTTCAGGCTAACCTGCCTTGCCCCAGTACAGTCTCCCACTGACCTTCAGCAAGAGATTAAGTTTTTGCTTCAGATTTCCCACAACTATGCTTATTGCATTTAGTTATTGATCATGATTCCAAACACATTTACAGGCCAGGCCCATACTCACTTCATTTACAAATACTTTTCCCAATGAATTTCTCGCGTGCGGTCGGTTCATTAGGATTTCAGCAATACCTTAGTAATAGGAGACAATTTCAGTTATACTTCATTTAATTCTCTGACACAATAATTCAACTGGGAACAATATCTGCATATGCTGCATCTTCTCTTTCCTGAAAATGTATATAAAGTATATTCTAAAACCATTAGTTATTTTAAAAGTGGAGGTGGGAGACCATGGCTACGAAACCCAGTTATGCAGGACAACTGTAAGATTCAGTAGCACTGTGAATAATATAAGTAAGCAGAAATTTAAAAAATGAACATGACATCTAAGAATGTATGCCTTAGAATTACTGCAGGAATGGAAAAAAACCCCAAACCCGAATGATCCATCTTAGGTTTCTGTTTCGAATGTTACTTATGTCAGTTTTTATTGTACAGTTGTACTGTGTTCAAGTAATGAAGAAAACCATCCTCTTGGGATTGCTGTTTGCATGAGAATAGCACAAACTGGTCACTCTCAGTTTGTGTTCCAGAACAGTTTTGAAATTGCAGCTCCATTTAATTTAAAGTTAATAAGCTCATTAGTGGAAAGGACTTCACTCAAAGTTCCTAAGTCCAAGCAGAAAAGTAAGACCACAACATCTACTTACTTCTCCCTTGCGCTTGTGTTTTCTAAATTATTATCCAATGGTTTCTGTATGCTTTGGAGAGAAAAAACATCTCTCCTGTTTCCTTGGCTGGACTTCTGCTCACTTCCCAGGCCTTAACATTGTAAGATGCTGTTGCTGCTGCTGTAGGTGCACAGATGTACCTCGCATCTGTCACGCTTGGTCCTGCCCTGCTAGAAGGTCTCTGTCCCTCTGCCAGTGGCCAGTTAGTAAACAAGAGATGTGTCACATAGGAACAAAGACACAGGTAACAGCGGGCACCAGCAAACAATGGAAATTCACAATTCTGGTAACTACATTCATGTATATGTAACTAGCAAAACTACCAAGAACTGTTTGTAAGCTCTTGCAATAGTTACCCTTACCAGAAAGTAATTGCATTGGCAATCTGAACCACAACTCAAATTGCCTAGTGTCTCTCATGCATAAATACGCACAGACGTGCCCTGGTCCCGTCCTCCCTTTAGCACTGTACATTACAGATACCAGAAAAATCTAAGGTAGGCAAACCAGAACTTCTGGTATTGAGACCTCCCGCGTATACAACTTAAAAGTCATCTAGCTATTTGTTTGGCAGCTGTGTTCTTCAGAAAAGTATTAAGGCATAACTCCTATAAGCACCCTGCCCGCGATGGACTCGGCGAGGCACCCGGTCACCTTTCGGCCCGCATACGAGGGCGTCAGAGCAAGGGAAGGCTCGGTGGCCCCGGCACCCCCGGTACCCCCAGTACCAGATGTCCGGGCAGCGCTGCACGGACGGCTCAAGTGTTTCAGGGCCCGTCCGAGGGACGGCAAGGGCTGCCAGAGCCGGGGTCCAAGGAGGGGCCGGGAGCTGAGGCGTTTTTACCAGGAATCGGTAAAACCACGTAGATCGACGTGCCCCCTCCCTACAGCACCAGAAAACCGGCTCTGACACCCGATCGGCTCCTCCGACCCCTCGGAACCGGCATTAAATGAGCGCCGGGGCCTAACCCCGGCCCCCTGCGGTCCCCCGCGCACCCCGGCCTGCAGGCGGGGGCCGCCGCACTCACCGCTGCTCTCCCCGCCGGCCGCGCCCACCAGCACCTCCGCGCCCCGCCGCGGGGCGGCCGTGGGGGGCCCGCCGCGACCCCAGCGCAGCAACTCGCGTCCCGCCCGCCCCAGCCGCATCATGGCGCCGCTCGCTCCCGGGGTTCCGGCGGCAACCGGCAGCGAGGGGCCGGGCCTCCGGGGCGGGGCGGGCCGGCCGAAGGGGCGCTGCGCCTTTAAGAAGGAGGGGTGGGGGGGGGAAGTGCCTACCTTCTGGGCGCTTCGCCCCGCCCCTTCGCTCAGCTGTCGCGCGCCGCTGCCCGCGCGAGGGGCCTCAGGCGGAGGGAAGCAGGAGGGGGGGTCGCGCGCGGGCGCGTGCCGCCGCCATCATGCAGCGCCGGGTGTTCGTGGTGGGCGTCGGTATGACCAAGGTACGGGGTCGGACCGAGCGGGTCTTGTCTCGGCGGCGCTCCTGAGGCGTCTTCCCTTCTGGCGTTGCCGGTTGGAGCCGCTGCCGGCGGCTGAGCGGGCGCGGGGAGGGGGACGGCGGCGTTGTGGGAGCCGTGGGCTTCCTCCTCGGGTGGGGGATAAGGCTCCTCACAAAATAGGGTCGCTGTCGCCCGGGGGGCTTTTGCTGAGAGGAGAGGCGTGTGGTGCCAGCCTGGGCCTGCGGGCCAGGCCTGGGCGGTAGCGGCTCCGCGCAAAGTTCACCTTCGGTTGGTATCTCGGGGAGGAGGGATCCGCCGGCCAAGTTAAACGTTCTGACGCTCCGTGGAGCAGGTCGATATAACAGACTTACAACGGCCAAAGCGGGTCCCCGTGTCACCGCAGCCCGGGGTCAAGGGCTCGTCCCTTCGCCTCGGATGGCCGGGGAGCCCATGGGCTCCGGGGGAACTGGCGGCCGCAGAGCAGGTGCCCTGCAGATGCTCGCTCTCCTGACGGGTTTCTGCTCCTTCCTGGGCATTCGGCTGCCAGCACAGAGTTCACACAGTGTGGCACATGTTGAAAGAGGAGCAAAAGCTGAAGGAACCTTTTTTTATCTCGGTGGATGAAACTTAAGACGACTTTGGTATTTGCCAAGGTAGTCAGAACCCCCCCAGACACACTTTTTAAATACCCATGCGGCAACAAAAAAAAGTTATTTCTCCAGCACATGATGTGATAGCAGAGGAAATAAGACTCAATTCTGTTAATCGTGTTTGTTGGACTGGATCGTAGAATGTAGGTTTGGAAGTTATTGGACCTCACCTTAAACTCATTTGTGATGTGCTCAAGGAAGGAACAGCAGTGTGGAAGAGACAATTAAAACTTGTCACCATATTGCATCTTAAGCATTTTATTATGAAGTCTTTTAGGATTGTATCCTTTCTCTTTTTTTAATCTTAATGATTTAAAGTCTGCTGAAAATTGGTATACCTTCTCAAAACAACAGTCTGTGTTTCCTGTGTGTGTGATTGTCAGTTCCACAGATCATGCCTTTCATTTTCAGTAGTGGATCATCTCAGTTACCAGTTTAGCGTGATTTCAGAAATTGTCAATACTCTTTTTCTCTCTTTGTTAGCCCAGGTAACATCAGTTGCTCTTGCAGACTTTTACAATGATCAATTCACTGACTGATTTTTCTTATGACCTTCAGTATGAAGGTTTTCTGTCTAAATTAAGGAAAGGAGGCACTGCAGAAAGTACAGCTAAGTGTTGCAAAAGACTGGAGTTGGGGAGGTAAGCATAAGGAGGTAGCAAATTGACTTTTATATACTAACAGTGAAGGTCAAATAATTCGTAGAACTGTAAGTAGTTAGTATGAGGATTTTTTCTTAAAAGTGACACTTTTTGTTAATGATGTAAAAATGCAAAACACATGTATTTGTTGGTGGACTCTAATGAAATACCACCTCTAGTCCAATGGTGAGGGGTAAGGTACAGTATGATTTGTAACAAAGTGGAATAAGGGTTGGGAAAAGGAGGCTTATGTAGAATTAAGTTCCATACAAAGAACAAGCATTTTCTTGTTACAAATAGGAGTATAACAAAATAAAGTGGAAAGGAAGTATTTATCAAAGCCTTAGTGAAGATTATGTCATGTATTGTAACAAATCAGTGAAAATGGTGGTATTCTCTGTCCCACCCACAGGCTTTGGACAGGGTTGTTGTCCATCTCCACACAAGTCATGGATCTTCTTTAAGACTGAGCAAAGATGGTCCTCAGCTTCCATAAAATTGCACTATTTTCTGGTTTTAGACATCACAGGGTCTGGCAGTAGTACATGGGAATTGTGCAGATTTTGTGCATGCGCTTTTGGGTCAATGTCGTGGTTTAACCCCAGCCAGCAACTAAGTACCACACAGCCGCTCACTCATTCCCCCCCTCCCCCAGTGGGATGAGAGGGAAAATCAGGAAAAGAAGGAAAACTCGTGGGTTGAGATAAGAACGGTTTAATAGAACAGAAAAGAAACTAATAATGATAACACTAATAAAATTACAACGGTAATAATAAAAGGATTGGAATGTACAAATGATGCGCAGTGCAATTGCTCACCACCCGCCAATCGACACCCAGTTAGTCCCCAAGTGGCGATTCCCCTGCCCCCACTCCCCCCAGTTTATATACTGGGCATGACATCACTTGGTATGGAATACCCTGTTGGCCACTTCGGGTCAGCTGCCCTGACTGTGTCCTGTGCCAACTTCTTGTGCCTCTCCAGCTTTCTCGCTGGCTGGGCGTGAGAAGCTGAAAAGTCCTTGACTTTAGACTAAACACTACTTAGCAACAGCTGAAAACATCAGTGTTATCAATGTTCTTCGCATACTGAACTCAAAACATAGCACTGTACCAGCTACTAGGAAGACAATTAACTCTATCCCAGCTGAAACCAGGACAGTAATTAAATTAAATTGTTTGCATTATTTAAAACTGATTGTTCACAAACCTGTTTCTAAGTTAAATATAAAGCTTTTAAATATACCAATTTGAGGAAAAGGTGTATTAAATCTCACTGTGATTTGCTCTTGGGTTTTTTTTCCTTTTCTTTTTTTGTCGTCAGTTCACAAAGCCTGATGAGAAGAGCGTTGATTATCCTGACATGGCTAAGGAGGCAGGTAATTTAGTAATAAAGCGTTTAGTTTGATTGCTGACACTTATTTTAAGTCTTACAGTTAATCTTTTTATTATACATATGAAGGAACAGCTACTGTTCAGTAAATAGATACATATAAAAAGCAAATCTAAAACTGATAAAAAAAGAACACTTTCACAAAATCCATAACTGACCTGTTCAACTCAGGGGCCTTTCAGTACCGAAGTCAGAAGGATAGCTTAAAATTGAATTGGACACTTAAATAATTTCCTACCTACCTATATTATTCAAACATACTTTCATTGGGACAAACAACCTTTGTACATGAACACAGAATTGACTGCACGGAACTTTCTGATAAAGGAGCTTGTTCAGAAGTCAAAATACTGCAGAATTGTCCTTGTGAGAATTAAGATGCAAGACTGTACTAACCATTTGCATCATATAATAAGGAATTTTTACAGCTTGCTCTTGTTTGTGAATGCATGAATCATACGTACTATTCTAGGTATGCTTGTTATGGTTGTGAGAGCTGCTTTTTTTTTTTTCCCTTCAACTTTAAACTTTTATTTCAACTTTTAAACTTTTTTTAGGCCAGAAGGCTTTAGCTGATGCTGGGATTCCTTATTCAGAGGTGGAGCAGGCATGTGTGGGTTATGTTTATGGTAAGTAATGTCATTGGGAGGTGGCATCCCTGACATTTGCAGACATCTGTATGGATAAAGTATGGGGGATCCCATCAATTTCAGGTTATAATATTTAATTGTGTCAGTTTGTAGAACTCTTACTTTTAAAAAATTTATTATTTTTAGTGATCACAGAGGTATGTGTGTTTATTTGTGGAGTTTATAGTTCTAGTCATAGGTATGGAAAGAATTCCATAAAATTGTCTTGCAGATGTGTTTTATACAAGTAGCTCTTTCAGCAAGATCAGGTGGTATACTTATTCAAGTGGTGCAAAACTTACGTATTATGCTTACGCGAGTAGACTTGAAAATTTTTTTATTCTTTGCATAATGCTGTGTGTACACTAGAATGGATATGCTTGTTTATCCATTTTGAGTTGAAGACACTTGCTAATGGGTATCTGGGGGATCAGACATGTACTGTGTCCTTGCACTTTCAGCCCAAGAGCACATAAGAGAGATCTGCTTGGACTCAACTCTAAGTGATAGATGAGATCTACTCTGAGAGAGGTTCATAACTATTTTAATCCTGTGGACATATATAGAAACATAACCATGGTTTAATGTACTGTATAAGATTATTGAGAGTACTTGCATTAGTATGGCTCCAGAATAATGCTTCGCAGCTGATGTAGACAAAACTGAGTTGTTCACACACCAACGCAGTGCTGTCCTGCCTTCATTACCAGCAGGACCCTTGTCGTGGTTTAACCCCAGCTGGCAACTAAGCTCCACACAGCCACTTGCTTGCTCCCCACAGTGGGATGGGGGAGACAGAATCTGAAGGGTAAAAGTAAGAAAACTTGTGGGTTGAGATAAATACAGTTTAATAGGTAAAGCAAAGGTCACACACGCAAGCCAAGCAAAAGAAGGAATTCATTCACCACTTCCCATCAGCAGGCAGGTGT
Organism: Harpia harpyja; assembly: GCF_026419915.1. Taxonomy (NCBI): domain Eukaryota; kingdom Metazoa; phylum Chordata; class Aves; order Accipitriformes; family Accipitridae; genus Harpia; species Harpia harpyja. The sequence goes on from NC_068950.1 coordinate 39,293,482, forward strand.
TCAGCCATCTCCAGGAAAGCAGGGCTCCATCATGCCTAACGGCTACTGGGGAAGACAAATGCTGTAACTCCGAATGTTGTCCCCCTTCCTTCTTCTTCCCTCAGCTTTATATGCTGAGCATGATGTCATACAGTATGGAATATCCCTTTGGTCAATTGGGGTCGGCTGTGCCAGCTGTGTCCCCTCCCAACTTCTTGTACACTCCCAGCCTACTCGCTGGTGGGGCAGGGTGAGAAGCAGAAAAGGCCTCGACTTGGTGTAAACACTGCTCAGCAGTAATGAAGATGTCTCTGTATTACCAACACTGTTTTCAGCACAAATCCAAAACATAGCCCCATACTAGCTACTGTGAAGAAAATTAACTCTATCCCAGCCAAAACCAGCAAAACCCTCAAACAGATTTCTAGTAGACACCCTCAGCAGAAGCTTTTAACTTGGAGTCACTGCTTGTTGTAGTGAGAGGAGATGATGTTAAATGACTGGTTTGAACCTTTCCTGTCACTCCAATTCACAGATGCCTGATGTATTTCTCAAAGCAGTCAAAATCAGATTTCTATTATGGGGAAATCGGTTTCCATTACAAAGAGAGTTTACCAATTTCTTTCTTTCTTTTTCTCTATTGATGACTGTATTATGGCAAGTGAAGTAGGGTCAGTCAGCTGTGATACCTGTAGCAGCTTCCAAGCCACATGTCTAAGACATTTCTGTCCAGTCCAGTTACCGTCTGTTGATTCACGGCCTGTTGGCACAGAAGCAGGACAAACTTCTGTTTTTAAAATCTGATGATTTTCATCTTGTTTCGAAGGTTCTTGTACTGTGAATGCTTGAGAGACGTGCTCAAGATGACAGTTTGAAGGTTCACGTTTACAGTTTAAGTGGTAGCATTGCACATACATGGTGGGCTTTCTTTTTGCTAGTGAAGTTTGAGTATGTACCTTATTTTAATGTTGTGTCTCTGTATAAAGGTGACTCAACCTCTGGACAACGGGCTATCTATCACAGTTTGGGTTTAACTGGCATTCCTATCACTAATGTTAACAACAACTGTGCTACTGGATCAACTGCTTTGTTCATGGCCAGACAACTAGTAGAAGGAGGTGAGTTGTTTTGCTCTGGGCCTGGGTAATACATATTCTTCATTTCTATAAATATAACTTGAATGAAGAACAGAACTAGTGAATGTGTGAGTACTCGGAGTTGTAAATGTCCTATCCTCATAGGCAAAATTGTGTTTTCTGCCTCACTCAGCTGAAAAGGTTGGTCAGTTGTATATACAAACAGAAGACCAAGCACTTAAAAGAGTAAGACTACCACTACAAACTAGAGCATTATGTGTGCACCTAAGAGACTGTGTCTGTGATGCAGTAAGATGATGTATATGGATATAAATGTCCTTTCCTGTGTCATAAGCCCTGTGAACCTAGTAAGTAGTAAGCCAGTTAAGTTTTTTCTGGAAGAATTGTTTGGAGTAGTGCAGAACAAGTTGCATTATAGTACTGTAAGACGCTAGACTCTGCAGGATGCAAAGGAGAGAAGAACCTGCTGAAAAGCGTAGCGTCTTTTTTTTTTTTTTTTTTTTAAACTTGAAGTTAACACAAGTGCTTGACTAATGTGTTTTTGGAAGGGAGGGTAAGAAAGCAATGTCTTGTGACAGACTATGCTTTGAACTGACAGGTGAGTGTTTCCTTCTGTTTCTGCAGTTCCTTTGTGGACTTTGATACTTTCTTTCACTCAAATGCTGATGTCTCCATAATGAAAACTATAGTAATATTCTGTATGATTATTGTAGTATTTGTGGCAGACACATAAGTGCTTGGTCATCTAAGATAATTGCTGTCAAACAGTTTAAAAATAAACCCAAACCCTGTAGTGATCTCATTCTTCAGTATCAATGTTTGTATCAATACCACTCCCACCCCAATTTGACTCTCTTTCAAAAATTAAGAAAGGAGGAAGAGCAGCTCACAGGTGTTTATGTATATTTCTTGTAATTGAATAGTTGTTAGTACATAATGTCGTTTATAATTACATTGTGTTTTAAATAGCCACAAATTTTATTTTAAGGTTTGGCAAACTGTGTTCTGGCACTTGGCTTTGAGAGGATGGCAAAAGGATCCCTTGCTTCAGGTGCAGTAAGTGTCTGAAACACTTTATATGTTTCATTGTATTCGTAGGTGAAATATGCCTCCTCATTCTCTGAGTTGCTTTAAGATGTTGCTGTAGGTGATTACAAAATAAACCATTATTTTGATCCATGGAAACTTCTGATGAGTTTTGTGATTGTGATTGCATCTATGATACACAAACTTTGTATGGAATGTTTTAGAATTAATTTTATGTAGTATGTCAGACTTCTAGTATTTTGCCAAGAATATATGAAAGGCAGGGTTAATAGGGAGTAGTGAAAATACCAGATAGAATACTGAAGCATTGAGCAATTGAAGCGTCTTTCTTGAAATGACACAGCAAATCAAAGAAAGAATCTGAGCCTTCTGGCTTTTGGCTTGATGCTTACTCAGTTCACCAGTTAACACACTTTCCAAAAAACTAAGCGCTTCTGTAAACCTTCCTTTCTTGTCTCTTCTTTGTTTTTACTGGAGAAGTGTGTGGGGGGTGTTTGTATTTTGCCTTATGGCAAGCAATATTAGAGCCCATATGTTGTTTAATTACCGAACTGCAAAATTTGATAATATATGCAGAGGTTTGGGTGAGAAATGTTAAATTTAACAACTGATTAAAATGACTAAGAGTTGTCTTTAACATGCTTTATGATATTTCATCTAAGCTTAATTGAAAATACTAATACAGTATTAATTTTATAACTTGGAACTATATTAACTATAGGATTTTAAGCTGAGTTGAAAAATACCTGAAGTCCTCTGCTGAAAATAGCGACTGTGATAGAAGTGTTCCTTACCATGAATCAGTGCAGTGATTATAATGTTAAGCATTTTCTGCTTATTTACTCTTTCTTATAGTTGCAAAATTATGAGTGCTTCAAAACATGTCACTGAAGTGCAATACACTGTCCAGTGGAATTGTTAAAATATCAGGAAAACCCCTATTTTGCTTGAAATCCATGGCACTTTTGTGGCGATGCTGTAAAGAAAAGGAAATTATGACTTGCTTTATAACTGTTTTTCTTTTTAGTTTTCAGACAGAACTAACCCAATTGACAAACATTTGGAAATTATGATAAATAAATATGGCTTAGCAAGTGCTCCAGTAGCACCGCAGATGTTTGCAAATGCTGGAAAAGAACATATGGAGAAATATGGTATGTTAAAACACATATTTTCATTGTCCTCTTTTAATGAAGTGATTTTTAAAAATAATATGTTAGGATTTCATTTTTAAAAAATGATAGTATTCAGTGTCCTTTTACCCAAGTGCTACAACTGCAACATCTACAGCTAACACATATGGGAATACATTTGGATAAAGAGTTATCTACAGAAAAGTTGGTGATGTGTAGGCAAACAAAACTGTCAAGAGACAGAATTAAGGCTGTGATACAGAGTGTCTGGTAATTGTGCTAATGGTATGGTTTGTGCTTCTGTAAGGTCTTGGGTGATAAGGTTGCATAACTTCCTGCATTTTTTCATTGTGTCTTAGGGTAGGTAGATAGGCTTGGGACTGAATTGTTTGACAAAAACTTTTGAGTATTTGATTCAATATATAGTACTAGGCTGGTGCCACTGCTGTTTCTTAAGCCCTCACCAGACAAGGGAATTGGCTCCCAGGTAACAGTCTGGCCTGTTGAGCATATTTTATTTGCATTTAGTTTCAGACTAGTATATGGAAAAATTTTAGACTTAGACTCCAATATTTCACTGCAGCTGTTTAGCACTGATAGGAAAATGAGCATTCAAGTTTCAGTAATATAATAATACCTCAAATAAAATACACTTACTTTCTGTATTTTTGTGTTAGTAAGTGTTAAATATCCAAGTAGGATGTTGTTAGCTAAAACTCAACCATGTTTAGTAGTCTTTATCTAATTTTTAGACCTAACTTGAGTTCTAAGGAAAGCCTTGATAACAGTGAGTCTCTTGTAAAGATGCTTGTAAAGGTTAAATTCTTATGACACAGTATTTGAACTGCTATGTTAGCACTGTTTGGGTAAACAAAGTATTTCAACACAGCTTGCTTTCCCCTTCCAGGGACAAATCCAGAATACTTTGCAAAAATTGCATGGAAGAATCATAGCCATTCAACTAATAACCCGTGAGTAATGGACTCTGCCTCTATATTGAACGTATGTTGTTGCTAAAAATTCACGTGAAACTGAGTATTATTTTTAGAAATACTTTGTGGAGTGTATTATTTATTATGGAATGAGAATTATACCCAGCATAAATTCTATATCCAGTGCCTTATACTTTGTAAAAACAGCTCTGTAGCTGCCTAATAGTGCGATATTAGTATGTCTACTGCTAAGGGCTGTGCTAAAACTAAGATGGCATCTCTTATGTTTTTCTTAGGTATTCCCAGTTCCAAAAAGAGTACACATTAGATGAAGTTCTGCATTCTCGCAAAATTTTTGATTACTTGACTGTCTTACAGTGTTGGTAAGGACTTAGCATTGTGAAATAGATCTTGATGTTAAGACAAATATGGTAGGACATCTATTTAAATTCAAGTCTGTTTGTGTGTAAATTAAAATGTACAGATTATTTTAAATAAAACTTCTTATAAATGAAACAGATGTGGAATCTCCTGTCTTGACCAAACACTATCTAGATACTTGTTCACACTATAATACAGTAAGCTGAAACACATTTTGTACTTTGGGGCTCTCGTGACTTTCTGTATCTTTTAGCAATGTGCATTTGTTGCTGTTAAGTGTTAATTCTTCTCTTCAGCCTTTCCTGTACACTCCTGAAAGGCTTGTTGTTAACAATGTTTATAGCCAAGTAGAAGTTTTGATTTTTTTTCTAAATTGAAAAACCTTAATGATATGTTTCTATTTTATGTCATCTTTTCAAATGTCTGTTATAAATATTACTAAAAGTGTCCAGCAAACAGTGATGGAATTTACAGTTTCAATGGCATCAGCCAAAGAAAGTGGTTTTTCATTTGTCCTTTTTGGTTTTTTGGTTAGTATTAGAAGATAATTCTATGGAAGATTGACATTACTAATTTAGAATGATGACATCATTATTTTCTTTCAATCAGTCCGACATCAAATGGTGCTGCAGCTGCAGTTTTGGCTAGTGAGGAGTTTGTGAAAAGGCATAAGTTGCAGTCAAAAGCTGTGGAAATTCTAGCCCAGGTGATGGTTACTGATTATCCAAGCACATTTGAAGAAAACAGTTGTATGAAGATGGTAGGTTTACAATTCTGTATTCCCTGACACTCCTCACAGGTTTTTTTTAATACCCGCAAGTCCTAATGATACTGTAGCTATTTCCATGTCAGTAGAGAAACAAATCTTACTTTGTGGCGAATGTGAAAGTAATTTCATTTGGGCGGTGGTGGAGTGAACAAAGGATATGGTTGTGGAATAACAGGAAGAAATTTATAAACAGGCTATCAAAACCCTAATTTTTAACAAATTATTTAAAGGCTACTTTTTAAACAATTTGAACAGCAAGAAAAGCATTTCTTCAATTTTGCTGTTTATAAAAGTAATGAAACTTAAAACAATTTTACTTATGTCTGTGTAATACTGAAGCTGAAATAACCTGTTGGGTGTAGTCATGATTACTTGCTTACATAGAATGAAGGGAAAGACCTGAACTGCAAAATTTGGATCCCACTGCAAATTGACTAAAATAATTGGATGCAAGTCAAACCATTAGAATATCCAATAGTTTCTACTGCAGTGATGTTCTGTTTGGGTTTCAAATACAATTCTAGTCAGATGGCTGATAGAAAACAGTAGCAAGACAGTTTGAGGATTTGTTTCAAGGCTGTTGGTCTGAGTCATGCAAAGGAGCAATTTGGCTTTTGAGCGGGTTGAGGAAATAGAGGATATTCCCCAGAAAAGTTTCCACATGCCAACAATGAGACTTAGAATGTATTATTTCTGTACAATTTGTGCTGGATGAATATTAAACTCTGTGATATGTGATGCATTAAAATAAATTAGAATGCCATCTCCTACAGGTTACTTTCACTTACAGGATATATAGAAGCACGTTTAAGTGTAGAAATGAAATTGCTAGCTATGTTTCTTTAATGATATTTTAATGTACAATTTCTTCTTGTTGCAGGTTGGTTACGATATGACTAAAAAAGCTGCAGAGAAATGTTTTGAAAAAGCAGGCCTAAAACCAACAGATGTTGATGTGATAGAACTTCATGACTGTTTCTCAGTTAATGAGTTCATTACCTACGAAGCTCTGGGACTCTGTCCAGAAGGTAATAGCATCAATGGAGATCATTGTTCTATTAAAATGGAAAGCATTAAAAATATCTTTTTATCTGTTCATATAATTAAAACTTTGAGTTGTCTACTGGACAGATCTTCTATATTTGAAAGTCTTATTACCTAACCTCATAAGAGGGAAAAGCAAGTTACTGCTGCAGTAACATAAGGAATACCTGCAAAGTCTAGAATTAGTTTAACAAATGAGTGTGTTACTGTGATTTCTGAAGAAATATACACAGCAAATTAAAGTGTTGGACGCTTGTGTAGGGATGGCACTTTTAAGCAAGCAGAGCAAGGAAATTAAGGACACTTGTGATCTTTCTCAGTATTACGCCCCCTTTTCAGGGCTATGTACTTACCTACCCCAAGATTTCCCTCCATCTTTGTATTTCCTTTTAAGAAGGTAAAAATCAGACAAGAATTGCCTATCGAGGGCCTTACCAAGTTATTTATCTTTGATATGAATTTTTTTTAAGTCTTGAAACATCTTTGCCTTTGAAAATAGAGTTGTTGGCAAGTTGTGAACATGCCTCTAAAGTCAGCTGTATAACAATGCACAATCTGTCCAGATTAATTTCATTGAAGTGAGTGGATTTACAACAGGTTAAATGGCAGTGGAGCTTAGTTCTATGTATGTAACTCAAACCATTAAAATTTTCTACTGAAGAGTTTTTTTTGTTTGATTTCAAATATATAATGCATTGAACTGCTACTTCGGTATTCGATATATTTAAACTCTGAATGTATTCTTGCTTTGCATAAGTAATCATCTGATGTAATCTTTCTCTAACTTGTTTTTAACTAATTTTGAGAAAATATCATACTCTATCACTAGATGGTGTATTGTATTATGTCTAAGCTTTCTCACTGTAATAGAGAAGTTAATAGATCTTCAGGAAGACTTTTTGTGTGTTTGTTCATCTTCAGATATTTGCCTTTGAATGCTTGGTTTTTACTGTCATCATTGCTGTGTTTCTATAGTATCTGCAGTAAAAATGGTAAATGTTTGACATTATTTAAATAGATATATTAAGCTTTTTAGCTTCATTCATTTAATCAAAGATACAGAAGAATCCTGATGGTACTTGTCTATTTGACCAATGTCATGTGTATGGTAATTTAATAGTACAATTCTCACCACCTTTCAGTCAGTCTGACATTAATAGTATGTGAAACTTATCTTGGAACGGTAGACTAATTAGACATAGAGATTAGTGAAATGGCATAAACCACATTGTGGATTTAGATGTGCAAGACTAACCTGGTATTCTCATTTAATGGCAGAAGTAACTTATAAGCACAGGAAATGTCTCAGATGTTTTTTAGACTTCAATGTTAATAATGTAGGCTGAAGAAGGTGGTACAAGAATAAAGGAGTAAGGGACTGGTTAAAAGGGAGAACTGTCTGCTGAAGGCATGGGAACTAATGGTCTGGAAAGCTAAGCAATTCTAAGCATTAATCTTGTGAGTAGGTTTATTTACTACCTTAATGTCTTAAAGCAGCCCAGGGTACCGTTAGCTGCCTTTGTGGCAAGGGCTCATGTTCAACTCTATGTTCACCAGGACCTCCATGTCCTGGGGGTCACAAATTATGACTAACCCCTGTTTTACAAAAAACATAGTTATCACTGCAGTTTCATTCATAAAATAATGGACAGCTTCATTATGTTGATTATATCATAATACTGTATATCAGCAAAACAGTTCAACAGAAAATTTAAAAAAGCTTTTCTATCAAACACTAGCCCTTTTCTTTCTTCTCCATGTTACGCTTTCTCCAGTGGTATAAGCAAGTCTCATTAATGTAGTTTGGTAATTTCAGTCTGCTCTTTGTAAAATCTGTGGTGTAGTATTTCCTAGGTTTTGACTGACATGCAGCATCTTTGGTGAGTGGCAGTAGAATTGAAAAATCACTTAAAACCAAAAAAGGAACATTTTTCTAAATACTGTTTTATAGGAAGAGCATGTGACCTGATTGACAGAGGAGACAACACTTACGGAGGAAAATGGGTTATTAATCCTAGTGGTGGCTTGATTTCAAAGGGACATCCACTTGGTGCTACAGGTACGCAAAAACTTTTCATTTAGTCATGCCAGTTAGATAAGAGATACAGCTCTTGAGCAGGCAGATGCTTCCCACTTTTATTTGTCTGTATGAAACATGAGGGCTTCATAAGATGAGAAGGAAGCTGTGGAGTTGATTCTCATTTCCAACTAATGCAAGCTTTAGGGCAGGTTTACCACGTAGTATTGCTCAAACCAAAAGACTTGGAGTGTGAATTTGATCATTAGCACTTACTTAATTTTGTGGTGCTTTTTTTTGTTGTTGTTATTAAAGCAAGCTGCAAAACAGCTTAACTTTTTTCTAAATAATTGCTCAATGGTACAGCTTCTACTGAATGTAGTTTGAATAACTATTTTCATATGTTGTCATCCTTTAAAAATCAGATTTTGGAGATTTTTACTGCATCTGAATAGCCTGTACCCTTGCTAGCTGTAATAAAAGCTATTTCTGTTAAGCCTTGGATGTCAAAATATTTATCTGATGTTTACAACAGAAGCTCAGTTAGTCACCGTTTCCCAGCAACATAGGTTTTCCTTTTTTTTGTTTTGTTTTTTGTTTTTTTTTAAACTGCTACTCTTGCTTCCACATGAGATGGCTCTTGGATAAAACGTGTTTGGATTCATGAAGATAATTCACCTTCCTTTTTTGGAAATGAGATGTTGTCAGAAAACTGGAGAAGAGGAAACCTTGTAAAACAACAAACCTTAATTTAAACAGCTGTAACAGCTAGATAATCTGCAGTTAGTGTAGGGGGGGAAGTATTAGGAGTCTTTGGAAGAAAAACATTCCAGGTAAATGAGACTGTGGGTATCTGTAACAGGATAAGAGTATTACATTGCTAGGTTTGTGTTACATCTTTGTCAGTTACACAGTGATAAATGTAGAGGCAATTACTGGTATTCATGCCTCTATTGCCATGGGATGGGGGGAAGAGTCATTAAAATGCAGAAAATGACTTGTGTACAGACTGTCAGCTTAATTTCACTGTAAAACAGTCTTGAGGCCAGCTATGTGCTAATCAGCGGTCATAGAAGTTGTCTTAAATTTCCAAACCATGCCAGGGCAGGTTGTACCACGGTACACATTCTCTCCTTGAGGCTGAAGAGAATGTAAATGAAACCTATTAATTCTTATCTATGACTGGAATTACAAAACTTACTCGCCCCCTTCGTTAATGTTTTGAGTGGCAATGCGTAAAATTCAGTGCATAGAATGCAGCTTCCTCCTCTGCCTTGCCCGAAGGCCTGTTGTCTAGGGGAAGGGAGAGGAAGGGATGGAGGTCTGTGGGTGACGGAGGGAAGATTAGGGGAGGAAGTTTGTGGACACGCCTGGAGCATGTTCCTGACGTTATTTAACCACTTACGCTCTGTGCTCGATTTTTCAGGCCTGGCGCAGTGCGCCGAACTCTGCTGGCAGCTGCGAGGTCTGGCCGGGAGGAGGCAGGTCCCCGGGGCAAAGGTCGCGCTGCAGCACAACCTGGGCATCGGCGGGGCCGCGGTGGTGACCCTCTACGGCATGGGCTTCCCCGGAGCCGCCAGGTGAGAGCCCCGCGGGGTTTCATCCAGCCGAGAAGGTCCGATTCCACTGCGTAATGGCCTGGCAGGAGGAGCGGTGGGGCAGTTGAGGGTCTGCCCTCTGCGTGCAGCTGACTTCTGGAGGAGGAAGGAGGCGCTGTGTGCAGTGAAAGACCTTACAAAACAGTCACCTTTCGGGCCGTATCTCTACAGAGCAAGAAGGTGCACTGCAGAACAAAAACGCACGTTCGGCATTCGTGTGCACGTCTTGGCGATGCTGTCATGGGAAACTTTCACTGGGGGTTCAGTAGTGGTGTAAACTAAGCTCACTTTGTTTTGTTTTGACTGTGCTCCCATACCTTGGTGTTTCAAAATTCATTTTTTGTTAGAATTATTGTTTGCCTCTGTGCAAGGAAGAAACGGCCCTGTAGACTAAAACTTGCTCAGCAGTTGAGACTGTTGTGTGCCTAAAGCACTGCTGGTGTATACAGAGATTATAACTCAGTGTCTTATTCCCAATAAACAATATACACTGTGAGTTATAAGTTATTGAAAAGAGCAAACTGGCCCATCAAAATGGCTCGCGTGATTCCCTGTAAGGAAAAGTCTAATATTTTGAGGGGAAAAAAGCCAACAAAACAAAAAAACCCTTCCAGGAACAAAATGGGCCACGTTAAAATGAATTAATTGAAACTAGGGACTTGCCAAAAAAAGCAAGACATCCATGGGAATAGAGATACCCACTGCTTTCACTGCTAAAATTGTGAACTAGTTTGGTTTCATGAAGAATTCCTTTCAGCTGTATGTGTTACATGTGGTGTTCTAAGTACTCATTAGAATTCAGGCATGTTACTCATCCAGTCCTGGGTAAAGAATTTGCACTTGCAATTGTAGCGTACTTCAGCGTGAGAGAACACTGCTGTGAAGCTGTCTTGCAGTCTGCTATAGTTCTATGCTAGGATGGACAGGAATTGAGGGAAAATACTTAAAATTTGTACATATACCAGAATTTCAGGAGATGCTTTTTTAATACACGGTTCCCTGTACATTTTCACTTTCAACTTTGCTTAGAAAGATTGAGCTACTCTTTGTGGGTATTATGGTTTTGGTTTTAAAGCTCAATGCCAATGCTTTGTATTTGCTCTAAAAACCTGTGAACAGTAAAATTTATCATATACTGGACTTCTAGAAAGAAATTCCCCTCCCAACTCATATTTCGAATGACTGTTTTAGCTAGACCTGTACAATTCCTGGGAGGTGGCACTATAATCTCTGGAAGAGACCATGAGAGAAGCAATTGAATTTTGAAGAGCTGCAGCAGTAACTTTTTGTAGTACAGTGTCAGAAGTGGCAATCCTGTCACTTTTGTAATCTGTAAGAGGTTAGACCATATGAGAAAATAGGTTTGATACAAGAAAAATCATGTCTTCTCATAGATTCTCTTCAAACGTGCTTACAAAACTTGGCAGTGGGTGTTGGTACACGGTTTTAAATCAGAGGGGAAAAGACTGTTATAAGGAGTATACTGTTTTTCATTGCTTTGAGCTTTGTTTTTAAAAATATTGCAGTTTTATGGAACAGGGAATCTGTTGCTTAATCTTGAGGTACTGCTAGAAGTAGTGCCTTCCTGTCTGGGAAAGCTTTGCATGCATAGATGCAGAAGAAATTAAGTCTAATTTACTACAGCTCACTTCACTTTCTTCGGTATTGAGAATTTTTAAAATCCTTTCTTTGGTACAACTTGAAGCAGAGAAATCTTAGCAATACTGGTTTTATCTTACATTAGAGAAGCTTAAAAACCTTTAGTTCTCCCAAGGGCTTTGTGTTTGGGAGATACCTGACTCAAGGAGTTGCACTAATGTGTCTCAGACTTTGGAAAAAAACAGTGTGGCTAATCTGTTCAGACTCTGCTTATGTAATTGAATGATGTTGTGTATTGTGTAATTAAGGGAAAGGTGGTGGCATTTCATGTTTATGAAGATACTTCGTACCGTTTTTTCTACTGCAATGCACATAGACTTAATAATGGGATTCAGATCTAACCTGTAATTAGTGGCTTTAGTAATAGGTGCCAAGAATGTCCATCAAGGTAAATGACAGCAAGATTTGATCCATTTTGGATTAGTCTTTGAAACAGTTCTGCTTTTTTTTGTTTGTTTGTTTTGACACCTTACAATTTTACATCCTGCTAGTACAGCCTTGGTTTATTAGCAAAATTGATGTGTCCTCTTCAGATGAGACAGTCCCTACTATTGCTACCCTAGCATACATCTACAGGGTAGTGTTAGTACCACACAAATAAGTTCTAGCAACATTCCTTAAACAATTCTGTCACTTTAACAATATCAAACCTGACCACAGTTTTGAGCTCTGCTGCCAAGAGATGGTAATAATTGTAAACTTGTTTTTCCTGCTGCTTGAATTGCCATTTCTTTGGACATCTCTATACTTATTTCGGCTCTGGGTGCCTTTGCAGAAATGAAGAATTAGGTTTCATGCTGCTATCAGGCCATGCAGGTCGCTGCTCCAGAGAATCAGGAATAATGCTTAGTACCTATTGTGACAGTTGAGACTCACATGAATTGGGAGGCAAAACGGGATGTGTTTTGCCAAAGGGAAAAAAAAAAAAAAAAAGGGGTATTTCTCTGAGATGGTGCATGTGCTTCTCTCTCTTCACACAAGGTGTGGCAATAGTGTTTGGTGATTTATCTTAATAAGATTAATTATTTACTTTCATTATAAAATTAGCGTCCTGCCCATTCACGCAAAAGCATCTAGATACTTGACGTAATTGTAATTCAAGGTGTCAAGCCCATCAGAGAGTAAGCTTCACTTTGATATCATATAGTTGCTCTATACTGCTAAAGCGTTTCAGTGTGGCTGTTCTCGCTGGTGTTAGGCTATTCATGATAAATTGAAGATGCTGAAAATGTGATTAAAGGTATGTAAATGAATGGGTTTTTCATTTCAGCACCGGCCGTATTGTGGCTGTGCCTCTCAGTGCAGCTGTTGAAGGATTTAAGTCACATTTGGTCTTCCAAGAGATTGAAAAGAAGCTCCAAGAGGTATTGACTACTTCTTTTACCTACAACAGGATTTTAATTTATGACAGAACATGTGTGAAGCCTGATGGGAATATAGTAGCATCAATCACTTCCTCAGTACGGCTCATTGAAACAAATGTTACAGCTTTGAATTTTGCTGTGTCAGAAATCTTTCTATGCTGTGCCATGATTGTAAATTACTTTTTTCAGACAGTTCCTACCTGCATAAGGGTATTTCAGTAAAGGCAAGTTTAGATTGTATGCGAGGAGCTTGCTGACTACACAATAAACTTTGTGTTTGGTGTTTGTTGCTTGCTTTGTAAGTGTGATTGGAAGAAGAAACCACATTTTGTCAGACTTAACATCAAGACAAGACTGTTAGGACAGTGGTCATTTTTCTTAGTTGGTAAGTTTTAATATAGATAGTCATAGTTTGTGGGTTTTGGTTGGGTTTTTTTTATGGTTGCTTAAATGAAGCCTAATAGAGGGAAATAGATATTTCTATGTTAGTAGAAAGGCTAAAGGTTTTTAAATTACTTTCTGTTTAATTCAAACTATTTTAAAATTATTTTGAAGTAAATTAATAATTTGCACATTACGTGGTCATTACAGGAAGGAGAGCAATATGTCAAGAAAATTGGTGGAGTCTTTGCTTTCAAAATAAAAGATGGTCCTGGTGGGAAAGAAGCAACTTGGATAGTAGATGTGAAAAATGGTAAAGGTTCTGTGGCAGTTAATTCAGGTCAGTGCTGTTTTATTATGTCATTGCAGAAGACACATGAAACTGGTGAAAAGAATATAAATTCATATTCTGTTTAAGCTATAGTGACCTTGAGCAGAAGTAGTGTAGAGCTACCTTAATTTTAAACTTTTCTTGTTACTGACACTTCATGAAACATCATGTTTCAGACCAAAAGTTAAAGGTCGTCTACTCTGTATTCTGTCTAGATAATTGCATGTTTTCTTAGAGGCTCCAGACAGATCTGTCATGACTTTTACAGGAATCAGAATATTAAAAAAAAAAACAACAAAAAAAATCAAACCTCAGGGGTTTTGTTGTTCTTGCCTCTTCAAATTTGGGCCAGAAATGTAATTTGTAGCTGTTTCTTCAGCTGCTTTGTTGGAGACACTGGTAGGCGGTGAGCTGGTCTATCTTGTCAAGTTACTTCTCCTCTGCAGTTAATTAAGCAATAAAACTTGACTGATTTTAATACTGTACCAGCTGACATAAATTTCAAGTTCCATTTTTAAAAAGGCAGACATAAGACACAGACTGGGTGGTGGTGGGGAACCCCATAAAATTATTGGAAGTAAAGGATTGTACCCTTGCCATGAAAATGTCTTGTCTCACATCTGAAGTCATGCATCCTAGTAATGTAAATAAAAAGCCAAAGACAACAGTCTGTCCTCAGAATCTCATATATCCATGAATCTGCATCATAAAACTTTTAATTAAAAACATGACAGAGGATTTGATTTGGAATTAATTGATCTAAGTTACTACAAAAAGAAAAGCACCGGTTTCTGTTGTACAGACAACATTTTATGAAAGACTTAAGTTTAATAATAAGATGGGTGTAGGATAAGATGTGTGCAGTTTTTAGCCCTTTGGTATATACATTAATATTTCTATCAGAGCTTATGAAAATAATTTTTCAGCTTATTTCTGGTAAGAAGATCCTAAAAACTTCTGGATTTGAATTAGTTCAAATGAGTGCTTTTAGAATGCACATGTTGTTCCCGTTGAAGGAGAGGGCAGGAAATGCCTGATGAATATCTTCAGAGAGTGTCACAGGGGAAAACACATTTATTCTGAGTTGATCTTAATACTAGCAAATTTAAGCTTGATAAAACTAAATATGGTTGTCAGTGCTTGCAATTAACATTCTGTCTGGTTACAAGTAGATTATTATTTCTTTTCAAGGAATGAATTTGCTTAGCACCTTTCAGAAAGGTCCATCTTTCTTCAGTGTTAAGATGGTCTGTGCTACAAGGTGGCACAGATGCCTGTTGGCTATTGGGTGAACTCTTGCTGATATTTTTATAATGGCCCTTATTTGTATGTACTTCAGGTACCATTTTGCTAACCTGTAGTATCAACAGCTTCTTCATGGAGTTGCAGCTTCTATGACTGTTTCATCTCTGTTTGAATCTTCATAGTCAACTCTGTCTTACAGATAAGAAGGCGGATTGTACAATTACAATGGCTGACACTGATCTGTTAGCTCTCATGACTGGCAAAATGAATCCTCAGACAGTAAGTATAGCAAAGATGAGATGGTAAGAGGACTGACTTGTTTGTTTGAGTGTGTTTAAGTAGAAATCATTTAAATAAATCCTCTCCTCCAAAACTGCCATGGCTGATCTGAAAAATGACAGTTCTTGACTTTCTCTGAAAAAATTGGCCAAAGTAAGATTAATCAAGACAGACAGTATCTACTCTGAACAGGTACATATTATCTCAGACATCCTGCAAGTAATCCAGAAGGGCATATAATAGTGCTTGGTTTGCAGAGAAGAGGGGGAAACTAGTGTTTGCAGTGTGACTTAAGAAAGGAGGAGTGTTGGCCCTCTGTTTGGAGGGCTTTACGCTCATAGCTGGCATTAGTATAAGGAGTAATCTTGATGCTGAAAAATAGAAGTTGAGGTGAGCATCCACTGAATGCCTATTATTTGGTTTTTTATTCCTCAGTTTGTCAAAAGCAGCCATAGTGTACAAAGAAACCAGACGTTTAAATGAATTTTAAGTTGCTGTTCCGTACTTCTAAATTTGTTCTGGGTAACATTCTTTTAAGTTCTTGGTCTGGTAATCACAGGGTAAATAAGAATTTTCATAAACTAAAGTGTGTCTAGGAGAAGTTTGAAGGTAAAACACATTATAGAAATGTTGTAACGTACATGTAGGAAATTCAGAAGCAATTGCAATTTTACATCTACGGTTTGGATATTTCAGTGCATGCAGTTCATCTTTCCAGAAGGCCCAGAGGACAAAACCCCAAATCTTTAGTGTGTCTGCTTCACAAACTAGATTTGTAAAACCGAATTCATCAGTAACAAAACCAGTAATGGCTAGGGGCGATTTGAGTAAGAAATCAGTTGTGGCATCTACTGTACACTATTGCTTTACTGTCCTCAATTGAAATAGTGAACTTTTATGCTATGAACTGTCATCACCCAAACATAGGGTATTCTGCCCTGCTTTGTATACAGATCCATCATTATGATAATCCAAGAAACAAGCAATACCAAGTTTATTCTCTTCAGCTATCACAAATATAGTAAGCATACAACTTCTTCCGTTTACTATTCTACCTTCTAGTGTCAGAAAATATGTTTGTTGATGAATGTGAGGTGTCTGCTAGAACTGTTGGAATTATAAAACTGCAGGCCAGGACCTGCACATACATAGATAATAGCCCAGAACTTTTGGGAGGGGCACATTTGTGGTAATATGTTGTACTGCTTTTCATATAATCTTTCTTTCTTTTTAGGCATTCTTTCAAGGCAAATTGAAGGTTTCTGGGAACATGGGCATGGCAATGAAACTTCAGAATCTACAACTTCAGCCAGGCAAAGCTAAACTTTGAGCTCATTAAACAGTCAGTACTTGATATTCTTGACAAAAAAGTAGAATGAAACTAGGCATTATCAACAGTATGGCACAGGCTGGGTTTGATTGGACATCTCTCACCTAAATTCTGTGGTTAGAGACCTTAATTCTCTTAATAAATTCCATCAGTTTCTCTATGGCAAAGATTTTTAGGCTAAGCTTGAAGCACTAACTCTTACAAATGGTATATGGTGGGTATTTGTGACAATTTTTGTTTTAATAAATACGAAAAATTCTACAGAACTTAGAGCTGAATGAGGCTACTTGCTGTTGTTCAGGTTAGTTGGGAAGAGAGTGAGAAAGGTTATAAATAGTTTGACATATCAATTAAATGAGTTGCATTTTTTTAAAAGCTGTAATAGCAAGTCATACAAATGCTTTCAGACTTCCATTCTAACAAATTTGCTGCTGCTTAAATTAAAGTGGTCTTATAAAGGGGATCTCTGACAACATTTTTTTTAGAATAGGCTTTAGGAATTTGCTATAAAATACTTTTCTTATTACTACTTTGGAATTAAAAAATAAACAAAATCTCCAGAAGTAAGTAGGAACTAGAATATTGCTTTGAGATTCACAGGATTTGATAATACTTCACCTTGAAAAAATTAGGTTCGCCAGGAGAGCAGAGAGGGAATATAACCAAC
Organism: Harpia harpyja; assembly: GCF_026419915.1. NCBI lineage: Eukaryota > Metazoa > Chordata > Aves > Accipitriformes > Accipitridae > Harpia > Harpia harpyja. Next base: position 39,310,735 of record NC_068950.1, read on the forward strand.
ATTTTAACTGTTTTCTCCTGAGAAAATCTGGTGTTGATCATTATGAAATTCTTATCAGTAATGTAAATGCTTTAACTGGTGTTTTGGGAAAATGTATTCTGGTTGGAAGTTTAATAGAAAATTAAATATACTTTTCCTGTTCTTCTGTGTGTCTCTTCCTCAGATTTGTAAACGTGGATTTCATGTTAATGCACTGAATTGACTATTTGATACAGGTTGTCATGAAGGGTGCCTGCAGTCATCCATTTTTTCTTCCTCTGGCATTGTCAGTAGATATTCCATAAACTACATGTCAGTCCAGCATATACACCTCACATCCTCACATATGTGGGCCATGACTGAGGAACTTATGCATAAACTTTCACTTTCCTGGTTTAGCTAAAATCATAATAGAAATGAGCTAATTCAAGCCAATCATTCTGCTTCTCTAGTGTGAATGGTTAACAGATTGCTGAGCAGTAAGAATGGCTGTACTGAATCAGACCAAAAATCGATCTAGCCCACTATCTTTTCTGGCCATTGATACCTTGGAAGGAATATTAAGATGGCTGAAACATCTATTTACCCAGAATACTTTCCTCGCTGCCAGTGATTTTAATTTTTTTTTTTCTAGCTCACAAATTTGAGCCAGAAGTGGTATGTCTGTATCTAAAGTTCTTGGTGGATAGTCTTTCATGGGTTTGTCCAGTCCCTTTTTGAATCCTTGACAGCATTTTTAGCATGGGTCAAGAATTTCTGTAGCTTACCTACATGCCATGTGGAATTAAATTTATTCCTTTTTATATTATACACTGCAGTGTTATTTTATATGTCTTAGTTGCTTTTTTTTGTTGTTTGGGTTTTTGTTGTTTGGTTTTTACTGGAAGAAACAGTGAAACGGCTTCGAAGCACTCCTGGTGTTTACAGTCTTGCCCCATCACCTTCAGGCTTCATGGCTTAAAGAAGAGGACATTCTATTTAACTGTGTCACATGGAGAGACCCTTGAAACCTTTTGGCCATCCATGTATCCCTTCCTGTATGCTGCATTCCGATTGTTCTGTTAAAAAGCTTTCAAGATACAAGAGCATTTTCAGCCTTTATTTTTCTTTCCTCAGTTGCTTTTCTGACCACTACTAGTTTTGAGCTGATGTTTTCTTAGATCTCTTAAAACTGGGGGCTCATTTCTTTCATATTAACTCAGTGCTTATTTCTGCACTGTGAAGCTCAAACTTTTCTTTTTAATTATTGTTCCATATGCATCACTTTCTTTATACTGAATTTCAACTGTCTGGTTTACTGTCCAGGCACTCAGTGGTCAGACCTGCTTGCAGGTCTTGTACTCAGCCCTGGTCTTTAATATCTGGATGAATTGACTTTTATCACCCCACTGTTCATCTTTTCCAAGGCATTAGTTTGATGTTAAATAGGACAGATATGCCTTTGCTCCACCATAAACTTCTTAATATACAATCTGGTCATATGAATCGGATTTCCTCTTGTGTACTTGTTCATTGACTTATTCAAAGGATTGGAGTAGATAGGAGTCATGTCTCAAATGAAGTGTTAGCTCTCTGCAAAGTGACATTTGCTAATGTATCCACCGCTTTTTGTAAATTCTTGCCATTTGGCTTGTGGGTTAAAATAAAGGGGAATTATGGGATTGCAGCAGTAATTCTGTGCTGAAAACAATTTGTTCCTCTGCACAGAGTTGCATATACGCTCTTGCATTAGCAAGCTTTGTCCTCCTTTCAAATCACTGATACTACCAGAAGAGCTTTGAGTAGATGTCTGTTATGAAAGCTAAGAACATGCCTTTTCCAAGAATTTTGAGCATGGACACAACATATTTCTGGCCACGCTTTAAAGAAGCAAATTAATTTTGAAGTGTAAACAAGCTAACATAGATCATAGTAGTCCATACCAATATATGTTTAAGTAAGATGTGCTCATCTGCAGACTGAAATTGGTTTTTTTGGGGGGGGGGGGGGGGGGGGGGAAGTTGTGCAGGAATACTTAAAAAAAAAAAAAAAACAAAACAGTGCAAAAATAACTTTGGAGTTTGTTCGCTACCAAGAGAAAGAATATCCAAGGCTGAGACCCTGGCCTTCAGAGAAATCTCTAGGTTTGTACAGGCCCAGGACTTTCAGGTTTGGGCACTTGAAGATACGATGTTGTTATAACAGAAAAATCCTATATTAAATGTGGATGTTTATTTCACTTATCCATTGTAGCTAGAGGGAGTAATGCAGAAGTTAGCACAGCCTGCTTTCTCTGCTTGCAAGTAAGAAAACTAGTCAATTTTTTATTTCTCCTTCTGCAGTATTTAAGAATATGGAGTAAAGAACAAAGTTTTATATTTACCCCATCTACCAGTTAATGCCTTTTTTAGACACCTGTCTTCTGTTACTTCTTCACTTTCAGCACCTTCTTTGTGTCATAATTTGCTGAGTAATTTTTAAATATGATAGAATACTTTTTCTAATTTTCCTTTTTCTGGGAGTGAGGTTGGGGGGTGGGGGGGTCCTTTAAAAATATCCCAAATCCTTCATTTACATTCTGCAGTCTTAGAATTTGATAACTTTGAATAAATAAATTCCACAGTGGACAGAAATAATTTGCCCTGTTCATCATGATGAGAACATAGGCAAAGCTCTGTGATACAAAGCAGATTTTGACATCTTTAAGTTGTTACTTATTTTTTGCATAACTCAGAGCATTACCTAAGTTTGTACCATTGTAGAAATCTGTTTATGAAAGTTTTCTTTCTCACTCCACAATGCTCTCTTGACCAAGCAGCATTAAGCACCTCTTCTCCAGCTGAAATCCTCTGTAACTTTAGATCAGCCTTTCTTACAAAGTTTGTGTTGTTGCAATTCTGTTATGTTAACTTGATTCCTTGAGGGCAGAATTAGAGAGGTAGCTAGAGCTACCAAGAAATAGCCAGTCACTGAACATAGCAAAGTTTAAATTTTTGGTTTCAAAGGCCTTGTATAAAGAAAAAAAAAAAAATCCTAATCCTCTAGGCAGAGGGTTTAGTGTTCTCAGACTCCCAGTTCACAGGAGAGGAAATTCAAGCTTTAGACATGAAAATGCTTCGGAGGGTTGTTCTTCCTTCATGGACTCTAGTGAATACCATTTGCAGCTGTTGGGATTTTTTTTTTTTACCAGCTGTGGTAAATGTGTTAATCATTTGACAGCCAGAGATGCTGTCAGTTTGGTAGGTGTATCTTATCTTTACTTTCTTTTGTAAAATTCATGTAATTCTTTCAGATACGTATTTTCATAATAAAAAAAGTAAAACATGTTTCAGTGCTATAAGAGAAGCAAATAGATTTGTCAGAGTTGGAACCAGTGAGCAGTGATGCCTGACTCAGCAGATCTGGCTTGTGAGAATTTGAGTGAATGCTCTGATTTTGGAGCATGGATTTTATTTTTAAACTTTTGAGTTTTGTCTTTCAGTCCTGCTGCTTTGCCTAGTCAGAAATAGGTACAGTGCAGTACATTACACTTATACACTTCATACCATATGTGTTTTCAAAAGTGATTGCTGCTTTTCCTAAAATTAATTTAAGTCATTAGAAGAAAAGCTGAGGGTCAGAACATGGCTCCTTTCTTAAGAAAATGTGCTACTTCAAGAAACCTCAGTTCCTGTGTTGGTCAGGATAACAAATAGGAATTTGTTACAAAATTCTGAATTTGAGGTATTTGCAAGAGAGCGCTCTGGATAAATGAGGGCATATCCATGGGCGAATGAGGCAGTCTAGGGGGAAGGCAGTTACTGCAGCTGTATGTTGTTTTATGGGGCTGGCCTTACCTCTTGAATAACTTCATGAGGGTATGTGACATAGAGTGCCTAGTACAGGTGTTCATAACTGCAAGTGTTAGAAGGGCAGTGGAAGATCTGGCAAGTGTCTCCTTGTGGCTTTATTTGTGTCAAGCAAGTCCTCCTAGTACAAGCTAATCTGGGATCCCTTTGGTAAGCAGCAGAGAGAGATTAGTTTGCTCAAGAGAGGAGGTTGTGAACAGCTGACCATGGTTTGCGGCAGCTGGGTTAAGGAGCTATTCTTTTGGGCGACAGAGCATTTCAGGTTGCGGGAGGATGGGACAAAAGGACTTGACTACATCTTCCATCTCACAATAGAAAAAATTTCAAATAATCAAAAGGCTGGATTTGTCCATTTCCCATATGTCCAATTCATCTGAGGTTGGTTTAAACTGTTACCTCCTTGGAACAGGAAATACATCGCTTCCTGTTTTACAGAGCACTGAGCTAGATGTCAGCTCTTGTTAAACAGAAAAGAATAAGAATGCAATTAGCCTGGTGGATAAAAGGCAGGAAAAAGTCTCTTAACTATGAAAAATCAACACTTGGGGAAGCAAACCACATGTGGAGAACAAATGCTGGAAAAAAACCCCAACTGTTTGGAACAAATTCCTTTATTACTTAAATAAACAACAGCATAATTTGGTGGAGTGACAGTGTGAGCTGTTCTGTACCCTGTATCTGTAAGAAGAATTCATTGCTAACTTAAAAGCAGATGGCTTTATATGGCGCTGGGTGGGTTCTCTGGGAAATGTTAGTTATATACTGTGATGCAGGAAGAGGAATGTCCTAATAATGCTGCAGCAGGCTAAAAGGAACATGGATGGTATAAAACAAGTACAAAATATGCTGTGTCTGTATCCCATATTTCAGGTAGATTAAAAGCAGTCATGGGGTTTGGGGTTGTTTTTTTTTTTTTTTTCAACAGTATATGTCTGCTGGGAGAACAGACATCTTAAAGTTCATTCGGATCAAGATGCAGATGCCAATAGGCTCATGGCCAGGCTCTGTTGTGCATTCTTAGGTTTGAAAAATACTTCCCTTCCTGCTTTGGAGACAAAAACCCCTTTTACTCTTTGTGTTTTGATTACTCATTTTTTGAAGCAAATGACGGCAAGTTACTTGAAAGAATTTTAATGGGCTTTTTTCTCTCCTTTCAAATAAAGGCACAGTATCAGCACAAAGCAGTGGACACTTTAGGAATGCCAGTATTTCTGTAGAGTCTTATTTAAATCAGATAAATAAAGGTGAGAGTAAAGAACGTTTGATTACCTTTTAAGATACAACTAAAACTTAAATTTCCTGAATGCTTCATGCCTCGCTCTATGCTGGTCACAACTGAGCCGATCCCTGTAGAACCCCTGTTCTTGGAGCTCATGCTTCAATAGATCTGCTTATACCTTTTGTTCTCTGCCATGTTGTTGCTTTACTGAGGTGTCTGTTGTTTGAGTTTATAATATCACATCTAAATTTAGCCTATAATCTCTTTAGGACAGTGACAACAGTTGCAAAGTCAGAGCTGAGCAATTCTCATGGGTTTGAGCTACCTCTGTGCTGTCCCGATCCTCTGGTTTCACAAGGCAAGTGCAGCTTTGGCGTAACATAGATAAGTCGTCTGGCTTTCTGAGTTATAGTAGTGGAATATAGTGTACTGCATACTGCAGCTTGGCCCTGGACATGTCCTTACGCTGACGTCTGCAAGAGTATCTTTGAAAAATAAGAGCTCAAGTTAGCAAAGTCTGTCCTTTACCGCCACTGGGGCTTTTTTCTGCTGGAGCCAGTGCAGAAGGTTGGGTCTTGCACAGTGCGCTGTGGGCCAGGCCTATTACAAAAGCACTATGGCGTGCACATGCTGTCTGTCATAGCTGCCAGTTGCTCAGTGAAGTACCCTAGCAGTTGTTTGCCCAAGGACCTGTTTCTCTCCCACCTACGTGATCTGAAGAAGTAATTGTACCAAAGTTTAAACAGCATCTTCAGCTTCAGTTTTTAAACCTGAAAATGTTTCTTCATGTAGGCTGCAACCACCACTTGTCACCCATCAGCAGGGAACATGCAAGAGTACAAAGATTCAAGTTTGACTGGAAATGTTGTGTGCAACTAACTCTGTGTTGTGAGTTTTGCAGTGGAAGTTCTTTCCTGTGAAAGCACCAGAAAGCTGTAGTGAAAAGAAACAGTGGTTGCCTAAGTCTGTATACCATGCTAGGCCATAGCCTTTGGCTTAGTGGTGGGTCAGGACACCTTTAGATAGGTTTGACTCCTGCTCTGGTTTTCCTGGGAATTTGTGTGGGTTCTGATGATGGAAATGCAGTGCTGGGCCTGGAGATAGGAGATTGTGAGTTTGGGCTATGTTGATATAAGAAGGTAAGATGTGGAGGAAGGGAAAGCTTGGAAAAAAACAGCCTATATAGGTAATTTGTTGCATAGCGTAAGGGTGTACGTGTTACCTTTGCACGTAGGATATCTGGTTTCTAGTACTGGCTCTGTCCTGCTGGACAATCCTGGGTTGGCTATGACGCTTGTGTGCCTCTCTTTCCCCACTAAAGGAGGCATAATGTCTCTCTTTTTATAAAGTCCCATAGTACCTCTAGATGGTACATGATGGCTAAGTACTATACTTATACAACAAAAACACAGATAAAAATGCACTCCTGGGGAAGGTTGAATCCTGCTCTCTTCTCTCCGTTGTGGGCTGCTCTGGCATCAATAGCGAGCCAGGTATTCACCCCACTCTTCTGTCTCTCTGCAGAATGGGGTAAGATGGGGTGGTCCCCCAACATAAGCACACTTCTTTTCTCCTACTTGAAAACACTATGTAAATTTTGTTGTATGAACTCAGGGTACTGTAACATAGAAAGTGTAGAAGGCAAATGCATCATGGATCTCTGAATCACTAAGAAAAAGCAGCCAGCTTTGTTTTTATTTTGGTTTAGTAAAAACACACTTCCCACACTAACTTTTGAAACTTACACGTGGCACAGAGGGGGATCGGTTCCAGTTGATATGAGCCTGGAAGAAGAGAGGGAGGAAATAACTTAATTGCTTTAGACTTTAGTTCAGCTGGAGTCGAGAGGAAAGAATCAGTGTCCCTTTTTTGGAATTCAGCAAGAAGGTCGTGTTCTTAGTGAGGACAGATCCTCTGCAGGTTTTGTGGAGGTACTGTACGGAGCGCTGCGGAACATTCACAAAACAGGTGGCTTTATATTTAAAACAGTAACTCTGCTGTCAGTGACAAAAAGCTGTGTTGCTTTCTTGGAAGTATTGCTGCACTTAGAGCATACAGTGTTATAAGCAGTATGTTCCTCTCTTTTTGAAATGTGAGGCTTCTGGGCTAAATGTGACCTGGGGGGGTGGGGGGGGTGGAGAGTGTGTGTGTGTATGTGTGGTGGAGGGTTGTTTTCATGTTTAGTGCTGTAATATTGGGCTTAGAAGATAAAAAAAAGAGATTGGGTAGATGGGGTGTTATATCAAATCTGGGGACTTCGCCTCTAAGACATTTGTAGTTTCAGCTTATCTATCCCTGGTCCCTGAATATCAGTTGATGGGTTGAAAACCAGGGGGAGTTAAAGGAGTGGGAGATGAAATGCAGGAAAAACTGCTGATCTGTCTGTTTGTGGGTAATTTGAACCAGACCCCCAGGGAATGGGAGGACATTCCCACCTGGAATTCAGATTTTGTGTTGAAAGCAGCTAAAATTAAAGATCTTGTAACAGATAGTGCAGCTCCGGTATCCTGCAGTGAAATGCTAAAGCACACACTGTCTCTGCTTCTCTTCTGTCAATTCCAGCATGCTTTCTTTTGGCATCTCTCATGGATCTTGCAAACTGTGTTGACAAAAAGCAATGGCAGATTGTTTCTTCCCCAAGTCTTTATATTCAGACTATAGCTGTTTCCTCTTTCCTACTCACATTTTCCCATATGGTGACTTTGGAAAATTCCTCTCCGATTTCGTTGGGAAGTGCAGGAAACTCTCGTTGGTAGAAGGTTGCCTATTACTCTCTCTAATTCTGCTGCTCACATCTGGAAAGGATCTGGCTTGGAAAGGGGAGACTCGCTCCGAGCTCAGCGCGTGTAACTGACATGGCATGAGCCGAGGGAGCCTGTGGGGGCAAGAGAAATGTTCTTCTCCATTCATCTGATTTCTGACAGCAAAGGTGAGTTTTTCAGCACTGTATTTTTTTTAAAAGCTGGATTCTCAGACAACATCCAGCAGCCTGCCTTTCAGCTGCAGCTTTTAGAAAGGATATTCAATGTAAGTAACAAATTCAGTTAACCTGTTGATATTGAAGGAGAGGATGTTTTTCCACCTGTGTGTGTGTGTCCAGTGAGAATGTGTGTGGAGAATAATAGATACAGAGATGAGACATTTTGAGCATGATTCTGTTGTTTATTGAGGTAACTGTAATCACTGAGAAGCATACAGTAACTCCTGAAACTTCAGCTTACTTCTTGAGACTGTGCCTTTTGTAGCATTCTGCCTCTGGTGCTGTGTGGCAGCAAAGTGCAGAAATCAGTAGTGGTTCTGTCTGGACTCAGAAAGATGCAACCACAGAAAACCCTGAGCTGGTTTCAGTATAGCTTCAGTCTTTGGGTGGAAGGACCCAATCCAAAGCCCACTGACAGCAAGGGAAGAGGACTGACTCTTTCTAGTGGGTTTTGAGCTACTCCTTTAGTAAGGTTTCTTAATAAGGCTTTGGATCAGGCCCATGGGAATGAGTTGAAATGGAGTGAGTTACTTCAGACTTTGAACTAAAAGAAAATAAAAATCTTGCCTGGTTTTACTGCCTGCACTCCAAATGCAAGCAGATGTTTCTGTACCCAAAGTGTCTCCCTGTGGCACCGGAGCAGCATTCACTTCAAATGCATTGTAGCAGAAACACGCGTATTGATGACAATGGGGTGAGATTGCCTCAGAAATTCTAGTGTGCATGTGCAATAGATACAATATTTCATGTTAATTTTTTAACATCTTTTCAGCTATATATGTGCAAATCTATACAGCCCAATACCAACCATGATGTAACTGTGTGCTATGGGAACAGTGTTGGTATTGTTACAGCAGGGCTGGTTGTGACCTGCATTATAAAAAGGATTTTTTTCTTCAGTTTCTTTTGTAAGTATCTGTAAGGATAAGCTGATATATAAGAAGAATACTTTGTTAGAGATCTGATACATCATACTTTCTGAGATTATTTTCTCTAAGGTTTCTGAAATATTTTCTGAGATTAGGTCACCAAATACTAAGGATTTTAGTAATCCACTGTTGGCATACTCATATGGCCAATTTTGATCTCACTATTAATATCTAGCTGCCATATAAGGAACACTATCTGATCTCTGGAATGTTTTATAAAGGAGATTAATTTCATTATACTCAGCTTTGACAGATATGGAAGCTGTGGAATAGTGGAGCAAGGGGAAGAGGGATCAAGCAAACAATGTTCAATGCTTAAAATCACCTAGCGTGTTGGTAGGTAGCAAAGATCGGGACCAAAGCAAAACCATCCATGTCTTGGGATGCTCTGTCCTGTAGTCCCACCTTCTCCCATTTCTTCAAGTGTAAGTCAGTGTTTAAAGAAATTATTTAAGATTTTCATGACACTGACTGAGAGCAGGATCTCTCCAATGCTTCCCAAGCACCCAAAGTCTATGAAAGCCCCAGAGAGAGTTTCAGCTGGTGCAAAGCAGCAAAGCCCCATGGATGTAAATGGAGATGTGCCAGTTCTGACGGCTGCCAGTCTGGCTCTGGAGACGTTATTGTTTCCAACGCAAAGAAGGAACCTGGGCTGGCAGAGGTGAACAGAGTACTTATTTCATATTAAGGTCATGAGTCCATTGTGTTTTTTCACCTGAAAAGATCAGCCTAAATAACAGTTTCTCATCACTGTCGAATACTTCTGTGAGGAACAGCCCAAAGGATAAAAGACAAGCCATTACCAGCCCTTACTGCAAATGATTATGTATGAAATCTGAGAAGGGCAACAGATGAGACCGAAGGAGCTGGATTACGGCCAGCTGGCCGGTCCAGTAGATATTCAACTTCTGTTTGAATTATTTTAACCTGCTGCCGGAAAGATAAAAGCTGAACGTTAGCCAGGCCTCTAAGGTTCAGATCAGCACTGTCCAAAATCAATAGGAAGCCCATTTTGTTTTCAGTAGCCGTGAGATTTTGTTATTGTTCGATGCATGTGAAGCAGCCCCTCCGAGAAGCATCCCGAGAGCGTAAGTCACTCTTTTCCAGCGTACCTTGTTTGCATTAACCAGTTTCTTCCCTATGCAAAGCTGCAAGGAAACAGGATGACCAAGTTTCACAGAAATCACACTGCAAAACCTCCTCTATAAATCTCCGGGATCATCTGGCGTTTCTCAATATTTAAAAAAAGCAAGAAATAACTGGAGGTGTCGGGGACGGTGTGGGGGTGCTGCCAGGCCGTAGCCGGGGTCCCGCGGGCGGGTCAGCGCCAGGCTGGCTGCCCGGGGCCGGGCAGCGCTCCTGGGCCTCACCCCGCTCCCCAAACCGCCTTGAAAGGAGGTGAAAAGCACCCAGGGAAAGCGGGGGGACCCAGGGCGGCGGCGGGGCTGGCGCCTCAGGCTCCCGCGGCCCCCGGGCGGGAGCTGCGGCGGGGCCGGGGTCCGTGTGTGTGCGCGCCGAGGCGGGCCGGGCCCTGGCGCTGCCGCCGGGGCCCTGAGCCCGCGCCGTGCTCTCGCCTTTCAGGGGCGATGCCGGCCGGCGGCCGGGCGCTGATGGCGCTGGGGCTCCTGGCGCTGGGCTGCGCCGCCGCCCGCCCGCCGCCGGTCGCCGACAACGACTTCCCCGAGGGCTCCCCCGAGCGGCGGAGGCCGCCCGGCCCGGTCCCCGCCTGCCCCCGCGACTGCGGCTGCACCCAGGAGGGCGTCGTGGACTGCGGCGGCATCGACCTGAAGGAGTTCCCGCTCCTGCTGCCGGAGCGGACCAACCACCTCTCCCTGCAGGTAAGGGAGCCGAGACCCGGCCGCCGGTGAGTCCCCGGGCCGCGGGGGGCCGCGTCCCTGCCTCCGCCGGCAGCCGGCTGCTTCCCGCGCCGGAAGCGGGAGGGGCAGCAGGCCCGGCGCCTGCGCTCGACGGTCGCTCCTGGAGGTGGGCAGGAATTGTCTCCTCACAGGTCCGGGGAGGGAAAAAGGTGGGGAGTTCCTCTCCGCGCTCTCTCCCAGCCCCAAGAGGAGAATGTCGCTCCTGGAGGTGGGCAGGAATTGTCTCCTCACAGATCCGGGGAGGGAAAAAGGTGGGGAGTTCCTCCCCTCGCTCGCTCCCAGCCCCAAGAGGAGAATTTTTGTCCGAGCTAATAATGACTCTTTCTGGTGAAGGCCTTTCATTCCGAGGTGTCTTTGGAGAGGGCGGGCCAGATTACTTCATTAATGAGAATTTTTCTGGCAGCACTACATGTTAGTTAAAGCGTTGTAAACGCAGTGCACCAGTCCAGACACAGACCCAAACAGTGTCCCCCAGTGTCCCATCTCTCCCTGCAGCACACAGGCTCAGCAAGGAGCAGGCGTAACATGGCCGAAGCCATCTGTCACCATGACAGGCGTTGCCTGGGCTGGTGCTTGCTGGGCTGTCTGCAGCCAGGAGGCTAACGTCATGGCTGCGGCAAATGGTCTGCTGCAGAGGCATCATGTCTTGTCAGGATAAAGGCATGTAAGGTTATGAGATTCATGCTTCAGGTAGAAGCAGCACCCTGTCCTGGACTGTCCGCAGGTTTCCATGCTCTGCTGTTAGTTAATGGATTCCTATGACCAGCGTTCGGGCAGGCGTCCTTTCGCTGCCTGTGCTCCGACACCTGAAGACGTGGGCAGGGCTGGAGCGTGGCAGCTCCGTGACCGTCCCTCCTCTGAGCGGTGGCAGTAGTTCCAGGCTTTTCAACGCGTCTTTGGCCCTTAACCAACTGCTTTTTGTTTACTGCTCCTATTTGCCAATTCTGTTCAATGGATGAAATGCAGGTTTTGTTCAGAGCTTTCCATCCAAGTGCAGCGTATTTAGAAAAACTGTAGCGTAAGCTGGCATCTTCCTCAGCAGATCTGTCCCAGGTGTGAGCTCACCATGGCTCCAGCCTCTACTGCTAAAAGCAAAGAAGCTTTTTGGAGCAGCAGCTGTCACTTTCTGTGTATTGGCCTGGCTTCCAGCACAGTGGGTCCTTGACTGGTCCCCTAGGTGCTAAAACACTAGAATCACTCATTAATGGTCAAAATGTTAGTCAGCATGTTAATGAATATCTGATGGCAGTCACCCCTGACAGTAGAACCAGAGAAAATGAGCCCAGTTTGACTCTCCCTGCCCGTGACGAGTTGTTTTTAAAACAACATGTGAATAACAGAAGTAATAAACTTGGAAATCCACAGTGCCAACCTTGTAGCAAATGCTTTGCTGCAGCTACAAGGTTTGGCTGTGGCAGATGGATTATAGGCCTTGCCAGGCATAATCGCACTCTTTGTGTGCTACTGGTTCGTAAGCCGGATATTTCTGGAGATGAGCACAAGCTACGAAACTTGGTTCAGGCCTTCCAATGCTGCTGGGTTTGAATGTCTTGGTTTTGAGACGTGAGCTTGGCTTATTTCGGAGAGAAGTCTTGACAATGATTTGACATGGTGGGTTCATTTCCAAATTTTATTGGAGTTCCCAGTCTGGGTTTATTGGGATCCTTCTTGGATGGCTTTGCTGATGATTAATACTCTCCATTTTCTTAGAATAACCAGATAGAAGAAATCTTTCCAGAAGAGCTTGCTCGTCTTTACAGACTAGAAACTCTCAATTTGCAAAATAACAGGCTAACTTCAAAAGGTAAGCCGGCAGAGCTGTGAAGTGGACAGAGCCTGTGCCTCCACAACACCAGCTTGAGCAATGAGGACAGTGACAGCTGATAAGGAAAGCCACAGAGTGATGGATTGACTTGGTTGGAGTGGTTAGCTATAAGCCTCACTCCTTTGGCTGTCACACAGATCATGGAGGCACTTTATCATCCGAAACATAATACTCAGCGTATAAGAATGCAGCATTACTGAACCAGTGGAGGAGACCTGGCAGCAGCACTGTGTACTGTGGCTCGAGATCTTCTCATCCAGGAAACTCCCTCCGGTCCCACAGGCACATCAATGCAATGCACTTGAGAACCAGAAATGTCTACATGCTGAATGATTTCCTTCTGACTGACCTTGTTTCTTAATCCACTTGTTTAGTTCAGCCTAGTCAGTCAGTCAGTGCAGTTTAGTCCAGTTCAGTCCTTGTCAAATTTGGTATGAATACAAGTAATATATATTGCAAATAAGGGAACTTCTACCCTTCTTCTAAAACCATTTTGATTTTTGTAGGCAGGTTTTGCTTGCTAAGTCATATGCTTATTAGGGAAAATTCACAAGGGGTTAGCAAGGAAAGCAAAAGAAACAGAGGAATTGGAGTAAACAGTAAGTGAGGAGGATATGCGATACAAAAGATAGAATTGTTGTTAACTTGTGTGTCACCCAGTTGCTCTGAATGCTGTTGCTATCCTTATTCCAATGATGGAGAACAGCCTTCATTGAGAATGTGGGCATTATGCATGGGACCCAAAACATAGCACTCTTACATAACACAAGGAAGGCTGCGCTTAACAGATTCAGACTTTGACATTATTACGTTTGGGGCTTGATGTTTCTTTCACAAGCTTCGCTGCAGCCCTGAGTTTCCAATATGTTTTGACATGGGAAATAGCTTCACCTTTGACTTATGGTTATCTAAGTGCCAGGTGAAAATTTTATTTGCAGCCTTTCCATTGTGACAGCAATTGTGCTTGTGTGATCAGCTGGATGTGGAGTGATTCAGCTGAAAATTAATAAGTATTGGGGGAGGGTAAGCTCTGAGTTGGATCAGCTCTCTGAGCTGGTTACTGTGTGGCTGCCTGGATTCTGGGGGAGCAGAACAAGAGGAGGGTTATGACATGCAGATGCTGGTGTTATTTTGGCAACACCGTGGTCATACATCAGATTGATGTGATCATTAAACAACCTCAGATTATGTCCTTCCAAGAAAAATGATTTGCAGATTCATGAGCAAATGACAAAAGAAACTTCTCAGATAGCGTGGTTGCTGCAAGCACCAGCATGAGCATCAGCTGTACAGCAAGTCTACACAGTTCTGTACCTGACCCTTGCCAGTGGGGTTGGCCACAAGCCTTGCATGCTTTGGATTTTTAATGGTCTTCCATTGCTCTTAACAGTCTGTGGTTGTTTTTTTTAATTAAAAAAAATAAAATAAAGACAACAATAGGTCTGAGTCAGATTGTTTGAGTGGCAATGAAAAATATTTAAATCTCACATTAAAGATATTACCGGAGGGAGAAAGCTACCCTCTGGTATTTTCACTCAGAGGCAATAAGGTGCCAATGTCACTGATGAGTTATTCCTGTTTTTAAGGGTTGCCAGAGGAAGCATTTGAGCATCTGGAGAACCTGAATTACCTGTACCTGGCAAACAATAAGGTAAGAGTCTCACAAGGCTCTCAGAGGTCTTTTCTAATCAAGTTCTGAAAGTTAAACAAGCAAGTCTTCAATTCTTTTACAATACATACCCTATGTAAGTAAGATTGTGCTAAAGTGATATTCTAATGTAGGTTCATATAAGGTCAAGACAATCAGTTAGTGTGCTAAAAAGTTAGAGGGTACACATGCCGGTATATTTTGAACACTTATTTATTTGTGCAACTGGTGAAAGGTTTCCCTTGTGTGTGTAGGGAGGTACAGAGAGCCCCTGCCTTTATAAATTACCACTGTCTTCAGCAGGCGTTGGATCAGCTGCATGCAGATTTCGTAGCTGCCTGGATGCAAATAAGCTGTGGGGTAATGATGTGAAATGCTGTATATCTCATCAGATGAGGCTGGTTGAAAAATTTGAGAACAAACACATCCCAATACCTGTGTTTGAGCCATCAAGATCTGTAAAAAGCTATCCAGTTTTCCCTGACTCCCATTCTTACTAGGCTTGATGAGGGGCAAGGATACCCACACACAGTGAAGCTGTGCAAGTTATGAATTTATTCTTTTAGCTGCAGTGGCAGAAGTTGAATTTCTTTTTTAATGAAGAAGGTCCTAGGTGCTTTCCTATTAATGACCCGAGTTGGATGTCATGACAGAAGCACATCTTTCCTGCCAAGGCTAGGAAATTAAATAACTTCTCACACACCCTTATACCTGGGTGGTTTCCACTATGGCTTTCTTTATGCCCAGTGATCATCCACAAATATTTGCTACGGAAGAAACTGGGATGCCGCAGAAAAATATAAGTTAAAACATCAGGCAGAGCTTCCTTTGTCTACAAAAACCCTGCCCTTCCACCCCCCCCACCATCTCTCTCTCTCTTTATATGCATGTCTGTATATATATTTTATTATCCTCTTAAAATCTGTGACCTTTTGATGTTTTGTTTATATACATGTGGCCACATTCATGTTTCAGTCAGGCCAAGACATATCCAGAATCACTCCATAGATTTCTGTATGGAGTGATTGAGAATAGAACCCATTCCTTAGTACAGTAACATTGTGTTCTTTTCTCCCTTTCAAGCACCATTTCCATATAACAATCTTGGCAGTTAATAACTCCATAAAAAGGAACAAGCCAGACTGTGACTAATATTCCAGAACTTTGCACTCCAATTTTCCCTGTGTGACAAAACAAAGTGTTTGGTTTTTCTGGCTTTACTGCAGAGAGAAAAGGATCCCAAAAGAAAATGCAAACATCAGCGAATGTCAGAACTAGTTATAGTGAGAAGTTGTGGACCCACAAAAATAACACATTTCTTTATAAATCACAAGCCAGGACAAACCAGATTGGCTTCAAACTGCATCCACTCTGCAGCAGGAAACACTGCAGATCAAGTAACTGTGGTGTCTGGAGGAGAGCAGGGATTTGCTGGTAGTTTGCTCCTTGTTTTATGGATTATCTTAATGCTGCTTTATCTTCAATTCTGATCCCATCAGATGTAGCTAAATTATCTTTCATAGTTGGTCGGAGAAAAGAAATATCATAGTAGACTAAAAGCCTTCTGTGGCTTATGAGTAACAAGTACTTCAAGTAAAGAATGGATGCTGTATTGTCCTTTTTAATTTTTCACCACAGTCTCATAATTTGTATCTATCACATAGTATCCACAGTAAACCTTGTTAATAACAGAAATCTCTTCCACCAAACTGTAGACCAGGTCCTGAGCTGTCATTATTATTTACTTTAAGCTGGTGATTTTGGTGACAGAAGGTTTTACATTTCCCTGTATCCCCCAAGTGATATGGGATTCACCTGGATCCAGTACTTCTGTTTATATCAAAGCTTGTTATAAGCAAGAAAACTTGTTCCAAAACTGGTAATAACTTTTGTATAATCCAAGTTCATTGGTTAACTCATTAGTTAACAGTGGAGAAACACTGTCTGCCATATGGAAAGGAAGATCCAGCAGTAAAGCTGCAAGAAAATTGCAGCTGGAGAAATGCAGATTGCTACTTACTAGGCAATATACTAGACAAAGTTACTCAGTCAACTTTATTTTTGCTAACAGTTACAACAATCCAGCATTAATCCTTCAAGCAGTCAACTAGTGAAGACATGAGTCTCATGACTAAGTGCTGAAATGCCAAAGCAAAGTCCTGAACAAGTGAAAACTCTTTTTGGATGAAACTTCTCTTTCTCCTTCCTCTTTTTGGTGGTTCTGATGTCTCTCATTTCACATATCTGAGCCATGCCCTTTGTTTTGTATAAAAGTTATGACCTAATAGATGGTGTTTCAAGAGAAAAGCTTTAATGTGCCACTGTGTATGAAAGTGATTAAGTCTGTTTCCTGTGTCTGAATTCTCAATATTATGTCACAGTCGAGACTTCTTTCTTTCTAAGGCACTGTCAGACCTTCCTAGTCAGAGATGAGTGCCTTTATCCACTTCCCTGAAATCATATCTCCCAGATCAGGAGGTGAGAGATTACCGGTAAAGCCAAGAGCAGTACTGTGGCAACTGTAGTAGTATGTAGAATGCCTATTTCCACTGCTTATGTACTATCTGGAAATACTGATAGGAGTGTGATTTGTAGGAAAGATCTTTTTTTGTGTTTGTGACCATTAAACATTTAAGACAGCTTAAGGATGGAGGTTTTGGCACAGGTGAAAATAAAAAACAGTAAATAATGTACTTTCATCTTTTAAAAAACAGGACTGTATTAGGCCCAGACTTTCCCATCCTGTTCTCAAAGCTTTAGATGACAGAGAATTCAGTATCTCCCTAGAAAAGATGTTCTCTCCAGAGCTCTTCAGTGTGTACATAAAATATCATAAGAGTGGTCTCATTAGTACTATAGTAAACATCTGTAACCACGGCGATTGCACCTGCCTACTGCAATTAGTAATCTTCTGCTTCTGTACTCAACGGTCGTATCTATTACAGCATTCTGTTAATAAGTTGTTTTCCAAGGGCTTAATCTTTATGCATAAATCTTCTGGGTTTACACTTTCCAGAAAATTGTCCTCCAGCCTGTATTGTAACCTTTATTCTCGGTTTCTAGGTGAACGACTTTGCTATTAGCAGCCACTCAGTGAACCTAGCTATTGTATTATCTGGATGCTCTGTAAAACTGAGCGGTTTTGATCATTAGTTTTCACTCCACCAATTTTTGTTCAGATGCAGATGTTACAAGCATTATTTTTTAAATTAACTGATAAAAATAGCAACAGACTAAGAGCAAACACATCAAATTCTATACCTCTCATCAGCTATAAAGTTTTGGAGACAGGACCTTTTTGTATTTTGTTTCTGATACATCACTTGTTTAATGAACAAAGTATCCCTGGACAGTAGGTCTTTGCTTTGAAGTCCCATTTGATATTCCATCATTTGGCTCAGAAGCATCCCTGTCCTTTGGGAACCTCAACCCTCCATTGATAAGATCATTGTACATGGATGGAATGTTGGAACAGACATATGAAGTGACACTTCCCCCCGCAATATACTTTCATAAGAGAGTAAGTAGTAGGCCACTGTGAGGTGGGTTGGATTTTTTTGGCACAGCAGACTGAGGAACTAGGAACAATAATAAGCAAAGTGTTTGCTCTCTGAATAACGATTTCCTGATTTCTTCCACCAAAAAGAGACAGGACTCTTCCAACCAAAACAAACATTCATATATCTTGGAGCAAAAGTCTGTCTCCTTCCTGGAGAGATTAGTGAGTGAGGACAATTTGTTTTCGTTCATACAATCTGCATTCAGTTTAATTTATTTTTGCCTGTTTAGAGAAAATAAATTTGGAAGTATTTTGTTGCTAGTCTAATACTTGGTTAAAACATTTGTTGCATTTAGTTGGAATTCCCCTGTATATTTCTTTTACAGCTAACAGTGGCTCCGAAATTCCTACCAAATACCTTGATCAGTGCAGATTTTGCAGCCAATTATCTCACTAAGATATATGGGCTCACATTTGGACAGAAACCAAACTTGAGGTAAGGGATCGGGAAGTAAAACAATAATAGTGTTCTGCCACTGCTTGGATGCAGTTGGTGGGTGATAAGAAACTATCTGGCTAAAACATGTTATTGCCTACTTATGATTTTTGGAAAGAAGCTGACTGTTTGTTATTCTCAGCATGAAAGATTAAATAATCTCTCAGACAAACACATTCCAAGGGCTTTTACTAGCTGCCAGACACTTTTGCATAGATAAAAATTAAATTGTCTCCATTTTATTTGTGTATCAGTTATGAGTTGAAAGGAACAGGTTTGGTTTCTCAAAATGGAGATTAACTGTTTAGAAATCCCTAGATTTATTATAGCCCATTCATTTAAAAAAATGGAGTCAGGTTGACAGTACAGTACTCAGTGCAGTTGCGTGTAACTCAACTATATTACAGCTAAGCACTTTAGCACCTTCAGAAGTGGTTCATACCCTCAGGTCTGGTTTCAAAGGTCTCTGCTAGTTTCAGGTTGTGGTTTTCTCAGCTGGATCCAGTGCAGCACATTGGCCCATCTCAAACGCAGATGCACATAGACCACCTCCTGTGAGATACAGTCTTTTCCAAAGGCATTTTGAGTAATCTATATAGACACTGCAGCATCTAAATCCTGCAAAGACATCTCAGACTCTATTGGTAGCAATTTACAAATCCCAAGTTTGGAAGCAGTTAATAATAGCTGACGCAGTGTAGCTCCTACAGCCCAGTCTTGTGATGAACTGAAGAACTCTCCATTCCCACTGAATTAGTTGAGAGCTGAAGCTACTCTGTACTTACTAGGCCTTTAGTCTCGTAGGCTCTTGATAGCTGAAAAGGCTGAGTCACTCACTGATTTCTGGCAATATCTCATCATGAAAGAAGATAGATTTATACATGTGTTCCTCCTTAATCTGAGTTGCAGAAGCTGCTGTGTTTTTATATTAAAATTCTTGCACTCTTCTGAAGTGATTTTTGCACTCTCCTATACCAACACTAATTTTAATCAGAATAGTAACTCATTGATTTCCAAGATTGCTGATATAAAATCCTAACACAGTTGTTTCAGTTGGTTTATTTGCCCCCAGCAGAGTTCACGGTCTCAGACTGATTATTTGGAAAGCAAGGTTTTCAGAAAGGCAAATATTTGTGAGTTAAAAGTACAGCTGACCATGCAGGGTGAACAATATTTTCAGTGTGGCTCTGAACTCCCTGGAGTGTGTGATCACATGACTGTGTTTCCATACTGAGCCTTTCCTTCCTTCCAGAAAGATGTTGCCAAGTCCTCTGCAACTGGTAGAGAATCCATGAACAAGTTAAAAGAGCACACTTTGACACTGTGCCTTTTTGCAGTTTTAACCTGTCTCTACAATTTTAGCTGCCTGCTGCATCTTGGGGTAAACACAGGAAAGGAAGAGGTAATCAAAGTCAGTAAAATCCTATAATTTCTTTTGTTAAAAAGAAGTCAAATTAATTCATTTAGCAATTAAGCCAATGAAAAATAGGAATAACTTCATGAGGGTCCATTGTTTTATACAGAATTAAAACCCGTGTAAGAAAGAATGAATCCATTTTTAAGAATCTGATCGGAGAAACTCTTCTGTGAATATTAAAGTTGAAAAGTAAGAAGGGCAAAGGGAAAATAAGAAACCCTCTTTCTCCCTATCTCAAAGGTTCATTAGAAAACAAAATTCTTCCAGGCTGAGTAAATCTGCTGTCTTCCTGTCATTACTCTATGCCTTTCTGAGTTCTAGGAGTAGGACAGAAACTGTTTCCTGGGGTATCTCCAGCCTTCATGGGAGCAGAAAGAATGGAGGGGTGAGAGATGCCCCTTTCTTAAGAGGTTGATTTTGCAAGCCCAAGAAGCCCAGATTTGATTCCAAATAGAAGTTAAAATTGGGGGCATATCTATTAATCAGATATGAGTTTTAACCCTCTCCTGAGGCCACCACACTGACATTCTTTGTTTCAAAGCGCTGCACAATCCCAGACTTGCACTTAGTTTCTTGTGAAGAAGATAAGGCTATCTGTGAAATTTATATTCACATGCAGGTTTGGATTTTGAATAGACCTAAATTTCAGAGTGTATTTGGACCAACCATTTTGTTTTGCATCTATATCCCTTGCTAAATTAAAGGGCACATTTTAAAAACAAATCTAATTATCTCAAGGAAAGAAGAAAATATTGAAATATAGTTTTTGAACAGGTTTCTCTTGGTAAACAGGAAGACCCAGATCTCACTCTCTGTTTGACTTCATCTTTTTTCTCCTTCCAACAGATCTGTGTATCTTCATAACAACAAACTTTCAGATGCTGGGTTACCTGATAATATGTTCAATGGCTCTGATAATGTGGAGATACTCATTATGTCCAGCAATTTCTTGAAGTATGTTCCAAAGAATCTCCCTCCAGCACTATATAAATTACACTTAAAGGTAATGACAGCAAGGTTTTGTATTCCTTTACGATTGTGACAAAGTACTGTGTTTGTGTGGGATTCAAACCACACAGCCAAGCCATTTCAGTGCACTTGGAAACATTCCCAGGCCCATTGTAAGTCTTGTCTGCTATATCCTCAACAGTAGCTGTCTCCCATGTCCTTACTTTTTTTCATAAGTAACAGTGTGTTTTTGCAAAACACCAAAATGCTCGCAGGGGACAAAAATGATTTACTGTGTTTCAGGGGAAAATATTGCAAACGCCTGTGTGGTAGCATTGTTGGTCTCTTCCCTGCATATAATGATATTAATACATATTAGTACAAGAAGGTAGATCATTCTCCATGGCCATCCAGTGATTGGCCTCCCAATTAAGTTTGCCACTGACAATGCTGTTTTTCCTGACAGCTGCTTACCCGCTACATACTGGCTTTGCTCACTAACTCGTTTCACATAGACTACTGTTTCCTAGCATCAGTGATTTTTGTTTGCTACTGAACTGGCAATTCAGACAACACAGAGAAAGTTTGGATCAGTGATTCTTTACTGCTACAACTTCTCCAGCAATAGTGCAATAGCAGAAGTTGTGGTATTAACTAGTCTCCAGCATTTTTAATTCTGTGTCATATGATTTCGATAAAAGCACTTCATCATGTCTGTGCTAGAGATCTCAGCCTTGTTAACAATGGGAGAGCTGCAGCGGTGGGGAGTCCTGGTTCCGCTTGCTCCTAGTGTTGACAGCTCCTTGGACATGTGTAGACTGGAGTCTGTTATCAGCCCCTGGACTTAGGCAGTTCTGTGTTGCCTCCCAGCTTTCTTTTCCCTTGAAGGTTTCACCACTATTTCCCATTAAAGTCTTCTAGAAAACAGGCTTCTCCAGCTTGAAGAAAAGGCAAACAGCCTCATCCTTTAAATTGCTGGAATTTCTGTGCAAAGTGTGAAGTTACTAGACCCCTGCATTTTATTGCCATTTATAGGTAATCACATCTCCTAAAGGGGTCTCAGACTTTGAGGACTACACTTTGAACTCATATCCTTCCCTGCTGTCACCAGTTGTGTTAAGGGCAGAGGAGCTGTAGAGAGAAACGAGCATTTTGTTTTCAAGTACACTGCCTGTCAGTAGTAACATTTACCTTGATATTTTGACTGGGAAAAAAACAGGACAATGAGAAATGAGAGACAGCCAGTAGTAGACCAAAAGTGTCCAAAAGGTGTACTTTAGATGTGACAGATCTTTTTTTTTTCTTTCACTATTCATTGAGACACTCAGCCAAATCTGTCTGTGGTGTCATCCACTTTATATTAGTTGGCACATGAATCTAGTCTAGTCTGGCCATCACGTTATTGTATATATGTGGGTTGTGGGAAGTTTAACAATTTCAGTGTCAGTGTTTTATATATCCTTTTATAATTCCTAGTGTTTTATATATCCTTTTATAATTCCTACAGTTCCTGTATGGAATTTCTAAGTGGAATTTAGTGTTATATTTTGCTCGTGTCTGCCTGCTGGCTACTCCAAAGCCACACTAAGGCAATAGGAGTAATTATTTTGGAATCTACACTGCAGGAACTGTACCTTTTGGAAGGCCATTAATGCTGGAAGGATGGCTGGTTCCCAGCTTCCAACCTAATTCTTCTTTATGGTGAAATCTGTCTTAGAAAATCCAGACATTTTGAGCAAACTCCAGAGGTAGTTGCCTAGATTACATTATACATTTGCACAAAGGTGGAAGGACTATGAATGCAAAATAAAACTGTCCAGGGGGTGGGGGGGAAATTCTAACTCCTTAGCCCAAAGATTCCATGGGGAATCAATAAAAATAGGTTGTAATATTTCAGTCTAGTATTTGTATTTATTTCTTAAGCAGAAGTATAATGCCCACTGAAATATCTTATGTCTAGCCCTTTTGAAGTTTAATTGCCTGGTGCTAGTCGAGCAGAACCTGAATGTCCTATGTTGTTTCATGCTAAGTAATGTGCTTTATGCTTCTGGTGACTCTAGAACAACAAGCTAGAGAAGATTCCCAAAGGAGCCTTCAGTGAACTTACAGGTCTGCGGGAGCTGTATTTACAGAATAACTACTTGACTAATGAAGGAATGGACAACGAAACTTTCTGGTGAGATTGAGATCTGTAGTTTGTACCTCTGTGTCTGTCTACCTCCTTTGGTATGGTAGTACACCTACTGAACAAAGTACATCTTAAAAAGTACATTTATTAAAAGCTGCATGACGTTATGCATTTCTCTGCTAAGTCTTTAAAAAAAGTCTTAGATTCAGATGCTGCCATTCAAAAGCAAAGGTCTGGGTGAGTGGTTTGAATTCATACTGCAGAATACTTCTATACAAAAGACACTGAACATCAGACTGCATCACTCCCTGATTGCCACAGACCCAATCACACCAGGTACTAAGTGCCTTCTGGAAAAAGGCCACCTAGAACAATGTTGAAAGCTGGTCTCTGTTCTTCCAAACCACTCAAAAGTGAGGTTACTTGGGACTTTCCAGTTTGAGGGACAGTTGACTGGAAGTTAAGGCCAGACCTTCATCTTTGCTAAAGCCACTTCTGTGTTTCTGTGAAGGTGACCTGAAAGCAGCCACAGATACACAGATGTGAATTCATCTGGCACAGCTGTACCCCAGTGCAGATGATTGCTGCAGTAGGCACGGATGCAGTGGTGCTGCTCAATAGCCAGATGGCTGCAAAAGCTTTGCTACAAACCAGTGCAACAGGGATAGCCTTTGGCTGTCCTAAATTTAGCCTGGAACTTAGCACTTCAAAAAGTTAACATTTGTGTCTCTGCTTGCACTGGGTGCTGCCCTTGTTCTACGTGAAAATCCAGATCACATAATCTGTCCTGCCCATAACTTAATTCTGTAAACTTTTCTGATCTCCAGACATGAAAATGTATCAAACTGTGCTTTCCTTTTCCACTTCCCGCTCCCAGAAACCTCCCTTAGTAATTTGCCATAGCTGTGTTGTGTCTGCCCGCAGATCATGTTGGACATATCATTTCTGTTAATATTTTGATCAACAGAGTACAGTGGCTATAGCTAAGGCACCAGTCACAGTCAGCAGAGGGGGTGGATATTGCTCCTTGCTCTCATGATACTGTCTGTACAGCACAGCATAGTGCTACTGAGATGTGCCCAAGCTGGGGAAACATTACGGCTTGCAGCAATGAAGTGATTTACCCAAAGAGTATATTTGCTCATTCAGAGCATGTTTGGATAGTTGTGAATAGCAGTGTAGTAACCAGTAAGTAATGCCTGTAATGCATTAGTTAACCCATTTCCTGAAAACTTTCTAGTCATCTGCAGTGGGTTACGCAGTGCCATGCAGATTAGAAGTCTCATTTGAACTGAGAAACTCACTTGAAATACAAGGGAATACAGGGCTCCTCAGTCCTGGCATATAATACCATTGATCCACATCCAGTTGGTATAAGGGGCTGGTCTGAGGATTTATTTTAGCTTCAACTGAGTCCGTGGAATCCAGATTCAGTAGCTTACACAAAGCAGCTCTAGCCCTGACTCACTTCCATAATGCTGGAGGGTCAGGAGAAGTTCACTACCTTAGCCTAGGACATTGAATTAGCATTCCTACTTTTCATAAGAGTAACATTTTGTCATCTAAAAAGCAGACCTGCTTTTCAATTTCAATATACACTTTCAGAGAGACAGAAATTACTCATGCTCAGGCTATATTTCTGTGAAAGCAAGAGCTAAATTCTGTGTTCTAATGGTGCTCCCACGGCATTTTTCTTGTGGTATTTGTTCACTGAAATTGCTCATATGTTGCTATCTGTGGTGTCAAATGAGAGAACAGCGGACTGCAAAACTGATCTCAGGTCTCAGCCCGGTGGCAGTTTGGATGTCTGTGGACTCTAGCAAGTTCTCTTGCTAGTGTGGCTGGGGAGCAATGGCAATGCCTGGCCGTAATCCCTAATGGCAGTGTGGGAGCTCTGTGTTTTGCTGTCCACATCAGTCATATCATGAGACAAAGAAAGGCAGTAGTGGGAGCTGTGCTGGGTAAAAAGACTCCAAAGATTGTAAAATCCTAGGGGAAGTTGGTTACTGTTTCACCTTGCAGAATCTAAATGGAGAGTGTTTTCTTTCCTGCTTTCCCAAGGAAATTGTCTAGTCTTGAATATCTGGATTTGTCCAGCAATAACCTCTCACAAATCCCAAGTGGTTTACCTCGAAACATCGTACTCCTCCACCTGGAGAAGAATGCAATTAAGGTGATTGGCAGAGATGTCTTGACCCAAATTAAGAACCTGGAGTACCTTCTGCTCCACAATAACAAATTAAAAGCCCGAGGTATTCACCCATTAGCCTTCCAGGGCTTAAAGAAGCTGCACACTGTCCACCTGTACAACAACATGCTGGAAAGAATTCCCAGTGGGCTGCCCCGACGAGTGAAAACACTTATGATCCT
The DNA here is from genome assembly GCF_026419915.1 of Harpia harpyja. Taxonomy (NCBI): domain Eukaryota; kingdom Metazoa; phylum Chordata; class Aves; order Accipitriformes; family Accipitridae; genus Harpia; species Harpia harpyja. Next base: position 39,335,877 of record NC_068950.1, read on the forward strand.
TCATAACCAGATCTCCGAGATTAACAGGAATGACTTTGCTACCACTTACTTCCTTGAAGAGCTGAACCTGAGCTACAATAAGCTCAAAAGTCCCCAGATCCATCGGGAGGCCTTCCGTAAATTGAGGCAACTAAAGTCCTTGGATCTTTCTGGAAACAATCTCCACACGGTGCCCTTTGGCTTTCCAAAGAACTTGCAGATTCTGAAGCTGAAGGAGAATGAGATAAGCATCATCCCAAAAGGGACTTTGTCTGGGATGACAAAGCTGCGGGAACTGTATTTGAGCAACAATAAACTGAAAGTAAATTCAATTTATTCACGAGCATGGAGAGAACTCAGCAGTCTCCAGGTAGAAACATCACCTTCTCTAATTGTTTTGGTAATGCTGATGTCCTCGTCTGTCTGCCTAAGCCAATTTGTATAGCACCAATACTAGATGTGCTTGGTCCTCATGTTCTGGGCTTGCATTGTAAGTGCTACACCCTCTGTTTCTAGAGTAGAAGTGATGTGCTGTTGTGCCAGAGGTGGGTACCTGCCACTGCTGACCAGGGTGGTGGTCCACCGTGTACTGCTAATACTGGGAAATGTAAAAACATCTTTGTTTCTGAACCCTAACGGTGTCCTATATTTTCAGATAAACATTAGTGAATGCTGTCATTAAAACTGAAATTATGCCTTTTAAATAGCTTGTCTCCCAAAAGATTTAAAATCAGCTCTGAAGAGAGACAGCAGGAGGAAGGAATGCATAAACAAAAACACTCTTAATTCTCAAAGCCCCCACATCAGCTTATAGTCAGACAGGCCAAGCTGTAGGATTTAGCAGCTCAGCTGGCTAAGGCACCTGGATAGCAGCTAGGAGGTCTGGATTCAATCAGCAGTCTTCTCGTTTGCTTAATTGTTGGAGAAAGTTAAACACAAACCATAAGGCAGGCAGGAACAATCACATTTATGCTGTGCCAAATGACCTTTCAAAATTGTTATGCTGGCTGAAGGATTTGTCTGCATTTCCTTTTAGGCAACAGCCTGTTTCCTGCAGTAAAAGGTATTACCTATGTCATATGGCAACCATCTAGGGTGCATATGGTTAGGTCACTGTACAGGCAAAGTTTGTATGTCTCAGAGCAGATCAGGGATAAGGGACATGGAGCATATGTCACACTGGCCCCCAGTGTGTTTTCAGACAATCCAAACATTTATCTATGTGAACATTTCCCTTTCTGTTGTTTCTGGGAATAAACAATAGCTTGTTTTTCAGTTAATGTGAATCAGCAATGCAGCAACAGCATCTGTAGAGCTGTTGGTTTGCATCAGCTGCGGATTTGGTCCATGGCTTTAATAATACATTTTGCATTTGTTTGGTGCCTCGCTGATATGTGTGTGTGTGTGTGTGTGTGCGCGCAAATATATCTAAGATGAATAGTAGTCTGGAAGGAAGACACTGTTGAGAATTACAGATGCTGGAATTGTTTCACTGCAGTAGCTTAATAAAATGTAGGTAGTCACTTGTGTTGTTTCTTTTTCAAACAAAAATGGGTCATGAGACCTGTTAGCTTTAGTTGTTGGTTGGAATGACAAGCTCTCCTTCTTGACAGGCCTGATTCATAGCTACTTCACGTTACTTTTATTCTACTGTCACTCCCTTGTAGCCAGTGTCAAGCCAGAGTAACGTGTTGCTGAATCAAACATTGGCCCTTCAGTTGTACCTACCCCACAGCAAACCCTGTTCATATTAAACAAGGTTAAGATAATAGCACATACTTAAAATTCTGTTAGACTAACGGTGCATTGTTGGCTGTTGCTTTTTTCTGGAACAGCGTTACTACTTGTTAGTTATTTCCATGATAGTACATATGAATCTTTTTTATCATTAAGGGCTTAACTGTGAAATTGGTTTGAGTTGGTGCACTGGAGTGGATTTGACAAATAACCATCACGTAAGATCCTGATCATGCGTGTACTTAGCATACACTTCAGTCCACACTGTTTCCATGGAAATCACTGAAGACTGTCTGCAATTGCAAAGCTAGACATTTACATAATTGTTTGCCAGACTGGGGTTATGTGGAGAATAAAAACACTGAAATCATGACAATCATTTGCAGAAGTGTAGCTTTGAATAATCTGTAACTAGTGTGTCAGCTTGGTGCTATGAAAATGCTACAATACAGGATAAAACAACACTTCTATTGATCCATTTTCTTGCATAAAATTCATCTGAGAAATGATCATGGCCTTTAGTCCTGATGTCTTCATACATTGTCCATGTTAGAATACTTCCATATGTTTTTATGTGTAACTATAACTAGTCACTAACCTTAGCTAGTGAAGTGTTTGCAGTAGCAGCTTTCAAGGAATTCCCATGCATATCTGAAACCCAGTCTGCTTTTAATTCACTTAAAGCAGGCATGGGCTAAAGCCCGGGGACAGAGATAAAGAAATGCTGGAACTCCTAAACAAAACAGCATGGTGTCTCATGTGAAATCATGATGCTAAATAGTAATGTAAGAGAGCAGAATTGTCATGGCCACGCTTACCTTGATGCAAATTAAAAGGTAGATTAAATTAGTTTACACTATAATAAATATCACCTCAGTTTTTCCACCGTAAACTCAAACTGAACCTTTCTGCATGGCTGACAATTTGCAATGTCCACTGTATACATGGTGTTTGTCATTTTCCTGACCTCACCAGAAGGGAGAGGTTCTGAAGCAGACTCACCAAAGTACCATCTGAAAAATAAAGCCTGTTTCCAGATGATTTTCAAACGCAACAAATCCTGGATAAGCTTTGCATAAACATGTCACTTCTGCACTGTTACCACACTAAGTTTTTTGTAAGTGCATATATATATATATATGTATTTTTATAGACTTATGTGTATGTGTGTGTATATATATATTAAAAAGAATGGATAAACTTTCAAAGGAAGGGGGGGTGTGCATAGAGCCAGCCTTTGGAAGCTCATTTGTTGTCAAATACCTTTTTGGAGTGCTGCTAATATTTAAATTCAATTATCTATTTGACCCCTTGTTGTCTCTTCCTTGCAGTCACTAGACATGGCTGGCAACCAGCTGACTTCTATCCCATCAGGCCTGCCAGAATCTCTGGAATATCTGTACCTTCAGAACAACAAGATCACAACGGTTTCAGAGAATGCTTTTGAATCCACGCCCAAAATAAAGGGGATTTACCTCAGGTAAGGTCAAGTTTCCACTTCAACACACAAAATTTCTTCTTCTTCATCCACTTTATAACTGCTTACTTTTTAGAAAGCGTTTAAAATCGTAACGTTCTAAATAAGCAACTTTGGTTTATAGTAATGTATGATGAAACTATTTTCATCTGCTTAGAAGAGACATGGATACACATAATAAGCTCTTTCTGTTCGGAGAGTTTGTCTTTTCTGTGCTTATTAGAATGGATTAGGCATGTTAGAAATTCTGGGAAATTAATGTTTAACATTATGTCATATTCCAACATTCAGCTGTGAGCTAAAAGTTTACAGTCCATTTGTAGAACTACAGCTTTGCCTGTGTCTGTTAGCCCTGGATTTTGACAAAATCCCCCTCTAGTGAGGTGCGTATGACTAATACTGAAGTTGTGTGCATTCACTTGATAGTTTTGTCAGAAACAGATGAGAAGTTACAACTGTGACAGTTATGTAACTAAGTTTAGAAGCTTTTCTGTTTTTTTTTTCCTACTCTGTCAGTTGGATGAGGACTTTGTTTTTCTAGGTTGACAGATACTGACCTTTATTACATATAATGTAAATTCACAGTAATGTAACTGATTCAAGCAGAGCTTTATACCAGAAGAAGTGAAGCAAGAATCTGGCCCAGTAATATATTCAATTTTAATCTGATGGAACATTATTGAAAATATTGCTTACAAGTAATTTATGAACCTCTACAGAATATTTGATTAAGCTGATCCAATGTATGTGTTCAAAAAGCCTAGGCTGCCTGCTGCACAAGACTAAATATGGCCTTATTTTGTCTGTATGCAACTAAACTGTTCTGTAGTTCTGAATAGTTCTGAAGCATACCTTTTTGGATGAGTGATTCCATACCAAGCAAATAAAATTACAAAGTCTGGTGTAAATTAGAGCAGTCTGTCTATTCAGCTGCTCACATTTATGAGATTTTAGTGAATGCTTGGATGCAAACCAGAAACCACATACCACATTCTATATTTTTATATAAAGAGAAAAAAGGAATTTGCAAAACTGTTTTGCTAACATATTTAGGAGGCACCTCCACCCAAGCTAAGTTGTATTTCTTAATGGGAGGCTATTAATCACTGCAATGCTGTGAAACCATAATATACATCTGGAATATTAGACAGAATATGATTTTAAGCATGTTTGAGAGCAACATACTAAGCAGTATATGTGAGAGGTTCTTAAATTGCAGATTAGTTTATTTATATTCCCGGAAACCCAAATAACAGATGAAAAATTATTGCATGTTGCTTTGTTTCTAAAGGGGTACTTTGTACCAGTATTTTGAGTTTTGTGGGAGAAGAATTAAACTATCAAGGGATGACACAGAATTTTATGAAAAATCAAGTTACACTTTGAAATGTGGGCTATGGAGCAGATGCCTTTCCTCTCTGGGAAGGAGAAAGCAGAATACCAAGAGAAAGAATTTGTGGGGGAGGAATTCCAATATTATGATTTTTTTCCTTGTAGAATACGGTTATAGAAGGGGGAAGAGGGGCTGGGGCAGAAAAAAGTAGGAGTTTTTCGAAAGCTTGATCAGTGAACTTGAAATCAGTGGGAAATACTTAATGTTTCCCAATATTTTCCTGCAAGGTCCTTCGTGGTGATACAGAGTGCTGTCAGCAAACTTTTTTCAGTCACTGCATTTACCTGCTTGCTAATCAGCACCTGCTTTCCCTTCCTTTTTCCATCCAGAGGAGTCAGTACTCCTAGAGTGTTGTGAGTCAGTGTAATGTTAGAGTAACTTGGGTCAGTTTAAGTTAGAGTAACTCTGCAGAATGGTTTCCTCCTAGTCTCCTCATTTCTGTGCTGGATATAAAAATGAGTTTCTTATAACAGGAAGGCCTTTTTGTTTGTTTAAAGGTTTAATAAGATTGCAGTTGGAGCACTGAAGGAAAGTACCTTCCAAAACCTAAAGCACTTACAGGTACTGGATATTGAAGGGAACCTTGAATTCAGCAACAGTTCAAAGAATAAGGATGACTCAGAAGAGGAAATGGAAGATGAGGAAGAGGAAGAAGAACTGAGATAAAATGTGAACTCACACAGTCACATCATGTGGGAGGTAACAACTGTAGTTTAGTTAAATCAAGGACCTAGTTCTCAGACTCTTGTATAAATAATTCCAATTTACAAGTGTGATTAAAACATAACAAGTGGGTGTCTGAGCCCTGGACTCAAAGACTTCCACTAAAACATGACTGGGAATTGCAGAATCAAAAAGGGTTGAAAATACATTATTTTGTAAAATGAAACGGTCAGTATAGATCTGTGTTTTATCAGAGGCAGTGGGCTGTTCATAGTGGCTTCTGCTTATAGCCAGAGCAGACACAGTAGGTAAATATGAAGGTCATTATTTACTGATTCTGATAACAAAAAATGAAAAGGTATTTTATGATATTTTTTAAGCAACTAGTTCTAAAGGAAAACAAAGAACAAGCTGTGAAGCTTACTGATGCAGAAGACCATGTGAAAATGGATTAAAAAAATTAGACAAATTAAAGGAAGATAGACCCATTGGTGTCTGTTAAACATGGCATTAAGATTACAACCTCTGTCTCAAACAGTCCTTAAATCACTGACCACTCAGAGGGGGAAGATAATGCTATCGTTGGCATATTTCTTATGGAAAGAATATCTACTTCAGGTCACTTTGGGAGGTGGCATGCAGTGCTGGATTGATGCCTGGTCCAGGATAGCCAGTTCTCACAACAGCCTGTGCTTTTGCTATTGCTAAGTCTTGGTGAGGGTTCATTGCTCACGTCACCAGATTCACTGGAAGGCCTCTGGCCAGTTACAGGTTGTGATTGATGCTGACTTTGCTTCCAGACTGGTAATTGAAATTAAGATCTCAGTATTCCATAAACAATCTGGCCAGCCACTCAATCTCTGTAGTTGAACCTCTTTTTTTTTTCAACTGCAGAAGAAAAGATGAAGGGAGAATTATGTTTGAAGAATATGCATTTTTCTGTAAGAAGAAAAGGGATCTGCTTGATGCATCTCTTAAGCATTTTATGTTCAAAGATGATGAGGTTCAAGACACTACTCTCTACTTTTGGATATATAAACTCTAAGACTTGAAAAAAAATGTTTAGTTTTGTCCCTAATCAACATTTTGTCATAGGGAATGACACAAGGAATTGCTAGGAATGGGGCTAATATGCTGAAAAGATGATGGGGCTTGAAAAGGGCAGAAGCTACTTGGAAAGTCAAAGGTTAGACTTCCTGGCTGGGCCGTATGAAGACTTTGTGAGAGAAGAAATAATTTACATCTACAGATTTAGAGTACATATTACTTCCGAATCAACACATCTCTGGTTTGGTTTGGGGCACGTGTGACATGTCAGCAGGTACTAAGTTTAGCATATTCTGAATTCTGTATTCCATTATGTAATTGATTTTGTTTTTCTGATGTTTTGCAGGAAAGCATATGGAAAATTACATACATGTCTATGTGTATATATCTATATAGACATACAGAGAACACTTAGCAAAACGTGCAATGAATTACGCAGAAACTGTCATGGCACTGGGCCAGGCTCGTGGAAGACAGTGTGTTACAGTGCCTTATTCAGGGAGAGACCCTGAATGCCTTTCCAAAGCTTCCAAATCATCTTATACAAGACCCAGGATCATAAGGGATTGCTCTGGAACTCACAAAAGCTGGCTTTTGTTTCTTCTGTTTCTCTTCCTTCACTGTTTCCATCTGTAATAACAATATGGGACTGTTTTGAACACATGCCTTCAAATGCTGTTTTTGTCACTGCATTTTAAGTGAACCATGTATATGCTTCTTTTCTTTTCCTCCACCCCAAAGAAGCTGTTGTTGATCAGGTGAGATGGGTATTTGCAGTAGTTTCATGTGTAGAGCAGTATATGAGGCATTTTGGTCATCAAGCAGCAGTAGTAATTCTGGATGCAAGTATTCCTCTGTTATAACAATGTGTATATTTGGATGAGAAAAACAAAGTAAGGCTGGATCCCATAATATTTTATCTCTACTGCCAAAGCCTGCAGTATATGCCTGTTTTAGAAAAGTTTTAAGATAAAACAATTGCTCTTGTGAATATATATAAAAAATCTGTATGTCTGCCTTCCAGATTTCTGGTAAAGTTTCTGTCTTGCTGGTTTTTGCCTGTGTGGCAGCTGTGTGAATGTCTCTGAAAGTATGTCCAGAAGATTGAGTAACAGTATGCAGTTTAATATACGTGGTAGAATTTTTCACATATTGTATATCATTCACATTAAGAGTCAGAAGTGAGACTAATGAAGCAAAAGAGATAAGTGAGTGTGGGGTTTCTTAGGAGAAAACTGTTAAGCATCAAGAGAAATTTCCATGTTTAGTTCAACTCTGGAGACAGTGCCTGCTGTCATACTCTCTTAAATCCTCACCTATTTTATGGTGTTGAGTATTCTCAGCTTCTGTTGGAATCATGGAAAATAAGGAAACCAAGGAAAAGAAGACCTACAGATGTACCTGGATGGCAAGTTGCTTATTTGATTATAATGTCCTTCATCTGAGGTAGCTAATCTGCTTGTTGAAATGGTGTTTTCTTTTGAGGATTTGTGATTGAACACATGTTGTTTTGCATACTGCATTCCAGGATTTACTTGGAAACACAGTTGGCTTAATTCTTTACCAGCTGTTTTCCTGCTGGAGAAGATCTAGTTCCACACTTTCCCTTTGGGGTCACGTAGCACATGACAGTAATTTCAAGCTGATATTTCCTACCTTAGACAATTCAACATGATCATGAATCATAGAAGGAAAGATTGCTTCCTGAAAAACATAAATGCTTGGCCCTAAAAATTGCAAAAAACCCCGCATTTTTTAATTTCAGCTACACAGCTGAGCAATAAAATAGCCTTCCAACTGACTTTTGGGATAGATTTCTATGTAAAATGTTTACAGAATATAGGTCAAATCAATTAGCTGTGTCCAGCAAAGCCCAGTGGAAGTTTTGCCAGTCTTTGGTGAAGCAGACCAGTTTATTATACTCCTGAACAAGCTGAGAATATGCAGATTTGTACAGTTTTATTGACAACTGTTCGATTAGCTTTAAACTTCAGTCCCTTACACTGTGATTCTGTGAGAAGCTGGGTGCCCCAGAGTTCCTTTGAATCCCTGAGAGTCTGATGTGGTGAATGCAGGGGTGAAGGTATGTTTTAGCACCTTGTAGAATCAGGCCCAAAATTTCAGGATGATACATACACTGTTAAACTTCTTAATCAAGCCTCAGCCTTTGCCAAAGGAGACCCACCTACAGTTGAAGGAGCATATCCTGTAGACTAAGCAGTTAGGAAACCCTTTTCCAAGTTTATTTCAAAATAACTGCACACTGAACCTGTCCTTTAAAGGGGACGATGTTTTCCAGCAGCAAAAAAAAAAAAGATATCCCTCTTCCCCAGTAAAAGCCTCAAAACCCCTCAAGAAGAATGTCTTTCGATTGTCGTGTAAGAGTTTGATGAGAGAGAACGACAGGCTTGATTCCTCGCTTGTCTGGTATCATCAGCACCTATGACATTGGGCATAAAACTGTCAAACCAAAATGGTAGTTTGTTTGTTTCTTTCAAAGGAATAAGAGGCTCCATGAGAGATGATGAAGAATAGTCAGAAGTCCATGGGACTAAGTCCACATATTTTTTTGGTTGTGGGTGGTACCTGTAATCCGAAGGTCCAACCCAGACCTTGGGTGGAGCAGAACCCAGGAACAGGGTCTAATATTATTTCCTTTAGTGAAAATGAGGAGAGTTGTGAAGTTGGCTTCTCCTTAGCCCACAAAGTTGGGCCAGAAAGAGACAACACAACCATTGTTTTCATGTAACTTTTCTTCCTGTGAATTGCTTGGATTTGGGAAAGAGAAGAATAGAAAGTTTTTAAGGCTGAGATAGATGTATAGATAGTGAAAACTTGAAGTCTAAAACATTCAAGTTGGCAACTTCATTCCTACGTATGCATTTACACATGCTTGGTATTCATGCGTGGTCTGTATGGAAACTGAGGTCCAAGTTTATTTGCTGTTTTTCTTTTAAAGGCCATGTTTCCTCATTACAGAGGATACTGCACAAAATGGGGGGGAAATGGGATTTTTCTGGGATTGGATACGATTTTTCACAGCAACAGGAGTACAAATGCAGCACGTGAGCTATCAAGAACTCAACGGGTGCCAAAAATAGCCCCTGGATAATGAGCTTTTGTTTCAGACAGTGGGCACATAGCCCGGCTGCATCTGCAATGCGGACGGGCCGTTCTGCAGCCATTCTCCCCCTCGTCCCTATTCCTTCGGGATCCTCACCCCCGTGGCCACCCCTTCCCAAGGACTGGGCCACCCAGCGCCCACTCCCTACCCGCTCCTGCCCTGCACCACTCCACTCTAGGTAACCCCAGTGGCTTGTCATTTTGGGGCTTCTGGGAAAAAAGGCCAAGGATAATTGCATCTTCCCCAGAGGTTTTATCTCCCCACAAGGGGGTTATGGCCTCTTCTCCCTCCCTGGGCACTGGGAGGGGCTGCAGTGCCCACGCTGAGGTGCCGGGTGTCAGACTGGATCCGGGGAGCCTGGTTCCCTCTGCTCCCCACGTTCACAGAAGTGGAGGGCTCCTCCTGCCCCAAACGGGCGAAAAGGCCCCACAAAGGAGCTGACGCCATCCCGCCCGCTGTGAGGAGAGGAGAGGCCCTGGCCATGGCGGCTCCTCTGTGGAGAGGGAGGTGGCACAAGGCCGAGGCTTTCCCTCCTCCAAGATGGCGCCCTGTGAGCCCCTCTTCAAGGAACAACAGGACCTTGCGGGTGACCAGCACTCCCCAGCCTCGGCTGGCAGGAGGGGTGAGTTGTGGGGGACGCCAGCGGCCATGCTGCCAGGGAGGGAGGCAGGGTGAGGGGCTGCGGGGGTCAAGTGCCTTTGTGGTGCGAGGGAGCTCCTGCTCTGCCTTGAGGGCCTCGCCATGCCATGGTGTGGTGTTTGGGGGTTAAGTGTTATGTTCAATGAAAAAGAGGTGCTTTACACAGTAAGTAGGTACTCTTCTAAGGAAAAATGACTTAAGAAAGAAAGAAAAAACCTCCAAAGGAAAACTTCTGACCAAATTTGAAAAGGGATGTGGTGGGGCAGGAGGGAGGCTGCCAAGTGCTCCCTTGGGGGAGTGGCGGCAGCTCCTAACGAACCACCAACTGCAGACCTCTGGCAGCAGCGCAGCATCTCTGCGGGACTGCTTCCCGGACAGAGAGCTGCAACCACACTCCTCGCAGCCAGCTCTGGGTCAACCAGCCATGCCAGGGTGAAGATCTGCTGGATCTTCTGAACAAAAGTATAGCTTGGAGATTATCTTGGTGGACTCGGAGAATATTTTTCTTAGCTCCCTCCCATAAATACTACAGGATTGTCCATTAAAAGGGCAGTTGAGGAAAGGATCCTCCAACTCCAAACCCCCTCCTCCTCTGCTGCTTTGCAAGGCAAATAGAGGGGACTTTTTCCTGAAAAGGCTGAGGATCTGGAGTAGCAGAAGTTAGGTACATGCAGGAGTGAGGCTACGGACCTGCGTTAACAAAGTGGATGAAAACGGGAAGTGTCCTCCTCCCTGGGACCCAACTGCCATTTCTTCTGCTCCTCAGTGGTCCACACAGAGCGGGGAGGCAGGAGGGGTCTGACTGAAACTTCAAGATTGTTCTCTTTTGACAGTGGTTCCTGATGGTCAATAAGAGTTTAGTTTATGATGCTGTTTGTCACCATGTTGACTGGCCCACTAACATTTTTACAAATTTTGATTACAAAAAAGTAATAAGAATAAAGACATATTTTACAAATAATATTTTTGATGGGAAGCAGTCTTTTGGAAAGCTTCTATGATATAGTCCGATATCCTATTAATTGATTTCACTCTATACTGTAATATCGGTGAGTCTTTCTTCCTGGGTTTGTGAATAGTTGTCCTAAAAACTTAAACATATATAGAGTTTTATATAACATGAATTTAGCCTTGTTTTTTCAAGATATTTCCTTCTCTAATGGGATTAATTTATGGAGGTCATTGTAATTGCTTTATTACGTTGCTAATATAAGAGCAGTGAGTAAATTCCCTGAAGAACTCCTTTTCCTTTAGTGAGGAAAATATTGGTGTGCCCTGTAGCTCTGATTCATACCGCTATTGTAAAGTCAGCCAGCTGTGAGATGTATGTGGAGGCAGTGGATGATAAATGTGTTCTAATAATCCAGTATACAAAGTGTTTCCATAAAAATTCTTCAGTAGTATCCAGGGACATTAAACAGTCCATCAATAAAGTCCTTCTTTAAATGGTTTTGAATCAGGCAAAGGCTGTTTTAATGCACAGTTGTGCAGGCTATCTCAAGTTTTCCCCATGGTAGTTCCAGAGTCTGTTTTTAGCATATGATTATGATACTGCTGAGAACGTTGCTTCCGATAAAAGTGTGGATTGATTTGCAGTATTCTCAGCTCCAGTTGCAGACAAGAAATGAATGAGTCTCATGCTTTTATTACTTAGGATATAATTGTGTGTTTGTTGACAGTCATCAAAGAAATTAGCTTTAAAAAATCTTTACTTAGGATATATCTTTTATACAGGATTAAAATTAGCTTTGATTACTTATATAGCACTCTAGATTTCTGCCCTTCTTTGTGGTGGACTTCTGTTTTGGGTCTGTTTAATTCAAATGCAGCAGTGGGATAAAACTCAAAGCACTTTACTGGTGTGCTGAAGACAGTAGAGTTGCTGCAGCATGAGGCACCCTCATCATCCACAGCTTAAAAGATTTGGCACTGGGAGACTCACTTTGATTGTTCCTACTCTCTCTGTAAAGCAGGTAGGAAGAACCGAAGTGAAACTTCCAATGCCAAACCAGGCAGGAACAAACGAAGTGAGTCTTCCAGGTTGTTCCCACCTGCTTTCAGAGAGGGGACGAACAAAATGTCTGGGATGCAGATAATCTCTAATACCTTTTGTGAAATTTACTCTGGAGAGCTGCAGATTACTTGTGCAGAAAGTACAGTATGGAGCTGTACATTAGTCCTGTGCACAACACCACTGAGAAAACAACTAAGAATGAGCAGTCACAGTGGAAATTCTCTTCATCGGAGAGCTTTGAGACTTCCTTTCTGAACTTTCTGCTAGAGCTAGCTCCAGCCACAGTGCTGGGCTGATACACTCCTGTCCATCCTGATTCCTCCCTCCCCAGATATTTCGTTAGGAAGCATTTCATGTCAGAGAGATGCTTTCTTCTATTAAAAAACCCAAGAAGATTGGTAGATTTATTCTAAAACAAAGATCATACATTTACTGATTAAACTATCAATAAAATATAGACTACCCAAATCTCTGTACTTTGAGTTTGTTTTCAAGAAAACTCATGAAATATAAAAGAACAATTTAAAGTATTTAAATGGAAAAGAAAATGGAAGTTTAGGGTTGAAAACACTCAGTTTGACTTAGTTCTGTGTAATTTCCACATGTTTTTAATAGCCTAGTGGTAAAACCCAATAAAACCACTAGAAGCAATGAAATCATAATGAAACATCTCAAGGTCAGTCTTGTTTTTCTTTTGGTTTTGCCATTTAGCCCATACAGTATTTGTAGCAGATGTAATGTGAGATATCTGTGAACATAAAACACTTCTTGTTTTGCTTCCCCTGCGTTTTCCATCTTATTAAAATACCCTTCTTGGGGGGTGGGGGAGCGCTAGAGATATTATATCCTTATTAGGAAAGTTCAAAAGTAACAATTAACTACAATAAGTTTCATGTGGTGGGTCAAATCCTGGCTTTCAGCTAGTGTTGTGTGCAGACACATACAAGCATATGTTTCATTCCTAAATGAAATGCAGATACCTCTTTGTGATGAAAGATGACTGCTTTTAAAGCAACAGATGCAGAACTCTGTACCTTACAGAAGAAAAACTCCTGTGATGGAACCTGAAAAGCAGAACTGTGACCTACCCTGAGCACATCTGTAATTCTCAGTGGCATGGGAAGTCTAGGGTTTTGTAATGTCTGAATTGAAAACAATTCAGGAACAATATTTGCTTGTTCTTGTGCCGGACTGAATGCTCTATGCTAGTTTGGAAGGAAGGACAGCATGCCCTACCACCAAAAGTCTTTGTAGGAGTATAAATAAGTTTTCATCATATCACGAATAGGAGAAGGAAAAGAGTTGTTCCATTAACTGTATAGTCTGTTCCAATAGTTTTCAGTGAGTGAGAGGTAGCCGAGAATTAGCTGTGAAGGGGTGACCAGTGACTCACAGATGCTTGTGGATACCTGCAGACCTGTCTTTAGTGGCTGTCCTCAAGTAGAAGCTTTGTGATGAGAGGGATAGCTTGCTCCATCCCTATATCTCCAGCTGTTGGTACCTTCTCATCTTAGAGCCAGCAAGGAAAGGAGGTTTGATTCTACTGCAGGAGAAGAAGTGATTAAACACTCTTCCTCTTCACCTGGCAATACTCACCATCTTGTCTTCCTGAAGCCTTCTTTATTCATTCCTCAAAATACCACTCTCTCAGTAACAGACTGCTATGATTTTACCTTGACAGCCTGTAAAATATCTAAAATATCCTGTGACACAAATCTGCCAAAAGTCCCAGCTGTGCCAAATCCATTCCCATATATCATCTTCTAGGCTATGGAGATACAACCGTTGCTACTTTATAAATTATGGAATCTGAGGTTTTGTCACTTAAAACAGGAGCCTGGCAATTCCTGTGAATATTGTGAGTAGTGATCTTGTGCTTCCAGAGAGAAAGTAGTGGCTAATCCAAGGTAATCATATGAGTCCCCTTTAATGTCTTATGTAACTGTCTCAGTCTTCAGCTGATTTATCCTTACCATGCAACACCCTGTTGAATTAGAAAACTATTTTTTCTCTTTTTATAGATGGGAAGCAAACCCTGCGTTCTTGTGGTCGCTTGACCATGAGATCACATGAGAAGTCTGAGACAGTAAATAATGAACTGAACTTAAGCAGTGACCACCCTTCCTGTTCTATTAATCTCATCCATTCGGGGTTTTGTGGGACAAACCCTCTTATAAATTCCAGAAGTATCAATCAGTATGCTCCAAAGTAGTTAGTGAGGAATGTAATTTTGAGCATATATTGCCTCCTTAGTTGTATGTGAAATCATAGGCTAAAGTGAGAAATTTAATACATGTATTTCATTTGCAGCTCGGCCCTTAGTGAATGGATGCATTAAATTTGTCTATTATGGGACCTCTTTTCCACATGCAGCAAAGGCAGATATTTTCCAGCCATTATTACTGCAAAAAGATGTGTCCTCCTCCCCCTTGCCCCCATCCTCCCCTCCTCGCAAGATAGACATCAGTAGCATCCCTGTAGAAGAAACCTACATTGCTTTCTCTCCTTACTGTATTTAGTCCTCAGCTGCAGGGCTGTGATCTCAGCCAGCTTAGTGCCTGGAGGGGAAAACCAGCAATTCCTCATTGCCACTGTGACTGTAATGAAAGATATCTGTCTTGATGTAAAAATGCACCTGGTCGTTCAGCAGAGACACAGAGACAGGAGTACATAGCATTGGGCAAGATCAAAGGCAGCCTGAGTTTTCCAAATGCAATTCATTTCCTAGGTTACACATTTTGCTTGCACACATCAACCACCTTCTGCTAGTAGTTACCTCATTTTTATGGAGAGCACAGAAAGGACTGAGGTCATTTCCAAGACTATCCATCTGGCTTGAAGATGAAGCTTTCCATCTGCTTTGAAAGTATTACAAATTAGTTCGCTGTTAAAAACGGACTAAAATTAATGTTTGTTGTAAAACTGAAAGTGAGAGCTTATCAAGTAGGGGTGTTACAGAGTGACTGTATTTTCTAAGTGCTTTAGAATTGCTAGTATGGCATGGAGGGAGTCTACAATGTAATGTTCCGGCTAATTATTTAGATCATCATATTTGTATGTATGTACTCAGGTGGCACAAATAAGCTTAGCTGCAATTAAGTCATTTAAGTGGCATCAATTAAGACTAGCTGAGAATATGAGTAACTCTATTAGCTCCATAAACTTCTGTATTTGGGTTGGCAGCCAAAAGCTCTTGGGAGTTAGTGGGATGCGTAAGTGCTCTGGTTGCGTCTCTTTCTCCCAGTTCTAATTCTTGCACAAGGATTTATTACAGCAATTCAGCACTTCAAAACTTCCTTGGCATTGACAAAATCCTCAAGAAGCTGTTTTAAGATGTCTTTAATCAAGTTTTATGCCACAACAATCTGCAATGGCTCTTTCCCTTCAGTAGTATCTCTAGAGCAATGCAGTTGCAAATTAACCAGCGTAAAACGACTGTCTCTGATAAGTGTGTGTTAATTTGGGTTACTTCCCACATTATTTCTTCCATAGCTGTATACAATGCACCACGTTTCTTAATTATCTTCTCTCCCTCCTCAGCACTCTCCCCTAGTGTGTCCTGAGTATACTTTAATTGGCTAAGCTCCCTTTCTTTTTTAGCAGGGAAGGCAACTTCAAAATAAGGTTGAATGTTGCCAGTTAAGAAATATGTTCTTTCCACATATACTTGAAAGTATTCCATGCAAACTGTTGTAATTAGTGATTGCTTCATTGATTGATTGATTTTTTTTAATATAAAAGTTTTGAGACTATAAAGGTCACATGTTTGTTTTCATGCTCTGAAAGTAGGAGAAACGTATTTACCAACACAAAGCTTGCACTCTAACTTGATAATCAACAGCTTCATTATTTTCGTTGGAAGGAAGTGTGATTATAGCTGGAAAATGTGAACAGATCCATGCATGTAAATATGATAAGGAACCTACTGCTAGCCTAATTGCACCGTGTGTCAAGCTGCTTGACAACAATCACCATAAGACACAGAAAATAGCTATCATGGAGGAAAACTTACTGTAAAAATTATTTTAACCTCAGTGTTTGCCTCTCCCCAGTTAACAGTGGCATCTTGTGTTCAGTACAGAATGACTGTGGTAGCAGTCAGATGCTCCAGTCAAGGTCACACTACACTAAGCAACATATACTTACCAGAACAAAGAACTAAAGTGCCGTGGGCCTCTAGTTAGCAGTATTTGATACCACAAATGATAAAGGTCAGGTGAGAAACCGGACCACTGCCTTCCTCCCAGCTAAATGGGAGGCAGGTATTGGTATAAAACCCCAGTTTTAAAGATCCGAACAGTATCATGTAAAAAAAATAATGCATTTCAAATTTGCAAAGTAAAACTAGACACTCTTTGAATAGGGTTTGAATGCAGAAGGCTAATTTTAAAACAGCCTGTTGATTCCATAAAAATACACCTTCACACAAGACTTCTGCATTCCCTACTTGCCAGAGTGTAAATGGCAAAACTGTGGTTTTCTTTGTTGTGTAGGAGTTCTGTAGCACAACTGGCTGCTGCTTCTGGTCTTTGACGCTTTATCTCATCTGAAGTTCTCCTTGTAGAAGTCACAGCTTCTTAGCAGTGGAGTTGGCTTAGACCTCTTGAGACATGACTAAGCTGAAGAGTGGCAGACTAAGTAAGCTATCTCAGGCAAGCAGGCAAAAGGATTTGCACTTTGTAGTTAGCCAAACATTGTAGGTGGCTGGAGAAGGTGGTGGTGGTAAGGCTAGCAGCACTTTCTGCTTGGCAGACCATGGCACCTTGGCATGGTGTGTTGGGAGACTCATCCAAAACTACTAGTTTGGAACTACTCATTCCAAATCTTGGATCTACTTGGCCTCTTTCTTCGTCATTTTTATCTATGCAAAGTGATTGTAAAGTGATAGATGACTGGCAGGATTTTACTATCACTTCACATAGCTGTAATTGACTGTGTGAAGTTGACACTTTGCTATGTTTTCTTTGCTGTCAAAGTCAGCATGCAGAGATCCTGCCGTCTCCACACACGCTTACGCTGTTTCATCCCTGGCTGCTTGTTCTTGTCCCTGTGTCACCCCTTCACTTGTGTTGACACAACTGTCTGTTAGGACTGTGCTAAAAACATATGTGAACTGGTTTGAATTAAAAATACTTCTCATCTGGTTCTTCGTCTGGCCTCATAAATAATTGGGTCTGTACAGCTGGGAGAGGAGGGGAGGCAGTGCAGGGAGGAATGGACAGCTGGGGAAGGATGAAGGGGACCTCCTGGAGCTGCCAGTGCTGCTGAGATGAAAGTATCAGATGCTGTGTTTGTCAGCTAGTGCTTCTGCCCATTCAGAGAGGCACAGACCAGCCTCAGCTCTCCCAGATCACTGATTTTAATGGCACTCTGTAGAGCAGGTCCATTACAGGACTTGTTCAGGAACAAATTGTTCTGAATAATTTCAGTTCTTCCCTATTCTTTGTGTTCTGTGTTTGTTGTTTTCACTCTAAGATCAAATCAGGAAAATAGTTACCAACTGTATGTATTTTCAAATTAATACATCATTTCTGAGGAAATATAGGCAAATAAGATGTTCGTTTGTTCTTTCTGGCTTTACCGTTTGATATTTAAACTACCTATACTACAGCCCTCTAAGGCAACTAATTAGTGCAAGACAAAAAAAAATAGCCTGAACAGGAGCTCTCAAAGAAGAGGTGAATATGCACACCCCAAGAAAACCATTAATCATGTGCATGAAGCATTTCTGTTTCTGGTAAGTGCAGAAATTGTCCTTTTTGACTGGGTTATTTTTTCTCTACAGATGAGAGGAGCATATTATAATACCAGGCACACGTTATCTGAAACTGATATGTCACAAGTAGCTAAATATAATGTCAAGTGTATTGGTATGAATTAGTATGTAATCTCTGGATTGAATCCCAACTTTTCAAAAGGTCTCCTCACTTCCACTCTCCATTTGGGCAGAGAAATAAGAAGACACTAATAGTAGAAGTGCACAGACAGCCTGTTTTTAAATGGCAGGTTTATTAAAAATGTTCTCTATCATCACAAACATTGGAAACATACTCAGCAGATTCTATTGTAACTGAAAGATTCAGTAGATAGTGGAAAGGGAGTAACTGTCAATGTAGATCAACCACCGAATTATGAGAAATAACGGGCCAGTTTCCACAGCAAACTCCTCACAAAACCCCAATATTACTCAGCATCACCTGGTTCCAGTTTGTGTTCAGCCCGTCCTTAGGATGAAGCATGTGGTTCATGAGCTTCAGCTTTGGGTTTATACATATTTACAGTAGAACAGCCTACAGATTACAGGAGAGGACACATTAGCACCAGTGCTTATGGATTAGGGCTCACATCGCCTCTGCCACTGCATGTGCATGGTATTGATTCTACTGAAGAGTTAGGTTAAAAAAAGGTTAATAAATCTGGCACTTGGAAGGCAAACTGTGCTCTGCAGTGACCTAGGAATTCTTTGTGTTATGTATCACACTTGAATGCCTATCTCTGAAGGCTGCCCATCGGAATTACCTTAATGTGCTTTCTTGCAAAAATGCATGCTTTGCTTCTCCTCTGCTTGAAGTGTTATTTAGTAATATACGTAACCCCTTGAGATCAGGAAATCAGTGTGATTTTCTTACTGCTTTTCTAAAACTAAGCACAAACTCTATTATTTAGCAAATATTAGACAAAATTAGTATCTTTAGCAGTTTTGGTGAAACATTTTCACATAGCAAAAAATCTACATAAATACAGTGTTCATAATTACTGAGATTCAGAAAAAAAGGCTTTGGTTAGAAAATCAAAAAGGGTCAAATAAAAAAAACTTTAAAAAAAAGAAACCAAAGGAGTCTCAAATGCTATACTGGAGTCAAATGAGTGCAGAATAAAACAGTAGTTGTCCATTAGTTAATTTTTCCGTATTAAAATCTTCCACCTAAAGAAGCCCACGTCTCTTGCAAGCTGTGTGCCTTTCCTGACGTTCACAGCTGGTCTCCTAGCTCCAGTACAAGCAGGGTGGCGATAATTCCACATTTTCCTGTTCAAGGCAAAGAGTCTCTCTTCCAGCTGTGAGGTAGAGATTGGGTATCAGGTCACTGTGGTATGAGATACCACTGAGTGTAGCAGTTACACATTTGTTTCTAGTTCATTTATTTCAATAGTGCAGTGGTCTTTACTGTTGGATTTCTTAGTGTGATTCTCCACTGGACTTTCTTCTTGCTCCACTTGTACGGGTATGTGGTGCTGAAACCCTTTCACTGTTTCTGGTCCACGAGATTCATTCATGGTCTTCACACAGCCATTTCTCTGGTAAGCCACAATCTGATGGATGTTAATAGGCTTAGTTTCACAGATCAATGGCACCTATGTGAAAAGCATTAAGATCTGGAATACTGCCACTGTTTGCTGTATACAACAGGAAAGGAATTTTTACTTCGAAAGCCTGTGGTCTGCTTTACATTAACCAAAATTGTCTAGGGCCTCCGTAGACTTCCAGGACCTCTTTCTCATATACACTAAAGCATCTTTGCACCATCTGGATAAAGTGAAGGTGTCTCTAAGTATGTAAAAATGCAAATTCTGTCACAACTCTAATTTAACGTATACTCACAGTAATAACTGCTTGCATCAGTAAAGCGATATAAGTAGGGTAAATAAAGACTAGAATTTCAGGGCTAAGTTCAAAAGGTACGGACTCTCAATGACCAGTATGCTGAGCTTTGGGCAGTGCTTGCTCTTGAGTGCAATTACATAGACCAGTCAGTCATTTATTGTTGCCTTCTGCCTTTCTTCTAACCCAGTAAACTAATGCCTGTCTTTTCAGTTTGCACTGTTTCAAAAGAAATAAAGAGGACTTTATTGACTGATTCATAAGTTAAATACCAAAGTGTTCTTTAAATCAAACCAGAAGTTCTGATGGGGAAAATAAGATGTAAATACTGGCAGAGAAAAGAGGTCGGCTTGCAGCTGAGAAAATTTGGCCTTTGGGTATACATTACTAACTCCACAAATTATGCAGCCAAAATGTATGGCAGACTAATGGTATATTTTAATACAATTATAAAGCATGATGCAAAGAAAAATCTCATCACAGATGACTAAATAATCTCTTAGGAGGGATTTCATATTCTTGAAACATCTCTTCTTGAGTTCTGACTGAGTTCTAAATAGAGCAGTGAAATGTCAGAAGGCCTGTGTTATGCAGGAACTCAGACTACACTTCTGGCTCTGTAACAGATGGCATACTTTACCATTAGGTTGTGTGTTTAGTTTTTTGTAGCTAGCTATATGTGTAGCCCATATATTCAGGCCTAACCCTGTCATCAGTAATTACTGCAGGTGCTAAGGACCTCAGAGGATAAGGCCTGTCTTTCTATATAAAACTTGAAAGAGCAGGAATTTTAAATGCATGTTGCAGGAAGGCATGAGAATGGGATTTATCAGAAAGACTGTCTGTAAAATGGAAGAAATAATAATAGAAATAAAGCTTTGCTATTAATACTGTTGTTCTTTGTAGAATACTACAAATGATGCACAGAAATGAAACATGCCTTGTGAAAATCAGTCCTGATGAAACCTCTCTGCATAAACTATTCAGTCTTTGTGGAAGAAAGGTAGTGAGAGTCTGCCATGAGCTGAAATGCTTGGAGATTAGCACCTCCAAGCATGATGGGCTTGTGGAATTAGGAATCTCCTTTGCCAAGGATTTGAATGAAGAGCATGAGAAGGAGTTCCTCATATAAGGAAAGACTGAATGATGCATGCCAGGGAGGAAGGAAAAAACAGCATAGGAGTGGAGGGAGGCAGGGGCAGAATACAGGGGTATGTGTGGCATATGGAATAAGATACAGAGAAGGAAAAACAAAGATGTAAGGAGGGACTTGTATTAAATGTAGAAGGCACAAAGATGCCTGAGAATGAAGTCTAGAATGGAGCAATGTGCTTCTGCTAGTCCAGAAAGGAAATTATTGCAATGGTGGCTTCAGGTTATGCTAACACAGAGGCTTGAAACACCCAGGGTAGTTGCTTTTATTGTGACCTTATTGATTATGCATATACACTCTCATAGATACCTTTACCTCCCCCTACACACAAATACTCAAGGACATTTTTCACCCTGCTCTGTTGCTGGTCACATTTTTAGAAGGATGACTTACTGGCCAGTCAGGACTTGGGTACTGAGTGTGGGACTTGCAGTTCCAGCATCTCGTGCATTTGCAGGGCAATGCAGCTGCTTCTTCTGCTCCCAGCCCCAGTGTGCCAGACACAGCTGGCTAGCAAGCTCTGAACTGGAGTGGCTTTTTGCATGGCCTTTGCAAGGACCTCTCCACCCCATCTGGCTAAGCAACACATTGCCCAATTCTGTCCTCTCTCTGAAAGACCTTTTATAAACTAGATGAAGCAAATGTGGGAGGCTGAGAGCTTGCAGGTTCTTTGCTGTAATACGGCACACACTGGCACACCCTGACTCATGGTGTTGTTACCTCGTCACCGTCCTTGATAAATTCCTTCCGGCAGATGTGGGCCATGATCCCAGCAGCCAGCGCGTCTCCCAGGACATTGATCATTGTCCTAAACCTGTCTCTGGAAAGTGAAATAGTAATGGTAAGTTGTTGGCTCTTTGGGTGTCTTCCTATGCCTTCATCACCGCAGTAATTATAGCTGAAGGCCAGTTTCGCTGTTTTTATGAGCTAACAAGTTTAGAAATGGTAGTAAGGAGTTTGGCACGGGGCAGCCACTAGTTACTGAGCTGCTCAGTTGGGTTTTCCAGCCTTTTCAGAGCTCGGTGCACTGTGCTGCCACATACTTTAATTTGTAACTGAGCTAACTGCAGCAGCCATGCCTCCCTATACGTGCAAGCAGATTCAGCACTAAAAAGGTTTAACACAGCAGATCAAGACTGCATTTATGTTCGAGTTTTTATGTTAAGGTCCAGTATTATGGCCTGATTTGGAGGCTGGTGCTGCAAATGTCTTAATTCAATAAAAGTAGAGGGCAGCCAGTACAACAAGTACCTTATATTAATTATCAAGGCCCAATCTCAGCAACCAAAGTGCTAGTTAAGAAGATTATTGTATTGGTAGAATGTGAAGAATACAATCAAAATTATTCAGAAGATTGCTAAATAACTACACTCACAAACTAAGCAATGCCTATATTTAAATCATGTTCGTTTCTGAAAAAGCTATGGTTGCTATGGCTACCAGTGGCTCTTAAAGATTCTTCATTTTCAGTTATCATCTTTTCCAATTTAAATTTGGATGCTTGACAGTACTTTGTATATATATAGTTTCACTATTTTTCATTTATTCATTTATGGGATCATTTCTGCCCTGTTTATACCTTCTACCCACTGTCTAAAAAATAAATCTATTAAAATACAGACTGTAAATACACAAAAGTAAGTGGCTGTCATAGACAAGTGTTACACTTGAAACACCTTGGAATCTGTTAGTTAAAATTGATGAGATTTCAAATAGACAATATAGCTTTTAAGTCTGAAATATATCACGTCTTTTCCAAGAAAAACATACACATCTGAAAACTGTGTCATATTAGTAACTTAATTTATAAACGTGGGTTATAAAATGGACGTTCAGAAATCTCCAGATGTTTGGCTTATTAAAGACAGTGGCAGTCCAATATCAACACTGCCCAGACTTCTGATCCTGTATCTTAATATAGAAGAGAATTGAAACTGTGTGCTGATTTTTTTTTCAGATATTTTAGGCATGTACTCTGTGCATGCAAATGTTTATGCAGTTGCTTGCCTAATTAGCATAAAAGTTCCTGCATAAAAGGTTATTTGCATGTGCAGTTACCCAAATTGTACATGCAGTTGCAAGTAACTTCAGCAATAATATTCCACAGCCTACACCTAGATGTGGTTGTTGACTCCAGGACTCAATCCTACACTTGTTTGCTGAATCCATTTTTCTAATTCCTGCTGTTCTGATTTTGGGTTTTGCCTTGAGGAAAATTCCCACAAGAATATGTTAAGCAGGGAAAAATACTGTTACAGCACATATTGATAGATGTTCCTGTTACACATAGACTTTTTTTTCCTTGGTTGATCATCAAATTTTGATTCTTGGAAAGATATTCATAGCTGTTAATTTTGGATTGTGCAAAGAGTCAGCTGTGGTAGAGAAGAAGCTGCATGAGCAGAGCTCAAGAGTTTGCTCTCCCTTTTGGGCTCTGATTAGCATCTCTTCTGAAGACAGGATTTTTCTGAGGAAACAGTGCACCACACTGAAACTCTTAAGAAAAGGGATTGCCTGGCACATAGTTTGACCAGTTCCATTGCATGTTTCTGTGTGTACGGAGTAGTCTGCACTATGCTATGAGTAGAACCACACCGCACGCCGCTGACATTTCTCTACTAAGAGGCCAGCCTGCTGCTAGTGGCATTTCTTTCAGTGCAAACATGCGAGTCAGGTGTTGCAGTGGTATTTTAGCTTTAGATGATATTAAAGATGCAAACCTTTTACCTTGTGTTTAATAAATTAGCTGAGAAATGTTTTGGTTTTCTTCTTTATGTCTCTAGGTACTAGCTAAAGGTATGAAGTTCACATACATGTTATGGCTACCTAAATGAGTTGTAATACCTGTAGTGCATTGTAATAGGTATTTCAGTCTCGTGAGATCACCTAACCAGCCTTCTTTAAGCATTCTTCATACTCCAGTACTTCCAAAACTAATATTGAAAATATTCATCATGTCAACCATGTTGACACTTTGCATCTGCAGGCTCTTGAAACCACCAAGTGCCGAAATACAGAAATATACTTTTTGTATGAAAGGTCATCTGCAAAAGACAGAAAATTGGGTCTGTTCCTTGCTCACTTTTTAATACCATCTGGAACTATAGCCTGAAAAAGTTTTTTGTCTGCTGTTTTGAAAAGTTTTGTAAGACAAAAAGAAGTGTAATTCCCATATACGCTGGAAGACTTACTGGAAAAACAATGAAATGTTGATGTTGCAAGAGCTGGGTGAAAACTGAGCAATATAGAGGGAAAAGGCGTTTGTAATACAGCTTAAAATACTTTGATTTTGTTGTGCCTCATTAACTATTGAGCTTCAGTGTCTACCATCAGAAAGACTGCTTTATTTAAATCTGAACTGCCATTCCCAAGTTTAGGTGCCCACAGCAGATATTATTTATCCTTCACAGAAGAATATTCCTGATATTCCTAAAACAAAATATGTCTTAAAATATGCACACAACACTCATGACTCCTATTAATAATAATAATAATATTCTCTTACACTGAACAGGAAAGTAAATAATCTCTTCTCACAATTCTTTGCATAAAACATCAGTGGCTTAAAGTTGAATAAAATAGGATATATAACAGAATGGACTTGTAACACATTTTTAACCAGAAACTTGATGTGATGAAACTCCACTGTATTAATGGAGATATATTTTATATAGATTAAATAAAAAAATAATTTGGAATGTTTCCTTGTGGATGCATACGCTAGTTACGTAGTTAATTGAAATGCTAATGAGCTAGGGACCAGTATTTTACAATTCATCTTCCTAGACTATTCAAAATTGTTTAATTGATTTATGGACATTTACATAAAAGATAAGAGTTCAAATAAACCAATCCTTATGAATTTTTAAAGTGGCTCTTCTCATGGGTAACAAGAATCTCTTTTATTCTGAATGTGTTAAGTTTTAGCCTCTGCCTCTGCTGTTAAATCCTCAGTGATTAGGGATGCAGCAAAGTAACCTCTCTACAGAATGGCTGTGCTTGCAAAACATGGAGCCACTTCCATTGCCTGACTAACCTTTAGAAAAAAACCATTCTTAAGTTTTCCCGTGATCTGACTTAAGGTAGTTACTTTGGTCTACTTCTTCATCCTCCCTCCCTGTGTATGTGAAAAACAATTGATCACTGTCCTCTTCAGGACAATCTTATCTATATCGGAAACTGCTGTGGTGGCCTCTTTCAGCCTGCTCTGGTTTTAGACTAAATGAACTCCGCTTCTTCAGCCTTTCCGTGTAGGTCATATTGTCCAAGTCTCATCCAGACTCTCTCTCATTTGTCTTTTTTCAATATAACGCCCACTTTGGCAGAGTATTTAATC
Organism: Harpia harpyja; assembly: GCF_026419915.1. Lineage (NCBI taxonomy): Eukaryota > Metazoa > Chordata > Aves > Accipitriformes > Accipitridae > Harpia > Harpia harpyja. The sequence continues at coordinate 39,361,039 of NC_068950.1, forward strand.
TGAGGCCACATTAGCACCATTTCAAGTGAAATAATTACTTCCCATGCCTTTTATGTATACCTGTATTACTATACCCCTGAAGACCATTTGCCTTTTTAGCAATGTTGCCACACTGGAAACCTCAAAAGCTTAATGTTACTTACAGTGCCCAGTCAACGGCAATAATCAACGTGATGTCGTCTGTCGGGAGCCCAACCGAGGTCAGAACAATGACCATTGTCACCAGGCCAGCTTGCGGGATACCTGCAGCACCTATGCTGGCAGCTGTTGCTGTGATACTTTAACAAAGAAAGAAAGGAATAAGCTTTACCAGTGATGGGTTGCTCTGCAAGTAACCACATCATGTTTCTACAGGAGCTTTCCTAAACAATAATCCTTCTTACACAAGCCACTGCATAGAAGTGCCAGTGTTTTGTGGACAGAAGCCAGGTCAGAGAGCAAGAACAGGCCAAACTGTCTGCCCAGTGCTAAATTCTCACCCTCTACCTTTGCAGCCTTGGCACTGGTGCGGCAGTTCTGTTATCTCTTAATACCACAAGTGCAGAGAAAGGAGGGCCGCCAGGCTGTGGGCTTCTCTGCATTATGTCAGCTTCTTGTGGGTCATGGCACCACACAGCGCTGTGTGCCATGACTCTGCCAGCACTCCTCATCACTGCTTCACCCTTGGCAGCAGAGCTCCCGGCAGACATCTCTGAGTCATCATCGGCAGTCCCTGTGCCAGGCAAATCCGCGGCTGGCTGCGGCTAGGGCCTTTAATGTCAATCCATCACAAAGAGGCTGGGCCAAGGGTGAAGTCCTTGCACAGCACATGGCTTTGCATACTTGGATCTAAATATGAACCAAGCGTGAATGTGACTGTACCTCTTCAGTTTCTGGAAAGTATTTTTACTTGACCTTCAGACCATTTTTTCAGCCAGGCAAGCAGAAATGAATGGGAGACCAGGGCAAGAGTGGACCTGGCAGGCTTAACATTTTTTTCATAATGCTATTTTTAGGGGAGGGATTTCATTCCTTTTTCCAGGAGCAAAAGTGACTGGATATATTCATTTCCACCCATCTGGCCACTTCCAAGAGCTAGGCCATCCAGCAGAAAGACAAAAAACAAATGTTGACAATTGTAAAAGGATGACAAAAAGCATATACTCTGATAATCCACTGTATTCATCAATCCAGAATTTCAGAGCTTTTGGCAAGCAGTTAAGTCTCATTAGCGTCCTATGATGGAAAATGAGGGTAACAGTATTCACCAATATGGAAACCGAGACACAGAGATATCCAGTATCTTGCTCACAGCTGTACAGTGTACCAGTAGACCAGCATCAGTATTTATAACTAGAGCCCTTTCCTGCAATAAAAAAATACATTTGCATGTGGGTGTGATGGGGAATGAGAAGGACTTAAAACTATGTTTTGAAAAAGCCTGTATAGCATCCTAATAGCATTGTAATAGGCAGTGTACAAATAGAAAGGAAGGAACAGAAGCTCAGTATTTGAATAAGAGATAACTATCTGTAATGAATGTTAAAAGGTTCTCCAGCTAGTGCTATAAACTGGCTAGCTGGTTAGGACTGCTTCTGCCTCCTAAGTCAGTTCAGGCCACAGAGTCTCATGACTTAATTGGGAGCAAAACCTGGAGTGTTTAACTAACATTGTACAGGCAAGGTCATCTGCTATTCCATTCAATTTTGACCTTAATGTAGATGTTTCTTTCTATAATATGCTCAACTGATGGGAATAGAATCTTTACTCTCTTTTTCTGCTACATCTAAGTTTGCATAATCACATTGATATAAACTGTCAACCTGGATTTTACAAACTATAAGCAAAGTAGACTGATTATTTTTCTAATGTGTTTTTTCCCTCTGGCAAAAATATCCTGGCACTCAGGAATATTTGAATTTTAAATCTCCAAGTCCTAAAGTATCAAGGTCTGGGGCTGGTTTGGCCCACAGAATACAGTTAGAATTTGGCTTCAGATATTCAAGGTCCTGAATCCACTGTGATTTCCTATTTACCCACTTCTTTTGTAAGTGAGTCTATTTCTTTTCCTTTCTTGGATTTTTCCAATCTTCATTTGTATTTTCCTTCTACTGTCTTTACTTCTCTCTGGTCCTTATGTACTAGCACTTAATATAGGGAGTGAAAATAAAGACGTAAAATAGGGTTCTGCTAAGAGAAAGCTAGAACTTATCTTCTTTCCTTTTATTATCACCCTCCTTCATTTTTCAAATCACCATTCTCTACTTCAAGGTGTATATAATGTCTGCCCATGCTCTGGGCCATATTTTTGGACCACATACTAAAAACATCTCCAAATTGAAAACTACCAGAGACTAAATTTTAGCACAGGGTCATTCCAGTAATTTTCAGAGAGAGAGTGAGCCTGAAGCAAGAGCTCATATGGGCACAATTTATTTCTTCTGTTTCTAGTCTAACCAGATCTTGCCAGAAGCCCATTAGCAAACCTCAGCTGTCATCTGGGGTTAGTTTCAGGACTCTCCTCTTCTTGTCATGAAGGTTTTCAAGTCCAGCAGAAGATGGGCAAGGCCCAGCAGTGTAAACAGGGCAGTGATGAGGTCACTGGGTGGGTAGGTAAGCAGATCTCAAATATGCTGCACAAGGCTCTGACTATGAGGAATGTTTTTCTAATCATTTGTTCCCTGCTGGAAACTTGCAGGTTTCAGTCCCCGAGGCATTCTTTGGCAACCACTGGAGTTATTCTGGCGGCAATTGTTCAGCTGGATCTTCGAGTCTTTTGGATCCATTACAGACCTTTCAAGGACAGAGTATGCAGCTATAGCACTCTCTACCCACTGAGAGCATGGTTGTTTATGAAGTTTTCTGCTTTAACAAGCAGCAGAGAAGACATCTAAAAAATACCTGAGTGATATGGCATCTTCATGAAAACCTGCCCTAATAGTAGCATCTGTTCTCCCTCCCTGTTCCCCTACTCTTCCAAGGTTTGTCAAAGAGCTTCCCAACACACACTAGTCCCTGTTATCTGATATAGGACTTCTAGTTTTGCATTTTTTTTAACCTTTTCCTCTCATGTAAAGATGCAAACAAGACTTAAAGTTGAAAACAATTCTGATGTTTAAAATAGTGTTTTAAACACCAATAATAATAGTAAAGTGTTCCAATCCTAGTAAATGATCAATGGGTTACCTAAAAGTAAACATTAGACAGTTGTCCTCAAACAGAAACATGTTTCCTGATGTCCACATGCTTCTGTTGAACAGTACCAGTACAATTTCTCTTTGTACGGTCCCTGATCTCTGCATTACTTAAAAATAACAATCCTTCAAGGAATGCATCCTTTGATAACAGCAAAGATGTGTTTTGTTCTGAACATTGCTACATACAAGAATCGTAAGAGTGTCAGACTCAACAGGATAAGCAAATTGCAGCATGTGGAATTTGAGGTTTATACCTTATAGTAATAATCTGCCCAAAGTCCAGCTCATAGTTGTTTACTTGCGCAATGAAGATGGCAGCAACCGCCTCGTAGAGTGCTGTCCCATCCATATTGATGGTGGCTCCCACAGGCAGCACAAACCTCGCAATCCTCCGGTCCACATGGTTATTCTCCAACAAGCACTTGAAAGTGATAGGCAGTGTGGCAGAGCTGCAAAACAGCAGAGAAGCACACACTGAATTATTTTTATTTCTGGGGAATAGAACAAATTGTAGCAAACCTTCTCCAGGCAGGGTAAATTTTACACTAACCATCTGAGCGCTGCTTCTCATTCCTTGGTCTGCACGTGTACTCACTTGCCGTGTAACTCGCTCCTTTGCTTGAGGGAGGATAAAGACAGTTACATGTATAAATGCTAGAGTTAATGCAAATTTTGCTTCCCCCAAATTAAAAATGTCGTTCTCTCTTTCCCTCTTTCTGAAGAAAAGGGACAGAAATCCCACAGAGGCAGTATTGTACACTCAAATGCAAGACAGGGGAAACACCCTGTGCAGCTTGTTAGTAAAATCTCTGAAAACTGTTGTGCACTCATGGTTTCTAAAAAAGTTTCCTTCTAGGCCTTCTGAAACAGAAAGCCATTTTTAAACAGCAAGAGTAACCATAAACCAAGGAAAGGTATAAAGCAAGAAAGGCTCTTAACTCACTTAACTGCCCTTAGGGAGTGTTCCAGTTCTCACTGCATATTGACAGTAATTAGATGACCAGTTTAGGCAATGAATTATAATGGCACTGAGAGTTTACAAGAGATTGGAATGCTGCTTGGGTTAAACGCTAAAACACCCCAGTGGGCAACAGCTCTGAGCAAGAAACTACTCCTTCTTTTACCACAGAATGCATTAATGCTGTAATGTCCTACCTCATATGTAAGAAATTTCTGCAAGGGGTTAGGCAAAGATCTTATCAACAGTATGCCTGAAAATAAAAGCTACAGACCAAGCTCCTGTATTCAGGAATATACAATCCCATTTCCTCTCTGGGACAGATCTGCCCATGTCCCTTGTGTGATCATGTAACAATCACATAATTGCAGGTCGTATAATAATGTGTACATATGAAAATGAGATATAAATATGTATGTGTGTGGAATAGTATGGAATGGAGTGGAATGGTATAAGACTGTTTGACAGGTATTAATTTTAAAATGAGCTTGACCCCTTCCAAACTTTAACCCTTGATTTCTTAGTCTAAAAAAAAAATCCTGATTTTTGTTTTCATTAACTGAGACAATTAATTAAATATTATCTGGTCATAAATTTCCTCATTTTCAATAAGATGCATGCATTTTTAAATAGTAACATGCCTAGGCATGTTTATCTTTATATTTTATCAGCCCTTTTGCAACATTCTGCATTTTACCATACAGTGTCACATTCACTAAAATGTCACGAGTAATTAAACTGCATTCAAGTGAGCGAGGGGGTATTTTTTATGGCACATCAGTTTGTACAGAAAATAAGTAATACCACTGAAGAAAATATACAAATGGCAAAATATTTTCCTTGTTATGATACTCATTTTAATATACCGCTTAGTATCTGAGACTATTTAAATGATGTAAAATAGCAAACTCCTTCAAAATTATTCAAAATTTACCTCTCTAAAGATGTAAGTAGTTATAGGGGAAATATTGGTACCGTGATACTAAGGTCTTTAATGTTCTGTTCTCTTGTGATCTACGTGCCCCAAGTCATGAAATATAGACATCTTTCCACGAGTTTGGGCAGCTCAGATTGCTCAGTTGCTGTGTGTTGTGAGCCACACATCAGCAATGTGGCTCTGATACCTAAATCTTATAATGACCATTCTCTGTTCTTAACTGAAGATAACACATCTGATCTACAAATTCTTTCTCAGTAGTTACAAATGACCTACAAAACCACAGACAGATTCTGAAAACTCTGAAATCATAACCCCAAGTTTACAGGAATGCATTAGCAAAATGTTTCCAGGAGTAGGAGTTGTCGTTTTGTATTTGTGCAAGCTTTTGTTTGCGGAAAGTAACCGTGTTTGGAAAGGAAAAGTAGCTTCCTGCAATAGAAACACAAAAGAAAAAAGACAAGTCTATGTTCTCATTACGGTATCTCTGTTTTCTATAACCTTATAAAGTCTGACTCGTGAATGATTACTACAGACTGGCAGTCACTGCCATGAAAATCTGGACAAAAGTAATTCTCTAAGTATGCAAATAGACTGAAAGGGCAAGGAAGCAATAGAAATCTGATTACCTCTGGTAACTGGGGTATATTAAACGTTTTCATTCTGGCAGTCATAATATTTAATCAATATTTACTTTGAAAAACAAACACAGCAAAGCATAACCCCCCAAACTACACATTAGATGTCATTTCTCTCTTGGGTAATGCCTACCATTTCTCACACATTCGTTTGTGAATGACTGAAATTCTCTACATCTTGTTTACCACAAAATGTTCATAAAATAAAAGGGTGAGGCTGGGGTTTACAGATAACGTAGCACTAAAACCCCTGGTGTAGCTGCAGCTAGGAGAGGACCACCACAGTAGCACTTCTAGATGTTCTTAACTATGGGCATGGCCAGGAAGCAATTACTAAACTTATTATTCACTGTCTCCCTTCCCTGCAGCTACTTCAGTTGTGGAGGGTTACTTGTTTTTAAAGACAGTCTCTCCTCGGCCATTTGGCTTTTCTGTAACAAAACCCTGTCTAATTTCTTTGTGGGAAAAAGAGGAGAAAAATGTAATCTTACAAGTCCTTTCCACCTTGCCCACACTTTGACATAGCAGAATTTTAAACCTAAATGTCTTCCTGTTCTGAGGGCAGAGAGCCAAGCTGTGAAACATGCAAATTTTAACTGACTGACATCTTCCGATTTGGTTGAGATGTGAAAAAGATTGTGCAAAACAACCCCATAATACCAATGGCACAACCAGCAAAATCTGTATCTCTTTCCACTGTTGTAAACAGAAAGTATGACACTATTTTTGCAAGAATTTAACTTTTAAACTTGTTCATTATCTCACAGAGTCAGGTATTTCTTTCATTTTAATTTTGTGCTGTTAGAAGTAAAATTTCTAGGGCTCATAACTAGATGTCGGTTTTGTTGTTTATTAAATATTAAAGTAAAAAAGAAAATGGGCAGAATGTAAGTGCAATGATGATGAAAAACATTGTGCAAGATATTGAAAGGAAGCAAATTTCCAGATCACAGATTCTTGTACCTTCCTAGCACAGGCAACTACTATATACGGTCTCACTCAAATTTATGACACTGCATCTTAGAGATGGTAGACTGTCTGTCCTAACTATTCCTATTGAAAGGCTTTCCAGAACTCACTGTTCAGATGAGAAATTCGATTTATGACCCAGATGTACTCTTTTCAATTTACACTAAATTTGTTTTTATGTGCTTTATGCATTTCTCCTTGCACAAATCAGTCCAGCTGTTACAACACATATTGTTAGAAATCAGTTTTGTCCCCTCTCAGCCTGGATTGACCCAATCAGACTTATTAAAGTCTTCTCTTACAAGATGGCTGCTTTGCATCCCATGTAAAGATTACCCTTTCAGCACCTGTTTCAATCTGAATGAACTTTTCCTGAATACAGGTGACAAAAGTTATGTGGAGTATCCTAGGAGAGGTTGACTTGTTCAATGATGGTTCAATTTTACTCATAATGTATCATCTGGCACATATCAGAAAATATGTGTCTTATTTAAGGGTTTGGCTGTTGGTGACTTACAGGTGGCAATGAAAAAACCCCGTTCCTACTATCATTTTTTAGTTATATTAATATATAATTTCAATGGCTGAAGAAAAAACATTCTCAGACAAATACTTTGTCTTTCCAGTTAAATTAGGTGAAGTTTGTTTTCTTGAAAGCTGCTTTATCTAGTGTTAAACAGGGGAGCAGTAACATGAAAGCCTGACATGTAACATTTATTAGGAGGAAAAAATATTCTAAAGCACTGATCTTAATCTGTTAAGTCTTTTAAAAACTGTCCTAAAGCTTTCAGCTAAGAGGAGAGGTATCTTCTCCCAGCACTAACTCTAACAATTAAAAATACATTTTTAAAGTCTTATCTCAATTTTGGGATAAAATGCTGCAGCTGCAGAGACTGAGCATAAGCTAACACTGCATCAAGCCAAGCTCTTACTAGTGCAAGCCACAAAGACAGCTAGTCACTGTGGAAGAACAGCTGTTCAGCCTGCTCTGTTTATCTTATCATTCAAATGCATTTTGATATTTGCTCCAAAAAATCAACAAACTGATCTCATCTCCCTTTTGCTAAATCTGCCTTTAATTTACACTGTGCAATAGCCAAGATCTTAGTGTTTCATAAGCAGCAAAACCCTTGAAAAACTCATGTTTTATCGTTTGTCTTCAGAGAAGATGAAAATTGCTTCTTTTGATGGGATGTACCACTGAGAAACTGCTGCTTTAATTCATTAATGATATGGAAAGATGACCTAGAAAAATAAAATTCCCTCTTGTTATTGGAATGAGGAAAGCTAAAATCAAGAGGAATTTTGCCTGTAGGCCAAATACTGCTTTTTCAGCATGGTAAGAGGTGACAAGATCAGGGGCGGTGTGGGGGGAAGAAAGCAGCAAGTCAGAAATCCACACCACAGAGCAGGGCAAGGTGGGCAATGACAGCACGTGCTGTACACACCTTACTGATGTAGTAAAGAGGAGCTGTGTACATTGCTATGGATGCCTGTTGCCAAAGCCAGCCTGTACTGGGGCCACGGGTTTGGCTTCAGGGGCTGGCTGGCCAGGTGACTCTTGCAGGGACTTGGTGCTAGTCATAGAGATCAAGTTCACTGTGTCCTAACTGAGGCACTAAAGGAATAAGAGATCTCCTTTTTCTCTGTCCCTGCCTCTCCAGTAATGTCTGTGCAAACTGAAATATTGCTGTGATTGAGATTTCTGGAGAAATATAAGGGGACCGAGAATGGGGTGCAGAACCTTTTTCTAAAGGGAAATGGGTTGAAATAATGTTCAGATTCAATAAAATCATTGTCATGAGACGGCTGTTTAGTGGCTTTCAGGTTCCCTTGTGTTACATTCTTGGGTTTTGTACATGGTATTGTTTTTGATTCTTGCAGTTTGACTTTTAGCTTAAAAAGAAATCTTTCCACAGGTGCAGACTAGGGGAATGAATATCAGGACACTGATCTGTGGTTTTCTTTCTATCTTTAGATGTAGACATGAACCGACACAGAAACATCTCCAAGAAACACATCAGTACACTTAAAACCAACTCTTTGTTCTCCTTTAAGATGATCTGAAAATCCAATACCCACATTATGAGTGTTATATAATGCCCCTGTGGCAAGTATTATTTAACCAGATACAGATGTGTTGACTGTCAGGAGAAGCAGCTCTCCTGTCCAGCCCCAATTTTTTGTGCATGTTCTTTTGGCAACAGCTCAGTTATGTGCAGTATCCATTCCTTTCAGTGTAACAAAGGTGAAAAGTTCAGCTATCTGTAGACAAGGCACTGCTATTTGAGCAGAAAAACATTACAAAACATGTTGGGCCTGTGTTGGATTTGCAAAATATACACACTGTTAAGAAGGAGCAAACAGAGCTCCATCAAACACGTCCAAGCCTCAAATCTGTAAGTTCAGAGCCTTTCCTCAGGACTCACCTTAACTTTGGTGGTATATTAGCTTCTGACAATAAAGATACTAAATCTGGTAGCAAGTCCTGCTGGTGATTCTTGACAGGCTGAGCTGCCAGCTGGTGCCAGAGCTCTGTTCCCAAACTACACCCTCTCTGGGCCTACAAATATGTAATTACTCCTTGCGCAGTGGAAAGGGAGAGAGCGCTATCTCAAAGTCCTCGATATCCCCAGGAGAGGGGCTCTCTCCTGGGAGTCGGAGCCCAGGAGAGTCAAAGTCAGCACAGGTTTAAGGGCAAGCTGAATTCCCTGGGTATTCTCCACAGTCACTGGGCACTCTCACATCAGCTTGGGGTAAGGAAATGGGGCTGGAGAAAACCTCAAGTAAGGATTGGTTTACCTTGAAGAGACTCACCAGAGAGAGACGCCTCCCTCTCATCAGTTGAGATTTTTGCTTTAGAGCTATGCCTCATGCCTGCCTAGCTCACCTTACCATGCTGGCTTTTGGGGCTCTTTCTTAGGAGCCCAACCCTCCCAATGAGGAGCTGAGTTCCAAGATGAACCATAGGCATCCTATGTGGTTGAAAGTTGCCTAAAAGTTAAGCTTTGCAATGACGATCACTGATATGCAGGTCTTTTTTAGAAGAGTTAGTTCACATTTGCTAGAGACCGTGTGTGTTCTTTCCTTATGCTTCTACAAGTAATTGAGAGAAAAAAATAACTGATCTAAAAATTCTCAAACCAACCAATGTTGGACTTTCTCCAAGTAGTAACATAACTTAGGCACTCACGTAGAACAGGGAATCAAACCCCTGCATCCCTTTGTAGATCTGGTTGTGTATTTTGGTGACTACATATCATGTCTGACTTTTTGTTTTATTACTATGATTGATGATACTGGCATTGGAACATTTCTAACCTTGAAATATACCACAAGCAACCTGGACCTGAATATATTATGAACTGCAAAGAGGGCACTTCATGATTGTAAAGTGGCTTGATACTCTCAGAGGTAGAGACAGACTAAGGAGATGAGATCCAATGAAGAAACGATGAACTGCCTTGACAGGAATGGGAGATCACTATTTTAAAAAACACAAGCCCTGAAAGTTTCCAGACCAGTAAAGTACTAGTAAATTGGTTATAAAATCAAAATGCAATGCTGATGCAAAGTAAGGAAAATTAAGAAAAGTAATCTGTTTTTGAAAATGGTGGAATATGTGCTGATCTTTTAAGTCTTGATTAAACCTCCCTTGATAAAGGGATCTATACTGGTGAAAAAGTTGATTATTTTTGTTGCTTATTAACAGAAAGAAAAGAAAAGAAAAGGACAAATTCTTCTATAGATCGTAAAGGTGAAATAAGGAACAAAATCTCTTTTTTTTTCCTAAAAAGAGAAAAGTCAGATTAGATTTTAAAGAAAAATTATCTTTTTCTAGAAAAAGAGAATGAGTGGAATGGCACAGATTAAAAAAACCTGAGTTGTCAGCAATAGAGTTCTTCAGAAACAGATTCTTAGAGCAGCAGGGCAGATAGTCAAGTGTGTCAAATGTGAACCTGATGAGCCTTTTCCAACACTAACATCTTTGAGTGCAAAATTAGCATCTTACTTGAATCTGGGGATGTGATGACATCTCAAGCTACAAACTTTTTATGTTCTAATAAAAAAGCCTGCCTTAATTATTTAAGCCTAATTAGAGTTTAAAACACCACCCAGCACATAATTTTTTCTTGATTTTGTATTTCACAGTATGTTGCTCTTTACGGGTCATTTTGGAGCAAACTGTTATATATGAAAACACCTTGTAAAATGAAACATAGTGGAAAGCCAACACCTTCCAATGGTACTGAAATAATCGTTCCTGCCTCTCCTTTTTTAAAATTCCTATACATTCCTTCTGCTCTGCTTACTCCTGCCCTAACCACGGTACATATATATTCATGAGAGAAACAGCCATCTGCATTTGACATTCTTGCCCCAAATTACCTTGTCAGACCTCACTAGAACTATAATGAGCCTAACCAGGCCAATGGGCTGGCGATAAAAGTTTTAGGCTCTTTTCCCGGGTCTGGCATATGTCTAGTACAACTTAAGATTTCACCTTTTCATTGTCCTTTTAGTAAAATAGAGATTATTTCTCCTTTAGCATTGACAGTAATTACCACATTGCAAAGTAATGTTTTGTAACAAAGATAAGTTTTGCAGATTATTCATTATTCATTCAAAAATGAATGACATCAACTAATCTGAGTTCAGGGAAGTTACATTGTTACTTCTCCACGTATTTATTTACTTAGATAATTCTCGGACAAGTTCCAGATTTCCACAAAACTCACATAATTATTTATCAGTGATGATGCCCTATGCAAAGCCATATGTGCTGGTTACATAATGGCACTTATTAGGCTATTAAAAAGAAGTTATTTAAATTGATATTTGACTGCTTTCCCAAAGCTTTTTATCTGTATGTCATTCCTGCCTTTTCCTTCTGTAATCCCACCAATTACAAATGCACTTTATTTTTAAGTGGGTCACTCCATTTTAGGAGAGTTTACATGAATTCTTCCTCAAGGAGCTTGGGAAGTTATGGAGAAAATTAAGATTAGAGGCACAAGGGATAAGAAGCTGGTACAAGGCTATTGCCTGAAAGGCTGTATTAGTCACCAGAGATGAACTTATTATATAAATTATTGTTAGACGGAAGAAGGAATCAGTATTTGAGTATAATTAGATTAAGTACTCCTGAATCATTATTGTTAATTAGAATAAATATTTTGGGGTTAATAAAATCTTTTAATTTTTCATTATGTTTTTTTATAAATAGATGTGCCAAATTTTGTACTAATTACTAATTTGAAGTCTAAATTAGGTAGACGAAATTAGGTGTTTGTCACTAGCTGTCATAATTTCAAAATCTGGATAAGAATTTAGTATTTTCCAGTCTCTCTGTAAAATAACAATAATACCTTTAAAAATCCAAATGCAAAAATGAGATAAAAGAAAGGTATCTTTTCCTTTCTTTAGCCCTCTTCCTTTACAGCTGACAGTAGAAATAATAAATATGTATTATGTGCTAAAGAGACCTATTTACCTGGCATTTTGCACTTGTACTGTGGCTTTTATTACTGCGTAAAAAGTGGTAGGTATAGCTGTTCTTGTTACTTCACAGTAACAAGCCTCCAGCCACAGATGCCATGAAACTGTGCTTTCATGATATTGGCTACATGGAAATGTTATTTTAGTTGTTGTTCTTGTCTCCACTCCATGCAAGTCAATTCCAGCCCTTTCAAGCACTTCTCATGCACCAGCTTATCCGTGTTGCGAGTAACTTCCATAACCAGTTCACAAGCTGTTTCCCATTTTCACTGTACCTTTGTTCAGCTATGGTTAAAACACATTGTACTTCCTCCCTAAACAGGATGCAAAAAATATTATTCCTTGAGCAGAACAGCTAAATATTTTCCCAGTGCTGGACAATAGCTTGCAACCACAGTCTCTTCTTAATGTACCAAGAAACAAAGACTAAGATGAGTAGAAAGGGTAAAATGTTTCCATATGACTGAACTAGGAGGTTCTCCACTAATACCGAAAATGAAGTCTGGACAAACTGTGTGTCCCTTATAAATATTAACTTTGTAGAAGCACAATGTTTGTTTTTATGGAAAAAGACCCTTATTTCCTTTCTAGTCCTCTAAGAAAAAATATTTTTGTCCAATATTTTTTAAACTGAGGGAAAACAATGTGATGAACATTATTGTCAAATGGCTCCCACACATAACTTCCAAATGTTGAGAGACACATCTTTTACAAATATACCAGTGAATTTGACACAGGCCATTGTTCAGATATAAATATATCGGCTCCAGTACAGCTATAGTGTGCTGTGCCCCAGAGAAAGCTGGAGTAAGGATCTAGCAAGTATTTTTTTGCATCTGTCTAGAAACTGTGTAATACCTGGAAGATGTGGCCAGAGCAATGAGCAAGGCTTGAAGAATCCCTCTGATGAAGACAATGGGATTCTTCTTGGTGATAAAGAAGTACATCATTGGCAGAATAAACAGCCCATGCACCACCAGGCCGCAAACCACTGTAATGGCGTAGAAACCCAGTTTCTTCCCAATAGCTGAAGGGTCATCCATTTCTAAGATTTTACCAGCAATTAGGAACACAATTCCAAATGGAAAATACCTGAGCAAAAAGAAAGACAGTCATTATTAGGAGATAGCTCACTTCAATCAAACAGTATGAGCTGGGAAATCCTTCCAGTACCAGCACAGTAACAGCAGCCTGTCTGGAAGCTACAGAGCTGGGTTCTGTTGTTTTATCAGACTAAGCCCCTCTCTCTCACACTTGAGCAGTGTGCCCAAAGCACTGGGCTAAACAATCTTTTATGTGGGGTACTCCTCAGCACAGCTGAGGTTATGGTGCTGGTCAGGAATGACTTTAAAATGTTTTGGTTCAGAAGGCAGCTCTGACTTTTTAGCTTACGGCAGGTCATTTACTGGAGAGAGGGGGAATGAATCCTAAGCTCTGCTCATGTGTTTGTGCTCATGTAACTGTTCATGGATTTTAGTTGGAAGCTGTTAAGTAAATGTTTATGTTGCCTTTGGAAGACATAGCAGAAACACCAACATGCATTAGACATGCTCTTGGACTGCCTGGGAGTTTGATTTGGGGCAGATAAATAGGCAGAAGAATAGTTAGTTTCTGAACCCTCTCTGGACTGGATGTGGGATAGGTGCTTTATCAAAACTGTTGTGCTTCTGTGTATGACTAGACACAAAGCCATGGGTGCTGAAAGAGCTTAAGATTTAAAAAAAAATTTAAAAAATCTGGGGGCATCCAGCCATCTTCCACTTGCAGCTGTGCCATCTCCAGAGACTTGCCACTTCCCCCTCATCCTTCCAGAAATTACTAAGCCCTTGGACCCATCTAACTAAACGATCATTCCCTGACTCAGCTCAGTCAGACTGGACCAGGTAGCTGGAAACAAAGGCTGAGTGCTGGCAGTGGTATCCCCCCACATCGGGCTGAGCCACACTGGGGGACCTTCTGAAGAATGGGGAAGATGCTAAGCTGATAGTTTTTGTTGTTGGCAGTCACCTACTGTTCCTCTGATCTTTGGGGCAGGTGGGTTGGCAGGTCTAGCTGGCTCTCAGTGTAATTTAGGATTGCTTTGAAGGCTTTTCCTAAGTTACATAGTCTAGGAGAGTTCATTGAGCAATATTCTGCTGACTGGAGACATCCCGAGTGCCAAGCACTCTGGGTATATCATCTCCACTGTGCTGTTCAGTGCAGAGATAGCCAAGCTGGCAGCAACCACGCTAACAACAGTACAGTCATGTCAGCACAAGAGCCCAGCCCTCTCCTGAGCAAGCTGAAGCCAGACCTGTATTTCTAGTGGAGCAGTGCTGTAAGGGATGAGAGTACCAGATTGAGCACCTTGTCATGCTTTTTCCTTCTGTGGGCTGGATGTATTTAATCCTTCTCGGCCTGCCCGAGGATTGGCAGTGCCCTTAGTATATAAAGCACACACCCCCCCAGCTATACCATGTTTCATTATTTGGGAGTAATAACATAGAGTGCCTCTGTCAAAATGACAGTACAAGCCAGGGACAGGATGTGTGTGTGTGTGTATGTATCTTCCTCCAGATGCTGAGGCCCTGCAAAGCTAAGGATCATTCACCCTCATTTATTTCCCTGGAAATAAGTTGATGAGATTTCTGTGCATCCTCTTCTGTTGAAATGTTCTTACTCTTTTAAAAAAATACTGATTTTCTTACTAAAACAGTTACTTACCAAACAGCAACTGCCACGATCTTCATGACCGATTCGTTTAAACACTGGCAAAAGCTGACCAAAGGAACGCCACTGTTCCCCATTCTTCCCAACATTATACCTGCAAACAAAGGCATTCAGGTTCAATTTCTCAGGTGCCTTCATGCAAAGCCCCAGTGCTTTCCCTCCCTGCTGTAATTCAAAGTGAACTAAGTGGGAGATGACTGGATGCATATAGATCTTCTTGCTGTATAAAGAGACATGGTATCTGAAAATCTCACCTTACACAAACAGGAGAGCGTGGGGGAGCCAGGCCACAGCCTTGTGCTTTGGCTCCATACAGGGCACTCTGCCCTAGCTGGGTGGTTTTTCATATGCAGTTCCCTGAAAGTTTCCCTGTGGAGGTACTTTTGTGCTATAGATTTAGCCCCCCTGGTAGCAAGCCCATTTCCTTAAGTATGTTTCATAGAGCCCTGAGAAGGATTTACCTGCTCGGAGGGATCCATGGAAGACAAACTGAAAAACATTTTTCTAGTGAAAGAAACTGTCTCTGCCTGTGGTCTGCCTTACTGCGGTGCACTGCGTACAACTGGGCAGCATCCATGAGACACTCCCAGAGCAAAGCCAGTATTTGAGGTTTGTTCTGGTAACGGGGAGTTAGTAAGGGGGTTTCCATCTTATTTTTAGTAGTTATCTGTCTACATAATAACAACCAACCTTCATAATCAGTCAGGCTTTGCAGGCTTGGAGGAGATAAAGAAATGCAAATTCATGTGAAAAAAAGCCAAATTAGACTGTACAGACTAACCAGCAAAGAAGAAAGCAAACCCATTTACGTGCATCCACCACTCAGAAAGGAAAAGAATACAGCTCTGGGATGTGTCATCTAACCATATATTCTCCAGACAGTGTTAGTTTCCAATAATGCATATAAATAGACATAATTTTCCTATTATATTAATTTTCTGCCATCACTCCCTGAAAGAATTATAAGTGATTGAGCTAATTACTGAAGAAAGCACTTCAAAAGCTAGCTACACCAAGTGAGAGTGCCTTTGAACGGAGTTTAATGAGGAAGCAGGGGGCTATGAGTGGGGTGCATGCTGCCGCTTGCTCTGGATATGCAGTGTCCTTGCTTTGAGCAGAAGCCTGGGCTCTGTCCCTTGGAGCCCACATCTGCGGTTGCGAGCCAGGTCTCAGGCAGCACCGCTTCCAGGGCAATCCCCTCCTGAGGCAAGGAGGGAGGCTTTCAGCTGTTTTATCCAGGGATTTCACAATAACAGTGCATGGGTTTGTCAAGATGTGGGTTTGTAAGCCTGATAATATTCATCTAAGCTATAACTTTTAGGTCAGAAAACAACACTCTTTTATTAAGCGTGTTGCTCATCTTTGGTAATAGGACATTAAATATAGTTCAGCTCTTCTAGCCTGGTCGGTGGCAGTTTTACCAAGAGTCTTGGCTTCTAATTCTGTATAATGCCAAAAAGAAGAAATGCCTTCTTTTTCATTTTACAGGAATAACTGAAATTTGCTCTTTAAAACACTGTCCTACCTAAGCATGTGGCTATTGGTGGGGACAGACAGGGGAGCGAGCAGGACTGGGGCCTTCTGTCTGCAGCCCTGATGTACCAAGTTCCATTTCAGTGCAAACATTTTCCTTGTATAATAATGTGTGCTCCTCCAAGAAAAAGAAAGATCAGATGTCTCAATGCTTAGCCACTGTCATAATCTCAAACAGAAATTCCTGCACACTGTGTGAGAAGAACTAGCATAGCTAGTCACAGCTGAGCCCAGCATCAAGGTTTTTCATGTGTCTTGACCTCACACTCTGCCTGTCAAATGTTGCCCATTTTAATGCATGCCTGACAAAGGAGTCCAGTCATTCATGCACAGGATTTATTCCTGGACTGAGATTACTAGGCAATTCACCTCCTGCTTCAGGAAAAGAGAGGTAGTTCAAGTCTAAATTCTTGTCCCTTTATGCTATTCTTGTGCTGTTCAAGGACCTTAAAGAAGCTGTAATAAGAGCTCATACCCACCCTAATGCTGTTTTTCTATGCCAAAGTGGTGTAAAAAGACCTTTGTGCAAATAAGACTCAGCCAAAGTGAGCAAAACTGTTACAAAGCACCAAGGACTGTATACATTTTTTTGCAATAAGTAAAAACTTTGGAAGGATGCTCTTCTTTCATAGAGATTGAAGCCACATGTCTTCTGTTTCATTGCTTCCATTCTTGGGGGGGTGGGTGGGGTGCAGAAAGCTGAAGACAGTGATAAATGCTTGGCTGCATCCTTTGTTCAAAATGAGAGTCTGAAATAGTCACTGGTAGATGACAAGTTTTTAGGGTTTACTGTCTCAGGTTTGTTCAAGGCTGATACAGTTCACAGGTGACCCAGCAGCCGGTACTATGCTGTACGTGGCAATACCAGCAGTATATTTTCTGTACGTCAGCCAGGAAGAAACCAGCTCTCAGCTTCCATCTCTTGAGCCCCAGGCCAGCAAGACTTAGGGGCATGGTAAAAGTAATACATTCAGTTCTGGGAAGACAATGAATGATCCTCTGTGCTCAGAAGTATAAAATTGCCCTTGATCGTAATAAGCACATGTAATTAATTCATTCATATCCAATACTTTTTGACTGGAATAGTGTTTGCTGTGCCATTGTACTTTGGGAATTGACTATAAAATACTACAAATTTTGGGACAGCCAGTTTCCAGCAGCGTTGCATATGGAATACCACCCACTGGAGAAACTAAAAAAGAGAGACAAATCTGCTAATTCCAGGCTTGATTTTTGACCCCTTGTGCTGGTATGAACCATAATATAATAAATACAGTCAAAGATGTTTTATGGAACTATCTCTGCTGACCAGATTAACTTCCAAGAATAAATTTAGATAAGGAAAATTTGATCAGCATTTTCTTGTAAAAATGATCATAACTTTATGATTAACTAGAGCATGTTTGTTTAGATTCCCTCTTCCAAATCCACAAACATAACACACATAGCACCATTGAGTTCCTCCAGCAAGTGAAACTGAATAAATCACCCAGACAGAAGCTCTTAGAGTCCACTGTGATAAGCTACTAGATAGTATATAAGTATCAGCATTGCATGATGGCAAAAATAAAATCAAAATGTTTTAATCAAAGAGAAGATCCACAGATTTAAAACTGATAAAACAATATACCTTCGTAGCTTACTCATTCAAGATATCACTGAGGCTCATTATCTGAGTTGGGTTCTGACATAGATAAGTGACAGTTATACTCTACACTAATAATGTGGTAAAATGTGACTAAGAATGGGTAAGAACAACAGACAGGGCAGGTTCCAGGGCTAAATTAATTTTCTGCCTGGTAGGGGGAACTTTAGCCAAGGAGTTGTTCTGGGAGCAGGTTTTTCTTGGACTGCCAGCTGCAGGGGTGAAATGTCCAGCCATGAGAGTGGGGAGTGTCTCAGTCTGATGCCCCCTGAACCAAAAGCAGTGTGGGAAGTTCTTTGTTGCTGTAACACACCTGGAGCTCTGGGCATTAGAAATGTACTAACTTCTTGGGCTTTGGAAAGAAAGTCTGCTACAGACTTGTTTATTTCAGAATTTCTTGAAACTTTCTCTGGGACTTCTGGCCACAGAGTGAAACAGAATATTGGCAGAGGGGCCATGGGTCTGACCTGGTATAGTAATTCCTACCTCCTCTGAGCATACTGTGTTAGCGTTTCTTATAGTCAGGAAAAAATGGTTCATAAATAAAAGCTCAAAATAATCCAGAATAAAATTAAAATAAAAAGAATGTAAGTATATGCACAGAAAACAGAACTGCATGGAACAAAACTCATCAAGGATTTTGAAGACTTATATTTGAAAGGTTGGGAGAACAGCTCTGTAACAGTTTTGCCTTTTTCCCCACAAAGTTTAGATAGAAGCAGTTAAAAAGGGTGAATCAAGAAACCAAACAACCCAACCCCCACCTTTTTCTCTTAAATGGATACTTGGATTATTACAAACCAAACATGTCTGAAACCTACCCATTGTGGCAGAGAATATCACAATCCCTAGCACATTCATGCCATCACTAGTGCCTGGTTCTGATTTGTAAATCACTTCAGGGGGGGGAGTGATATCCAAGGCAAAATTCTGGACATTGGATCCATTCTCATCCTGGACTCCATATATTATAATGCGACGAGTGGTGCTTTCAGATGATGCTTTGTTAGATTTAATGATGGGAATACTCTTGGTGCGATACTGAAAGAAAACAAAATAGTTTCCATTATAATATCCCAGCAGGAATTAATAGTTTAATGAGACCTCCTAAGTGCTCTGTTTCAACAATGCTGCATGTTCAAGGGACAAGCATGAAAAGAATGACAGGTCCTGTCCCAATGCTGCTAAATTTGTAAGAACAGTTGTTTTTCTGGAAAAGCATAACAAAATCAGAGTTTTGTATAGAATCATAGAATAGTTTGGGTTGGAAGGGACCTTTAAAGGTCATCTAGTCCAACCCCCAAATATATATATATATATATATATATATAATCAGACCCTTGTGCAGCAAACACACCGTCTCCTGATAGAGCTACTTTCCTGTAAGACATAATGGGGAATGACTCCCTAGAGGTTCTGAGTGCCCTTCTCTTTGCCTCACCAGAGGTAAGGTTCCCATGAAATATTCCCCCAGGTGAAATAAATATAGTCATGCCTCTTGCTCACTCAGAACTTTTAGATGAGGTTCTCTGGCCAAATTCCAATCTGAGTAATTAGATACTTCCTAAATACATTATTTTGTTGCTTTAATTGGACATGGTATTCTGTTCATAGAATCATTTAGGTTGGAAAAGACCTTGAAGATCACTGAGTCCAACCATTAACTTAACACTGCCAAGTCCACCACTAACCCATGTCCCTAAGCTCCACATCTACACATCTTTTAAATACCTCCAGGGATGGCGACTCAATGCTTAACAACCCTTTTGGTGAAGAAATTTTTCCTAATATCCGGTCTAAGCCTCCCCTGGCACAACTTGAGGCCATTTCCTCTTGTCCTATCACTTGTTACCTAGGAGAAGAGACTGACATTTCAGGTAATTGTAGAGAGTGATAAGGTCTCCCCTCAGCCTCCTTTTCTCCAGATTAAGCAACCCCAGTTCCCTCAGCCGCTCCTCATAAGACTTGTGCTCCAGGCCCTTCACCAGCTTCGCTGCCCTTCTTTGGACACGCTCCAGCACCTCAATGTCTTTCTTGTAGTGAGAGGCCCAAAACTGAACACAGTGCTTGAGGTGCAGCCCAACCAATGCCAAGTACAGGGGGACGATCACTTCCTTGCTCCTGCTGGCCACACTATTTCTGATACAAGCCAGGATGCTGTTGGCCGCCTTGGCCACCTGGGCACACTGCTGGCTCATATTCAGCCACCTGTCGACCAAAGAGAATCATAGAATCATTTAGGCTGGAAAAGACCTTTAAGATCATTATCATCATTCTTCCTTTGCATGGTGTTACTGTGCACTCTTTAAGAGATTCCAGCTACTCTGTGACTGCAGTCCCATGTTAAGACAAACCATGCTCTAGGCATACTGGCATAAATTGTTCTGCTTCCCTACAGAACCTTTCTCAAGGTCCTCACAGATCTGCCCTCAGGTGGAGGTGGAGCTGATGTAGGTGTGCATGTCTATTCTCTAGTCACACTCTGCATTGTATGCTTGTTTGTTTTGCCTTCAGATACCAAGGCTGCTGACCCTAATGGAAAGGGACTTATTAATTCCTAAATGCTGAAGGTACTAGCAGTATCTGAAGTAATATGCAATGTCTGTATCTGGACTCTGTTTTACGAAGATATATGTTTTATGTGATGCTGGCTCATGTCGCTGATCAGTGGTAAAAGGAATATAGCCACTTACCTGCTTGAATGTGGCCTCAACAAGATTGGCTGGAAACATGTTCCTAAAAATGAACAAATAAAAGAATAATTTCTACGGAGATGAAAACAACTTCTGTTTACTGTATCTTGAGTCTCCCACGATAAATCAGTTATTTACCCTCCTAGAGAGCAAGGGCTGGATGGGTGCAGAAGACTGCCACTCTCTCCCACTCATGCCATACAGCTGTACCTGACTGAGCAAGGCTCAACAGAGAGACAGTTCCTCAGAATTAACGTTTTGGGACTTGCTTCTAAATACCTGGAGTGAGACCCAGGACCTCTAGTTTCAGTTACTGGCTCTGCCACAGTCTCCATATTGTAACTGGGGCAACATAATTGCTATCATTCCCTTCCCCATCTATTAACTGGGGAGAATAATATTCTTTTATTCCAGATTTTGTCTTCCCTTCTTAGACAATGAGCTATTCAAGACAGGGTCAGTGTTCAGGCATGTATTCCTGAGACCCCTGTAATCTACCTCGGGACTTCTAAGTATTCCTGTGAGATGACTCATAAACTGTAGTACCTCCTGATACACTTTCATCACTAAAATTACAAGTGATGTAGACTTTACAGTGGTTTGGTCAAGAACAGTCTGCTTTTCAAAAAGAGGATCTTATTCCTGATTAAAAGAATTGAAATTAGAGCTGCACAGTCTCTGCTAAATTTTATTTTAATATATTTCTGAGGCTTCAGAACAAAGAGACTGAAGCGAGGCCAACAGCTTCCTCTTTGCTCATGGCTGAGCTATGGAGGAAGACAATGACCATACACTGTGAGATTTGCAGTAAGACCAACAGATTTTTAATTCCAAAAGTTACTCTTGTTGTAATCTTTTCTGACTTTCTGTGTACCTCAGTTCATAACATTTCACCCAATAATATCTGGAGCTAATTTATAACTTCTGTTTGAGCTAGATTACTACTTTGCAGAAAGACATTCAATCCTAATTTGAAATGGAGAGCACACCCTCTACAGGCTTCAAAAAGGAATCATAGCATTGTTAGGCAAAAAAGCTAAAAGGTCATATATTTCTATGCAGCATTTGGGAATCAAGATTTGTGTGATGATTCTAATAGGATCATTTTCAGAACTGGTTTATTTTGAGCCCAAAGCTTCTGAAGCTAGAGGCAGCAGACAGTGACAGCCTATGACCCAGTTATATGGTTTCATATGCATAAATTTATGCAAGGAGAAACTCCTGAATTCTCTAACCAAAAGATTTCATTCAAAGTCCAGCTCAAGCTCCAAGACAGGACAACACCTAAGTATATGTGAAAAGCCCATTCTCATTCCAAAGAGAATTGCTATATATATGAACAGTTAAATGCATACTGAACTAAGACATTTTCCAGACCTGCTTTCCTCTTTGCAGCAGCAGCATATGCTTGCTGCTAATGGAGTTGCAGCAAGAGCATGCTGTGCAGCACTGGATTAGAACAAACAATTTTATTGCTATTTTAAGTGATCATAATGTGACATTATGGTCGCACTTAAAATTATGAGGTAGAATCTGTTTCAGTAGCATCAGGCACTGAGAGCAATTGCTGCAAAGAGATAATTAATTATCCTTTTCAGGGTAAAGCAGAGGGAGAAGAATTTTAATTAAAGGGTAGTAGTACTGTCTAATGATTGAAACAGAAGATTGAAAATGAGGGGGGTTTGTTGGCCTGCTGTGTGAGAACAGACAAGCCACATAAAAGCATCATTGGTCATTTTGGTAAGGCTGTTGTTTTTAGGGCAAACTAGTGTTACACAGACAAGTTACTACCAGGCAAGATATGAGGTTGATATGCAGCATTTTAGTTACTCTTCTTTAACTGTTCTGGCCTTTCCTCACCGCAGTGCAGGCAAGACAGTTCAGTTTACCTACCCCTTGGAGCCTGATTTGCTACCTGGTGTTCCTGTGGGATAACGGCATACACTAGCTGTGCTGCAACATCCCCTTCCATTTTACCCATCCCGCTTTAGAGCCCCAGGTATGATGATGGCTGTGCGCTACGGGGACGTGATAGCAGAGGACAGTTGTGTTGGCCATATAGAATCATAGAATGGTTTGGGTTGGAAGGGACCTTTAAAGGTCATCTAGTCCATCTTTCCATACAAGGAAATTATCATAAGTTAGCAGGGTTTAGTTAAATTAATGCAGTCCCTTTTTACACACTTTCATTTAATCGGAATGATTTAGCTTAAGACCCTTAAGACACTGTGTAGTGATGTGGTTAGCAATGAACGCTCACTACACCATAGTAAGCAGTGCTGTACGTCTGAGTGCTGTGCTGTCACCGACAGAGCTTTCACCCTGGTAATGACAGCGCAAAGCATCGGGTTATCTCTGCAAATTGTCCATAAAGCGGATAATTCTCTGGTTCATATGTCAAATCTGTAGCCAAAGCAAGACACAGACAACAGCTAGCTGTGCATCACTTTCCTATCAGATGCAGACACAACCTTCTGTCTGAGCCCCGGGAGCTTGGCTGACACAGGGGACTAACTGAAGAACAGCTGGATGGAGCTGGACCTGGGAAGATGGAGAGGATGTTTATAGGAGGGGGAAGCACTGGAGAGAAAAGATGGTTACTGCCTTTTTATGCCTCATAAGGGAATTCTGCTTCCAGATTGTTAAAGGCTTCATTAATGTTAAATCATCTTTGTTTTGTGATTTGAGATGACCAAGAGGTGCTACAGGAGTGCACAGTGTTAGCATGATGATTGTGCTCTGACCTCCTGTGTGAATGTGAAATGTTCTAAAAACATAGATCCACACTGAGGATTCCTGCACAACTCTGAATATGAATGTCACGTATAAGCCACAGCTTTACAAAGAAATATGAATTTAATTGCTGATGATTTCCATTTTCTCCCTTATAGTCCTAATTAGTAGAATTAAGAACAAATTAAGACTGCTCGAGAAAGGAAATATCATATGGTTAGTAGCTAGATTAAATGTTAGACAAATTTGTGGAGGATTAAAGCATTTTGTTTCTTTATCATTCTTTATCCTGCAGGAATTACAACTACCCACTTAATACTGGATGCTGGAATTCTCCCAATATTTTTTAATATATTATGCACTGTGATCCAGTCTTTGAGACTAGCCTTACCAAAGTTACACAATTTATCTAGTGAAGGGCTGACCTGAATGTGTTTGCCAGAGTCTCGGCTTATTTTTTATTTTAAGCTGGTTTACTTGGATTGAAAAAATCCAGTATTAGCCAAAATTTAGTTTTGTTAATTAAAAACATTCAAGAGAGCAATTGGTGGATGAGAACTCTAATGGACTAAAAAAAAAACAATGAGAAGAAAGTATCAAACTGTCACCTAGAGCTGGGAGATGACTGGGAGTGCTTGTTGGTTCAGCCAGGCCTCTTCAGAAACACTTGAAAAATTCTTGCTTAGGGGTAGGTTTTGCTGCACGTTGATATTTCCAGCCATGAGCTGGATGTTTGGCAGGGGTCTCCTGGGAATGTTTCAGAACAAGAGACTGAAGTGAGACTGGTAGTGGAGGATTTGACTTTTTACCATGGAGCTGGGATGGGGAGGGCTGGCGGGATCCTCACAA
This sequence comes from Harpia harpyja, assembly GCF_026419915.1. Classification (NCBI taxonomy): domain Eukaryota; kingdom Metazoa; phylum Chordata; class Aves; order Accipitriformes; family Accipitridae; genus Harpia; species Harpia harpyja. Next base: position 39,385,378 of record NC_068950.1, read on the forward strand.
CTGCCAGCCTGGCTGCCTTGGGGCAGCCCTCCCGTGCATCTCTGGCCCACCAAACCTGAGCATTGGGAAATGCTAGCTGGGGTGGGAGCTTTGGTCTAGCAATGGCAGAGTGTTGCAGCCTGTCAATCTCTGCCCACCTATCTTCCAGACATCCAGACTCCAATCAGATTGGCCCCTGCAGGTCTCTACTAGCTTTACTGCAATTCTGGACAAGAGAAAGATCTACCCACATAGTTCTGGCATCAGGATCATAAAGTGAGGCTGTCTTTCTCCTCAGAACAGGCACTGTTTATCACTGACATACTGAATTAAAGACACCGTCAGTACTTATGAAATAATAATTCAAGCTGAGCTACTCATTGCTGTCACCACCTATAACTGCTGTTGTGTTTATTCAATTAAGAAAGCTAAGCAGATAAAATACTTCTAAATTTCCAGCATTACTTTCAGACTGCTTACAAGATACAGGACACAAAATAGTAGCGCAGGAAACTTAAAGCGATCTGGGATTCATTTCTCCAGTACAAGCAACATTGTCTCTAGCCTCAGTGGCACAATTCAGCATTCCTAGCAGAAATTGTTTCACATAATAATAGGGAATTAGATATAGTGAGTGACGCTAGTGTGGAACATAGATAAATTTAGGTCTAAGACAAGGATATGATTGTAAAACAGAAACTGAGACATATGGTTTCTGGTTACATAAAAAATTAAGAGCTAAATACTGTCTGCCCTGAGGAAGAATATTTCCCAGAGCATCTTCTGCTTCAGGAATTCTGCCAGAGAGAGCAGGAGTGTTCAACACAGGCTAAAAGAGTGAATGTGCAATATCAGCTCAGTGAACCTTCTACAGACTGTGAGCTATTGAGCCACAGCTGGCACAGCATGCCTGGCCTGCATTTGCTGTGATAGCAGCATATATGCACAAGTGACCTACTAAACACCTTCTTTGACAACATCCTGCTGCGATGCACAGGCTGGTTCATTCTACTAGCAAATTTTGGAGTCCTTCCCTAATTCCGTATGGGATAAGAGGATTCAGATGTAAGGATGTATCGAGTCAGAAACGTGTATGTATGACTAAGGCAACATGTGTTCTGCAATTTGGTAGCCATGGAATTTGAAGAAAATCCTGAAGACTTGTATCAAGTATAGACAGCACCTGATCTAAGGAGCAGCTCTGAGGGTGCAGCTTCCCATTACATGTAGGACTACTTAGCATCTTGCCACTGCCAGAAGTGGGAGGCCCTGCTTCCTTCTCCATCGTCTCCCAGCAATTAATGTACCAATTAACACTATTAGCTCAATTTTGCTCCCCTAGATTTCCTCTGCTTTAGCAAGCTGAACTGTGTTAGGAAGCCATTTTTCAGCTCAGGCTGTGCCTTGGCACTGCCCCCAGGATGTGGGAGCCCTCTTGCTCTCTTCAGAAGGTTGCTGACTCTGAGAACTACAGTAGCGATACAAATATCAGTGCTGTTAAACTGTTTTACTGCTCAGGCTCTTAGCTGAATTGTCCACAGAACATTAGCCTCCAGCTACTGGGATAGCCGGTTTGATGGGTCCTGGATAACTTCTATTAGAAATAAGAGGCCAAATTCTGGCTGCAGTTATACTACTGAATGAATATCTGAAATACTCATTCTGAGTCCTGACTACAACATCTGTTAACTCAAAGCATTCAGCTTTTGCAGATCTTTCTAATAAGAAATTAGGCCAGCTGCTCTAGCGTAAGAGCAGCCACAGGTATGGCAGATGTCGTTTCCTTGACTCAGAACACCCATTCCCTCTGGGGCACTCCGTGCTCTGCAGCAGCAATCTGGTTTTGCTCTCAGATTTTGATGTTATCAGTACCTAATCCCTGCAGCACCAGACAGTCTTTGGCTGCAGTCTCCCACGCTGTGGAATTAAAGCCACCAGGCTGGGTTTTTGCTACATATGCGTCCTCGTAATATTTTATTGGCCTATATTTGCACTGGGCACAAAACAGCTGTGGACACTCTGCTCTCAAATTTGAACTAGCATAGCTGAGCTTGCAAGAACATTGTTTTAAGACTGGGTATTTGACAATATTCTAATACTTCAGTGTTTGAGATCTTACCCCATCACTCTATACAGCAAGCGTACAGAGAGAGTAAAAATGGAGTCTGAGTAGCTTGACATGACAACTGTAAAATTTCCAGGTTTTACAGCTGTGCACAAGAATGAACAGCACTGATTCCTATTTACTATAGGCTGAGGTCCTTCTCAGTGACATTGTCTTAATCTCAAAAATTTGTTTGCTTTTGCTGTCCTCTTCATGATTTCATCATCTGTGTAGACTCCTGACTACTGTTACTGTACCACATGAGCCACAAATCCTGTCCTTAAGTCATATGGGTATACATCTGAAATATCTTCCTGCTGGTGTCAGTGGGCTCCATCAGGGTTTGCACTCCTGAAATCAAGGGCAAAATTTAATTCAGCAAGACTGAACAAATGACATATCTCAGGGCCCATAGGAGGATGCATTTTGCACATCAGTAGTCACCTCCAGTGCCTCAACTCAGTTCTCAGTATCAATCTTACTACGTCCTGCTAAAAGGACCAAAGAAGGCTTTTGCAGAATTAACGAGGCATTTAAACTCTCATTACTGTGATGAAAGATACTAATAGAATGCAAAAATCACTAATCGGGTCTAAGCCATTTTGTCTTGCTTGTATTTTTTGCAGATCAGAGCAGATGTCATATTGTGGAATCCTTTTGCCAAACACAGGGACTTTTTATCTGTCTTGAGGGTGACACTGTTGCATGGCCTTTCAGTTCCAGTAAGGGATCTGGAGGGTGAACCTCCTTACTACGCTTCTTCTGAAAGAAAAGGTCCTGACACAGCCCCAGCAGGGCTATGGCTTTCTGAGAAAATCATTCTTTGGAGTGGAAGCACAAGTACACCACATCTTTAGGAATCTTGAAAAGGCTGAATCATATCAAAGGTAACATGACACGCCCAATGCATTTCCAGTATGGTTCCAGCAAGGCAAAGTTATTTAACAAAAAGTGTACGTTTACACTGGAAGATGTCCAGGCCAATTGTCAGGAGGATGAATGATTTTTTCCCCTTTAGGGTTGAAGCTTTCCTAATGCAGTTTTAACTTCTGGCCCCCATGCACCTCTCCCTCTGTGACTAAGGCCTCCTGACCAGACAGCAGAAATTGCTTCATAGTCCTTCTCCCCAGCATCATTTTCATCATGGAATTATCTTTTTTTCCATGTTGGTTTCCTTTTGTGCCAAAGAGGAACCACACATTTAGGGGCTTCAGAATCCTTTGTGGTTCAGGCTTCTGTGCAGCTTGACCTTCTTAAAAATTAACCAGAAGCAAACATCTGGTCACATATAGTGCAGAACAGCACTGGCACCAGCCTGTTTTTGTGAGATAAAAGAAAACTGGCAATCTGAAATGAGTAAAGAATGGTAGTTTGCCACAGGAGACAGATAAATATTTCTATCATAGTACATTTCTATCATAGTACACAGTGGCTTTTGGCAAAAGATACATGAATGCAGGGCAAAGTTATTAAAAAAAGTTCTTTCATAGTTTAAACACTGGACCATTTAATGCACTCTTAAATATCTTATTGCGCATATATACAATTCAGTCTTCAGCTGTAAACTTTTTAAAGTGTGATTTCTGGTTCTGCACAGCCTGGACTTTTTCCAAACTACAGCAGATACTGGGTTTCTCCTGCCCTATTTTCAAGAAATGCAATTTCAATAAAACAGAATATAGCCCTTAGCTTGAAAAGAGGGAAAGGAAATTATTTTACAGAGTGCTCAGGATTCCCATGAAAACATAAATCCTCTACAGTGTTTATATCCTCTTCTAACTACTAATGGTGCAAAAACCCCTCTTCTCTCTTGGTTAAGCCAGATTGAGTTTCCTGGTACCTGCTATTAAATTGGATGCAATCCTGAATATTCAGTGGTAAAATGCTCTGACTTATCCTTCAGGTAAACTTCAGAAAGGTACAAATTTGTGTGTCATGGGTTAAGGCATGATTTGATCCTGACTGTATTCACTGAATTATTTTATTTGGAGCTTTTGAACTGAATAAGCCTGGAATGCCGTGCTGCCTGGTTAGACTTGAGAAAAACTAAAAATGTATGTGAACCCTGCACTTGCTGGTGCCCAGATTTGCACATGCAGTCAGCTTTATATAAAACAGGAGGGTGAAACCCCCATTTGGCTGGGATTTGTTTCCTCATGTGAATGTTTATGGTGTTTGTTTGTTTTTATCATCAGCCAAATTTCGTTTCCCTTGGTGACAAATGCAAGTAGTATGATGTAAGTTGCAGCAGGATTTACCCTTCTAAATCAAAGGTATTTTGATAATAGCAACAGAATGTGGAAATATTAACTGCTAATGTAAACAGCGTGGTCCCGAGTCATATATCTTCTTTTACAAATGTTCATCCCCAAATTATTGGCATTTTCTATTCTGCTTGTCAGGTGAATATATGTTGCAGAATTAAACAGACCTAATATTTTAAATTGAATGCTATTCCTGCAGGTATGTCCCTTGTTTGTCCTTTTGAATAAAACACTCAAAGCCTGAACTATTTTAAAAAATTGATACCTTGATTTTCTTAATTTCTTAACTCACAAAAGGCTACTAAAAATTTATTCTTTTATTTTTGGGGACATAGTACAGAGTTAACTTTGATAATTCACACAAGAAAAAGAAGGTAAAGATGTGTGTTGATTCATTGCTATTGATTCCATTGAGGTGCCCCGAAAGCCACATTCCTAGAACAAGACCTCTACTGGGTCTCATATGAGCTGGGAATATTTCCTCTGGCACCACACATTTTTCTGAACAATCCTCAGTGAGGTAATTTCTTTTCCATATGTCCTGGTTCTCTAGCTGTAAGAAAGGAAAATGGTCCTTGCCTACCTCACAGAGGTATTGCACATCATGAGAATAAATCCATTAAAATTCATAAAGCACCAGGTGCATTAAAGAGAACAAGATGATCCTCAGCCTGAGGATTTATAGTTTTACATATGGAAGAAAATATACTTTCATGAGCCTTGCAGTGCTTGCACCAGAAACCCTGAATATAATTAAGGCAGATTTGTACATCTGTCTCAATGTAGTAATAAAGCGGCAGCTGAAGAGAGAAGCATCATCAGAACAGCATCTCCTGCACAGCTTCAGACTCATAGCTGCCTTCTGTATTACTTCTCCTTAGTCCGGATCCTGGCACACTGCCGATAGAGAGGGGCAAGTTATGCAAGGGGAGATTCCTGCACAGGTACCAAGGTGAACTACCTAGTTAAATGGGTATCTTCCACAGACAGCAGAAGATGCATTTGATTTAAAGCTGGATCAGATTAAAGCAAAAATTCAGACATTTAAGGCCAAAGCGGCACTGAAGATTTTAGGTATAAAGACTAATTGAATGTTGAAAACACTTCTATTATGCTGCATTCAGTGGCCTCTCTGTCCAGATTGAATCTGGGAGGAAATTAGTAGGGGCAGATTCACATCCACAGATCTTGTCCCCAATCTCTTGGGGTTCCCTTTAGAAAGGAAGTCTTTCAAGTACTGCTGTTTAGCATGGCAAAAAATGGTTGATTTGTGGATACAATTTTTGAGGCATGAGATTCAGTATGTTGATGAGATTACGTATTTCCTGGTTGATGTGAGGTTTAGAGCCATTTCAGAATTATGCAGTACAGTGTCACTGTTATGTCCTAATCAAATCATATACACTGGAGGTTTTATTTCTGTTTTTTTTTACATAAGACAAATATACAGGGGAAGCACCATCTGCAAAATAATGCAGAATAATAATGTGATTACTGATTAATGTGGCAGGTGTTTAGGATGACCATGAGGCTCTGCAGGAGTTCTTGGTTTCATGCACTGCTAAGTAAGTACATTCTTTAATTTCTGATTAAAACCACTTCTAAAAGCAAAATCCTCACCCCAAAATTCAAGAAATTCAATCTCTACCAACATCCTCCCTGCTAAAAATTCCAGACCTGACAATGTCATATATAACATCACATGAAATAATATGTATTTCATCATTTCAAAGTGGCTTCAAATCTGAAATCAGTGAGGGTGAATACGTGTATCACTATGCCAAGATTCATGCTTTTAAAATAAACCCCACAATTATGTCACATATATCATCTCTCCACTTGTACATTTAGTATTCTTCATTTGCAGAGTACCAGATGTTTCCTGTGTAAACTTCTGTGCACACATGCAATTGATAAATTGAGAGGAAATTAATGAATGGAGAAGATAAGCCAATCTGGGCTGAAAAAGATGGTCTCCAGCTGTGAATGGAAGTGATTTATCACTGAGCTAAAGGATCAGCTTTTCTAGCTCAAACCAGCAGATACATCATTACATTTAATCCAGACTTCCACATAGATATTTAGGAGTCTTGCAACTGACTTCAGCAGAGCCAGGATTTCACCCATAGTGTTTGCCTAGGCTGAAAGCCCATTCCCCACAGTTGTGTTATTCTTATTTATTTATTTAGTAAATGTGGTTATTTCTGTAGTGGAGGAATAAAAACCATCAGTTTGTGCACTCGGGTTGAAAGACAGCAGCTGTGACTGCTGCTTAGCACAGCAAAAGGAGAGTAAGCTTTATTCTCTCTTTTTAAGCTTCTGTAATGAGAGTGGTTCATTCGCCTGTCATTGTTGACACCTGCCCAAACCAGTGAAGACTTTAAGGTTTTTCAGACTAAAAGCACATGCCTGGTTGGAAACATGAATACCCAAAATATGCATCCAAACTATTATAATTTGCTCAGCAAAATGTTTATAGGAAATGAAATTGTAGATGATATTTGCAAATGTTAGATCAGGACATAATATTATACCTGCAATGAGGCTCAGCAGAATGTAGTGTTCCCAAACCTCACCACTAAACCTGTGCTGTACAGGGGACGAGCCAGAGATGAAGAGGTGAGATTGTAACTCAGATGTCAGGTTCCAGTCATACAGACATTTGGTTGTTTTATGCAAACATAATACTATAGAACTGAATTTAGATTTTGCATGCCCAAATTACTTTTCATCTCACTCATCTCCATGAACTAGCTTACTCTGGGTCTCAAAAGCAACTGAGCTGGTGTGAGGAAGGGGATGGGAACCTATGGCGAGGGAGACCCTTTCCAGAGACAGCTATAAGGTCAGTTTGGATGTAACATTGCACCAGATGTCCCACTATGACTTTACTTGTCTAAGACTGAGGCCTTAGAAACAGCTCAGCATGCCAGAAAGGGTTTCCAAACACTGCCATTATGAAGATAATCATTAAGATTACAGTTTCTTAAATTCCCTTTTACTTCTTATGCTACTCTGTCATACTAAGGGACTCAAAGCTCCAGTAACTTGCTCAGTTCCTTCCACTTGGTGTAGGAATTATAGTCCTTTACGCAGCAGAAACAGAATAATGTGACTTAACATTATGTCACAAATACACATGCATGAATTCCAGTGCACATACATCGTGGCAAAGTCACTGAGGAGATACAGATGCCATGAAGTGGGCATCTTCCCACTGCAGACGAAGATGGTTGTTTTGTGGAAAGCTACAAAAGAGAGTGCTCTCAGCTGCTGCACCATGACTAATAGAATTCGGCCCACTCCCAGTAAGACACTGATAAAACAGAAAAACATGTGAGTTTCAGATGGCCTGGCTAAGTGCAATTTGGAGGAGAAAAAAAAGATTTTTATAAGCTTTTCATCACAGTTCCTTCTGATTTGAGGTCCCAGTAGCTCTAATTAAAGAGCTTTGTGTGCTGACACCCTGTCAGGGTCAGGAATTTGGGTTTTTGAAAGACAAACTGTGCAACATTTTTAATTTTAATAACTCAAACTCCAAAGAGAACTCTTTGTGGTTCAGATACACACTTGGCCTAAAAGCCCTTGCCCAATATAATATGAGATCACCGACTCGAGGAACTACCAACCAAAGGCAAAACTTGGTCTTTCTGCATGAGCAAAATAAATCTGAGGCACATACTGTGTTCAGTCAGGAAACTAATCCTACTAGCACCTGAAATGTTGAGACAAAGAGGGATATTCAGGCAAGGCTATCAAAATACCATCAGTACTCCAATGCAGGTCTAAAAGAACAACCCTCCCTTCTGCCAAATAAAATAAAACAAACAAGAAAAAGCCACAAAGCAGAACAAATATTATGACAAAAATAAGGAATAAAAAGATGGTCTTTCTAATTGTGTCCTTTATCTGAGAGTTGTTATGAGCAATTGTAACAGCACTTTAAAAAATTGTTTCCTGAAAAATGTGGATTTCAGCCCTTATATTTAAGGTTTTGCCTATAACAACTGTCTGCCCTTATTTAAATTAACATTACATTTTAATACTCTCTTGACCTTAATAATAGATTTGATAGTGAGGTCCACAAGCTACATGTGATTTTGTAGGGGTAAAAAACCAACCTACCCCAATGTTGTTAGTACTTCTGATAAATTTGGTGGCCATTCTTTTAAATTTTACTAGAAACAGCCAGTATAAACATCTGATAACTTGAAAATAATCTTCTGAAATTTACTTTTTCTCAATTTAAACAAAATGTTCATCCTTACGCTCATAACTTATCCTCAGGCCACAGTTCCTCATGCAGTTATGTACAAAATGTTACCTGCAGAAAGCAGAAAGAATGAATGTAGTTACCGGATTAAGTCAAGCAGTGCATCTGCAGAGCTCATGATGGGCTTTCCACCCTCTTCAGTGCTCTCCTTCTGTGCTGCTCCACCAGGATGGATAATGGAGACCATAATTATTCCCACAATCACAGCCACAAATGTTGTCCACAGGTAGTAAGTGACAGTTATGATACCTAATCGACTGGAAGTCTTGGCATCCAGGGCTGCTAGCCCAGACATTAAGCTGTGGAAAGAAAACACAACAAATATAGTACCTTTTGCATAACATTAATGCAGCTGAAAACCTAATTTCCTAATTATTCCAGTTTACCTGCTTCTCTTAGGATTGACTACATATCAGCATTTTTAGAAGCTTGCCAGTAACACCAAAGCTGTAGCCTCTGTGTTCAAAGAGATGTTTCCCAAATGCCATGTGAGATCCTGGTTACTTGAAGGAACTTGCAAGCTCAGGCTGCACAAATGGGACTGAATCCTATCGACTGTTCTCTGAAGTTCGAGGGACAGTTTTATATAACCTACACATGTGATGGCTCGGTTCACAGGAGCAATGGCAATAATCAGTCATAAAAACTTCAGTATAAAACTCTACACGTAATTTTAAAGAATCATAGAATAATTCAGGTTTGATGGGACCTCTGAAGGAAATCTGGTCAACCCCCTCACGCCTTCCTGTGTGAGGCAGGACCACAACTTCAAAATTAAAAACACTAAGGGGCAATCTTGTCATATAGTCCTTTTTTTTATGGAAAAGAATAACTTTTTTTTCTTTCTAAATCAATACAAAGCACAATGTATTTTTGCTTTACGAGGGGGTACATTGGGGAGCGGACTATGTGTCTCCAGGTGAAGTGGAGACAGTGTATGGCATGCAGAGGAAACTCCTTTATGGGCAGGTGTGGCTGCACATTGGGGAGCAAAGAAAATGCTATGGTCACTTCAGCCTTTTCTTTCCTCTTTAGTTCCTTGCTCATGACCAGTATCCATCCTCTTGCTTGCACAGCTTGCCTCTGCCAAGCTATACAACTCTCCACCAAGAGTTTTAGCTCCCACTGACCCTCTTTTATAGGCAAATTAGACAGGGCACTGTTTGGTCCCTGAACTTCCTCCAGGCTGCTCTGACATAGACCCTGACGCTGTTTTCAAGTGACCCGAGGCTGACATTTCAGTTTGCAGTTACACCAGTGTTGCTTGGGGCTTTAAATTGAGATTTAGCTTAGAATAATTATCTGTAAACTCTTCAAAGCATGCATCTCAGGAAAACTGCAGGTGAAATAAAATACCACATTTACTATTCGGTATGCCTCACTGTCTAGCTTTCTCATCAAAACAGAACTGTTTATCAGGCCTTTTCTCATAAATAGTCATTTACTAAGCTGCACCTCCTTGAATGAGATCTCCTTGACCTCACTTCGCTGAGGTTGTCTAGAGCCAATGCTAAAGTGCAGCTTAACCTTTATAGTAGATTTAATGAAATCAAATGGGTGGGATTTAGTGCTTGGGTTCCTGCTATCCACTAGATTAATTAAGAGAATGTATTGCTTTTCTGCATTGCCAATCTCTCATCTAGCACGGGCTTTGTTAACACGATAGGAGCAAGGGGAAACATTGGTTGCACTGTAGTATGGATCATTCAGAAAATGAACATCTCAACTCTCAGTCTTGTAACCGTTGTTCTTCCCTCTCTTTTATCATTGTATTTGATAAAGATTCCACCTTTATGCGTGTCTGTAAAGCACTGTGTACAAACACAGCACTACATATTAAAAAAAGAGTAGCAGCAATGATACTTATTTCCTTGGCATTTCTCTTGAATGGGTCCATACAGAAGAGTAAATATTCTAAAATATTTTTTTGATAAAACAGTTGAGTTAAATCCATTTGTCTTAAATTAATGTGTTAGTTTTCTGTAAAACAACCTCTATGTTGTTATTAGATTTCCAGGACTGAACTCCTCTCACAGGTTGAGGTTTCACAGGCCATTGAGCCAGTTCAACAGCTTGTTGATGCCCAAAGGAGATACCTGTATTGTACTAGACTTCAGCAGTGTTCCACCTCTCACCCTAACCTTCCCAGAAAAAAAAAAGAATGAAAATCAGGTTGATTTTTAACTAGCTGGATATTTTTCATGGTAATAATTTTCAGTGTTCTTTACAGATACATTATGCAAGGAAAGAGGCACCAGTGGTATGAAGGCCTGACCGTTGACCAGCAGATCTGTAACTTGCAGGTAGGACACCATGCAGAGTGATTACTTGGAGAGGGCACTATCAAGGAGACAGACAGTACACTTCTCTTCCTGGTACTGCCCTGAAGCCACTATCAATGTGTTAAAGCCACACTGTTTCTGTTGTCCTTGATGCCACTGCATTGTGTTTGTTCTACAGAACAACAGAGAGATGAACCCTGCACATAGCGCTTGAACTGTCTCGATTGTTCACCTGAGAAGTATGTCCAGAAGTACTTTGGGACCCAAATCCTAATTAAATATGTCCAGTGGTTCATGTGCTTTTGGGGGTGCTACCTCAGCCTCAAGATGTTGGGCTGTTAGGATCTGGGAGGATGTTGTGCAGCTAGAATCGAATCATACATTGGCTCTTAGGTGACAAATCCTGAGGGGGCTAATAATGAGATTGCTCTGTCTTGGGGATATTCATTAACAAGATCATCATCTGTAATGAGATTATCCTGTCACCAGATAAAGTCATGCCCAGTTCATGCTGTGATGAGAAAGTCCTCAAAAGTAATTAACTATGGAGGTGCAACAGGGGTAACTGTGGTGTGACAGAAGCCTGAACAAAGGTCTGTGTTCAGACAAAGCCCTGTGTTTTTCATGGCATGCAATGCTCAGTTTTAAGAAGGGACCAGTGGAAGCAATTCTCCAAAGGCTGTGGAGTAACACTGGTCATGTAATTTTAAGCAATTGCTCAGAATCATTTTCAGAAAGAAATGCCTGTAACTAGTATGAGACAGCAATCCCTCATTAACTATTTTTCATTTGACTTTGTATGTTTGATGTCAGAGGCAACAGGACAGAAGACATAAAGATTAAGAGACATATTGGTTATCACAGTTATTGTATGAAGTAAGTAATACACAGTTATATCACAGGAGTTCCTCACTGATCTCTAGAGCTCTAACGTTCACATAATGTAGCCAAAGAATGACAAGAAAAAGTACTCTTCTTATTTCCTAGGGAATAAGAAAGTCAGGAGGAATAAGCTTCCAGATGGTTTAACTTAAGATCACTGTATCATGTTCAGGTTTTCCCTTTAAATCTAATTTTCATCAGACGCTCTTGGCTACATAAAAACTTCCCCAACAGTTTCCCAAGCTTCTTCTAAGACTGAACAAAGATGTTCCCATGCCATCCACTACCAGACTCTCATGAAACACAATGGAGTGTACCTTTAATTCTTGTCAAGCCTCAGAATCTGGTTAGGCTTAAAATAACAGGACAGATATTTGATTCATAGATTAAAATCATTTGACTAAACTAAGTAGCTTCCACACTATGTTTCATGCGTAGCTTCCATTACATGTTTTAATGATTGCCAAATGGACAAAACAGGATTAAGACAATGAAAAACAATCTGCAGCTCTTCTGAATAATTACAGTACATCTCATTCATTTAATCAGTCTGGCAGAAAAAATTCCACAAAAGTGTAATTTCATGTTCAGGGACCATTTCTTAGTTTGTATACAAAAAAAATGATGTCAAGCCTAAGGCTTCCAAAATATGTGTTAATGAGTTTTGGATGAGATATTAAAACTTGTAGTGCAGGATTTAAGTGAAATCTCTGATTACCGTGATTTAAGAGGTTTCTTGCACCTTGCTTTGAAATATCTGGTGCTGGATATAATAACAGACACCATAATAAACTAAGTAGCCCCATGACCTCTTCATCTCTTGCATTGATTGTTCTATTTACATATAAAAATGATCTTCCTGTGGCTTTTCTTTCTTCTGTCCAGAATAGTCTGCTTCATTTTTTTTTATTCTATCTTGTTTATCCAACAAATCTTGAATGAAATTGTGTATTCTCAGAGACTACACATGATTTGAAGAATAGCCCCCCAAATTGTTGTATCTACTCTATATCTGTGTAAATATCTGTCCTATGGTCCTTATATGTCTGTGGCCTTCAAGCCTCTGCAAAGTTGTGTTTTGATAACCTGAAGATCTCTACACAATGCAAACCTGATGCTCCACAATATTTTCAGGTTTACAATCTTTCTAAGGTTTGTATTTTTATTCTTAACAAGTAAAAGATATCTGGCTTTTTTACTGGGACTTAGGTAATTCTAAATCTACTCTGCTTTGTTTTCTGGGAAATAAGTTGTTCTGATGCAGCCAAATCTGTCTTGTCTCTTCTCTGAACTATCTAGCCACATTTTGATTGGAGGAAAAAAATCAGAAGGCCAGTAAACCAAATAGCAGCATTTTGATCAAAAGCTGGATATGGCCAATAATTCAAAAAAGTTTATTTAATTGCAGCATTTTAGTGGGACAAATATTTAAGACAATTACTTCACTAAGACTTCCATTGTTTCATTGCTGATTGTTAGTAACAAAAAATCCTAGCTAAATTATTTCATCTAGGATGGCTTGATTAAAGTTTGTTTACTTTTTTTGGACAGTCCACGTGATTTATGAAAGGTTACAATAAATGATTTCTTTATGGGGTCCTTCTTCAGGGAGGAAGGTAAAGAGCAAAGCCAGGATCAGTGGAAGATCTAATGAAACTTAGATTAAGCTTTTAAGGGGAAACTAGAAGGGAAGAGGAAGACCTCAACAACTCCAGGAATTATTATTATATGTGACTCATTAAAAATGTAAAGTCAGTTACTAAGTTGTTTAAAAGAGTGGTAATAGTACAAACCAATGAAACTATAAAGTAGCAAGTTCCATGTCTGCTTTGAGAGAAATCTTTGTAAAACCCCCAAAGCTACTATAGCAATTTTGGCATAATGAGGAAGGGAATTCTTTCAATATCTTGGAAATCTAATTAGTCCCATGCAAACAAGTAGCTAAACCCTTATGAATACCTCTAGTCTTGTTCTGGCTGCCACTGATAAGCATCAGAGTACTTATGAAGTATTTTATTTACAAATAAAAATAGAACTTTCTATCTTCTCTGCAATTCTCTAGTTTTTTCTGTTGCTTTCTGATAAAAGCACATTTTTTGACCTGTCTCAAGATCAAAACGTATATCCCCAGAAAGGGAAAATACAAGAAGCTGCTGTTAAGACCCCATTCTGCATGTTTATTTTGTCTTCCTCTCCACCAGAAGCCATCTGGATGTTGCTTTGAAATAGATGGATTATGGATAAAGTTATCAGAAGGGATTAGTGTGATTAGAAAGACATTAATCCTGTCAAGAAGTAATGGTCAAGTATTAACCACCAACAGTTGTTCCTAGAATCATGTTTGTTTTCATTCATCCCATACCCTCCCTCACATTCTCATTTCATAATTGCATGCCGTAGAAAAGACCTTCCTAAGCAAGTTCTCCTAGTGAGGCTGGGAAGCTCCTCTAACAGCTACATTAGAGATTATTATATTACAGTTGAGCATCATGAAAGTGAAGTGCTGGCTTCGCTAATGCTGCTTGATCATGCAGGCAGGCTGTCGCTTACCTTTTTGTCCAGGTCAGTGCCTTCAAGTTTCAACATGATAATAATCTCCATTTCCATAGCACAAGCCATTCAATCATCTTAAAATGATTTACTAATATAACCTACTATCATACAGAAGGCAGTATCTCCATTTTACAGACAAGGAAACAGAGAAATTAAGGCACTTTATTTAAAGACAAACAATTTACAGTGAAGAAAGTTATGCCTGAAGTGATCTCTGTATTGCAGTGGACCATCAGACTTTTCCTCATCTGTGCCCACCTATCTGTGCTTTCATGCCAGGCTGCTTCACTTCCATGGAGGTACCATTTATGGAGGAACAGTTTGCAACAAAGAAAATAAGACTCTTTACAGTAATGAGAGAAAGAGATAAGAAACTTTCTCTGGCTCTTTCTGTAGTTTGATGCTTGATTTTGCTCTTAGTCTCTAGTGTAGTTAAAATTATTTCAGCAGTGACAGAGGTATCAGAATGACTTTTTCTTTCCGGGATATTCTTTTGCTTTCTTCTAACATGACAGAATACCTACAGAGCAAGACACTGCCATGGCTGTGATAGAGAAGCCTGCTGCTCTCATCACATGCCAGAGTGACAGTGGTACTGGTGGGAGGACTATAGCCTGTCCCTGCCTCTGCTTCACCCTACATGGTCTGCCCTTAGTTACAGTGGTATGTTACAGTTTTGTTTTTTCATCTCCCAATGTCATATCACAGTGCACAGGAAAAAAATGCCTCCTGCCCATACATGCACAAACAGCTACTTAGCACATCTGTTGGTCTGTACCTGTAGACATATTACAGAACATTAAGGGGCATCTCGGTTGGAAGCCAGTGCCACCCTACACCTCCAGTCCCATCCACCCACTGCTAAGTGATGCCATGACTTCTCATGTGGCATGACACCGTTTGTCTAAGTACAGAGGAAGAAAAAATCCTGCAATAATCCATGCTCACACCCCGAACTAAGCTGCATCAGGTAGGTGGTGTGCACTTGTAGAAGGGCGGCCCACTTTTATAGATGAACACTCTTTCTGTGTATGTTTGTGTATAGTCCAGACAGGCAATAAAATAACACCTAGGCTGTCTGTGAATTTTACTCAGACTCCAATAGTTTTGCAGACTCCTGGTGTACTAACAGGCCTCTGCTGATCTGAAGACAACTAAGGAACTATCATGATCATTTGTAGTCAGTGGAATGATCCCCAATGCCATGTATTATTAAAAGTTTCATAGTATTACAGCATGATTTTCAAAGGCGACGAGAAGTCTAGAATCCTCCTGAAGATCCAGGGGGCTACTAAGGTTTGTCTCCTTTGAAAATCAAGTAATAGCAAACAGCATTTTTAAAGTTTAGATATCTTGGTATAAATGAAATAGTGTCTACGCTCAGAAAAAAACAAATACAAAAAGTGGTAGCTGAGCTGTTTTACAAATAGGACTGTTGCAGCAGTTTCTGTATGGTTAGATTATCAGCCGTAAATAGCACCTGAAATGTGAATTAACTTTTCAGAGAGCCTCAGTCTATAGCTATTTCACTAAACGCAGTGGAAGCTCAAAGGTGTCAGGCATGATGGAAAATCTGGCTTTTGATCTTCAAACAATGAACAATATGTTAGAAGATCTCGCTGTCTGCAATACATTGTTTGCAGTGATTGTGTTTAATTTCACAGCTAGGCTGCTGGAAAAGAAAATGAAATCTACAAAAGAAACCAAATCTACATTTCTAGTACATCATAACATGCAGCATTTTCAGATTCTGTTTTTTAAATAATGCTTTATAAAATAGTAATAGTTTTAATTTTTACCCAAAATGTTGAGATCTCCTTTTCCTTATTATCTAGCACTTGTAACTGTTAATGATAAACTGACACATATAGCAAAAATCCTGCTAGGAATTCACATCATGCATTGTATTTTCTTAGTGTGCAATAGGAAATCTGTTTTTATGGACTAATGTAAACAAGGCAGGACTTTGTACAGCACACAGTGGAGATCAATGTCCAATGGCTATTGCATCACTGCTTCCTCCCAAATAGCCCAATATGCGAGGCTATTGCGATACATCTGTGAATGCTGGAAGGGATGAGCAGCAGCCTTTGATCACTGACTGATGAAGGAGATCTGAGTCATTGTAGTATAGCTCATGCAGAATTCAGGCTGGCTTGTTGACTTTAGCTGTTCTGATAAAAAAAAAGTATTTCCTAAATTCAAAGGTCAGGATGCAAATGAAAACAAATTATTAAACATGGCTGTGCAGCTTCACATCTGTGGAAAGCACCAAGAATCTCAATAATATTTGATTTTCTGTTCTGTCAGTTCTTTCAAGTGTTTTTAGATTAAGAAAAGGGCAAAAGGATTTGAAACACAAATTTGGATTATAAACAAATGTCAGATTTATTCAACTGTATATAGTTCATACATGTTTCTGTCCTAAGCAAACAGGGAATCCAGCCAGCCCCTCAAGCTTCACATCATTGCCGTTTCTTTTGCGAAACACTAAGTATTTTGGAGCTCTTAGAGGACTACAGAAAAAGTCTGTCAGGTCACAAACTGCTCATACTCCATTTGTAATCACTTCAGTGGTTTCCACACCCATCCACTTTGTGACCACAGATTTCTACTTCACATTGCTAGATCCCTACTGACACTGCCTAAATAATTTGTACTGAGTTGATCCAATTTTGTCATTACAACACACGTAACTGCAACATGTCATTTTTCACTGAAACAGTTTGGACCTCTAGGTTGCACAAGCAAAAGAAGACACCAGAAAACAGTATGGGATCTGACCATTAGACTCCCTATTCCTAAACACAGCTAAGAACATCAATAATGTTACAGATTATAATGTAGTGAAATCTCTGAAGATGTCTGAGGCACAGAGGAGGGATTCTTAATAAGGCTTCCTAAGAAGGTAGAATGGAATTTTCCTCTACAAGCTCAAGCAATCTCAAAGCATCCTTTGGAGGACTTTTGGGGTAATCTGACATCAGTTCTGCAATATAATAGCAACATGGATAATTTAAAGTAGTATAAAGGTGTTGAGTGAGATTGCTCTCTGACCAGTTCTTCTCACCCTTGGGTAATCCCTCCCATTCACTTTCATCCAAGTACAGTTTTGCTTTTCACTCTGAAAGTAAACATATTTATCCCGTCTAGTAATCTCCTTAAAACTCATACCTCTAGACTGACTTTCTCCACAATAAAGACTGTAGATTGCATATACTAGGAAAGGGCTAACAGCTTGTTCTCACTGGAGTGAAATATATTTTTATTATTATTTACATTACAGTGATACACATGACAGGTAGTTCAGAAATTTAATTCTATGGGAATTCTACAGCTGCTTTGGTACATTATAAAATATTGTTCTGAGCAGGCTCCTCAGAGAGCCATATCCAGCATTTTGCAGCTGCTCCTCAACACCTCACTAGATAATACAGTACATAAATTTGATTGCACTTGATTATGCCCCAGTTTGGCAGCTGCACAAGCAGAAGAACAGAGTGACTGGTATTTAGGAAAGAATGAACAGAGGGAATAGTTTAACCCAAACATAGCAGAAAATACCAAGCCAAAACCAAACAGAAACTTATGCTATCTATCCTTTCCCATTCAGTCTTCAGTTAAATAATGTGAATTTGTCAAGACAACATAGAAAGTATGTCTCAGTACCAGGAATGGATTAGAAGAAATAGTACCGCACATATTGTCATTCACGTAAAACCAGTATTATTGAGTGAATTAATTTTGGCCATCCTCTTGCTTTAAATTTAATGATAAATAAGAAAAAAGATAGATGTCATAGCCTTTTAGAGATCTGTATTTTCCTTCTGAATGGACATTCTATTGACTGTATCATGACTTATAATCATGGTAGAAGATTTAGATTGCAAATTTCAGTACTGGCCTTGGAGTGTTTGGGTCAAATTTTTCATACCTACCAATTGGTAAACTTAAGTAGTAAACTAGACAGATAATCTCCAGTCTGTGGTCTATTACAAGTTTCATCTACAGCTGACAACAAGCAAAACAGCGCAGGACACAATTTAGCCAAGCTAATGGTCTGTCTTGCAGCATGTTTTTAACCAAATGCTAAACTCCCAAAGAATATACTGTTGCTGTGAAGTTATTTAGGGTATGTCTGCACAGACAACTGCAGACAGACATGAACTCACTCTGCCTTCACTCTGAGCTGCCAAGGCTGGTCCGGAAGCCATATAGCCACATTAGTCCTTCACATAGGAGCTTGGGCGCAAAGCCATGCTAATGCGGCTATACAGCTTCCGGCATGGATCTGGCACTGGTCTGCCCAGTTTGGCTCGTGGGCTAAGTGAGTTCACATCTGCTTGCATCCAGAGCATCTCTACAACCTCTCGAACAGTTTATACAATTGTCAACTCTTCCAATGTAACTAATGAGTCCTGAGAGGCAAAATTCGGCATGGCACAGTATAGCTGAACAACGACAGAATTCCATTAGAAAAGAATGAGCAATATTTTTCATTAGTGGGATGTTAAAATGCCAATGCGTTCCCCAAACCAGAGAGCTGTGAAAAAAAAATTATATGGGGAAAAGGGTGCTATAACAGAGTAGTTTCTAATTAAATACTAGGCTTTAACAGCATGAGTAAGAATGACCCACTCAGGAATCTGAGCAGAAGGATAAGGGATTACCAGAACTGATGGCATTATGGACAGGAATCCCCTTAAAGACAGACAGTTCTATATTTAGCATATCGTATTTAATTCAGAAACAAACCCCTAATATTTATTATTACCCCCAAGTAAGCCTTCAAATAAATATAAAATTTTATTAGCATACAATTGCTTGTATCAGGCACAACATACTCAGAGGAACAAGCTTTATAATTTGAGAAAATACAGGTCAAAACAGTTATTTAGCTTTGACTACAAAGGGAACAATCTTTCTTTAACAGATTCCGCACATGGAATAGGATCAAATCTCTGCTACTCATTATTTCTTAAATAGCTAGAAAATGGTCAGTGGTAAATAAATACAAAATGTAATAATTATCGCAAGTTTAAACAAAACAAACTGCTTTTTCTAAAGGGAATATTAATGACATAACAAGCCTGTCAACGACAGCTGAACAGTTCAATTCTGCCCTGACAATTCTTTCCCACAAGCAGTCTCACTGCTTACCATAGTCTTAGAAAACTAAGCCCTATATCTATTACAAGATAAAAGCTTAATTTTATAAACAAGGAGGGTGTTGAAATAAAGGATGCAATTTTCTATTACATATATAGGTAGACATATAAGACAAAGAGAACTCAATAGGTTCAGCTGGTGTAAACCTGTGTAACTCTAGCTTTAGCCTGCTTTTCTGAAGAAGCAAGGCTTATGCAGTCAAATTCTCTGTGTGTGAGAGCCCTTACTAGCGACATTTTAATTCATTTTTCTCTCAAATTACGCAGAGGGGATGGAAGGCTCCGAAAGAGAGAACTAAGTTCCTGCAAGGTCTGTGAAACTATATGGCTGAATACAGGAAAGAAATAATCTGTGTCCTTCTGGTATTATCTTGAAAAACAACCGGGGGCTGCAAGCCCTGCCTCTTCTCCAACCTGCCTTACAGATCTGCAGCACACGCATTTTGCAAATAGCCTTTGAAGATGCAGGAGGTCTGGTCCACGTGGAGGTTCTGCCTGCCCAGAGCTCTGCAGCGCACTGGGAGCCAGACCTCCTCCTCCCCTGCAGGCTCACTGGCACCTCTGTGTTTTGAGCAGAAAGGGAGAGTTCAATTTCCTTTCTGGGGTAAAGGCCACAGTGTAAGCTCTCTGCCTACTGGAAGGAATCCATGCCAAAAAGAAGCAATATAAACAGCAGTGGTAAATTTTTCAGTCGGAGTTTGCAGCTTCTTCAAAACCTCAGTCACGACAAGATACAAAGTTGTAACAGATCAGGTTTCAGTAACGGCCTCCCCAAAAAACTTAAGTCAATGAAGTTACACTTACTGAAAATCAAGTTTCTGGCCCACTGGAAGTCAATCAGTACAAAACTGGTAACCTGAGATGAAGACGATGGGGCAAGGAATGGGAACAAGGACAAAGATGCTCCAAAGGGAGGTGACAGACTCGATGATCTTGAAGGTCTTTTCCAACCTAAATGATTCTATGATTCTATAATTCTATGACAGCGTGTGAGTTGTGGCACAGTGCCTGCCAGCATGGCTGGCCTGCGCTCAAGCCAGCGCCCATGCGTGGCACTGCTGGCACAGGCAGGATTTGGTCAGAGGGTTTATATTACCTTTAGCAAATGTGAGAAGATATTAATGGGAAAGTTGAGTTTTTGTTCCCTCTCCCAGTTTTTTGCTTCATGTAGAGCACAAAGACATTGACATCAGATTTGATTATTTCGAGCATTTAAGAAGTTGAGAAACTAAAGTGATGCACAGGCATCTCTGCCAATCAACTTGTCACAAAAGCACTACCTACAGGTGAAGGATATGTCTGTGTTTAAGTTTATAATTAACCATAGTGAAAGACAGTAGAGATTTTACTGTTTTCTGGGTAGGCAGCACTATTACAAAACGCCTTGGATGAATGGCCTCCCAGATGCACAGGTCCTCCCTGCACTGGAGTGACTGGGCACCCCTAACAACTCGCGGTTCCTCAGTCTTCTAGACAGAGCCACCTCCTGGCTACAGGGTGTCATACACCTCCACACACGCCGGGAAATACATTAGATGGAAGGAAAGACGGTTTAACAAACTTGAGCACCTTGGGACAGCTGATCAGCAGAAGACCTGCACCCATGGGTTTTTTTAAACTATCAGAGTACTCAGGGCAGGATGCACTGAGATCCACCTCTGTCACTGCCACGTATATGTGTGCCTGTTTGAAAACCTGAGATATGTGTTGAAAACTTGCATATATGGGAGAAAATACATTATTTGCATTGCAGTGGTCAAATGACGATCAAGGCCTCTGTCCCAAAGAGAATCAGGGAACTTCAGATCACCTGCAGTCGATCTTTCAGGCGTGTTGAGGACATCCCCTTGTCCAGCTGCAGTAAGAGCTCAGGCAGAGCCTAAGTGCATAACTATGAATTCAGATTTGGCTCCTATTCTCTCCAAGCTCTCTTTAATATTCCCATTCCTAGGTTTAAAAATAGTATCCTATGTTTATAAATATAATAAACACTGCACATCTGGTAACTACAGGGTCAAAAATTTGATCTTGTAACGCTCCACTACTGAGTATTCCTAGGGCAGACACAAACTGTCAGCCTATTTGTTATAATTTTTTTTCTTTATGTTGCTAATAGAAGTGGCATCCTTTGCTATGTGGCTACCTGTTCTCATCGCTGAGAAGAGCAAACTCTATATATGAGACACAGTGGATACTAATAGGCATAAGCAAGGCTAAAACTCAGGCAGAGGATGAGGGCAATAAATACATACTTATTTTAGAGTAGTATGATGCTATGAAGGTTGTTTATGTAACCAGGTAACTGAAATAACATCAACCCCCATCCTTAATGAAAGTCCATGTCACAACAAAAACAAAAGCTCATGCAGGGCTCAAGCTGGCAGGCTAGTGTTTGATGGTTGCTTTTTCAAGATTTTTCTGTCTGTGGGAAAACAAAAAGTAAGACCACAGGTGATAGGAGACATCAGAAACAGGTACAGGAGCTCGAGGATACAGCAGTTCCAGGTGCTGGGACAGAGTTGGGTAAAACAAGGAACTATACATTGAAGAAACAGCCTCCTGTTGTTCGACTGATTTCTTCTGCATTCAAGGAACTTTTAAAATAAACACCATTCAGAGATACCTGACTATATCATCAGTTTCTCATTCCTAATGGATACAATTGCAAAGTTCCTGTTTTAACTGTCTATCAGGTCAAAAGAGGGATAGTACAAATTCTCAGCCATTTCTGTTTAAGGCTGGATTTGTGCTAGTGACCTATAAGTACAAGATTTTCTAGTCTATTACCAGTCTTCTGAGCGACACACTTGCCACCTTTTACTTCTGCTACAACCCTTCGAGATAAACTCTGGACTTGGAAACAGGGTATTTTGCACTGAGTGCCTCTTTTAACCTCCCTTTCTCACCATTCCTTTTCTTTATAAGTAATTTTTTTACTTGTTAGTTCAAGGAAAAACTTGCATTAATTTCAACTAGGAGAGTAAGATTTATAGCTCTTTTTATGTTGCTGTACCCCTGGCTTTTGTAAACAGTAATAGAGAGTAATTTAAAAGATAATTTAAATGCCATTGCTCCTGCAGGACAGGCTGAGAATATTCCAAATCCAGAGAGAAATTTAGTTTAAATGTGCATGCAGATTGGTAAAAATGCAGAGCATTGGTTTACTGATTTTATGAAATATATGTGTGGGAAATACTGTGCTTGTTTAAAAAAAAAAAAAAAAGGACTGTACAAGAACGTAATTACATCTGGAGTATTTTCTGCTTACAAACCCCTCACGTTTCAGTATGGAATAGCAAGTAATGGTTAGTTTGTTATATGGGGAGATAGACTTATACCGTCTTGCAAGGAGAGTTAATCCTTTTGAAGATCTGTAAAGTTTCTTCTCTTTCTTCCTCAGAGGATAAAGTCCATCAGTTAGAATCATAGAATCATAGAATCATTTAGGTTGGAAAAGACCTTCAAGATCATCGAGTCCAACCATCATCCATGCCCACTAAACCATGTCCTGAAGTGCCTTGTCTATGTGCTTTTTCAATACCTCCAGGGATGGTGACTCAACCACTTCCCTGGGCAGCCTGTTCCAACGCCTGAGAACCCTTTCAGTAAAGAAGTTTTCCTAATATCCAATCTAAACCACCCCTGCCACAACTTGAGGCCATTTCCTCTTGTCCTATCTCCAGACACCTGACAGAAGAGACCGACCCCCAACTCCCTACAACCTCCTTTCAGGTAGTTGTAGAGAGCGATAAGGTCTCCCCGCAGCCTCCTTTTCTCCAGACTAAACAGCCCCAGTTCCCTCAGCCGCTCCTCGTAAGACTTGTGCTCCAGGCCCCTCACCAACTTGGTTGCCCTTCTCTGGACACGCTCCAGCACCTCAATGTCTTTCCTGTAGTGAGAGGCCCAAAACTGAACACAGGACTCGAGGTGCGGCCTCACCAGTGCCGAGTACAGGGGGACGATCACCTCCCTGCTCCTGCTGGCCACGCTATTTCTGATACAGGCCAGGATGCGATTGGCCTTCTTGGCCACCTGGGCACACTGCTGGCTCATACTCAGCTGGCTGTCAACCAGCACGCCCAGGTCCTTTTCCTCCAGGCAGCTTTCCAGCCACTCTTCCCCAAGCCTGTAGCGCTGCATGGGGTTGCTGTGACCCAAGTGCAGGACCCGGCACTTGGCCTTGTTGAACCTCATCCAGTTGGCCTCGGCCCATCGATCCAGCCTGTCCAGATCCCTCTGGAGAGCCTTCCTACCCTCCAGCAGATCAACCCTGCCTCCCAATTTGGTGTTGTCCGCAAACTTACTGAGGGTGCACTCAATCCCCTCATCCAGATCACTGATAAAGATATTAAACAGAACCGGCCCCAACACCGAGCCCTGGGGAACACCACTTGTGACCGGCCGCCAGCTGGATTTAACTCCATTCACCACAACCCTCTGGGCTCATCCTTCCAGCCAGTTTTTCACCCAGCAAAGAGTACACTTGTCCAAGCCATGAGACACCAGCTTCTCAAGGAGTATGCCATGAGAGACAGTGTCAAAGGCCTTGCTGAAGGCAAGGTAGACAACACCCACAGCCTTTCCCTCATCCACTAGGTGGGTCACCTGGTCATAGAAGGAGATCAGGTTGGTCAAGCAGGACCTGCCTTTCATGAACCCATGCTGGCTGGGCCTGATCCCCTGGTTGCCCTGCACATGCCATGTGAGCGCTCTCAAGATGAACTGTTCCATAATCTTCCCCGGTACCGAGGTCAGGCTGATAGGCCTGCAGTTCCCCGGATCCTCCCTCTGACCCTTCTTGTAAATGGGCATCACATTGGCAAGCCTCCAGTCCTCTGGGACCTCCCCTGTTGACCAGGATTGCTGATAGATGATGGAGAGTGGCTTGGCAAGGACCTCCGCCAGTTCCCTCAGTACTCTTGGATGGATCCCATCTGGTTCCATAGATTTGTGAGTGTCCAGACGGCGTAGTAGGTCACTAACTATTTCCTCCTGGGTTAAGGGGTAAATTAAGTTCTAACAGTACAGCTCAGAGATTCACTCCTGACACATCTGTAGGTAACCTAGAGCTATCACAGGTTGTGTCAGAGCAGCTCTTCCCTACTCTGCTGTTTATCCTCCTGACATCTCTAAAAACCACAAGAGGATCTAAAGAACTATACATTTTAGGGAAAGGCATGTGACTCTGCTCCAAGCCTTTTCTGTCCTCCTTACTACGTCACTTCCTCATGTGAGATTGTTTTCCTTAGAAAACTCCCCTTCCACCTCTCAAAAAAATCTTGTAACATGTTTTGTCTTGATGTTCTCTAGCTGCATGGGACAGAACCAGGTATGAGTCTATGGTCATACGGCCAGTTTCAGGCACGAAGCACCATGACTCAGCTTGATTCTGTGAAAAACCATGAGAAGGTAGATGTAAAGGCAGATGATTTAAAAATAAAATTAGTGCTGGGTTGTGTTAATTTTCAGCAACTCTCAGCAATCTGAAGTCTAGAAACTTATTTTTTTCTTGAAGTGGAAGATGAGGTTTTGGTGTATGTATTAGGTAAGAATTTTGTAATATTGCAAGAATTTTTTCTCAGATCTGGTAAGGTAAAGATAGCTTTGTTACCCTCCATCTTTTCTTACATCTTCTCTCAGCATTGGGCGCATGAGAGAGCTTTTGGCCATCCAGCTGGTGTTTGTTTGTGCCTGTAGTCAGTTGGAAGACAGTCAAACTTAGAGGAGAGAAAAACCCATCCTAAGTTATGCCCGCCTAGTTGAAAGGCAGCTACCATGCACCACCTGTCAGTACCAGGATCTAGATCATTAATTCTGCTACCGATAAAGTGGCACCATTAAAGGTTCTACCTTTAATGTACTAAGAAATCACTTTCCCTTCCAGCTGAAGCCAGGCATATATTATTAGTTCACTGGAGACATGGATTTTTTTCAATATTCATCATACTACAGCACATCTCTCAAAATACTGCAGAAGACTATAAATTAACTGTGCTTTTTCATCTTATTTGTATAGTATATTATTTCAATTGCTTAGATTTAAGGTAGGCTTTTTGATAAGGTGGATTATTTATTCCATATATCTAACTTTTAGTGAGCTTGAAGGAAAAAGCCCTCCCATTACAGGGAAAGCAGAAAACATCAATTAAAAAAAAAAAAATTAGTTTTTAAGCAAATAATATCTATATGAGGTATTGCGGAAATGATCCTATTGATTAAAAATATATTCAGATCTCCATTATAAATATGAATGTACAGCAGTCAGTAATGCTTCTGGTACTTTGACATTAATTCATTTAAAACTAAAATAGTGGTGATAACATGTCTCAGGAAACTTCAAAGGTTATTGGCACAATCATTGTCCTCACTTACCTTGAGACAACCAGTGGGAGAATCAACATTTTCAGCATCCTCATCAGTAACTCACCAGGAAACTGGAAATAACTAATTTCCTAGAAATACATGGAGAGATGCTTATTGTTTTGAGATAAAGACTATCTGTCTTCATGAGTCCTACTAGAGCTGTGGATCAGATAACATTGGTAAAATCTGCAGCTTTGGTATGTAAGGTGGCAAAGATAGTAGGCTTTAAAAGATCATTTTAAAATTAATTAGATTACATATTGTGTTGTAATTCAACAAACACACTACATTGTTCATTCCTTTACAAAGGAAGACAAAAATGAAATATGCCATCTCTTGGGGACTATTGTTAATAGGTTGCCCTGAATAATCTCTTAATTCTGCATTTTGTGTGTTTTCCTAGATGTGTATGAAGCTACTGCTTGGGCACAAAAGATGTTCAGACAGCAGTTAGCAGTAGCAGAACATAGAATTGTTTTAGTTTAGTCACATTTACTAAGTGCCATATTTTTTAATTGAGATTTATATTTTGTGCTGAAACAATGCATTCAGCAATGCATGTTGCCCTGTCTACTCTGTCCGACTAATAACAGCAGAAAGAAATAAGTACCTGCAAAGAGCTTAGTTGAAGTATACTGGGGAAGAAATCCCCAAGTGACTTTAATAACATGGTCTGCTAGTGATGGGAAATTTCAAATTTTTTAATACAAAATACCATTGGTGTAATATAAACATCTGTAGTTCTGTACATCTGATGGTAACAAATATTCCCAGTGTTTTCTTTAGACGTACATGTTCCAAAGTAATATAAAATCCAATGAATATATTGCACTACCAGTTTTTAACAGGTCTATATTAGATGCTACATTTCATCTAGCTTAAACGCCCACTATTATTATCCATACTTGCAACATTATAATGTGCTTATGCTAGACTTACTAGGTGTCTTAAAGACCAGAACCCTTTGCAGACGTATTGTTTGAGAGTGTGCAAAGACCCAAAGAACAGTGCAGATTAACAAACAGATGAAAAGAAACAAGCTTGACAAACACATATATGTGCTTTTTATCTTCAAAAGTCCATCCTGAAGTTCCACAAGTTGCTATGTCTTTTGTTATGTAAGTATGGTATTTTCTCTGTAGTGATACACTGCTGTGCCACACTTACCTGCTGGGAGAGTCGTCTCGTCCTCAGGAAGAATCCGAGAAGACAGCCGATGGTGACCGACAACACCGAGAGAATGAGCAAACCATTTCTTTTACAAACATCCTTGATCCGAGCGAGGATTGCATCAAAAGCCACTGCCATGCTGTCCTCCGTGCTCTTTGGAGAAGAATCAGCATCCCATGGAGAGAGAATTCACTCGCTCCTCGTCTTCGGGTAGACAGATCTAGCTCTGTATAGATCAGATCAAAGCACTTCCAGTTCTGCTTAGCTGACCTGCAAGGTCACCCCTCTGCCAATAGCCACCAAGCAAGCAGCTGGCATTATTGTTCCAAATTAATACCAGCAATCCTATTATCAACTACATCATTAAGAGCCTGGAAGAAGATTAGGGGGCTCTGGAAAATTAGAACAGAATGCAGTAGTATTTCTAAAACAAGACCGGTTCAAAACAAAGTGACACTCCTGGGAGAAAGATGGTGTTTGAATGCATTCCTCAGCCTCCCCAGTTTGGGGTCCGGACATCCAAACCTAGAAAGCGAACAGTGCAAGTTATGCATTCAAATCGGTAGAAGTAATGTTACTGCAGTTTTTCTGAAGGGCAGAGCAGGTAACATTTTGAACCGGACTATCACAACAGGGCAAGCTAGGTGAAACTGAACTTCATTAATTAAAGCAGGCTTGGGTTTTTTGTTTTCATGGCAAAAAAAGGCTGAATGAGTAGCATAAGAGACACGCATTGAACAGAGAATAGCTGTATACTGAAACACGCAAGGACACCTTCTGGCATTTGGCGTTTATTATCTTGGAAGTGAAATGATTTCACTTTTCTTCCAACCACTATGTTGATTAGAGTAGGGCCAATTTACTTTCAGAGGATTATCAGACTAAGCCACAGGGATTGCTTTCCTTTCCTTTGCCGTGTCTGCATTCAATCCCAAAACTGATTTTTATGCTAGTGAGTATCTGATAAAAATACACCACCGTAAATGTTCACCATGCCACGCTTTCTTACTGAAACATTTCTGTACTTTCTGGGTTATTCTAAGATTATTCAGTGTTTTTATGGAAAATATTCCATACAGTACAACAAAATTGTGTGTTTACAATATTATATTTTATACTGTAATACAGTATTTGTTGTTACATGCTTACGTATGAGTAACAAAGCTCACGAGAGATTGAACTAGTCTCTTTGGAGGCAGGATCTGAATACTGCATGGTCAGCAAGACATTCGGACACGCATCAAAAAAAAAAAGATTATGTGGAGTCTACATGCTGAACAAGAGCGCTGCCAAAACAAGAGGATCACAGAAGATTTTATTAATGCATATGTAAAAGACAACTCAACTAATGTTGAACCGTCCCACTCCAGCCATTAGATAACTTCGCTACCTCGACAGCGCGCATCCAATCTACCTCCCAAACGATAATAAAAAAATGCTTGAAGAAATCACGTCGACCTCCACGCTAGCTGCTGTTAGAGGAGCTGCGACCCTCCGTTTTGCAGCTGGGACGTCTCCCGCCGGAGAGGCCCGCGCCGGGCGGAGGAGCCGGCAGAGGCCCGCCCGGGCAGCTGAGGGCTCGGGCAAACCTCTCCGGGCCGCGGGGCCTGGCCGCCATTTGCCACCCCACCCCGTTCCCCGGCGGGGGGGGGGTGTCGGGGAACAAGCCCCAGTTCCTCCGACGCGCCGGTGCGAACGTTCCGCGAGGTGCCGAGCTGCCGCCTCCGCCTCGCCGCGGGGCCTTGTGAGCTCCTCCCGAACGGGGCCGGCAGGTCCGCGGCGCCGGGAGGAGCGCAGCCGCTCAAACGGCACTACCGGCGGAGCTGCCTGGGGTGGCGGCAGCCGCTCTCTCCGGCCCCGGGACGGCGGCGAGGGGAGCGCCGCGGGCGGCGCCTCAGGACCTCTGACGCGGGCATCATGGCGGTGCGGCAGCTGCTGCAGCGGCGGGCGGCGGCGGCGCGCTGGCGGCGGGGCTACAGCACCGCGGGCGCCGCCGAGTACCTGCACCGCAGCATCGTGCCCACCATGCACTACCAGAAGAGCCTGCCCAGGTACGGCGGGACGCCGCCCCGCTCCCCGGTGCGCCCGCCGGGCCCCCTGCCCTCCGGGACCGCCCGTCCCGCGGCCCGGGCAAGGCCCGGAGCGAGCGTCCTCCGGGGAGCGAGCGTCACTGCCGGCCCCGGGGCGGCCGCCGAGGACGGCCGGCGGGCCGGGCTCCGGGGGGACGCGGGCAGAGGTCGGTGGAGGCGGCGGCTGGTGGCCCTGCGGAGCCGGCGGCCTGGGGCGTTTGCCGTGAGGAGAGGGGAGAGAAAATGTATCGTGTCCCCCCTCCCCGTTTCTGTGTAGCCGTGTTCGGAGTGTGCTAACTCGATTGCTGTTGTACGTGCTCTTCATAAATCACAGTGGAGAGGAATGATTTCATTTTTTAAAGCAGAAATATGACTATAAACCCACTACCGAAACATCTGTTCAGGTCGCAAAGTAACCTTTGTTGGTGTAATAGGATTATTTTATAGTAAGAGGAGCATTTTCCTGTTTAGGCAGAGAGGAAGATGACAAAGATATTGATTAGGAAATCTGCAAGAAAAAGTAAGTGTTCAGCACCCAGCAGTGAGGGGAAGTCCCAATGCAGGGGTGGCTACCGAACTAAACCTTCCTTCTGTATAGCTGCTTCTCCTTGCAATGGTTCATGTCTTTGTGTTCCCTGTAAGGTACTCAGACCCTTCACTGCAGTGCCTTTGTAACAAGACAGTCAAGTTCGTTTTCTACCTTGTTTTCCAAGAACCTTATGCTGTGATGATGTATGTCCATCTATTCCCTTTCTTCTCTTCTTCCACAAGCAACTTTTGAGCCATGTGGATAATATGGGGTATAAGGAGGGATAGGAAGGAGGGGAGGCAAAGAGGGACTACTGTGTAAGAAACTGAGGCTTCATTAGTACCATTGCTCATAAAGTGCATGTCTCTCTCTTCCCCTTCCTTCAGACTGCCCGTTCCCAAACTAGAAGATACAATTAGGAGATACCTAAATGCCCAGAAACCGCTTTTAAATGATGACCAATTCAGGTATGGACAGACAAGATAAGCATATTGCGGTATCGTGCTGCTTCATAGCCAAGTGTTACATGTAAAAAATATAGCTTGTGACAACATTTTGACTCTATTATTGATTACTGTAGGAAAACTGAAGACCTTGCTCATGACTTTGAAAAGGGAATTGGAAGAGAGCTGCATGAACAACTGGTTGCTCAAGACAATCAGAACAAGCATACTAGTTACATCACAGGTACGTTGGCCTACTGGATATAGGAGTCTGTAGATCATCATGCTAGACAACAGACAGCTCATAATGCTACAAATAAAATAGGCTGAAGCTTAAGCTGTCTCCTTCATAAACTTGGAATAACATGCTGTGAATACTGCCTGCGACTGTATTTGAGCAAATTCTGAGTCTCTGGTGGAAAGATGAATGCCCATCATCTAACTTCTATATACCAGAATTCTGGATAGATGGATATTGAAGAAACAGATTTTTTTCATGAGTTGCTGTATTTAAATTTGAGTTTACAGGGCTTATCTTTTTTCTTTTTTTCAGTGCTGTCTATTTATGTTTAGGTTAATGGAAGAGCTTAACTGATAACTCCTTTAAGGAAACTAAAGCAATCATTTTCAAATAGTTTCAAGCTATTTAGCATGAAAACTGAACTCTGAGGGGGAGGCCAGAGACTATGACTAAGCTTTGGGAGGCAGAAGTGGTCAGTGCTCCGGACTTAAAACCCTTTAAAACTATAAAACCGTATTCGTTTAAAGAGCAAAAGAAAAGGAGAGACAGAAAGCAGAAGATGAGAATAAAGAAAAACAAGAGAGGGAGAGTATGATATAGTTTTTTGATTATTATTCTTTTCTGTTGCTTCCACTGACTTCCAAATACAAGGGCCTGCTTATGAAAGTACTGGATGTATAGCAAGAGGTGGAAATATTCAAATACCTATGGAAGTAGAAGTTTGCATGTTGCCTAGCAAATGCACTTCTATCCTCGCTATCTGTTGAGACTACCTATAAGTGTGTTAGCTACTACAAATTCTGTAGAGAATACCAGATTATTCACAACAGCTGCTGTTTGGTTTGTTATCTTTTACCTGCCATTCACTTTGAATAACATCTGGGGGTTTAACTGGTGGCTTTATGGTGTTTGTCAACGCTAACCAGCATGCTGCTTTTTGTCTGTGAACTGTGGGGTGTTTGTATTCCTTTTTATTTAATTATTCTTTTTTTAGGCCTCCTGAAAGACCTGTTACACTTGAAAGTGGTTTCTGAAACTATGTATAGTTGCCTCCACCCTGGACTTTCAAGTCTAAGGTTAAAAGGCTACATGATGATGACAAGTGTGGTTTTAAAACTGTAGATGAATGCTAGTTACTTACTTGTGAGGACCTGGAATTAAAATTATCAACTAGGTCCTTGAGTTACCCATTGCCCTTTTACAGCCCAGCTAGAACGTTCTACTTGGAACTGATCCAGGCTGGGAATAATAATTTTTAATACATCAGCTGCCTTGAGATTAAGTTGGCGTGCACTTGCTTCCTTGGTCTGCATCCGGTCAGTGTGCAATACCAAGAGCTTACCGAGTTTGAAGTTGTTAATGGTGATAAAATAGAACTTACTTAAAAAAACCCCTTTTCTGCCTACCCCCCCTGGATTTTGGTTTACTTATAGGCAGGTGTAAAGGTGTGACTACTTTGTAGAGCTATGATTGATTCCCTTGGTTTTGGCAAGGACAAAACCTTTGGGTCACATTCACGCTTCTTGATATACTGACAGACTGTCTAAAAGACCTGTGGGTATCGAATGTAATTCTGCTTTCCGAAGTCTGTTCCGGGCCTGGAAGAATAACTGTGAGGTCCTCTCTAACCTTGTCTTTTTGCCAGCTTGAGAGACCGATGGTATTGCATCAGTGTCAAGAGTTTTGCCCTGTGCTGATCATTTTAGTGGATAGAAAGAGGAAGGAGGTGGAAATGCAAGACAGCAAATGTAGATGGAGGAATGCTGCCAGGAATGAGGGAGACACTGGATCAGAAGTAAAGGTGGTTCTATACAGAAGCATGCCCTCATTGACAGACAGTTGCAGAAATTAGTAGCTTAAGAGTAGGTGGAGGCATGTTCCACTCCAAATGTGAGGTGTGCACCAAAATACAGTGCTAGGGAGCTGCACTGTATGCAGTGGGAGTTATGGTTTATCACTGAGCCATATAGAAAACATGGAAATTGCCACTCGTTGCTAATGATGTTGACACTCTTGATACAGATTACTGCAAATACAGTATTTTTACAATTAGCCAACAGTACCTTTCTTCATAATTGGAGGTTGGGAGAATCTTTGGGGGAATTACTGCATATGTTTGTCTTGTTTATACGCACTTCAATAGGTGTTTATTCATGATGACTGTGGGAGACAGGATATTGACTACATGAACCTCTGGTCTGACTCAGTAAGCTGCTTTTATGTTCTGACCTATTTCTCAATTCTCCACTTTCAGGTCCCTGGTTTGACATGTACCTAAAAGCACGTGAACCTGTTGTTTTGAATTTTAATGCATTTATGTCTTTTAATCCTGATCCAAAATCTGAATATAATGATCAGCTCATACGAGCTACAAACATGACTGTTTCTGCTATACGTTTTATGAAGACCTTCAGGGCTGGTTATCTTGAACCAGAGGTTTTTCACCTCAATCCGGAAAAAAGTGACACTCAGATCTTTAAAAAAATTATCCGATTTGTGCCTTCTTCACTTTCTTGGTTTGGTGCCTACATGGTCAATGCATACCCCCTAGATATGTCTCAGTACTTCAGGCTTTTCAATTCTACACGGCTGCCTAAGCTCAACAGAGATGAGCTTTATACGGATGAAAAGGCAAAACATTTATTAGTACTGAGAAATGGGAATTTTTATGTATTTGATGTTATTGATAGAGACGGAAATATGCTGAAACCTTCAGAAATACAAGCACACTTGAAATACATCCTTACCGACAACAGTCCAGCCCCGGCCTTCCCGCTTGGCTACCTCTCCAGTGAAAATCGAGATACATGGGCATTGCTGAGAAAGAATCTACTGGATAATGGCAATGAAGAAGCTCTTCAAAAAGTAGACTCTGCTGTGTTTTGTTTAAGTTTAGATGATTTTCCCATTAAAGACTTTGTGCACTTGTCCCACACTATGTTGCATGGAGATGGTGCTAACCGCTGGTATGACAAATCCTTTAATCTTATCATAACTAAGGATGGCACTGCAGGAATTAATTTTGAACATTCCTGGGGAGATGGTGTGGCTGTGCTCAGGTTCCAGAATGAGGTTTTTAAAGATAGCATCAAGGCACCAGCCATCAGCCCCCAGTCCCAGCCTGCTTCAGTAGACTCTTCCAGAGCAGTGCAGAAACTTGACTTCAAGCTGAATGATGCCTTAAAAGCAGGAATTACCAAAGCCAAACAGAGATTTGATGCCAGTGTAGAAGCACTGTCTCTTAATCTGATTCAGTTCCATGAAGGGGGCAAGGACCTTCTCAAGCAGAAGAAGGTAAGCCCAGATGCTGTGGCTCAGCTTGCCTTCCAGATGGCTTTCCTTCGACAGTACAATCAGACTGTTGCTACATACGAGTCTTGTAGTACTGCAGCTTTCAAACATGGTCGTACAGAAACTATACGTCCTGCCTCTATCCATACAAAGAAATGTTCGGAAGCTTTTGTCAGGGAACTGTCCAAACATAGCACAGAAGAGCTTCAGAAGTTGATAGTGGAGTGCTCAAAATACCATGGCCGTTTGACAAAAGAAGCTGCTATGGGTAAGTAGGAATATATCAAACGCTCTTGCTTTTGCACTAAAATGTCTGTTAAGGTCGCTGTAAACATTTACTTCACAGCTAAATAATTTAATTTTGATGGAGGTCTAATGTTAATGTAAACTTGACAAAAACAGTAGCTGAAGGCTGCAGTTCAAAGTGCATTCTCTAAGACTCGTTTCTTGATGGAGGAGAATGCCTCTGTGCTTCCCACTTCACTGTTAGTATGTTGAGAATTTTTTATACTTCAGTTTTTGTCCTTATAGCAGCTGGGCTATTTGAAGATATGATAAATAATTAGTGCGTATTGTACTCCCCAAGGCAACGAAGAACTTTGTCTTTATGTCTGAGGAGTTACTATCTTAGCTCTGCAGGGGATCAGGCTTTAACAACTTCCAAATCAAACTGATTCTTTGGCTGTGCTACTCCTGGTATTTTTCTAAATGCTTTCTTTTGCATTGGCCTTCCCAGAAGCATAACTTGTTGTATTGTTTCAGGAAAAATGACTGTTGAACATTACCCCCTAGAGTCTAAAATTTGCCTCCCTTTGTTGATGCAAGATCCTCTTCCTCTTTAGATTCATAGATTTTAGGAAAGCCTTTCTCTGTTTTAAATAACTTGCATATGTTCAGAAAAATAGTTAATCAAAGAATGCGATGCATTATTAAAATTGTCTGTTAACATTGCACTTCTGTTTACTATCATGATTCCTGGTTGAGGCTAGCAGTAAAACAACAAGCCCTCATTCCCTAGGATATGCGCATTAAAAGTGCAGAATGTCTGGGTTCTGAAAAATAATTCCTGCTAATACAAAAATAAACCCCAGTTCTATAGATCTCCTCTTTTGTGGCTGTAAAACAATGTGATGTCAAGATAAGTGAGTTTACTTCCCACAAAAATTAGTGATCTCTCTAATACTTGTTATTTTATTTTAACAGGCCAGGGATTTGACCGACATCTCTTTGGCTTGCGCTATTTAGCCTTATCCAAAGGTGTTGCACTGCCTGATTTCTATCAAGACCAAGCCTATGCTCGGCTTAATCACAACATCATTTCTACAAGCACATTGCTTAGCCCAGCTGTGCAATTAGGAGGGTTTGGCCCAGTGGTGTCTGATGGCTTTGGAGTAGGATATCAGGTACACGATGATTGGATAGGTTGTAATGTTTCCTCTTACCCAACTAGGAATGGTAAAGAATTCCTTCAGTGTATCTACAAGTCACTAGAAGATATCTTTAATGTTTTAAAGGGCAAGAAAATTGGTAGTTAGACATAAAAATGTTGGAACACTTTACAGTTGCAGTACAAAATGCAGACTGTGTCTAATTGGCATACTAATCAGTGTTCAACGTGGCTGAGACCGCCCAGCTTAATTGGCTTCATTTATCCATTTGTCTTCATTGAACTTGAATACTGTCAGATTCACTATGAAATTTGTATCTGTTTTAAAGAAATAAAGTACAGACCTTGAATGCGTGTTTCAGGAAATACAAACATTCACAATGTCAAAATTAAGTAACATCCATCTGTTCCAACAGATCCACATGTTCTTAAAGCACATTATTTAAAATAAAAAGCATTGTTACCGAGTTTATGAACTTGGAACATCTGTGTTCCATAAGTGTTCAGACAGACTACAGTACTGTGATACCACTCTTAAAGAAAGTATATGCAATAATTTTAAATATGAAAGAGTGGTTACATTTGCACTCTTGCAGTAAGCTTGCTTACTAACTTGTCACACTTAACTTTTCTCTTTAAACTTGAATCGGTATCAGAGCTGATTGTGCCTCAACTGCTTGAAGCCTTTCTACTGTAACAGCTTTTTGAGAAACAAAAAATGAAGTGGGAGGCTTTAAGTAACCTGCAATCACCAACTGTGTTGTTAAATTGACTGGAAAAGACTGTATTGTAATAAAGCTATCTATTAATAGCCACAAAGTTATTTTATTGCCACATCAAAATTATACAGTATGGTTAGTCCCTTTATCAATAGCTCATGTTTCTTAGAAAGGTTGAAAAGAATACTACTGAAAGCATTCTGCAATGTTGGCTTTCCCCTTCCATACATGAAGTGTGTCCAATAATCTGCTTTTGTTTTGCTACATGAACTCTTGTGCCTTAAAAAAGAAAAATTACTGAACTTTATCTTTTCGGGTTTTCTCTTTCCAAACTTCCTCTTACTGCGGAATAGTAACCTCAACAGAATGTTTTCCTGTTTCCTCCTTGTTCTATCAGCTAGAACTTTTGATATTATTTATTGTAGCAAATGCCAGAGTCTTAGTGCCTAGAGCTGCATCTTTAATGCATTGGGGCTTGTTGCAGAAATTCTGAAGACCAAGGCTTATCAGAACTTTCTGACAGATTGCAGGAGAGCTTGAGCATAGGTATCAGTAAAACTTAGCGATGCTGTGAATGCAAGATGAAACTGATGCAAACAAGTTTCTCATGTGCTGTTCACAACTGGGACTCTGCCAGGTATGAAGTGGGTGATAGCAAAAGGGGAAGGGGCCTTTGTCAGTCAAGATGCCAAAGGTGCTCAGAGTTGCTGGGATTACAACACAGATGCTTTTTGCATGAGATACTCCTTTTTGCACAGAATTCATTATGGTATGTGTAACTTGAACTCCTCTGCTTTTTAAACCCTCTGGATTTCCACTTCTTCTGGGAAGATGAGTTTCTCTGGAGCTGAATAGCACACTAACGCTTGCTTCTGCAGCTCTGTGTAAAATTAATGCAGCTCATGTCTTTCAGCACAGCCCACTGTGTCCTGGAGAACTGAATACAGTAGCAGAACATAAAAGTCTGAGCATGTTGGTTGGATGTGACAGATCAGGTTCAGAGGCCCAGAAACCTACTTCCCTTTACTGTTTCCTTTGGCTATCTCAGCTTTCAGGTTCTCCCAGTGTCTTTTTTCTTTATCAGAGTAAGTGTAAGCAATACTGTATCTTGAAGTATGAACTGCAAGTACTAGGAAGGGGAGAAACATGCTTTAAATATGTAAGCCTGAAGGCTCATAAACTTTCCTAGTCAGGGCTGTTTGCTCTGCAGCCTGTAAGCTGTTCTAGTTTTCAGCTGAAAAGGATTATTTTTAAACTTACTTGAAAACTTACCGTGATTGTTCTTGCTCATTTAAACAAAGGAAGGTGATCATTTGGGAGGATGAAGGAAATAATACATCAGGAAATAATAATCAGACCAAAAGTCTTTGAATGAAATTCACTAAAGAAGATTGGGGGGGGGGGGGGGGTTGGTGGTGGTGGCCTTTTTTTGTTTCTTTTTTTAAACATGAGAACAGCTGGCAAGATTGTAAGAGCACTTGCCAAGAAGTAGAAAGTCTGGTTTCTTCTACCAGAAAGAGAGTGAGGTTTACTTAATGACATACTCAGAAAGATAACTTGATTTTCAGAAGATTGTAACAGCTATGTGTGTCAGTAGCAGTCAAGCTTAATAAGTGTTCTCAGTAAATTCACCTCAGTGTCTTTACTTGAACTGGCAGAAAGCTACTAAAGATGTACCTTTTCCCTTGAACAGTTAACACAGTCCCTTTACTAATACTCATAGCCATTTGCTGATGATAGGAGTGGTGAGTGAAAAGACCTTATTTGTTCATGTTAGAGAATCAAATGTGGGTACTTCTTGGTCACAGGCTATAAAATCTTTAAGGCTGTAAGTTGTGTAAGTAGTTACTGTTGATACAGTAGTTAACTTACAGTCCACCACAACCATTCCCCAAAAAGACAACCTTAAGAAAATGGCACAGTTCAGTCAAGCGTATATACTATTTTCAGTTTGTACTGAGGCCATCTCAAAGTGCTCTGTGGAAAATATTTTATTAGGGCATGCTGGGGACAGTAAGTACAACTTAGGTTTCCATTTCTGAAGTACAGCCATGTGAAAAGTAACTCCAAGGAAACTGCGTCTCTGATGGTTACAGCTCCTTTATCAATAAGCATGTCAGGTATATTAGGGGTATGAACTTTAGCATTTTACAAATTTGTGGGTAACTTCATAGATTCCAACAGATTCCTTTGTTTTTTCATCATAGTCATTCCAATCCTATAGGAAATAAGATTTCACAGTATTAGTCACAGGATAGAATGCAAATGTGTCTAAAACACAGACTGGAATTCAAACTGCAACTAAGCCTTACTCAAAATTTGGGTCTTAGATTTCTGTGGAAAGAAAGCACAGTCACTAAGCTAAGTTCTGATAGCTGAGAGAAGCAAGAGCACTGACCTGAAATCAAATGAGCTTCAGTCTCAGCGTTTTTATTTTAAAAATGATTTCTTTTTTTTCATATGTAGTCCACAGCCTGTAGTGGACAAGACAGCGACTGTGGCAGATGAAAGGATTATCTATCATTTACAATACCCTAGTCAGGTGGGTAAGCAGACAAACAGATCCCTGCCAAGTAGGATACCAGAGAACAGGTTTGACCTTGAGATTCTTGCTCACAGCCAAGGAAGATCTGCAATGCTGGAGTCATTATCCTGAGCTTTGAAGGACAGTGTCTTTATATTACTTTTTAATATCTTTGTGCACAGGAAAAAGTGCAGGCATCTTCCTAGAAAAATCAGTTCACCACTCTGAATAACCCCAGTCATTTAGTATTCCAGGTGTTTGCTCTCTGGGATTCCTGGGTGACTTAAAGAAAAGTTTCATTTCTATCTTTGTCAGCTGCTAAGCTATCAAATGTGTACTTCTAAAACGATGCTGTTAGTAATGCTGGTTGTTCATAGTTGATTTAGTTTCTCTCTCCAGCTATGACCTTCCTGTGCCTACATGAAAGAGCAAAACTAGCCTCTTGCACGTGTAGGGTGTGTATTTTGGACTAGTGACTTAGAGAAAGCAAGCTAGATAATTAGATTTACTAATGAAACTCAGACAACATACCTTTTCTAACAAGTTTATGTCATTGAAGGGTGTGCCAGATTCTGCACCTTCAGCGGCAAACCCTGCCTGCAAACACATTTGCAGTAAGTTTTTAAGAATAAGTTGTACCAAGAAAATAATAAATATGATCATTGAAACATGTTTAAAGAAAGTAACTCAGCACAAACTTTTATTGTATTTCTTTTAAATTAGGTAGAAAGAATGGTCAAGCGCTTCCTCGTTAAGGGTCAGTATAAGGTTGTGACCCTGCTTGTCAATTGGGAAAATTCAATCTAAGCAACCATAAAGTGAGGGAACACTGCTCCTCTGTTTTTCCTGCCAAAAAGGTATTTCCAAGTATTCTAGATAATGTTAAACCTGAGTTTCAGTGTTTACGTAGCAGTATCTAACTACTAATAGCTTTACTTTGTGTTCAGAATCCATACAGGCATTATGTATAAAAGAGCTTCATAATAAGCTTACACTGCAAGAAAACAATAGAAAGAAAATGTGGAAGAGAGTTAATAGTTTTGGCTTAAATATCGTCAGAATCCAAGACACTCTCGAGAAGGAGCAGCCTGTATTGGATTTAGGTACAGAAGTGACTAGCAAGCTTTAAATGAAAGGAAGATTAGCTGGCTGACTGAACAGATTTGTATACCCAAACATTTCAAAGGGGAGAATTCTTCACTTGCTGTTTCTAAAGAGCTGAAGGAAAGGATAGCACTAGGAAGGAAATAGTGGGGTATAGCACAAGAACAAGGTGTTCTGTTTTATATTCTATAGCAACAGCTCTCTCATTTTAGGGTTCACAGTTATCAAGCTGTAAATTAAGTTTTATTTTTAAAAGTAAATTTAAGAATCTCAGCCACCTCTAGCATACAGGAAGGTTTCTTACACTGCCATTTCTAACTACAGAATTTTATTAAGAAGTGGTGAAAAAGCAAAGGTAGCTTCTTCCTGGTTTTCTGCAAGGGATCTACACTTGCATTTTTGATAAAGAAATCCCCACTAGTGCCAGTCAGACATTTAACTGTGTAAGAACGTATGAAGTAAGCCACATGATTTTAAAATATTTCGGGATTTGAATGGAAGGTTAAGCACTTGGGAGTTAAATAAACCACGGAGTGTGGCAGACATAACAACAGAAGAGCTATCTGCAAGGCACAGTGTGAATATGGCCTTTATATAATTGTCAGAAGCCCATCTCAAGGGAACTGCTAGGGGTGGAGAGGAAGATCAGCATCATGGGACAAAACCACAGAGCTGCAGTATAGAACAAACAGTAGAAAAATAAAAGAAGCCCTGCTTTTGCCACCTAGAGATATTTACCAGCCCGCCAAGGAACAAGACGCCATGTGACTGGAATTACAAGCTTCTGTACTAGACACTCAGCGGGACTTGCATTCTTACAGGTTTGGCGTCAGAGCAGAGACCTGTTTAATCTCTGCAGAAGGGAGCTGGGACAGGCAGTGACTTGTCTGCCCTCTGCTGACTAGCGAAGGACCAACAGCTAAAGCATACACACGCCGAAAAAGTAAAAATGCCTACTGACTGTACAACGCAGTGAATTGTCACACTTTTGTTACCAATGAAACTATTGTGCCACAAAGCAAAGAAGCTTAAGAAGGTTTAAGAGAAATTGCATAAAGAAATCTCAATTTTTTAGTTGAGGCATTCACTTCAGGGACAAGGACAGGAAAGGAGCTGAACTATCCTCTATTAAAACCAAAAATTATGCATCAGATTTGCAGTAGATGTATCTACTTAAGCACATTAAACAAGAAAGATAAGTAATTGGGGGGAGAAAAGTTGTCCTTGCCCATTATTAGAACACACAAGTACCTAGTTTGAATTTGTTGCTGCTACTAGGTAGGAAGAGGGTTTCTATCAGAGAATCAAAGGATACTTTCTCCTCTTTCAGACTCAAATGATTTTTTTGAGAAAACTACTATAAATTTTAAAAAGACATGAAAGTATTAAGCCACTCTAAATTGACTTCAGGTGTGGTTGCATTATGTCCATCAAAAACCACAAAGAAAATACAGTAATGCTATGGCCAATCCTGTTTGGTGCTAATCAAAAGCCAGACCTAAGGTTGTGGAGAAGCCAGGCTGGCTTGGATCATGTCAAATATAAAGCAGTTTATAGAATTCTTTGGAACTGCAGAAGGCTACATATTTACTTATTTAGGCATCAGAAAATTCACTGAA
The DNA here is from genome assembly GCF_026419915.1 of Harpia harpyja. Classification (NCBI taxonomy): domain Eukaryota; kingdom Metazoa; phylum Chordata; class Aves; order Accipitriformes; family Accipitridae; genus Harpia; species Harpia harpyja. The sequence continues at coordinate 39,426,342 of NC_068950.1, forward strand.
ATATCTGCACAGGGATTCAAGTGTACTGTCCAACAGAGTGCACAGACCACACTTTAATAATATTAAATTAAAAGCTTTATTACAGCTGTGATGTCTTTGTTCTGCAGATAAAAATAAAATCGACGGCTAAGATGCAGAGCTATAAACATCTACATTTTGTAGTCTTCTCATAGATTTTTCATGAAGTGCAAGTTCCTAGGTCTGGCTGCAAAGCTTTCAAACAGGAATAAACCAATAACCATTCTGTTCCTCAAAAAGATGGGCTTTGCTTAAATAAATAGGTAAAAGACTTCCTGCAGCACACTGTAGTGGTGATTTTATTTATATCAAATTCTTTGGAGGATCAGCTTTTTTGGTCTGTTTCTTAGCACAGTGTCACAGTCTGAGGGAAGGATAAGACAGGTTTATATTTGTCAATCTATTTACACCTAATCCGACTGGAATAATAGGTTAAATATAGTAGGGAGTTAGCTTGCATACAGCATGACCATGCACAAGCAAATGAATCACTGAAGGCTAGCTTGGCCCTGAAGAAATCCTTTAACTCTGAACCTTGAGGTGTGCTTTGCAACAGTCTTTAAGTGCTGTCGCTCTTCAGTCTTTGTCTAATCAAGTTTCAAATGGGAAAATGCCAATATTCATTTCTCTCTAACATACCAAAAAGCAAAATGGCGCTTTCCTGAATGTGGCTAATCACGCAGTTTCGCAATTCCCCTTTGGGAAAGACTCTCTTCTGCAATAACCTGAGAAATGAAGACGTTTCAAATGAATTTAAATGAGCAGTGCTGAGTCACCTGTAAGGCAATTTGAATATGAGTCCAAGCCGTGTTTAATTTTAGATTTTACTGGCACAAAGAATACCGGAGTTGTTAGTGTTAGCTACTTGTGGGTTGCTGCCTTTTTTTTTTTTTTTTTTTTTTGTGTCAAGTGAAGTAAAAGAAAGAACTGTGGAGAGGATGGAAAACTGGGGAGGTCTAGGACATTCCAGGAAGAGCAGTACCATTTCAAATAGTGTGTATTTTATTACTCTAGATTCTATAAGAAGTACTCTTAAAAACTGAGGAACAAATCATAAATAAGAACTTGCCTGTGGTTGAAAGTCAACTGGTTCCAGACCTCGGCATTCAAACTCCACTATCGTTTTGAATTTTTCGCTGTCTTCGGCCTATAATTGAGTCAGAATACCATTAGTTTTCATCTAATAGAGAAAGACAGTGACAAGCATTAGTCTAGGATGAATTGCTTTAAAGGCAGTACTATCAACTCTGATGTCCCAAGTGACAGCAAAATCCTAGGGCTCATTTAATAGGTGGTAATTAACTAGAATTTCTTGATCTGCCACAAGGAAGCCTTCAAAAGGAAACTAATACGGGTATTATGTAATCACTTCTAATTTGAGTGATACAGTTTTGTCATTTGCTTATGAAATGTACCAGATTACACTTGAGACACTGTGCAGGAGTCTACAAGAGACAATTTTCTGTCAGGGGAGAATACCAGCTTTTTGTATTCTTGAAAGAGGAATGTGATGATAAAGCAAAACCTCAAAATATTATTAATGTTTATTTATCTTGTTATATAAAAGAGAAAACAAACTTACATTGTAAGGCTTGATTGTCTGACTTAAAATATCTAAAAAAAAATAATACATCAGAAGTGTAAAAGTGAGTGGCATTATGTCTTCAATTTTATTCAGCACAAATCAAGCACCAGCTGCTTACTTCAAAGAAATTTCCTTATACCAAGTAAAAGAAACAAAGTAACCAAGCAGTTCCTGCAGCTGGCCCTCAAAAGGTAGAATTCAGTTTTTCTCAATTCTCCTTAGAAGTTTACATTACACCATTTTGTTACCCTACCAATGCAAAAAAAAAAAAGCACGCTTTTGTAAAATGACATTACAGATATGAGTTTTGTTCATGCAGAAACCTGAAGTCACCAGGAGTCTTTGCTGTCTCCTTCATGAGCATGATGACAAGTATGTACCTGTTTGTGAACTCGAGCACCAGTGTACAAGGAAAAAAATCCCTGGTGAATCCTCTTTACAAACAGTGTCAAGCAAAAATGGGGACTAAAAAATAAACTTAGAAGAAAAAGTGTAAAATGGATGATGCCTCTTAAATTTCTAAGCACATACCAATGGAGTTCTCCCTGGAGCACAGCTTGCATTTCTGCACCATAGTGGCGCTTCCTCTGCCTCCTTTCAGGGGAGCACTGTCCTAAAAACCATGACAATAGAGACATCATTTTTAACTGCACTCTAGCTGAGCCACTGGAAACCTCTGCAACGGTAAAGTAGTTTTTATAACAATGGTCTTTAACTTTTAAAAAATATTGCAGCAACAAGGCTTTTTTTTTTTAAACTAAAGGAATCTATAATTCAGAAAGCTGTGATTAGCAAAGAATAGTTGTGTTCTAGACTTAAAATAGTGAATAATGGATAGTTATGTCTTGTCCATATAGGTATGTTCCATTAATTCCTCAAATACACTCTTAACACTCAGTAGTATGCAAAAGGATGATTATTCCTAAGAACAGGACCTTCTCTTATCCCTGACAAATTTTATCCTGCTTTTTCAGTTTCCAAATACTAATATAGCATCCTTAACTCGAATTACCTAAACTTCTCCAAAAAGATTCCATCAGCATCAGAGAAATATGCTATAAGCACAATCTTATTCTGATATCACTTAAAAATTTGTTTTCAAATCACATTTTTACAGAAAGGCGGCTTTTCAAAGCAGACGTAAATACTTGGTCACCAACAGTCACCATTCCAATGGCATATTTCAATTAACAGTCGCCAATTTTTTTTTTTAATATGGAATATGACAGCTTTTCCTGAATGCATTTAGCTATTAAAATACTACCTCATCTAAAGTGTAAGTTGTCACATCCCTGATGGTAATATCCCTTGCAGGTAAGAGACAGGTTTGTTTTCTCATTTTTGTTCTGATGCAGGTTACAACAGGGAAACATACCATCAATCGCAGATACTGCCATTTTTCAGAAACTTCACCACAGTTCCCACATTTCAGCTGAAAAACAAACATAAACCAGAGAATTTAAAGCTGACAATAATCGGGGATTAAAAAGCCAAAGGAGCTGATGTGAGCCCTCCAGATTCACAATCCTCTGAGCTGAGAGGAGCCGGAGGCAGGTATCGGTTGCCATCTATCCCGCCAGGCCCGTGAGCTGACTCGACCTGGCGGGTATGCCCGCTGCAGAGGGTCTGCCCTTCGGCTTGTTGGGTGGAAAACGCGTTACAAAGCACGGTCACGAGATGGAAGATGGGAATAGCGCATCTCGCCGTTCACCTGGGTTACCTGCCACTGGATATTGGATTACCAACCACCTCACCAATGGAGGCACTGAGCAACACTGTGAACTTCAGACTCTTCCTTATTGCAAATGTATAACGTCATGTGTGTACTAACGCATACCTATCTATATACTTATACCATCCCATTCGTTGCTCCGGTAGCAGCCCGCTCGCACTGTGTGGAAAAAAACCCCACAACCGCTGCTTAAGCTGTGATGCGACATTCACCACCACCGGCCTTCGTCGCCAGGTGCCCCGCTGGTCAGTCTAACGGGCTCTAAACACCGGGAACGGCCCTTCCCGGCTCCCCAAGACCCCGCGGCCGCCGCCCCCGCCCGCCGCACCTTGAGGTACCAGCGGAAGTCCTCCCCCTCGGCCCGCAGCCGGGTGATGTTCTCCAGCGTGGCGCGCAGCTGCAGCCCGATCCTCTGCAAGGCAAGAGGCAGCGAGAGAGGCCGTCAGCTCGGCTCGGTTCGGCTCGCTTCAGTGCGGCCGGGTCGCGGCTCCTACCTACCCCCATGGCCTCGCAGGGTGCCCGGCAGCTCGGCCTGACGGCCCCCCCTCAGCCCCGTCCCGTCTCTCGCGGGAGCAGCTGCAGGCTTCAAGCCGCTCCTGCGTGGTTTTAGTTCTGGGGTTTTTTGTTTTGTTTTTGTTTTTTTCTTCCCGCCCTCCACCCCGTTGCGTCTGTGCCCTCAGCCAAGCCGGCGGCCGCCTGCCGGTGCTCTCTGCCGGGCTGAAGCGGACGTGAAGCCGCAGCTGCCCTCGGCCAAGATGGCGCCCGCCGGCGCGGCCTGTCACCGCCCCGCCGTCCGCCGGAGCGGCCGCGGGCGGGAGGCGCGGCGGGCTGGGCCCCGGGGAGCGGGGCGGCCGCTTCAGGGGATGAAAACGGAATGGGGGTGGTGGGGAAGCGGGGCAGGCGTGTGGGGAGGGCGCAGGAGGGAAGGGCAGAGGGTGCCTGTGGGGAGAGGAGGGAAAGCAGGAGGCGCTGGCACAGGTAACAGGGGTTAGACGTTTTCACCTTTTAAAAAGGCACTTAACCACAATCTTTTTTTAATCGCAGCGGCTGCTTATTTAGGAAAAACAGAAAGAGGTGCTAGAGAAAGCAAGGGTGCAGTTTGGCAGAGGTGCCGTGGGGAACACCCTCGGAGCCTGCAGGGACCCTGGACCACTGTGGGGGGTCTCCCACAGTGCTTTACAAGAATTACCACTTTAAAGTTGAGACATCTTTGGTCCTCTAAGTCGCTTAATCAATTCTGCACAACAGATCTGCTAGTCTAGAACTTAACTAAATACACTCTACGCTGCTTTTAATTTCAGTTTTTCCAAAGCTGGATGGGAGTATTGGTGAAGATCCTGGATGGCTCCCAGGTGGCCTGTTGTCTACTTCTGCTCTGAAGGCAAACAGGTAATCACAGGAGCAGGTTGTTATGCAGTTGACACGTGTCTTTGCTAGAACTGGTTATCATATGCAGAGTCTGGGCCTCAGTTATTTTGCATATTTGAGCTGGCCAACAGAATATCCAACTCGGGATAGGAATAAAAGTTTATCTTGACAGTTGGCAAGTGTTTCATTTCACAGAGCCAGACTTAATTCTATTTTCTACTGCTGCATAGAGAGAGAGGTGAAATACAGCTTTGTGTGATACAAGTGAAGTAACATACCCTGAATATACTGTGATAAAAGAAGTGTTAGGAAGTCAGTTTCTCACCAGAACTTATAAATTAAAAATACAGATCTCACCATTTTATTAAGACAGTCACTGACAGTTTGTAAAAAAAATTTCTAACATACATAAAAGCTTTAGGCCAGAAATAGTGGGGAATTCAAACAGCATCCCCTGCCCCCCCCAACCCACACAGACATCACAATGCAAACTTGAGTTTAATTTAAATTGGCTTAATCTTGAAGTGTAGTCCAATAAGACTGAAGACTAGACACTTAAGGTCCTGGACCAGGTAGTAGAACACTCTCAAGCCTTCTGGATCCCTGCAGTGCATAACAGAAGGAAGGAAAAAAAAAAAAGTTAGACTGATGTTCTAAGAGAGTAGTTTATAGAACTAACCTATTTAAAATATTTCTGAAGCCTATAGGGAGACTTTTTCAGAGGTCATCTTAGACGTTAACAGATTTGTTTCATTCTACGTTGATTGGTAAAACATTCTGTACTCCCAAGTTTGCGCATTTAAAGTCTTAACAAAATATGCATTTTTATCATGAAAGCAAGTAGTAACATCACTTTGGATTTAAAAAACACGATACCCAGTCTTTTCAGCTTAGGTGAAATACAGAAATCTTGGTTCTCCCAGAGACATTGGTGTGGACTGGCCAATGACAGTTCAGTTCAGACTCTGAATACGCCTAACAGGGGTTCCTACAGTAAGGTTAGCTGCTCAGTGAGTTTGAAAATATAGTGCGTAATGCCACAGTCTAAAAGCATTTGGTACATTACGCTGGAACGCAGAGCACCTCTGCCCCCAGGAACTGATCTGTACTTCTGAAACAATAAGAAATACAAGTACCTAGTGATCAGCAAGTTCTAATATAGTTTGTTACATAAAAACAACAGCAACATAAAAAAGCAGAGTACGTACTTGGATTGATTTACATCAATGAGTGAACCAATTTTTGACGTCGTAAAGGAGATGTGCTCGTCACCGATTACTATTTCAAGCTCCTGAAAGATGAAGGACTACAGGAAGTCAAACTGCTGCTTTATGGTATTAGTTACAGAAATACTTAAGTACCGAGATGATGGCTTCCATTTTTATTACAAAGGTATTGAATGCAGCAGGTCTGTGACTCATTATTAACTCTCACGACTAAATTGCCATTTCGGTGCTGCTCAGGTTTTAGAACAGCATTTGTTTCCCTCTTGGCTAGAAATACTACCGACTTGAAAATAAAAGTTCAGCTATGCTTCTAGTGTAAAAATTAAAGCAGCAACCAGAAAAGACGCCGTACACTGACCTGTCGACCGACTCTGTCGGGAGGAGGCCACAGTGCATCGTCTTCTTTTGTGATTTCGCTGTCGTCGATTATTCTCTTCAGCTCCTCCATCACGCTCTTGTGCACGTACGCCTACGAACGACATCCCGGTGTCAGAAAACGACCCCCGGCGCTACCCACCGGCCCACGACCGCTCTGCTTCGCCCATCTCCGAGGCCACGGGGCGGGGGTGCGCCCCGTTAGGAACCCACCGGTTGCCCCCCCCCCCCCCCTTACCTCCTTTCGGATCATGACGTCGTTCTTGTAGTTGCTGTTGTTGGCGTAACGCAGCTTCCCTGGCGAAGACAGGAGGGACGTTAAACCCCCGGCCCGGCCCCGCGTCCTCCCTCCCGGGAGCGGAGAGAGCGGTCCCCGCCCGGTGCCGCCGCCCACTCCCCTGCCCCTCACCGTCGGGCCGGAACTCGAACTCGAGGAACTCGTGGCCGAACTTGCCCTTGTGCCCCACGTAGTAGCGGAGGTAGAAATCGCTCGCCATGGTCCCGCCGCCAACGTCCCGGCGTGCAACGCGGCGGCGCGGGCGAAGCGCGTCACGGCGGGTAGGGGCGGGGCGGGGCGGAGCTTGCTCCCTCCCCGCCTCCCTCCCTCCCCGCTCCGTTGGGGCGGCCGCGCCGACCGCCGCCAGCCGGAGCAGCGACGGCGGCGGTTGCGGCCGCCCCCTGGCGGGCGCCGGTGCCTGCAGCCGGGCCCGTGAGGGCTGGGCTGGGCTCCCGCTCCCTCTGTCCGCGGCGGGAGAAGGGCAGGCCCTCAGCCAAACTCAAGCGGGGCAGCCCGGACATCGGCGAGTCCCCCGAGCGACCGGTACAGGTGAGGGGCGCCGCCTCCCCACCCCCCTTCACCCCCGCGCCGACCGCCTTCCCCAGGGCAAAGGCTCGGGCCTTCTGCGGGTGGCTCCCCAGGGGTACGAGCTGTTTTCTCGTAGTGATATTTGCAGTGTTTGACAGAAAAAAAAAAGTTAGACCGGTGCTTGATTATCACCCCCCTTTCACCACACCTCAGCTGTGGTGGCGATGGCTTGGGTGCCGTCGCTGAAACACAGAACGGACCAGAGTCCACACAAGTATTGACTTGTCTGTCAGGACCACTCGATTCAGTCAGTGAAGGACATGCTGCATGCCTTGCCCAAAATCTTGTGACTTTTTTCTAGGTGGAAAATGAACATTATTCGCTCGTTACTTTCTTGTAATATTTAGACGTAGTAGTAACGAAAGAAAAATGAGGTGCAGCTAGCCTTTTATTATGAGTCCAGGTGGTAACATTCAGCGTTAGGGCGTTAGAATTTGAAGCAGTTTTGTGCCTCCCTCGGACAAAGGCAGTAACCCAGCCGAGCTGTTCCCTGGGCTGGGTTTGGCCCCCACCCAGCCAGTGCACCCCTGTGCCTCCTTCTCACTGGTACTGGTTTGTTGAGTTACCCTGTGAAGTTACCTCATGCTGGTGGCCTGAAGTTCGAGAGTAAAGGGACTGGTGGTAGCATTTGCCTTTTTGCTCTTTGGGGAACTGCTGAGAGAAAGGAAATAGCCAGAGACATGCCCTTTTGTAAAATATTCCCTCCTGAAAGAAAAGTTTAGAAATGTGGTATCTCTTGTGCTGATCACTAGAAGGGATGCTTTTTATTGAGGACACTGAATGGGGGGAGGACATTTTGTACTGTGTTAGTATTGAAAATGGATTTTACACTGATGAACTTGATTTCATTTAGGTGGTGCTGCGGCACATCCCAGGTGTAGGCAGTTAGTGCAGGATTAATGAAGCTCCCTCTGCTTATTTTAGAGTTACAGCAAGGTTAAGTCTGGCAATATTTACTATTATGAACTGAGTGGAAATAGCTGAACTGTTTCCAGATCTAATCTGTCTATGGAAATAACGTAGTCTTTGGTATGGTTTTGCATAAATAATCAAACCTTTTGATCTCAGTTAATTCTGTGTGGGGGAAAGCTCTAGGTGTCCGCATCTGGGCATCGTTCATATGTAAACTGACTAAACCTCCCATTGATAGGTCAGATTTGGCTCTAGTTTGTTTTTCAGGAGCCCTGTATGTTTTGTGATCTAGCTTCCTCTTCTGACTATGTAGGAGCTCTGAGCTTTCACTAGTACAGTCAAAACCAAAAAATGTTGGGATTGGTGGTTGATTTCTTTTAAGACAAATTATTGCAGTGAGAGGCAATACAGTAATTTTCTGGAAAAATATTAATGCTTAAATCTAGGCACTCATAAATTAGGGTTAAATAGCTACTTTGAATCTATTTTAGTACTTCATTGGATTAAAATAATGGAGCAAAGAAATTGCATCTTTGTCTCGTTTAACTTAAATTACTATTTGCTTGGACCTGAAGATACTATTCACCGGGCACACAGAAAAGAAAGAATAATTTATTATAGACTCACCAAGAGTAAGGCAAGGAAATAAAAACATAGGTAGAGGGAGGTGAAATATTTAAGGCCTACTCTTGAACAGATAAAGGACTCTTAGTGTCATTCACTGTGTGGTAGTAGGTCAGGCTCCTTCTCCTCTGCCTCAGTTAGACAGCTTTTCTTACGTTCTTTTCCCAAGGGAATTGGAGGATATTGAGGGACAATGATTAGTAGTGTGGAGAAATCTACTTATGAGTAAAGATTAAAAACTAAATATGTACAACTCAGCTAAATGATGAACTAGAACACTCTTTCTTAAGTCTAATATGGCAGTGCTCCCATTGCATTTGTATTGGAGTTTGATTGTTCTGTGTGATGTGACACGTGACATGCTATGTTGTACTGTGCTTACTTGGAGTAAATTTAATCCTTACCTGTAGTTAGAAGTTAATAGAACAACATCTCCAGAATTCTGCCAGATGTCATTAGAAAAGTGAAGACATCTTTTGAAGTTAGAGTTTTTTCTATTAGCAAATCAGAATTATGGTTCATTTTGAAGTAAACTCCACAGAAGCACCTCAGAAGGTGTTAATGAAACAAGACAGAAGTTTGGTGAACTGAAATAACATTAGGTTAAAGATGTTCACTACAGAAACTGTAAAGGTTTTTTTTTTTAAGTTTCACTATATGAAGACAGGTTTAAGAGTAAATTTTAAAATAAAAGTTAAATCACTTATTCTTGCATTTACGTTAAGGTTAGGAATACTGGAAATCTTAAATCTGGCTGCGTTTGGCTGGAAGATATAGTTGACTTCAGAACACACATGAGTCTCTTCTGTTCACAGCTCAGATGCTAGGAGGCAAAGTCAGAACTGTAATGGAAAGCTGGCCTGCATGAGGAAGTTAGTATATGCACTTTGCCTGGATTTATGTCTAGTTTAATTCAGCTTAGCTTCTCATGGTTAAGTGACTGGCACATGTGAAAGATATTCACATACTACACTCGGTTGTGTTTTAACAAAGACTGATGTTACACTAATCCAATTAAATGACTTTCTGTAAACCTCACAGACTCCTCTGGTTTACAGCTTCCTAACGTTCAGTCTCTCTGGGTGCCATATTCCCGCTAGAGGAGTTATGGTGAGAAAGACCTCAACTTCTGTGAATGAAAAAAAATTCAGTACTTAGACTGTTCTGCATATTAGTCCTGAGTGTATGCATAAGAAGAGGCTCAGTGTTTTGCAGGAAATGTTGGGAATCCTTTTTTCCTGTTAAATGTAAACTGGAGCTGCAGTCTCTCACAGCGTTTAAGGATCAAACACATGTCTTTTTATGCCATTTCTTCTTCCCGAGTTTTTCCATGTAAAAAAGATCTAATGTGGTTATATCACCTTATTCTGTTACTGTCTGTCCACTTCTAGCACTTACAGGAAGCTGATGCAGTTCATTGCTGTTCTGTCTATCCAGTAAGAAGCACTTTCAGTGCTACTCTGTGTAGGGAGTGAATCTGTGTTTAAGTAGTATTGTCCTTTTATAGGAATATTGTCTTGAAACTGATCGCTTAATACAGTTCTAATTTTTTAAAACTAACAGAGTACCAGCTAGCAAAACCCTCTGATGGAAACAGATGGGAGCTACCACTAGGAAGCCTTGCCAGACCTGGGGGCCTGATGAGAAAGTTTTTCTGGGGTGAGTTCTGTCTAAATGACTGGGACAAAGTCATGTCTGTCCTGCTGGGCTTAGTAGCTTGGGCTATTGAATCAAAGGTCCCCATATGTTTCCCATGACAATAAACCTACCTGTCTATCATTCTGTCACTTAGGGCACCTTTCTGGTAAAATTTTTGAGTTTTTCTCCAGTCCTCTCACAATTTAACTGGCTACAGATAGTATCCAAAGTGTATTCATTCAAGAAAAGAGTGTTCTTTTGGAATCTCAAAGGGCTGTTTATAATTAAAGTAGGTGCTTAAAAATTACTGATTTCTTGGCCATAGTTTCCTGGGTTTAGGCAGACTCTTGGTAATAACTATATAAATGTGAGAAAGGATTAATTGTTTTTCATATCTTTGGGCTTGAATATTCACAGTTGCATTCTGCATTCTTTATGTATTTCCATTCTATAAAATATCTAAAAGTTGGCCCATCAGTAGAAGAGTCCTCCTGATACAGAAATAGCTAACCCATCGCTTTCGTAACGTTTATAGGTAGTGCAAAGAAATTAAAATATGAGCCTAAAAAAGGTAACATTCATATTTATACCAGATTGAAGGATTTTTGGCGGAACTATTACCCTGCTTATTATATGAACTTGGTTGTCCAATCTAAAGGTAATACCAAGTATAAACTTTGTATGTTCCTCTTAAGTACTGTCTGGTTTGACTTCAAGTTCAGAGGGTTTTTTTGTGAGAGAATGACTCTACTGTAATTGTGTAAATTTTTTTATAAGGCTTTTCAGGAATATCAGTGCTTAATGCATTGTTGTTTAAATTACTGTGTTGGAGGGAAGAGCAAACTGGAATATGAGTTATCCTGAGAACCGGCATTTAAATTCATCTGGGAGGTGTCAAGTGTCTTTGACTTCTGTATACTAATTCTAACATATTTTATGATAAATGCATATTCTGGGTGAGATAAAAATGTTTTTTGCTGTGTGTGTGTTAGTTTTTTTGTCTTCTTCAAATAAATGTCATGTTTGATGGCATTACAATAGATAGTGTGTTGCTACCACAGTGTTGTTTGGGTTATCTTGACACATTTATAATCAAAAGGCATGCTATGCTTGAATGCATTGGCTTAAGGTTGTGTTTGTGAAAGACAGAAATGTGTGGATTGTAGTTCTTTTCATTCTGCTTAAAAGCATATACAAACAGTAATTGTTCTGTCTGAAGAAAGTATCTATAAATACACATTTTTAGCATTATTATTTTAGATATGATAGAAGGACTGTAGTATAACAATGTGCATATCAAATCTTGATACTGATACTGGTTTATAAGGTTTTTGTGGTTTTTTTGTTGTTGTTGTTTTAAGAGGAGCAAAATTTACATGATTTTCGCTTCTGACCTGTGGGGAGCAGGTATCTATGGGACTTGGCAAAACAGGAGAAATCAGATAAACATGCTCTGCATATTTCTATTTGTTTGGGGTTTTTTTCTCAAGTTAGTAAAAGCTGGTGGAAAGCTCTAATAAATCAGCCTGGTTTGGATCCCTAATGTAACTTAGTTTTAAGGTTGCAAGATTTATGAATTGTTTGTGTTTTTCTGAAAACCTGCTTATGCCATTGAAATAGTTGTATTTCTGCTATTTTCTTCTCTTCACTAGAAATGTTGAACACTTTGGAGAATTGGGTGACAGAATTTTTTTCACAGGTGCTGAATAAGTCAGGTTCTTTTCTGATATCTTCCATGTCTGTAACTTGTGAAACTGTGTTCTAAACATGCGGAATTTTATGCAATTGCTTTTCCTTGTATCTACAGAGGCTTTAATTCTTACTGATTCCCATATTAAAGAAACTACTTTCACTGACTACATTAAGACAATATAATCTTTGGAAGTTAATAAATTCATAAAGTGTTTCTTTAAAATATATTTGACAGCATTTAATGTGTTCCATGGTGTGAATCTTGACTTTGCACATAGATCCTGTGTTACTTATACCTGTGTTACTTCTTTTCGTTGCTGGGAAGAGAATTATATTCTAGTTCTGAAGAATGTTAATTTCTATGCCTCTGTGTTGTGTGAAACATAATTAGTATCAAAACATAGGTGAGTTGGCAGTCCATTGTGGCTATTAGAGACAAACTGACTGTGAGTTTCTGTGTTAATACCAAGCTATGCGTTGTAATATGCTATTTTGAAAAGACATCCCATTTTATATATTGAAATTGTGATATGGATAAGTTTTATCTACTTGGTTAAAAATATAGCTCTGTAAGAAGTAACATCTACCGTTTTGGTGCCAAGTTACTACTCTCTGAGGTAAGGTTTTCCCTGCTGTGCTATGCTGCTGTTATCAGCTGTTGACTGAAAGACATTCTTTGCAAACCCACATTCTTGCTTACAAGACAATACTTGCTGAAGCTGACTAAGTAAACAAAAATGTGGTGTGTTGACACCTCTATTAGAAGAAAAAAAATCCTAAGCCTAGCATAGACTCAGATGTATAAATGAGTGTCTGAAAAGGAGAAAGATTAATGGAGATTAATAGAAAACAGGACTGGAAGGGAATGTCACAGTTGCCATGTTCATCCCCCTGTCCTCAGACAAGATCAGCTATCTCTCATGTCAATCTTTTTGTGAATTTTAATGAAGCTTTTCGATTTTGATTGATTTTGATTCTCTGCTTTTTCTATAGATTGTTGTTGTGGCAAATGCAAGTTTCTCACGTAGTTTACTTTCTCATTTGAAAAGTCAGGCCCCATACTAGTCTGTCTGGTTCTAACCTGTTTGGTTTGGCAATGCTAAAAGTTGGTGTGTAGTCTGGCATATTAGAACTGCTAGCCTTGAAGAGTAACAGAGGCACGGTACAGATGAATCCACCTCATTATAGTTTATTTCCACAAATAATTTAAGAAAATAAATATTACTTACTTAAATTGAGTTTTTTTCATGGTAGGACTGTGGCTTCAACTTACACAAAATATTATTTGCTCTTATTTAAATATAGGTGTGTGTTAATTCTCACTTTAAAGTTTTACAGAGATATTTATGAGGGCTGATATGGGGAGGCTTGTCTCCAGTGGTTTCTTCTGAGATGCAGAAGGAATCTGGCACATCTTGACTGAAGTTAGCCTTTGTGAATTGTCCTCTAAGTAGTTCCCCCACAATGTTGGTATTACATAAGAAAGAGGTATTTTATGTCACTGCATGTTTCAAGCTCTTCATTTAGAAATTAGCCAAGTGCTGTATTCTTTTCATGTATTTCTGTGGAAGCTGTTTTTGTTAAAACAGATCTGCCAAACTGTTTGAAGGTTCCCCAAGTAGCAAGAAGCAAAGTTATTTATTTAACCTTTAGTCCGTGACCTTCCTATAGGGGTGGGTTATGTCTACAAAAGGGCTGTATGTCTGTGGAAGTAATCAAAAGTTTGTTGAACATTTTAGCTCTTTAATTGGAATGTCCAGGTTCTGGTCCATGTTACTTGAAAGGACCTCTTAGTTTTGTTGAGCTGCTCAAGATGATACTTCAGACCTGGGCTACTAAGCAACTTTTACTTGCTTCCATGTAGCCTTGCTTTGTCTTCAGTAAACATTGTGCTAATTTTTTTTTTCTTTTATTTGAAGTGGTTTACCAAATCCAAGTTTTGATCATCTGCCAGAGCCTGTTGACACACCAGAATTTCACAAACTTTACAGAGGTGAGAGACCTGGGGCAGTGCATATATGACAGAAACTTTTAAATTTTACCTTTAGAGGCATGCTTATGCTGCTCTGAGTGGACCTCATATTCTCTGTTATGCTTTGACAAGAAGCTGAATTGAATTTTATTTCTTTCTAACATTTTAACCTGTGTTTCTGCATACTCTTTAATTGTTTTTGCATTTCATTTTTTCTCATGCTTGTCATCTCCTCTAAACAACTCGTGTTCTTCCAACATCTTTGATTCTAATATTTAGTTCTTTGCTTTTCCCTTATTCTATAAAGAAGGAAACTAGTCTAGTAGATCAGGAGATCCAAACGTAAGGCTTCATTAGCAAAAAGGTAGAGACCTCTGGCATGTCCTGTCTTCTCACAGAAAACTGCCAGGCCTTCCTTTTCCCCTGCATGCATCAGATTTTCCAATTTCTACAGCCATTTGGAAACTTAGGTCAAGAAAAATACATTGCTTTCCTTTTACGTAGATAATTGTATCTTTGACAGTCTTTGATCTGGTGGATGCAAAAGTACTATCCGTTTCCTGTACAATCCTTATTTATAAAACCTTCATATAATTTTCAGGGAACCCTAGCAAGAAGCAGGCAAACCCTCAACTTTCAAGACGGCCCTTGCAGATAGACTTTATGGGCAGGTGATGTGCTGAATTCATTCAGAGTTGCCATGGCAACCTTTTTCTTCTTTATCGAAAAAGACTGCTTTATCAGTAAATGTACCCTTTCACAGTACCCTGCGACTTTTGTTCAGGGGTCTCATAGCTATTAGAAGCAATAGATAGGCGGACCCTGAAATTAGCAGTGTCACAGGCCCTCTTGTGCATCTTTGCTCACTAATGCTTTTTATCCTTCATCTGTATTTATATAAATACCAGTATTAAATAAATACCAGTATTTATTCCCTCCACCTTCTCTACATTTTTTTGGCAAAAGACTGTTCCATACTGCATGGGGGCATACAGTTTCAGATTCTGGGTTTTGAGCATTATTATTTTATAGCTAGGAGATACAATTCTAAGTCCTGCTATTCTCCTGCCCACTTTCCCTGATCTCAAAGACTTCTTGGTCATCTTTTCCAAGAGTATTATTTTGTTGTGCATAACTGCTCTACTGCCCCTAGGAGCCATCAGATTGGTTCTGTTTCATGTCACTGGCAATTTTTCAGTGATAAAAAAGAAAACAGGAGGATGGATACCCAAACCGAGATGAAAATGGTGATACTGATTGTAGTAACTAATCCCCTTCTAGAAGCGAGGGAGTTATTTCTCTGCGTGTAGATCTCATAATAAAGTGATTTGACTCTCTCTCAGAAAATTATACTTGATTTCCAGTCAGTCAGGATTACTTTGACTATAAGTCTACCCTGTTAAACCGTGAGGATGGTGCATAAGCAGTACCTTATTGACAACGGTTTAACAGAGTGGTGGATAGCAGCTTAATGAATTAATGCATATATTTTTATGTATTTGTACATATGCATATGTTTTTTCCTACATTGAATAAAATATCTTGCCCACAGATGGCTCTTGGGATTAAAAGGATTGGAAATAATAACACATTTCTATTTTCAATGAATAAACCTATTTTGCAGTTATCCCTGTCAGCAACATCCATCTGTTGAACATTACTTGGGCAGTGTCCCTACAAGAGAAAAATTACAGGTAAAATGATGCTTAGACTATCATTACATTAATTATGTAATTATTACTAATTTACATTATATTTTTATTTCATGCTGTTTATAAAACACTTTTGTATAGAGAATCCAATAAGTGATCAAGACCTCATCTTGTGGTAATACCACAGCAAAGGATAATTTCAGGAAATATACTTTATGCTTCTGATTCTTTGAGAATAGCATACAAAATGGTATCAGTATTAGGTCCAGTATCTCAATGTTGACATAAGAGATATAATATCCCATAAACATACTTTACTTTTAATGATCTTCATTGTACAGGCCGTGAACTGATACTTGTGTGTTTTAGGACTTTGAGGAGATACAGGGCTGGTTTGGATGGCCGGTCATATCCCAGCCTTCCCTGGTTTTGGCCTCTGGGCCCCTAGCCCAAATACCCATTCTTCTTTCAGCACCAGCCTTTGTGGCTTGCTAGCCTGTGTGGTCTTTGACCCAACTTTGAGGGAGATGCTACAGATCTCTGACGGTACCTACAGAAGCTCCCGTGTTGAGGTTAGGAAACGTGTGCATGTTTTCCCCTCTATGGTGGCACAAAACTCTGATTTAGGAAGAACAAAAGAGCTTAAATGCTTGCCCAATCACTTTGCATCCTGCAGTGGAATAAAAAAAGGTCAGGCAATAAATTATGTTCAAAAAGAAGACTTCAGTAGAATGGATTTGGTTTATTTAATAGTAAAGAAAAGGTCATGTCTTTTGTTCTTTTATTCTCACATAAATTGATTTTGTAGAGTTGAAGTTGGTTTATCACCATTTGTGTTCTATGGCTTTGTTATTTCAGCACTGGAGAAAAGGTCATCTTCTTAGTGGCTCATCTTCTGATATTCCATGGTCCATTAAAACTGCATTATTTCTGCTGAAGCTGAGGTTCTTTTTTTTCTTGCATTTTTTTCTCTTTTCTTTTTTTTCCCCTCTTAACTTCACCTGTCCCAAGTGAACGCAGCTTCAAATGGGTACGTTGTCATGCAGTCTAGTATATCAGAGGTGCCTGCACATGATTATATCTTTGTTTTATTTGGGTTATAGAAACTTGAATATCTTGGCTGCGCTAGCCTGATACACCATTTAGATTCACGTAGATTTTTTTCATGTTTTATTCACTGTGCAGGAGCTCAAAGAGATTCCCACTCTGGTATCTTTCCTTAGGGGAGTGAATTGCATTATCTGTCTCAAAATGAAGTGTCAGTAGAAGACAGCGACCGAGTATTGGCATTCTTATTGTTTCATTGACCTTTAACTTCTCAACATGAAGCTGCTCCAAGAACTGAAAGCCTTTATAACAACTCACTCTATTTCCACATTTTTTTAAAAAATACCCCCCCCCTTGATTTCTAGTAGAGATCTAACTAAGAAAATATGAGGGCATCTCAGGAGTGAAAGCATCTGGGAGGAAGGAACCAGTTTGGGGATTGCAAGACTGGTAGTAGTTAAACAGAACAAAACCAACAAAGTCAGAAACCCCAACCCAAAACCTTGCGACCCTTCAGTCTCCTCAAACCTTCACATTTCTTTCATCTTATTGAGAAGCTTTTTGGTGTAGCATTTATATACTGTAAAAGGATTTTTGTTATTGTTTTAGAGGCCTTTTTATTGCTTTAGACGTAGAGGGGTAATACTAACACCTATAAAGATAATGGAAACAGATAAAGACATTTGTAGGAGACGAAACAAAGATTGAGAGAAGCAGCCCGAGGGAAGCATCAACAATGGGGAGAGACAAAACTTGGTAAAGAGAAGGGGGGAGGGGGCAGAGGCCCTCCAAGCCTTTCCAAGAAATGTCTCAAACACTGGCAAGTACCCTGAAACGAAACCATAGTCACGGGCTGGATAATGTGGAGTCTGGATAATGCAGGCCTTGTGCTCAGTGAACTGATAAGGCTGACACTTGACCCATGCGGGAGGAATAGCATGGGATGGGGCTGGAGGAGGAAGCCCTGTGGAGACAGGACAGTTCTGCTCTGGTGCAACTTGTGAAGCTTGTTAGCGCTCTGTTTTTGGGGCCGTCGTGTCTGATGAATGACCTTTGCCTCATTACCTGCGAAATGCATATTAAAGTTGACATCCTTGCATATGCTAATGAAGATTATGGAGATCACGCTAAACCTATGTGACTATAGCGCTCGTGTCTCAACCCAAATCATGCTACACGTCACCTGGGGGTGGCAGGGGCAGAACCTGAAACGAAACTGCCACCGTGCCAGTAGGACGGTTCGTACTGATACGGTGAACATAAAGGGGTAAGATAGGTGCCACTGGGGAGTGAATCCTTAGAAGAGCACTCTTATGAACCAGAGACCCCCTGTTGGCTGGACCAACACTGGAACCAGGACCGGTGATCACCACCCCCCCCCTTCTCTTTTCTCTTAGAGTTGTTAAGTAACACAATGCGTACCTTACTGCTTGCCATAATTTGTTATATACCTAACCAAGTATTGGAAAAACTAGTTTAAGACATATATTAATCACTGTGGGAATCTAATAAATGTTTGTATACGGACCACACTGCTGGGGATTTGCGAATCCGAGTCACTTACCCTCCTCTTCTGATTGGGTCGTGATATTAAATTGGTGTCACGGACAGGATCCCCTCCTTGTTGGAAGGTCCTAAGGGATACCGATTCTCCATCTGACAAACATGGACAGGGAGAACAGGGAAGTGACCTCTCAGCTATAAGGCGGGAGAGGTTCAAGCGTTAGCAAGCCATGACTGCCTGGGAAATGTCGGTGCTTGACTGCTCCCTGATTCTTGAGAAATTGAAGAAGTACGGGGCGTGTCCTACTCCACCGGGAGTGGTCTGGACCCACGATAATTGTCATAATCCAGAAGTAGTGGCAAGTTTTATCACTAACCTTGTGAAGGAGCAAGGGTTGTGGTCAGGTAAAGGAAAAGCTATAGTGTGTACAGTATTAGGGGCAGCACTGACCGCAGTCCAAAAAGATAGAGACTTGACTGGGCAAGCAGAAGGGGAGACAATCAGATCCTTGCAAGATCAAGTAAAAGTTCTACAGGATCAATTGGCCAAGGAACGTGATGTTACCAAAACAGTCAAGTCCTTGCAAGAGCAATTGAAATTTTGCAAAGCCAATTAGCTGCAGAGCATAACACCACTCAGCGACTCCACGCAGCTCTGTCAGATGCCCTGGACCGAGACAAAATCTTACGGTCTGAACCAGAGGAGAATGAACAAGAAACCGTGAGCAAATGGATCTTAACTCTATCCTGGCTAGTGAACCAGGATTTACAAGTCTGGCAAAATTGGCCACTAGACCCTTGTATCCGACAAAGGAGTTAGAGATGAGCCGAGAAAGTTTTTACCCCAAAAATGAGGAGGCAATGTTGAGACCTCTAATTAAGACCAAGACTACTGGTAACAGTCAGGCGGGAGGAGCCCTGCAAGTCACCATCCGAATGGTACCGTATTCAGCGACTGAACTATCAAAAATCCAGGAAGAATATACTAGACTAGCTCAAGAAACCAAGACTGAATATGTATGGAGGGTATCATTGACCAGCAGAGACCGGGTTTTATTGTCAGAAGATGAGGGACAGGGTTACTGGGGGCTTGGGCTATTTTTGACCACTGACGACCTGAGAGAACCGTGTTCCTTAACCCAACAAGTTGCATATTGGGCAGGGTGGGTTAGATCCCATGGAACGAGGGGACCCAATGTGTATTGAGACCCCAACTATAAACCACTTAACCGAAAGGCTGCAAAAGACTGCTTGTCTCCAGTTGATGCATGGCAGGCATTTAGTACCTCAACAACCCTCCCCCGTGCTATTAAATGCCAACCCTGACAGGATGACTCCCCTGATCTGGGGCTTGCCTGACTCTTTAAAACTGTCGAACTCCAGGACTGTTTGCGGGATGCACTAGCCCCAAGGGGAGGAAGACAGAACCAGCAGGGGGGAGCTATGACCTGGGGGGAAGTGGCACAAGAGTTGATTAAGTATGGCTGAAGGATGGGCCTCACAGGGGAAATGGGTAAATCTAAACCCTCTGTGCATGGAATAGAACAAGGGGAGACATCCTCCCCACCCTGAAATCTACACTCAAAAAGAAATCTGTTGTGGGCTGAAGGAATTGAGAAGGGGGTTCCCTGGGGCTTAATGGATGGCCTACCCACCATAGCCCTAGAGAAACTTATTCAAGCGTGGAAAGAGCAGAGGAGATTACCCCTCAGGACGGAGCAACGCTCCCGGGGGAAAGGCGGGGTGGAACCAAAATCTAACAAGATGGCAGTAACTGTCCCTCAAACACCTACTGCCCCTGAAAAGGACTTGTTTGATCTCGAGTCGGGAAACTGGACGTGCTGTCCCCAATTAGTGAGCTGGGGGACGCCCAGTGGGTCCACCTAAGAAGGCTCGCGGAAAATAGTAAGGGAGACTTGTTGATTACCTTTCCCCTTGGCCCTTTTAAAACGCTACTTACATTTTAATGGACACTGGCGCTCAAGTCTCAGCAATGTTGCTGATTGCAATGGCATAACTGCCAATAGAAAACAGATTTGGGTTACAGATGTTTTTGGAAACTCTAAGCCACAGCCAACAGTTTGGGTTAAATGCTGGTTACCTGGAAATGAAACTGCAGTAGAGGCTATCATGATTTTGGGAACTTTCCTCATGAATATCTTGGGACTCGATCTATTAAAGGAATGAGCCTGGGTGGATTCAAAAGGAAGGGAGTGGAAATTTGGGCTCCCTACTGCCTCTATGAGACTTTTACAGCAAGTGCCTGCACTTCCCCCCTCCAAATTTGTTAATGTAAAACCCTACACCCTCCCCCGGGGAGCAAGGGAAGAGATCTCAGTGATAGCTGAACTACAAGAGGAAGGGACAATAGTCCCCGCACACTCACCTTATAATTCCCCAGTGTGGCCAGTCTGTAAACCCAATGAGAAGTGGTAGCTGACAATTGACTACCGGCATCTAGATGCGAACACAGGCCCCTTGACAGCTGCAGTGCCTAACATAGCTGAATTGATTGTGACCATATAGGAGTAAGCCCACCAAATTTTGGCAACCATTGACGTGAAAGATATGTTTTTTTATGGTCCCCTTGCAGGAAGCAGACAGAGATCATTTTGCCTTTACATGGGAAGGCGTGCAATTCACTTTTACATGTCTCCCCCAGGGATATTGCCACTCGCCGACCATTAATCACTATGTGCTGGCACAAGAACTGGCCCAAATTACTCCTGGAGAGGGGGTTAAAGTATATCAATATATTGATGATGTACTGATTGGTGGCCCTGACGCCACCATAGTGGGACAGACCCAGACAGAGATAATCACCCACCTAGAAAATTTAGGGCTCCAAATTCCAGCCGAAAAAGTACAACTCCCATCTTCCGAGGTAAAGTTCCTGGGTATCTGGTGGAGGGGAGGAATGGTGTGTATTGCTCCTGAAACTTTAACTATCCTCGAGCAGGTAAAAATGCCTGAAAATAAGAAGAAACTGCAACATGCCCTAGGCTTGCTAGTATTTTGGAGGAAATACATTCCCGATTTTTCTATCACAGCCTGCCCCCTCTATGATTTAACATGCAGAAACGCTACTTGGGACTGGACCCCCATCCATGAAGAAGCCTTACAGTTGTTAATTTTTGAGGCTGGGGTATATCAGGCCTTAGGGCCAATACACCCGACAGATCCACTCCATGTCAAGTGGGGTTTTGCAATTCACGGACTATCCATAGATATGCGGCAATGCGGACTGGAAGGTTTGACCTGTCCTGTAGGGTTTCATTTGCACAGTTTCAAAGATGCAGAAAAACATTACTCAGTTTTGGGGGAAGGGTCTCTGTGGTTAGCCTAGCTCTACAGGAAGCTGAAAGAATCATACAGCAAAAATCAATCATTCTACGAGAACCTTTTAAGGTCTTGAAACCAGTACTGGCTGGAACTGCCCTCCCATGGGGGTTGCGCAGGAGAAACAGTAAGGAAGTGGTATGCGCAGTTAGATTGCTATTGCCACACACGACAGGTAGAAGAGGGAACACCCAAAGTGCTCCAAATACAAGATCCACCCTCTGACCACCCAGACACAGAACCTTCTCCCTCATGCATAAAACCTGCTCCTCTGTTTGAACCCCACCTGAAGAACGTATGGTTTACTGACGCGTCCTCTAGGAGAGAGGGACAGGTATGGAAATACTGAGCGGTAGTCCTGCGTGTTGATTCAGGGAACCAAATCGTGGCAGAAGGTGAGGGAAGCGCTCAGGTAGGAGAAGTAGTTGCTGTATGGAGCGTAATTACTAAAGAGGCCCAGGCTAAAGAACCAGTGTTTATTTACATGGATTCATACACTGTGTTTAAGGGATGTACCAAATGGCTCTCATTTTGAGAACAAAATCAATGGGAGGTCAATCGGGTACTGGTGTGGCAACAAGAAAAATGGGAGGAAATCCTGAACATAGCCAAATGGAAATCCTTTTTAGTAGGATGGATTGCTGCGCACCAGACAGGAGACCATCCAGCTTGCCTTTTGAATGATCAGGTGGATTTGCTGACCCACTTAGCAAGGTTGACTGTAGAGGGTGAAGAGGAAAAATGGGAACACTTTATTGGAATGGTTGCATGTAAAACGAGGCTGCTCAGGGAGCAAAGATTTGTTCAAAGAGGCAGTACGTAGGGTATGGTCTGTAACCAGGAAATTGTACAATACCATTATTTCAGTGTGTGGTCTATGCCGTACTGGGCTAGGAGAACACAACCCTCTTAAGGACCAACTCCTACACCTAATGGACAATAAGGGACTATGGGACACCTGGCAGGTGGATTATATTGTTCCTTTCTGGGTTTCTGAGGTAAACTGCTATGTATTGGTGGGAGTTGAAATAGTGTCGGGCCTAACCCAAGCAGAAGCTGTATCTTGAGCAACAAGGGAAAGTATGGTGAAGGGGTTAAAACAATGGTTTAGCTGCTTGCCTAAACCCAAATCGATCCAATCAGACAATGGAAGCCACTTTACTGCTGGGGTGTTTCAGGAGTAGGCTTGGGACAAAGTAATCTAGTGGGTTTTCCATACCCCATACTACCACCAAGCAAATGGGATTGTGGAGCATACCAACAGCGTTCTAAAGCGGGCCCTAAAACTCCATGAACCAAGATAGCCACAATGGGTGCCAGACACAGTAACAAGAGTAAACAGCTGGTGGGGAATCAATGGTTGCCCATGCCTCACAGCCTTCTGTCCTAGGGCTCTGTCTGTACTTCCCGGGGAGAAGAAAGCCAAAGATCCTGTGAATCCCCTTCACTGCCCTGGGCAACCCGTTCTAGTGAATTTGCGCTCTATTGGAACAGTACCCCTAACCCTGAAAACTCCCGTCAACTTATATGCGTGGAGAGCCACTGATGCTCATGGGAAGGACCATCGGATCCACACTAGATGGATCGTCCCATCTTTTTAATTATTTTCTGTTTTATATATGTTTTACAGATTATAAACAACCGTCGTGGGACTTAAGTTTTCAATTGTTGAGTGGGTTATTCCTTGCATTGTTTGTCTGATTTTATTAGGCCTGTTTTTGTTCTTTACTAAGGAAAGATGGTGTGGGAGAAATTTGTATTCTTACTTTGTGAGTATATAATCCTGTCTCAGTCAACTGGAAATTTGAATAACCAACCCAACTTGGCATGGGAGTTGATACAAGGGTTTATGCATATTTGGAACCATACGGACCAGGGGGTATGTATCGCCCTCCCCAGTTCCGCATCAGAAGGGTTCAAATTTACAATGATTAGTCTAAATCTTACAAAAATATTGAAAAATGAGTTAAACAGTCTTAACCAAACAGAGGGAAATGCCACATGGGGAATAATTGAGTCCCCTTTTCTTGACCAGAAGGAGGGCCAACCATGGCAGAGTAATGGGACGTGGATTGAACACCCGAGGGCTTTGTATCAACTCCCGAGCAATTCTACTTGGGAAGATTTATGGAACCAAACTTGTTATTGGTCCTTAACCAGTAATGCTAGTATGGAACTAAAGAATGCCCCCTCTGTTCCTGTTCCTTGCACCATAGTACCATGGTGGGATTCCCCCTCTGAAGGTGGTTACTTTGAACATGAGTATAACGTGCATTGGGACACGGATTGGTGTATACACATCCCTGACAAACCGGGGGAAACTGATCTTGTTGACCGTACTAGATATGAATGGGCCTGGTCTCTGAAACGACTATTTAACCCCAACCATCCTTTGTCTTCTGTTTCTAACCTCCCTGATGGGACAAAGATTGAGTGGGAGGCTGGGGTTCAAGGTTGTATGTATAGCCAAGTTGAGCTCCCCACTGGGGAAACCCTATGTTGGAACAGACGAAAACATAGGAGCACTGCTCCAGACCATAATGGGTCCTTGTTGAATTGTTCCCGAATATTAAACTGTTCTACTGGAGCAGGTGACCCATTAGAAACTTGGTATATTCCAGAATTGAGAACATTTATTCGAGACATGTGTACCTGTTGGGGTTACCCCAACTACGGTTATCGGAATCAGGATGACCGGTGTAATGGCTCCTTTAAAGATCCCAAAATAGCACTGTCCTGTGGCATTCCAGTCACGCATGGACCAGATCATCGGAAGGTCTGGAGTCCAGATGGAAAGCAACAGGAGGTACCTCGAGACGACCCATTTGATTGCTTCCAGTCAAGATATTCAGCCCCCCGAGGGATGGTGTGGGCGTGTTCAGATGGGAAATTGTATTCCCAGTTAAATATGTATGAAATGGCCGGATTGCAGTGTTCTGTTGGCTTCCCCTCCATGTGTCCGTCTAGAGTGTTTCATTTTACACCTCGCCGCAACAGGATACAGAGAGATCTTGGTAGCCTGGCAGATGTAAGGGAAGGGATTGCAGGAATACAAATACCCGATTACTATACATTTGGACAAACGTTTGCTTTAAAAATGGAGGCATTTTTTGCGCCAAGTGAGGTTATTGACAAACATCGATATGCCCTAGATAATTTGACTTGGCAAGTACATGTCCTAAGTAATTGGACAAGGTATGCTTTTGGGGAAATGAATGTACAAGTCCGACAAGTGTCAAAGATGACCCTGCAAAATCGATTAGCCTTAGATATGCTACTGTTGAAAGAACATGGAGTATGTGGAATGTTAAATTTGACAAAAGGGGAATGTTGTATCACCATCTACAATGCCTCCACCACTATAGAGGAAGCACGCGCAAAGATGAAGGAGGTCGCCGACAAGACTGGAGAACTATTTCAAGCAATGCAGCCAGCAGATTGATTTGATGGGCTTAGCCCTGGATCATGGATTGCATCAATGTTGAAGTCTCTTGGACTCATGGGGTGGGGAAGATGGCTTGTAAATATTGGTCTTACGGTATTGTGTGGATTCTTGTTTTTAATGCTAGGCCTTGCAGCAGTTAGATGTATGATTTCTTGCCTTCTGTATTCTCTTTCCTCTGTACCTGTTTGCTATGTACGGATCTGTTGTGGAGTGGTTTGGATCGCTTAAAGAATCACCTTCAAGGGTATTAGCAAAAATGATTTAACTGGAATTTATAAAAGCACGACTTGACAGAATTTGATGGCAAGGTTCACTCTATTACTTAATACATGGATGAAACGTACAGAGGAAAATTAAGTTAGAATCAAACTAAAATTATGTATACAGAAACCGAAGATGCAGTAGGGTAAAAGAGAAACATACAAAGGAAAATCAAGTTAGAATTGATTTCTCATGATTTGTACAGGGATCGGGAATGTAAAAAGGTAGGGAGACCCTCCTGTTGAGTCACAAGGTTCAGAGAAGACCCTCTTGCTTTCTAAACTCCTATCAGAGTCTAGGTGCAGCTGGATCGACTCCTAGTCTCAGACTTGGTCAGTGGTTTATGACTAATAAAAGGGATACAAAAGGGTAAGGAAATTCCTCCCATTGAGTCACGAGGTTCAGAGCAGACCCCCTTGCTTTCTAAACTCCTGTCGGAGTCTAGGTGCAGGTGGATCAACTCCTAGTCCCGGACTTGGTCAGCAGTTTATATCCAAAGGGAATATGAGTATAATAGCAGCCTGAGATCCATTCACAGTTGAATGATGTTCACGACAGTAATTTAAGTATAGATTTGAAAAGCAATATTTGTAATATACTTGCTATAGAATATTCAGGTTAGTACACACACACACAAGCACAAAGACACTAAGAGATACACATAAGCATGTAAAAGAGGTATACCCATTAAAAATTCCCCTCAAGTTCAGTGAAAATATTCACATCAAATGCTTTGGCATCTTTCTCAATGGGCAAAGGGTTGAGCCTCGAGGAGTGAAGAGTATCAGCCCAAGTCTTGTCGGTTTTCGGCGACAGAGCTCCGATCTTCACAAACTGAAAAGTTTGTGAGCTCTGAGAGGCGTCCCACTCAGAGGGAGATGCTGGTCACAGCCCGCTGCGGTCCAGGAGAGCTCAAAAGGTTGCACATAGTACTGCTGTTGATAGGTTCAGGAGGTGATTGTCTTTAGTCATCAGCAAATTACTGGGATTCCAGTAGTGCTGGTAGTTTCACATGAGTTACGATGCAGATAAGGAAGGCTCCAAGGCTGCCAGAGAATGGCTTAAGATTCAGATACGGGATGCTCCAAGGCTGTCAGGAGAGGACTGAGATATGTCCCAAGGTTGTCAGGAAATGACTAATTATCCCTACTCCCGTCCCCAGCCTCTGCTCGGCAACAGGAGTCCTTGGTACGGTCAGTGCAGCTCCCTGTCTTAGCCATGCAAGAGTTCCTGGTATGGTCAAGGGATGCTTAACCGCCCAACTCATTACACTTATGCTAAGGCCTAGTGAGGCTTACCGAGTTTGTAGATCAGCCCAGAGAGGAGGAAGAAATGCACCACCATAGGATCACAATGGTTGAAGAAGAACTTGGAGTGTTTGAGCCACGGGGTGTTATAGGAGAGACTTGTAAATTCTCGAAATAAAGATTGAGAAGCAGCCCGAGGGAAGCATCAACAATGGGGAGAGACAAAACTTGGTAAAGAGAAGGGGGGAGGGGGCAGAGGCCCTCCAAGCCTTTCCAAGAAATGTCTCAAACACTGGCAAGTACCCTGAAACGAAACCATAGTCACGGGCTGGATAATGTGGAGTCTGGATAATGCAGGCCTTGTGCTCAGTGAACTGATAAGGCTGACACTTGACCCATGCGGGAGGAATAGCATGGGATGGGGCTGGAGGAGGAAGCCCTGTGGAGACAGGACAGTTCTGCTCTGGTGCAACTTGTGAAGCTTGTTAGCGCTCTGTTTTTGGGGCCGTCGTGTCTGATGAATGACCTTTGCCTCATTACCTGCGAAATGCATATTAAAGTTGACATCCTTGCATATGCTAATGAAGATTATGGAGATCACGCTAAACCTATGTGACTATAGCGCTCGTGTCTCAACCCAAATCATGCTACACGTCACCTGGGGGTGGCAGGGGCAGAACCTGAAACGAAACTGCCACCGTGCCAGTAGGACGGTTCGTACTGATACGGTGAACATAAAGGGGTAAGATAGGTGCCACTGGGGAGGGACATGGCAGGTACACCTGCCCCGAGAGGAAACGAAACTTCTCTGGGCAGGCAGGAGAGATAAAAAGAAAACCACACCCTATAGGCCGCAGGTTGAAAATTGAACTGACCAGTCCAACACGTGTCAGGTACACGGAAGTGTTGATCTTTTGGTCAATGGGGATTAAAATGACCACAGATCAGATTCGACAAGGGTATAAACAGGGCCCTGCCAGAGGACATTTTGAGTCAGTCCTCCTCGGAGCAGCAGGTCTGCAGTCGGAGACTCTCCCCTTGGGTCGGGACGCCGCCCTAGTAACTCCTCCAGGTTGAGAGCCCTCATCTTTTAGGTAAATGATATGCGCATTTTGAGTCATCATTTTTAAATCTGAAGAATTCTTAAGTTGGCTATGTAGTACTAATTCCCCTTACATCATTGAGCCTGTGGTTTACTAATGTTATTGGAGTTTTAACTAACTTTTTTTTACTGAAGAATAAATCTGATTTTTAACACCTGTTGCATTTGATTGTGTGAGCCTCCGTAACAAGGGAATCCTCAGAAGAGCACTCTTATGAACCAGAGACCCCCCGTTGGCTGGACCAACGCTGGAACCGGGACCGGTGATCTCTTTATCTCTCTTCCCCTCTCCCCCATTTCTCTTTTCTCTTAGAGTTGTTAAGTAACGCAAGGTGTACCTTACTGCTTGCCATAATTTGTTATATACCTAACCAAGTATCGGAAAACACAGTTTAAGACATATCTTAATCACTGTGGGAATCTAATAAATGTTTGTAAATTGGCCTTGAGAGTTGTCTCACCTTAGTCCACGCTGCTGGGGATTTGCAAGTCTGAGTCACTCACCCTTCTCTTCTGAGCAGGTCATGACAACATTATGCCAGTCTTGAGCAGTTTACAAACTGAATAAACATTAAATCTTTCTTCACCAGAAGGGTGGCTTTTTCCATTCTTAATGCAAAGTGACTACAATTCCAAGTTCTCTTTAGTTTTAAATGTAGTTCAAAGTATGCAAGTTGGTGAAAAAACAGAACAATCTAGAGGAAAAGTATTTGCATACTGAAATTGAAGCCAACTGTTTCTGCAGTTCTCCTCTTTTCTCTCCCCTCTTTCTTCTCCCCTCTCCTCTTCCTCTCTCTCCCCCCTTCCCCACCCTGCCCAGCTTATATACATTTCCACTTGATTTCTTCACAGGTCTGCAGAGAGGTAAGAATATCTCTCTGTAATCTGCCTTGTGGACCAAGACAGAAAATTAAGTCTTTGATAAAGTAATGCCAATTAAAATACCCAGTGCAGGTTAAAATAAAGACTTCCTTTCTTTAATTTAATTTTCTCTCTATCTTGGTGGTTATCTTTTGAGGAGGTAGGAGATGGCGTATTTTTGCAGGAGAAGGGAAATGCATACTAGGTGTTAGTGCAGCTGGCTCAATATGAAAGTAACTTACAACCCTTATGGTAATCAGAATAATCTGCTAGAACAGAAAGCTATCAAAGCCTCTGCTGGAATGGGCCATCAATCATGGGCAGCACATTCAACAAACTGAGAGATCTCTAGTATGTAGCCATGGAAGACACTGATACAGAGCAGCAAAGTGTGTGTGTATTTCATAGTCTTCTCCGTGTAGCATGCCTGCTAACCTTTGATCAAGACTGTCTGTTGTAAAAAATTGGATAGTAGTTATATTGTAAGATCACTAAAGAGCTTTATGAAAGAGAGAATAATTTATTTGAAATATCTTTAAAAGCCTGTATTTGACCAGGCCTTAACAGTACAGGTTTTGAATTTTTAATAGAAATGCTTGATTCTAATACTCTGGGGTATTTGACAATTTTTAACTGTCATGAAAGATTCCTTAAAGTGTTAAAATGCATTTATATGTATTTTGACTTTATCATGGCCACTTCCATTTCAGATAAAGCTATGAATCTTCCAAATGTCTTCTCTGCAGCTACCTCTAGCGCATTTTTTTAGCATTGTTAATATAGAGCAAACACATTTGACTGAGCGTTAATGTAGTCCTTGAAAGTTAATTCTTTATTCAAGGTAGGTGTTACTCTTGTATACTCTGGAGTATGCTGCAGGTAATCATATGCTGATGCCTTTTTTTTCTTTTCCTCTGGCATACAAAATTTCTAAGTCTTATGGCAGAAAAACTAGAAGACATCCTTGTATATCCTCTGAAGGAAAAAAGTAGTACCTAACTAGGTGTTTCAAGATCTTAGCCTGAACAACTTGTTCTTAGAGCTATTGACTTGAATGTTTGTTTCTTTGATAGTTGATTCCCGCTGTAACATTGTTTTTCATTCATGTAGTGTGGTGCTTCTAGACACTTTTGTAAGCATCCTATCTGTCAGAACCGGCATATGGAGCTGATATTGCTAAACTGGAGTACAAACTGGTGGCTGGAGAGCACGGTTTGGTCATTAGAGTGAAAGGATTAAATCATAAGATACTAGTAGGTACTAACAGCGCATCGTCCTTAACAGAGCTCAACAAATTGTATGTTGAACATTATTTTCTGCATTAGTCAGAAGCCTGAAATGCTTAGGTTTACATTGCAACTCATTAATTCATAGTTTTACGTGCTTTTAAAGACTACAGGGGGATAGTGGTTTTGCATATAATAACGAACCATGTGCATTTTTTGCTGAGTACCTTGAAAGCTGTGTGAGGTGAAGACTTATGGTTTAGGGTGGAGATTTTATGACATGAATTGTAAAAAGAAAGTGTGGAGTAAAGAAGGCTAAATACAAAGCAATTGGTCTTTGACTCAGGCAATGTTTTTTGCATGGAGCAAGAAAGAAAATCAAACGAAAATGTTTAAAAATACTGAGGTCTGATGTGAAATTTATAATGTGACTCTTCTACTGGGGAAATAGTATTTTCTTTACAGCCAGCTCATCATTGACCATTTGTCTGACTTCAGTTTTACTCCAGCAGTCTTTGAGATTATTAAAGAGGATCTAAAAAAGACTTATTTCAGTATGCTCATCAAATCAGAGGTGTTAGCCAAATAAGTGTCAGTGGGGAAAGGCTTAATTTTAGGGTAGTGGTAGAAAAGAAAGCAATCATCTTTATTCTTCCTGTGTTGTCATAGTAGCATAAAGTAGTGGCTTGAGGAGTTGCCTGTCTTTTTATCAGAAATTACCGTGCAGTTCTTTGCATAGTCTTGTTGAATATAGTGAATGCCAGCACAATAATTATATGTGAGCACAATTTTCAAACTGCCAAATATTTTTGCTTTATACTAAGTACTAGTACTAATGATCAGGTGCCAAAGGCTGACATGAATTCACATACAAAAAGTTATCCTGTGTATTTTTTCTCTTATAGTTGCTTGCATTTCTTCTGTCTGCAGCACCTGTGTGTATGCACTTGGACGTTAAAATTCCTTGTTAGAGGATTATCAAATCTTCTGAATAAGTGTCAGCTGTGGTCATTCCCCTCCCAGAGTTCCAGCCCAGGTGCCCTTTGGTTCTTTCTAATTGCTTCTTTCTAATTGGTCTCAGATCACTCACATTTTGTGCTCTTTCCTTATCAGTTCCTCTCATCCTCTGTGAAAGCAAACTTTATTTATACTTTGATTATAATTTAGACAGTTTTTATTTCCTTTCTTTTTAAAAATGTTGGTAGATGAGCTGCTTGAGTCCTGCTGCTGCAGAGGCAGGGGTAAGTAGACAGAATTGACATTGCATAAGATAAGTCTCAACCAGCAAAATTTCTGCCTGATTCAGAAAGGATAGCTTACTGGGGTCAGAGCTTCTCTGTCTCTGTAGCCCAAAAGAGAAAGAGATACCTGGAATCTTTTTCCACAGACCGAGGGAAACCACGTTGCTGAGTCTCTAGAGTAAATACAGCAGCTAGTACTGTATGAACATAATCTGGCATCTTATTTGATATTCATTGGATCTGATGACATGAATATTCTGATAGCACTGTGTGTTGATTTTTCTCAAAGGTGAAAATGTTAATCAAAATAATACATGGCTGCAGACTCCTGGTCTGCAGGAGCAGCTGCAGGTTACTCCTTTTTGGCCTTATTCTTGTTATGAAGGTAGAGTGCGCTCTAAAGGGGAGATACTAAATCAAAGCTCGGGGTATTTTGTAACCTTCATAGCGCTAATGGCTATTGACACTACAAATTGTGTTGTCTTTGTTAGGATTTTGCCTTGAATTGACTAACTGAAATTAAAAGGCTTCTGTATACCTGCTAATTTGAAGGCTCTGCTCCAGTACTTAGGATTAAATTGAGCCTTTTGTAGGCTGCTATATAGGTAGCACAAACAGTGCATAGGTCCCTCAGGAAAGAGGGAGATAACTGTGCATCAGATAAATATATATACTATTATGTATTTGTGTTTTGGCTAAGATGTGAGCGGGTGTTTGACACTTTGCTGTCTGTACTCCCTTCAGAAAGCTCCAGTTTGCTCCTCTGGCCCATCCCTGCCCTGTTCAGTTCTGCATAGTGGATTTGCCAAATATGCATCTGCTCTGTAAGGTGAAAACTCTCAACAAATGTAATGCCAGCCCTGAAGTGAGGTACTAGAGATTTGCACGTACTTGTTCATATTACCTGTAGTAATTTGCTGTGCAGTCACAATTTAAGGTGCAATCAATCCAGAACCAGTCTGCATGATCACTGTGCAGGGGAAGTGAACTGAATGATAGTGATTTTGTAAGCACAGTTCCTGTCCACAAGACTTACTAAAATCCTTGATGAAACTACAGCTTGTATTATTTTATGCATGATTTATTTTGGATATGTATCTTTTGCTTTCTATATGCCAGCCACTGCAGTCTTGGTTTTGTCACCTTTCTTATCTTTCTTGGCAGTTGATGCTTTTTTACCCCCTTCAGTTAATTCAAGATAGTCTTCCCACCTGTGCAGTGGATCCCAAACGAAACCATTTGATTTGTGCTTTGAAGGCACAATGGGAAACCAGAAATTGTTGCCTTGTTGTTTTGAATGGTTACTTACTGAGAATTTAATGTGCAAGTCCATCCAGGCTGGATTTGTTTGTTTGTTTTAGGCTGGTGTGAGGAGTTTAAGAGAATGTGTTCCTATGGGGTTGCTTGTGGGAAGTTTTGACTATTCCTAACAAATCTTAAATGCTTATTGGTGTGTGTATAGGCTGCATTTACATGCTATGGGATCCTTGGTACTTGGAAAAATAATGGTTAATGTTAAGATAAGGTCATAACTCTGATGACCTGTGTACTTGTTACAGCCTACTAGCACTTCTGTGGTGTAAGTACCTGGGACTGTCCTGGTATTGTTCTTCAAACAATGCATTGTTTCACTTTAAAATAAAAATGTTTATTTATTAATTCTTAAAATGTAACTGCTTGTGAAGGTTAACATCCTGTCTTATTCTGTTGCAGAGACAGATTTACCTGTGTTCATTTCTTCCTAAATCAGTGATGATAGGGAATCTGGGGGGAAGTTTAGTGGGTTTAGTCCATTCTTCCTTGATTTGATCAGGCTTGTCTGCAGGGTCTGAAACAGCGTGGGTATGGTAAAACACCTGCTGCTGTGAACAGGAGTGCATTTTGACTAAATTAAAGCTGTATTTCAGGTGCACATGGAGGACCCTTGTTTCAGTTTCCTGCAAACCAAGGAAACACTTGGGTGAGCTCACTGTGGGGAGGTATAGTTCCCATTCAGCTGTTTTTTCCAGAACAATTAGTCCCATATAGCTTGTTGCTATGGGAAACCATAACTGTAGCTAATTCCTGGAGTAGTGTAGCTGAAAGTCCAGAGTAACATGCTATAAACAAATGCAGCATCATCAGTAGGTGCTTCTGTCACAGCTTCTCAATTAATTTATCTGGGTCTACAGATGGGCCCGTGTCTTATCTTAGGTTGTGTATAAATCAGGCTTGGCGTGCATCATTATTTATGTATATGTGTACTACTTCAAGTCTGAATCTACACAGTGATCATACTTTGAATATCATACCATCTCTAATTTAATTGTTTTAGTGCCTTATATATTGAAGTTATATGAGCTTCTGTAAACTGGTGACATGACTGAAGAAAAAACCAAAATGTTCTGTATTTGGTGGTTGTCCATGTAAGTTGTAATGCTTAAGATATCGCTGTTCATTTGTAGTTATGTCCTGGGTAAAGAGTGATAACTAAGGCAAAGGAACAGCCTTAACTGTTGTTTGGGATTGTGTGCCAAAGCCCTGTGGTTTTGTCTCTTAGTCTGCAAGAGACAAAGTAGGTGTTCGTGATCAGAGTCCGTATTGATAGTTGTTAAAGGGTAGTTCTTAAATCACCAACAAAAAAAAAAAAGGAAGAAACACAGGGAGATGTAGTTCAGAGAGTTCATGCCTCACCATACTGGGATGGAGCTCACATCTACTTAACCCCAAAAGGGCAAAAGGATTTGAAAGTTGGCTTTTCCTGCAAAAAGACCAGTGCTCATAAATGACAGTCTGTTGAGGCATCTCATACGGTTGAGAGAATGAACTTATTCTCAGAATGAACTCCTTCAGCTAGCTGAACTATTTAAAATTTCTTGTTCTTACAATGCTTGTATTTGTGGTACAGTGATACAAATCTTGGAAGCTCATGTTTATCTGTCAGTTTTGGAAATGAAAATAATTTTACACAGTTCTTTAAAATCTCTGCTGTTCATACTCAATCATGTTTTGTAATGTTGAGATTGCACAGACTGTTAGTGTCTGTCTTTTTTTATTCCTTTTAGTAAATAGACGTTCTTTTTTTTCTCAAGTCCATTGTGCTTAAAACTTTGCAGTTTCCTTTTGCTCTGTTAAGATTCTAATATTGATAATAAAAAGGCCTGTGTGAACAACAAAACCTCCTAAACTATCTATTTTGAAATTATTAATGTGTTGGTTTGTTTTTTTTTTTTTTAAACTGTTTGTTTGTTAAGCACTGTCAGTTTCAGTGCACGAGCAACTGTGCATGTGTCTTTTTGGGTGATGATGCTTCTGTTTTGAAGACTGCTGTGATTTCTTTTGCAGTTTCACAGTTCTGTTGTTAAAGGAAGAGTGGATGTTAAACATCCCAACCAGAGTATCTTTCTCATTCAGCTTATAAGGGTATGATTAACAATATTACGTGGTCAAAGCGATTCTACTGAATGTTGCCTTTTAAACAAGGGATATTAGGTATTTACTGGAGAAAGGTGCTCCAAAAGAATCACAGGAGGCAATTGAGAGGAACAGAAAGGCAGGCACAGGGTGTGCAAGTGCTACTGTGACCTTCATGGCAGCCCAGGTGTTGCCTGAAAGAGGTAAACTGCGAAGGTTTTCCTTCTCCTGTAAATATTAAGGAATAAAGGAAGGAAAGGTGTATAATTGTCTGGTGTGGCTCTGCGTGGAACCAGAGCTGCCTTTGATGTCCATGAACTGCTTTGTTCATATGGACAATATGTCTGATAAGCTGCAGTTACTGTATCTTCTAAAAAAATTTCCATGTTCTATAGTAAAAATAAGGCAATTATTAAAAAAGAAAGAAAAGCAAATATGAGAAATCACTCATCTGATCATGAGGACTGTCATATTGATCAGATGAATTCCATTTACCCCATCTCCCATCTGATAGTAGCTAGTAATGGATACTTACAAAAATAACTATGTCCTTGTGCTTTCTCTGCACCATTAATGATTTTATATATAGGTATTGTACATCCTCTCAGTTGTGTCCTTCTGAGTTGAAGCTTTGAAAAATGTAAAATTTCCTCAATTATCCTTGTTGACTTTCTTGGTGTATTTTCTAGCCGCATTAGGCCTTTTTTAAGAGAGGGAGATCAAGGTTGTATGCAAAATTAAAACCACATATTCACCATGGGTTTCCTCTACAGCAACAGATTCTGTTAACCTCACCTGCTCTTTTGCAGGCTTCCAGCCTCTGATGTGTTTGAAAAAGTCTTTATTATTAACTTCTTCATGACTTTTATTGCCACAGATGCCTTTAGCATCAAAGTAATATGAAGTCAGTTTATGAGGTCAGGCATTTAAATGTGGCACACATTTCAGATACTGCTAATAATAATTTAATGTAAATTTCCAATAATGTCATGTCAGTTTTTCATTATTACAGGAAGTCTAAAAGTCAACTTAGCCTTTGTAAGAAAATTCCTGTCATCAAAACTTAGACCTAAATGTTACTTTCCAAATATTGTTTATCTTCTAAGCATTATTGCAAGGTCTTCTCTTTGCTTAGATCTTATTTAGGTCTGTGCCTTACTAGCAAAATATGTAGATTCAGGGCTTTTTCTTG
The DNA here is from genome assembly GCF_026419915.1 of Harpia harpyja. Lineage (NCBI taxonomy): Eukaryota > Metazoa > Chordata > Aves > Accipitriformes > Accipitridae > Harpia > Harpia harpyja. Next base: position 39,461,858 of record NC_068950.1, read on the forward strand.
AACGTTTGGTCATAAGGCTTTCTGTTGTCCGTTATGTGTCATGGCTTGAATTGAATGTATGTATGTGCTTTCAGCTAGAGTCCCAGTGGGGGAATATATGCATGAAAATAAATTACTACAGTTGGAACTAATTAATTCCTTGATTGGCAGACTCAGCAGATAAAATCCTGAAGAGGGTAATGTGAAATGTCTTTGTTATTTGGTCTCAGCTGTACCTGGCCAAGAACTGTAGTTATAACCTCTACTCTTCCACCTGACTTTGTAGCCTGTAGGCAAGGACTGAAGAACTGAACTGATGTGAAGACCAAAAAAAACCCCCCAAAACCCAACTCGGTATTAGTTCAGCCTTCTCTTTGCTGTAATCCTGTGTAAGCCATCCTTGTAACCAGGCTAGGGCCTACCAAAATATCGGGGAGATTGGCTTGTTATGCTGTCATAACTTTTAGCTCCCTGCTAAGATGGCTGCCTTATCATAACAGACAAGGTTACAATAGTTTCCCTAATAGTGTGGAGAACTTAGCAGGCAGCTGCGGCTAATCCCTTAAGAAAATGTTCTCCCACTGAGGTACATAGTGAAATTTGAATGCTGCAAATAATTTGAAAAAGATCATTATTTTTTAAATCATGTTAATTCTCATTCTGCTTGTTGATACATAGGTACAGATACAAGTCAGCATTACTAACCTCCTGGAAGAGCCAAGAACATAGCCTTAACTGGTGCTTGTTGGTTTCTTCTGGTAGATGCTCCCACTGTTGGTATGAGAAATCAAAGTTCAGTGTCCTGATGCAGATGGCCTCACTTCTGGGGACACTGTTGTGAGGTAATATTTTGTGAAGCTGATCTTTTGTGTCTGCTGCTGTGATAGCAAAAGCCACAAGTTCATCTTTATCTGTGTAGATTTGGTTCTGTGACACTTGCGTCTTGGCTGGGAAGTCTGTGCTGGTAGCCATACAAGTAAAACAAGGTGCACTAGTTCAGTTGGTTTCCTACTGATCAAGGTGCAAGGAGCTTTGTAAACTATTTGCCAGCCACATTTAATCTAGCTGAGAAGAGCCAGTTAGGTCTTTGTCACTACCTGAAGAAAGTCAGCCCCCCATTTTCTCTTACAGGGACTTCAGATTACTTACTTAAATGCATGGCCCTGCATATTTTTGCCCTGTGATTAGGATGACCTGTGTAAGCCTTTTCTCCAGCTCCTTGTAGCAGAGTAGGGTTCAGTCTCACTCTTTACGTGAGTCCCTGGCACAGACTTTGAGAGCTCTGGTTCATCCCAGGTTTACCACATTTCACCTCATCATGAAATGAGAGTCTTGTTTAGGACATGCTTGCTGCTGTTCCATGGGAATGATTGTTTGCAAGTTGTTGCAGAAACATACAGCTGCAGCCCCCATTTATGTCATCAGGACAATCCACAACAACCCTCAAACTAAGACTGAAAACAACTCTGTTAAGCTGTCACTTGGGACTGTACCGATACCTTCATGAACCAGTGTGCTGTTTCCAGGGCATCCCTGGTCAGTGCAAACTCTTACAAACAGTGCTCCTGTTAGAGCTGTTTGAATAGAGGCCACCAGGACCTGCAAAGTAAGAGCGAGGGAGTGTGTGAGTGTGGGTGTTTTGTTAATTAGTGTTTTGAGCTGGTCACTGAGCACCCAGCATGTTAATGTGCAAATGGACTGTGGCTTGAATCTAAAAGGTGGCTTCTGTGTCCCACATCTAAATTCACTGTCTCTCTTGCTATCTTTCTCCCTTTGAATCCTTCCAATGGTGACACTGTGTGTTTAGGAGACAACTGAAATTGGTACTACTCCAGAAACTCCTGCACTGAAGCAGTGACTCACAATAGACCACAGCTATAGCTCCCTCCTTGAAGGCAAGGATGTAAATTAGGAAGACAGATTTAAAACTGTTTCACAAAGTTAAAGGACTGATTTGATGGAGAACAAACTCAGTGTGAGGAAATGATGCACAGGTACTCCCGCAGAAGGCAGAAAGGTAACCAAGTTACATACGTTATATAAACACTAAAGGCATTTATGTGAGTATGTGTATGAAAGTAGGCAACACAGTATTAGTATGGATTATCTTATACTTTACAGTTACTATGTATAAAAAGTGGGGGAAAAAAAAAGAATTTTATTGCTAATACAACATAGAGTCAAAAAAAGGGGGGGGGAAGTTGTTTTGGCAGGCATACCTCAATGCCCCAGATAAGTGAGTCCCAGTCCTATGAAGCTCTTTTACTTCTTGTCATTTGTGCTGTCCTCTCTCTTTATACCTGGGGAGATTTGTTGTTGTTGTTGTTGTCGTCAGTTTTCCTATTTCCTACCATGTTACTCTGCTAAAATATTTAACTGAAGTGGAGAAATATTTTGAAGTGAGAAAAACCTATTTTCAGTTAAATAGAAAACTAAACCATCAATATTTACCAGTACATAAGTCCATATTAGCTTGGTAATAACTGTTTGTGTCTGAAGAACTGTTTGTTAGCTGCTTGGCAGCTTTCCTTTAGGGACAAAAATTGACTGAAAGTTACTTTCAATAAATCCTCTGCTTCAAAAGTCTTTATGACAACATGTGACAGTGAAAGGTTGTATTGTCTTCAGGGCTCTGATTTCTAATGCTTCTTTGAGTATCTCCTGCAAATTACCTGGGGTAGGAAAAAGAGTGGTCATTCGACACACAGTTTGGGTTGTCTCTGTTTTCAAGAGGTACCTATCAACGGACATTAGTGTTCATGGCTACTTTATTCCCCTGGCCGATAACTTGAATTTTAAGTTAAGTTATGCAGTAGATTTCCCACAAAGACAGACCAAAGGGGACATACAGTGATACCTAAAAGGAGAAAAGCCTTTCAAACATTTGACTGCCTGCTCAAGTTTCTCTCTGTGCAGGGAAATGCTGTACGTAAGTTCATACAGGACCCCAACCGCCCATCCATTTTGGAAAATGCTTCCAGTCATCCCTCCTTGTTCATAAGTATCCTTGTTTCTTACCTAGGATTTCATTTTTACAGGAGAAGGGGAAGAGCGAGCAAGCTAGCTGCATGTTTAGTTCTGACTCACTTGTGTCTCCAACTAAAGCTATCATTTTACTTCTAGTACAGTGGATCTCATTTCAGCTTTATTTCCATAGAAGAGATTGTTTGTAGGTTTTTAAAAAACACAAACAACAAAAAACAGTTAAGACTGCCTGTTGTGATTCCAAGAACAGCATATTTGTCTTTTTTTCAGAATTGCAAAAGAGCACATATTTGGCTGTACCAAGTTTTTCAGCTTCTGTAGATATGCTTTTACCAAAAGCTGTGCGAAGAAGTTGAGTAGTTTGCAACTAGTCATTGAATACTCTAACATGTAATAGTTTGGGTTAAAAACTACACCAGTTTTGTTGTATGCACCATTCACTTCTGAGATGGCATTTTCTCACAAGGGGAAGGACCAGTGTACTTGTACCACTGGAAGTTTTACTCGCTTAGTTACATCAGTGATATAATTGTTCAGCTCAAGGAAATAATGAACCAGGTACTGTTTTCTATGTGACTTGAAGAGGACCAAAACCAAAGTGGCAGAGAAAGACAATTCAGAACAAAACAGTCTGTTCATTTACATGTAGAATATGAACTGTTTTCAGTGTTACTATTGCAAAGCTGCAGCTGAACAGCTGAATTATACAGTAGTGTTCCCAAGTCCTGCTCTGGGTTTGTACAATTAAGAGTTAAGGAAAAGTCAGACCAAAATATGATATAGTCCCAGCTCTAGGACAGCATTTTAGGCACTATAAAGTAATTAGTTCAGTAGTCCCAGATAAAAAAATTTAATCTTTCTGTAGAAACAGTGCACTGTTTTACAAATGTGTTCATTTGGTTTTCGGTAATCCTTATTGATGTAAGTACAGCAAGTGTTACACAGAGCAGTTCCCTCCCCCACCCCTCCCTGGTCCTTTTGTCTGCAACGTAAAAACTGAAACACAAAAGGCACCAAGCAAGAACTTACTCTAACAGAACTTCAATATGACAAGACAGAGATCAGAAATGATTACTATGTTAAACATCATCCTAACAATCTGAACCATTATTTAAAATAATAAATTTCTTAAAAAACAAATTTGGTGTCTGACTTCTCAGTAGTTATAAATCTGTAAAGGTTGAAATCAGCACTGCACATTGAGTTCATTTACAATGGTTTGAAAAAAAACTGCAGCCTTTTATACATGGTTTATACAGGTTTGTTTGTGTGTATGTGTTCTTAAAAAAGTATCAAAACTGTAGAACTTTCAAATATATTTACATTCCTCTGTTAGTTACAGTGTTACCACATACAGCCTTTTCTCAGTTTTTTTTTTCTTCATGCACACAGTGCATGGATTTGTAGAAACAGAGCTACATACCTTAAAACAATAATTGGATATCTCAATCATTTTTTACTGCCTTGAAATCTAGAATGTGAATAGAAGGATGCTTCAGTATTTATATATTGTCTATGCAGGCCATGAAATATTTTGAGAGTATGTATTATGTTTGTAATGCATACTAGGTCTTTAGACACTTTCTTCCTTTTCTTAGTCAAGAATCAACTTCCAGCTGATATTACACTGAATTTATTCTAAAAGAAAGAAAAACACAAAAGGAAGAAGGGGAAAAAAAAAAAAAGCCCCAAACCTATTCAGGCTGAGTTTCTTCTACTCACTTGAATACAAAAGCTTGGACTGACAAAGAACATGAGGAAGATTTCTCTAGGTTTTGGTACAGTTCAGGGAGGTGCTAGGTAAGTGTATTCACTTCCCATAGAATTCCCTGGGAAACTTCTAGAATGAGATGATGAGAAAACCCACTGTTTTTTCTGCAAGGTGCAGGATGACCCAGCCAAAGGTATTGATAAGGCTGTGAATTTTTAACCTCCTTGCCTAGTGCTCTGTGGTATGGGACATCTACCATGGTGCAGGTTGTTCCACTGGCAGTAATTTGGAAGATAATTGCTGCACTTAAAAGAATTCCACACATGCTGAATTAAGACACTGCCCCACAGCATCCCCTAATTTGGACTCTTAATCAGTATCAGTAGGGCAAAGGGGCAAGGAGGGAAGGAATTAACTTTTGTTATTGTGCTGTTTTTTTTTTTTTTTTTCCCTGATGAGCTAGGTGAGAGTGCTCACTTTGGGTATATGAAAATATGTGGCTAAATCTTTGTTTCTACTAATTCTAAGCTAATTTGAGAAGTGCAAGATTCCCAGTGAGGAAAAGCATTTATATTTACATTTAGAAACAAACAAAAAACCTAAATCAAATTTGTACCAAGCTATAAAAAGCAACAATACAACACAAAAAAACTGGGCGCTGTAGGAATTTCTCCTGACTGAAATACTGTAAGTGATAGCTCTTCAGTTAATAGCACTGCAGATGAATCTTTCTGGACAGACTAGAAAATTTAAAAGCAACCCTTACAAGCCAGTTCGGAAAACAGGAGCTCTGTTTGTTAAGGGAGTGCTTCATTTGTCAACTATCTTGCCCAACAGCTCTTTCTCACTTAGTGTCTTTAGATTTCAAAGCAAACTTCTCAAACATCCTGTAAAAATTCTATTAGCCCTAATTTTCATAAATGTAGGCTAGTAGTTTTAAAATATATGTATATATTTTTATATATATGTATATATTTATATGCCTATATATCTATCTAGACTAGATAGATATATACACAGATAATCTATGCACAGCAAGCCAAACATACAAAAAATAAATACTCTCACCCCTCTACTATATTTACAGAACAGATCTTATAATCCAGATTTTGTTAATAAATATTTCTAAACTGCCTGTACAGAATTTGTTTTACTTATGTTGATGGATAGCCACAAAGCATATTCAACATATTTACAAAATATCTATAAATATAGACTTAAAATAAAGCAATAGCTACTGAACCTTCAGCCTGGCTGGTTATGTACATTGAGTTAGTAGCTCAGCTGTCGCTTATTCACTATCACAAATGGGTAGTGCAACAAGTTAAAATGTGTATAAAAGATTATACATACAAAACTCTCACATCCTTTGGATGTTTGCAGTTCATTATAACTTTGTGGTTACCCTTCTGCAACATAAATAACGATCGAGAAGAAGAAGCAGGTTCTGTGATCCAAAGCAAATTTGTTCAGTGTGTTGTTTGGAGCAGCAACTTCATCCTCATGGCAACCCGTCATCTTCTAAGCTTAATGCTACACGCTGTGACAGAAAAAAAAAACCCCCCACACTTGAGAAAATTTGTGACTTGTGATAACTGTTGCTAACTTGTATTTCTCATTGAAAATCTCATTGTTGTCCCTAGTGTATTGGTGACAAATCTATTTTATGTACTGATTTTTTTCCCCCAAATGGGGTTGCTCGCTCAAGTGTTACTAAAGAGGTGTTGGAAAGTTTACTTCACTTGTGTATTGGATAAAGTTCCTTGTAAGGGATGACGCCTTCTCTGGTGTGATCTTTAGCAGGATCTTTAGATAATATAGGGCATTACCTATGTGCTTGCCTGCCTATAGAAGCTATATTGCCTTCACTCATTACTTACAGATCTTTATATGCTCTCTTCTAAAAATGCAATGCAGTTAAAACTGCCAGTGCTTCATTGTGCCAGGGCTGCTGCTTTGAAGGAGGCTCCTTTACAGACAAACGGCCATGCAGAACAGGTTCTCTCTCTTCTGCATACACAGAACTTGTTATCAAAATGAGTGCCTTTTGTAAAGCTTAATCTTGCCAAGGCAAATTTCTTTAACTTCTTACAGAACCTCACTCACTCCTCCTTGTGAGGAATCTGACTCTTCTTTACACTGTTATAGTAGAGAGAAGATATTCTCCCTAGTTTGTAGAGAAACTCAAGTTATCCTTAAGATAGTTTAGACACTTGGTAGTGGTCTAAGCACAGATATAATGGAATCCAGTAGAGGACAATTAATCAGCTCTCACATGTTGAGCTCTTGAGGTAGCTAGCTTTACACTTGCTAGTTTACTAGGTATATTGATTAGGACAATTACTCTGCATTTGAGCAGAATATCTTATTACATAGACAACTATATTCTAAGACAACTGCATGAGCTGCCTAGAAGTTTAGGCTTCTGCCCATTCAATGGTTATTAAAGAAGTTCTGGGTTTTGTCACTATATGGCAAATAACCAACACTAGTCGGCTGGAGATAATTCTGTATCTAAACTCTCAACAAAATCAATCTTCTCTGTCAGCAGTTTCCTCAGATACTTACTGCTGGGTAGACATGTCCAATTTGGGCAGTCCGCCCAATGTGGATTTCATCCTCATCTTCCTCTTCCGTTGTCTTCCTATACACTGGATTATCAAAATTCATACTTTTAGTATTCTTCCGTTTCCAGTTTCTCCAGATGAGGTATCCCCCCATGCACAGCAAGCCAATGACCACTGAGGAAAGGGGAAGGAAAGGGCTGTTAGCCAGGCATGAATCTGCTGGGATGTTCCCATGTAGATATCCATCCTTGTACAATTTTCTCAAAGCCAGGCTACTTTTCCCCCATTTCAACAGTTTCTGTACTCTTTCCCACCCTCAACCCTGAAAATCAGAAGAGTGTATTTACACTAGCATTTTGGTATGATCTCCTTCAAAGGTTAAATCAAATCAGCTTACCAACAGGAATGACAATTCCAATAACAGCTGCTGTCACAGTTGAATCAAAGCCTTGGTCATTATTTGCATCTGTAATTACAGAAGTCATTCTCATCATTTAACTCATTTGCTGGTTTTAAAGCCACATCTAAAGAATGTTTTGCGTTAGTAACCACATTGTTCTGCCCATCAGAAAGCTTTTGTAATCAGAGTTTACAAAAAGTTTTGTAATAAAATTATTACAGAGAATATAAAAAGCATATACAAACAAGTCTGGGCTGAGTTGTTTCTTCTTAGGAACGATAAACAGCCTGGCCAGGAAGTGCTACTGCCCTCACAGGACTGCAAACTACACACCAGGAGAGTGTGGCCAGTTAAGGGCAGTGCTCAGTACAGTGTTACCAGATAGAGAAGCTCTAACCAAAATGAGTAAGTGACTGTACTTGTGCCTCTAATTTTCAAGCACAAAACAGAGGCCAGTTTTGAAAAACTCAGGATCAGGGGATGGTGAATAGTGCTCTTACAAATCCACAGTAGAACAGTTTCTAGTACTGACACAATTAATTTATTGAGCTGTCAGAAAAAGAATGTAGTTCAAAGCCATCTGCACAGCTTTTCTTGTTTATTATTTTTTTTTTATTTACAGTTAAGGAGTTAGTGAACACATATATCACTCATTGCTGCAGTCTGACTCAGCATGCAAGAATGACCCCAAAACTTGGTATTGTATTGACAAGATATCCTGGTTTCAGCTGGGATAGAGTAGTCTTCCTAGTAGCTGGTACAGTGCTATGGTTTTGAGTTTGGTACAAGAAGAACGTTGATAACACACTGATGTTTTCAGTTGTTGCTAAGTAGCATTTAGTCTAAAGTCAAGGACTTTACAGCTTCTCATGCCCAGCCAGCGAGAAGGCTGGAGGGGCACAAGAAGTTGGGAGGGGACACAGCCAGGGCAGCTGACCCAAACTGGCCAAAGGGATATTCCATACCATGTGATGTCATGCCCAGTATATAAACTGGGGGAGGGGGGTGGGGATCACCACTCAGGGACTAACAGGGCATCAGTTGGCAGGTGGTGCATCACTTGCAATTCCAATGCTTTTATTATTACTGTTGTAATTTTATTAGTGTTGTTGTTATTATTAGTTTCTTCTTTTCTGTTCTATTAAACTGTTCTTATCTTAACCCACAAGTTTTACTCCCCCCCCGCCCCAATTCTCTTCCCCCATCCCACTGGGGGAAGTGGGGGCAGTGAGTGAGCAGCTACGTGGTGCTTAGTTGCTGGCTGGGGTTAAACCATGACACAAGAGAAAAAAAAAACAATTATAGGGAAAAATAATTAAAAAAAAAATCAATATGCATTTCAAGTTATATACTTAAAAAGTTTGCTCTAAGCTGTTATAATAGGGGATCATCACAGAAAATTTATTTTTGCTAAAATATCAGGAACTGAGAGAGAAGGAACTAACTGTAGTTTGTCCTTTGATACACCAATTCAGGGAACTTAAAAGGCAATTTATCCTTTTAAATACTTCCCTGTGGCAGGTTGTTCTATTACACAGTTACTTAATAATAAGCCAGACTATGTCAAATGCAGACAATTAAAGCACCTTGCATCCATGGCTTATGAAAAAGTTAATTATTGCATTTGAAAGAAATTTGCACAAAAAGAACTTACAAGACTGAATTTCAGAAATTGGATTTGGCTTTCCCACATGCAGTACAGCATGCTCTGTATCACTATTCCTACAACTAGGCACCCTAGTCAAACAGGGATGGGTTTTTTTGGTTTCCAGATGCAATGGAAACTGCCTATTCTGCTCAGTGAATCATTTAGGGGGGAAAAAAAAAAAAAAGTATTTTACTGTTTTTAAAGCAATCTAGATCTGTTTGAGGTCTTGAATGACAGTCCTGAAGAGTAAAGTCTTCTCTCTGGACTGGAATGATTTTTTTTTTTTTTTTTTTGGAAAAGCAGTTCAGATTTTCTGCTTTACCTTAGCACTGAGATGGTAGGTGTTTCATTGGTGTTTCATTACTCACTCATTATGTAGGGTGAACTTGAGGAGAGGCTATTAGTGCTCTCCATTGGGATACTTTGCTGGTATGTACTGCAAAACTTCAAACATATGTCATGGATCAGGCAGCATTAACATGCAAAGCACAGCCACGCGAAATGGATACAGCTTGTCTTGGGCTGTTGTAATTCCAAACATCCAGTAGGGCTAGAGCTGGACAGGAGGCATTTTTCACCCACAACTTGTGCTGGATCACACAATAATTAAACAGTTAAAATAGGTGAAGTGCCTGTAGAATCATCCATATTACGGCATGCAGCACTACAAACAGCACTGAAGCTGGGATGAACTAGTATTAGGCACAGGGCAAGGACTAGTATGAACTCTCAGGGCATCATCTCTAGAGCCTGTTTCATGTGTGTTGGATGAAAACCTGATACAAGTTCCTTAACAGCCCAAGCAACTAGAATCACATCAGCAATCATACACAGATGTCTGTGGAAAGAGTACCTGATGTCTCCCACTATGCAACAGGATGTGCCTGCATCTGACCTGTTTATAACTCAGATGTTAAGTCACGTCTCCCACCAGCACATGAGTTTTTGTGATATGGTATATATAGAAAAAGAAAAGAGGAATCTCATTCTCTTACAGTGCTGTGATAAATTGCTGTTTCCAGTGGTCATCTCAGAATCTATCAGGATGGATGTGGTAGAAGGTAAATGAAAACTTGGGGTGGTAATTGTCGCTTCTGGTACAGCTTTGGGGACGACTTCAGTGGTGGTATTGGCGCTGCCAAGTACAGTTGCGATGGTTGTGGTACTAGCAGTACGGGATGCTCCGGTTGTAGAAACCAGTACAGTAGTTGGAAGATCTGAAAAGCAAGAGCAACAATGAAATTTGGTTAAAGTAAGTGCACAAAGCAAATCACAAATGGTGATAGAAATCTGGGGACTGTTATGTTTATGGATTAGAAGCAGAAACCAAATTCCAGTTCTATTTGCCAGGTAGGTAGACTATCAATAGTTCTCTGCCTAAAGCTACAGAAATTATTTCCTGAAGTCAAACTTAATTTATTAATAGTAATAAAGCACTCTGGGTGGAAGGTAGTTAAGAAGTTCAAAAACTTGCGGGTTTTTTCAGTACCTCAGAAGATACTGAATTTGTACCAGGAACTATTTGCATGTTAGGGAAAACTACATTGAAACCACTCATCTCTTCAGGATACTATCAGCAATGACTGTGGCCTATCCAGATCTAGTATCTATCTATAGGGCAATAACGTGGCAAATTTTAACGATTTACTGACCATTCACACTTTTAGTGCTGGGCCTTATCCCTTTTTTCATCTTCCTGCTGTATCTTTTTCTGGTTGTGCTTTCAACGAAGGACACACGATGCTGTGTTCAGAAGGCAGCAAGTAGCAGAACACAAAAGCTAGTGTGTTCCACCATCAGGAAATATATTTACTGTAAGTATGATTTTGTTGGAGTAGCGAAACAGTGATGTGATTGTATTTACCTTTGTAGCATTTTTTCATGTCAGGACCCAGCCACATATTGTCAGGACAGGCACACGTATACTTGGGAGAATGGGGAGAGATCTGAGGTGCAGGAAGACACAAATACTCACAGCCTCCGTTTGGTTGGGGGCTGAGCTCACAGGAATCTGGAGCTGTTCAAGGATGGAAGACGACAAGTTATTTTTCTAATTATTTATTTCTTGTTCTTGGCAAAGAAGGATCAGGTCCTCTAAGAAAACTCCCTTCCACTCCCTACCTCAATTAATTGGGCTGCTGAAGCATCTTTACAGTTTGGAGTGAAACACACTAGTATAAAACCTGCCCAAATATATAATGAATGGCAAGCAGCGCAGTGATGACAGTAACTCACTGTTATCAAAGATGCTAATTAAACAGCTATTAACAAATTGCAGACTTTTCAATAAATGCAGCTGAATTAATTATGCAGGAACTTCAAACATTAGGCATTGATTTCACATTATTACCTGTGCCTTCTCTCTCATCAAGAACCATGAGGAAGCATTTCATTTACTAGCTCAAATAAACCTGATTTAGGGCCGTGATACCCTGAGGACATGTCTTACCTTTGGGCTGCTTTAGTTCATGAAATACCACGATGTCATGAGGATTATTGAGATTTTCTGCCAAAACGGAGATGTCCAAACCATTCAGCCTGTTTGCACTGAAGATTGCTTCATTCTCCAGGTCAGTCCAGAACACTCTGTCCTGCAGGAAATGCACAGGATTTCTGACCTGGCCCTGCTCAAATCCAACTCAAGTTGGATTATACTCCAGTAGTCACAAAGTCAATGCACTGTGTTCCTACCTTGGGGCACCTTTGGTTCGTGCTACTTCTATCTGCAGCTTTTTGCTTTTTTTTTTTTGGTCATTTTTAACGTTCAAAAGCACAGCAATCCTATGTATTTATCAAGTGCTTAATAATTTTGAGTAGCTACGAGACTGAGATAAGGGAGCAGAAATTTGGTTGAGTACAGAAGAGTTGCATCCATTCTGTTTCTGAACTTTTTTTTTTTTTTAAAAAGACAGGGTGGATCATGAGCAGAACCAAAGGACTGTACTAGAAACTTTGGTTCTCTCGGCTGATTTTTCTTCTCCTTTCCAAAGATAAGACCTGCATTAAATGGGTATCTATGAAGAGGCCAGTGACTAGAGCACACCTGGAACATGAGTATCTATTTCTCTTTTTTATTAATATATTTTGCATGGTATACTATGATTGAAGATGCAAAATAACTGGTCAAAGAGGTACACAGGAATTGCAGTTATCAAACAGTATTTAGTTGCTTGGTCAGCTATGTATGCTGCTGCCTGCTAACACACACATGTATTTCAGTAAGGAAAGCCACATTGCTGGAGAACAAGGGCAAATTATCAAAAGCAAAAGGGTTGTCTGTTATTCTAACCAGATATTCAGATAAGGAAGGGTGTACAGAGGTTAAATAACCCAAGAGATCCTTCCAAACACTACTGATGAGGATAAAACTGAAGAGCAGCAATGTCTTGGGGAAACCCATGCCCAAAGTTAGATGCCTAGATATCACACACATTGGACAGGAGGAATAAGGGTCTTAAGGAAGAGCATTTTGCTGAGTCAAAAGCCAACATAGTTAAATGAAATGAAAAGAAAGGAGGCTGACACACCTTGACAGGGAGCCAACCAGACACCTTTCTCTGCTATAGCTTACCTAGAGTGAGGTGCCAAAGTTGAAGCTTTTGTTCCCATAATCATTTAAATAATCTCAGAAAGGAGCTGAGCTACAAGAGAAAAGACTTCAGTGCCCCAGGCTAGTGATACTTGTCAATCCTCTAACAGGGGAGGAAGAGCAGAAGAGCTGGATTGTCTCTCTGCTTCCATCCAGGCAAAGCAGGGATCTGAATTATGTCTTCCATCCCCCTGGAGTACTCCTGAGAGAGGATGGGGAACGCAGTTTCGAACACATGCTTTAGATCTTAAGCATGAGTTACAAACTGCAAGGAAGCTGTTAGCCCTGGGCCCTGCCACTGGATAGCTCTGTATAAACTAATGGCAGAAATGCAGATGCCCATTTATGTAGTAATTTCTGCAGATCTCAGCAGGTCTTAGTTCTTCCCTGATGACATTTGAAGGTCCACACTGTGGACCATTTAATTAATTACTGCACTGCTTTTAGTGAGGCTACAGTGTGACGCTGAATGGTACAAGAATATTGAATTTACAAGACTAACTGGGTTTTCAGTGGAACATACTTAAGTAGGAGTTGGAAGCCTTTGTAAAAACAGGCTTATGTCTTTGTAGCATCAGAGCTGTAATTTTGGGGACAGGGGAGTTTCTCTAATGTGTGGCAGGGTTTGTGTCTTGTAACTGGAGCAGTTCAGCCTGAAAGAGAATTATCTGACCCTTTCACAACTAGGTGAACGAGCACCTTTTTAATGCCAAGTCCCCAACCTCAGCAAGGCACTGGAGCACAGTGACTGCAGGGGGAGCCCTGCCAGTGCCTTGCCAGCACAGATACTCCCAGGTGAAGCCTTGCGACTCCTGAGAGAGGTGAAAACATTTCTGAGGATACTTCTGTAGATGCTGGGATGGACAACAGAAACAACTAGCCAATGCAGCAAAATTTAAGGGGCCATCCTCCCCTGAGGGTTCTGCTGGCACCAGCAAATGCAACACAGTTATGCAAAAATGGTGTGTAACAAAGCTGCTGCGAGCAGCAGAGTGTTCCACTGCAGGCCCAGGAGCTGCTCTGAGCCCACGCAGCTCCCCTCAAAGCCTGACTTTCAAAAGATGAGAGCCATGTTGCAGTGTCACTGAATGAATGGTTGTCCCACCTGCTGATCACAGTAAGTGGCTTCTCCCTTCCCTTGCTAATAGTTTTGGCCTTTGTATGGACAGTTGGCTCAATTCAAATCAAGGAAAAGCCATTAACCATGTTCCAATTCTGTGGGAGGTATTATGGTGGGCACCACCTACCCCTCACGGATGCACTGATGCTACATTAGGGAAAAGCATGAGACAATGCATTGCTCCTGATTAAGGGCTTTAGAAAACTATTTTCCCCGCTGAACCCACACCAGGTTAATTGGTTTCTATAGCAGCGAACACCCTTGCTGAGCTTTCTGTGCTATGCAAAAGGCAGAGCTTTTAATCAAGAAGAACTCTGAGACCTCTTGCAGTCTCCAGTCTGTTCTGCATCCATTTTCAACTCTTACCTCAAACACTGCTAAGCCAAAAGGATGGCTCAGATCGTCAACAGAAGAGATCAGAACTTTTCTGTTGCTGCCATTGAAATCAATGCAGGACAGTGAATGCAATTTGGAGTCTACCCAGTAGAGACGCTGATTCAGCAAATCTGAGAAGTGAAACACAATGAAGCAAAATTACACACATCTCCTGCAACTCTTTTTCTCTTTCCCAGCATGTTTTTCCTGCTGGCAGCATGACTAATCTCTTTATTATTGGGCCTTTTTTTTTTTTTAACACTAGTTCTGATTTTGAATCAGTGCCCAGATATGCTGGGATAAGACCCTATAAATAAGATTAAAAAGAAGTAACATTCTGGTGTGTGTGTGTGAGTGTGTAATGCCTGACTGACAGCTTTGTACAATGAGGTTCTTTTGTTACCAGGAGGAGCAGGCCAGCAGCAGTTTGGGCTTCCCAGAGTCACTCCATCAGTGCCCGAGTGAGAAGCTTCATCCATCTCAAGGCTATTCAGTCCTTAGCCTCTTGCTGGAGAACAACAACTGTGATTAAAATGAAACGCCTCTCTGAAGGTGCTGTGCAATTTACGCATTTTCAGTGAAGAATCATCCTGGGTCCAGAAACCCTTCTTGTGCAGCAGGCTGGGGGAATGTTGGTGGTGGGGACACTCCTACTGCAACCAGCCAGGTTTTGGGGAGGGTGCAGGTAAGAGTGGGAGGGAAGGATCCAATGTTATTTAGAATGCTAAGCGCTGCATTTCTCTTCCTGGAGCAAATTCACTCATTTTGGATGAGATTCACTAAACAGAATGCAAGTGGATGAGTGCCAACACAAAAAAAGTTCTGTAATTAAACAAGTCATTAATTAAATTCTTAATTACTAAAGGATAACATTATTTGTTCACAGCAGTAGCACTTCAGCCCTATGCAATGGTAGCAGCATTTTGTCCTACGTCCTTGTCACGGCCAGAATTTTCAAATATAAAACCAAGCAGAGAACTTCACATCTGCATGGCATTCAACACATACGGCTGTAACTCCAGAGGAGGCTGTCCCCTGCTGCCCCAAGGGAGCAGGAAACCACCTTTCCACTCATGCAACTTGGTGTGGCTGCAAGAACAGCCACAGCCCTCTGTGTGCCAGCAGGATGCAGGATACAGGCCAAGATGGGTTCCATCTCACTACCCCCACCCAGAGCAGCTAGGCAGGCATGTCAATGGGGAACGGGCTCTGCAGGCTGTGTCTCTTTCCTTGACATACCATGCATTAATCAGTCCAATGAAGTATCTTGACACTGCTTCCAAGACAGGTCCAAGTCCAGAGACACTAGCACCAAGGACTCTCTGATGCTTCCTGGACTTCCAAAGGGTTGTTGCAGCTCCGCATCCTCCCCCGAAACTTGCCTTTGCCTTAAGGCACACCTAAAAGCTCCTGTAGTATGAGGTTCTGACTGTGGCAAGACTTACTGCCTATGCTTGCTCTGAAATAAAATTGCTCGTGTTGGTGAGCAGTTAAGTATTTCCAGGATTTTTGTGTGAGGTGCCTTTGCGCGCTTACAGTTTTGTTTTCCTATTTAACAATAAAAATAAATTTACGTCAGCCATAGTGGATGCTGTAGCTCTAACCTGGGCACTTACCAAGTGTGATGCCATTTGGCCACTCAATGTTGTCAGTCACCAGCACTTGCCGCCCCATGCCATTCAGGCCAGCTTTCTCGATCTTAGCTTTGTCTCCCCAGTCAGACCAGTACATGAACCTGAAAGAGGCAGATGCAAGAAAACAGTAAATTGGACTCTAGTGTAAGAAATCTGCCCTGCTAATCGGAGTAGGAGGTGCCCTGTTCTCTCCTTATTATAGCAAAGCCCCTCAGCCACTTCAGTTAATTCTGATAATGCACCTAGTGGAGCCACATACTGTCCCACAGGGTCCTCTGCCGCAAAACTTGCACCAGAACGCAAAATCTCACCATAGTAACCCCATGCAAACTATCTCCTGGTGTGTCTGTGCTAGGTATGAGGACTTCACTTATCCAAGCAGCCCATACACCTCAGACAGACTACTTCATTTCCCAGCACAACCTATGTGTCTGGACCAGCTCAAGCCCATCAAACACATGACCTGACCATTATTTTCAGAACTTTCTTTAACAGCAGTGGCCTTGCGAAGAGTTAGTTGAACCATCTCAGCAGTCCCCATTTAAGTTCAGTGGATCTATCTGTCTTAAAGGGCATCTGAACTCTTGATGAGAACCACCCACAAGTTTGTAAGAGAGGCAGAAAGAAGACTGGAGAAAGAGACTTTGCTCTGTTGGCAAAGGGAGTGCTTGTGGTCGTTACACCTACCTCCGTGTGGGATCAACAGCAATGGCTCTTGGCTCACTGAGGTCACTGTTGAAAAGTGTCCTCCTCCTGCTTCCATCTGCAGTGGCCACTGAGATGGTCTTGTTTCCAGAATCCGTCCAGTAGATATTCTTATGAACCCAGTCTATTGCCAGTCCTTCAGGAGAGTTCAGCTGGCTGTCTATCAAAATCACCTGCTCAGCTGTGTCACTTGCTTTGTCTATGTAGGCACTGCAAAGACAGGACTCGTCACTGGACTGACACACGGCATAGAGAGGGCCGTGCACATGTGCGTGGGGTTGGACCTCCGACAGCTGAAGGCCAGGTAGCACCACTGCAACCCCACGGAAAGAAAGTACACATGGCAGCATGATTGACATAGAAACCCTTATGGCTGCATGGTGCAACCTTCTGCTTTCTCCTACACCTCATTCTTGTTTCCCTATATCTGGATGGCAAGCATTTCCAGAACAGGGAACTGTCATTTTATTTTTCTACCTGCTTCCTGCTATAACTGCATGATTCAGCAAAACATTTTACTTCAGGCATGTCAACTTCAGTAGCATCCATTCATGGCATTTATGGACATTGGAAATACAATCTCCAGTGCTCTGCTGAACAGAGTTGAACTTAGCATGCAAATAAACATGCTTAACTGTATTGCAGAATTAGGACCTGTGTAACTAATTATGATTCATCAAAGGAATTCATGGAGCTATACTAATTTAGCAAGTGATCTCGTTAGATACAAAGAAAATGTTCACTAAACATCAGTGGCAGCCTCAAAATCTTTCAAAACACTAATGAAAGACAGCAAACTCCACATGGATGTTTCATAAGTAACTCAACATTGCTCCTACAAGCACACAGGCTGATTCTGCTCTGTTGCCCCTGCACCAATATCAACTGCACTGAGTGAACTGAAACGGAGTTATTCTGAGTTTGCATCAGTGTTTCTAAGAGCTTGGTCTGGCTCTTAGAATAACTTGGTACATCTTAAAATTTTAAGTTACAAAACAGCAGAAAGTTTCCGCCCTGCCCCCCGACCATTTGAAACTGCAGGATGGTTTCAGTCTCCTGTTCACTGGCCATCCTGCCTTTGGTCATAGAATGAGAAGATAAGTCGTAGAGGAGCTGAGCTCTCAAGTATCAGATTAGAGACTTGGAAACAAATGTCTAAAACCAGGAATACTTGACACTGTTTTATGGTCTGCGGCCCAGACTGGAATAGCTATGCAGAGTCAGCCTGGATTAACAGCACACCACTGCGCCTTCACTACAAGGAATGGTTTTGGTGTCTCTCTGACCCAACACCAAATGAATGGTATCATCGAGGTTCTGCAGGGCATCTGACAGTGTTCCCAAGACTCTGTTGTTTCTGTCTGACAAGCACTACATGTTCTAACTACACAACTCCAGGTCAGTTAATTCCTCCCCAATGAAACAGTCATGTTCAATACTTCCCGTCCACCACTGCGGTGAGCTGCTGCGCTGTACCCTCAATGTGACTCGCTGCACTGGTGGGGAAGCCAAGAGAGGCTCCTGCAGCTTTCAGAATGGGAGGGCTGAAATACAGGTGACATTTCAATTGTCCCAGTAACTAAATAGTGTACAAGATCTTCTGACACCCCAAAGGGGACGTCACCTCAATAGGAGAGGATCTGGAAGGGCAAGTGAGGTAAGCATTAAGAAAGATGGGATCTCTTGCCAGCAAATACCTCTTGTACCATAGTTTCCACCTTGCGATAGCCTCTCAACTATAGACTGCTTTTCCCCATAGGACTCCTGCAGGTGGAGTCCTGCTCTCTGCTGGAAGGACATGGTGGCCTTTTGTTTAGAAGTATTTGATATTAGTGATAGTAGCAGTATCTTAAACAGGAACATTAATTGTTAAGAAGTTGTAATTGCACAGCTTGCTCTGCAGAAAAGGTGGGACTTAGAATGAAACTTATGCAAGCAGGAGTAAGAAAGAGAAACATTCTGCTGTTTGGAAAAAGGCTTGGTATAGCCATGTTCAGGGTATGAACACTGTTCAGTGGCCCCCAGTGCCCTAGGACATTCACTGTCAGAGTGCTGCAGAAGGAGCAGTGTCTTGAATAATTCGCTGGGTGTGAATACGAAGCCCTCACCCACCCTTGCTTGTGCCTACAGAATCAGACACAGTGAAAGCAGCCAGCTTTCTTCTGAACCATCTCCCCATTTTCAGAGCCCCACAGGCCTGCTCAGCATACCTGCCTGGTTACTTCAGTGCTTAATACTCAGCACAGCCTGGGCAAATTTCCCTGCCAATGGCATGGGAGCTACCACAGCCTGCAGAAACCCTGGCTTGGCTCCCACACACCAAAACCAATCAACCTTTGCCTGATCATTAGCTAAAATCCAGAACAAATCACTGTAGAAGCTGCAATAGGGTGCAATAGCTATGCAAATCAGAATATACTTGGGGGATTTTCAGCGCATAAATTAAATGCATTTTCGACTAGGCACACTCACAAGCCCTGGTACATAATGCTGTGATGGATGCCATAAAAACAACTGAAGGAGGAGAGAGAATGAGAATTACCGAATGCGTACTGTGGTCAAGTGCTGTGAATTTAAATCCAGTCTACCAGAGACTACAGTAGGCAGCTAGTATCTGTGTTGCTACCTCCTTGCTCCCACCATTTGCTGCCTTTGTACTTTCACATAGTAAGTCCTTTGTGGTTTCACGTACAGCAAGCACACAGCGCAGCAGCAGTCTCATGCAGCATCACTTAGCATTATGATGCAGTAAACAAGAGTCTAGGTGTAATTGCACAAATGCAGCAGGATCTATTATTGACAAAAAGCCTTCCTGTAGTATCAAACCAGATAACTGCACGAGCCCTCGATTTCTTTGTCAATTCCTAAAAAAAGCTTACAAAGTCTGGGCCACAACAGATAATCCAGTAAGGGAAGAAAAGCCCTCAGGTTCACTATACCCTGCATAGTTCTCTGCAGATTGTCCTTAAGGGGTACAGATTGAACCATAGCTTTTCAAAGGTACCAGAACACACATCTTCTCTTGCCCCTTACCTGTAGATTTTTCGATAGAACAAATCACACCAATATATTCTGTTTGTTGACACCTCCACATCCAGTGCCACGACATTCTTCAGCATGGGGATGATGCGAGAGTAATCCCTTTTCACCAGGTCTATCTTACGGACCTCATGGCGATTGGTGAAGATCAGGTATGGGCTCTTGCCTACCACAGAAAATCAGTGCATTTATCATTTCAGCAGCTGACCCAAGAGCTGGATTCAGCTTTCATTTCTCAAACAACAACAGAACTACCAGTCACTGATACTTACTGCTTTGTGAGGAAGCTTTATACCACACCAGCAGCAAGCGTAAACAGCTTCCAGAGACAGAGCTATCACACGCAGACATGGAGGACCGCAGCACCTCTGTGGTCACTAGATGCACACTGGCTCTCGGTCTGCCCATTCTGCTAAGCCACAAGCAAAACTCTGGGGAACGTCCTCACTTTCAATTATACATTTTAGATAAAAACTACATGGGCTAGATTTTGGTGACTCATGGCCAGGACAAGGAAGAGACAGCCCTCTGGGATGGCTGGAGGGAAGGGAGGCAGCCAGACTTGAGGCATGATAGAGCCACATTGAATCCAGCAAAGCCAGGACTGGTTGCCAGGGAGGAATTTTAGACTGTCATGTACGTGCAGAACTCACACAGTCCACCCAAACACTTGGGCTCTGGCTGTTCACATCTCTTTTTTTGTGGGGCCAGAGCTTGCAGCCTGGGTGCTGGTGATACTGCTACTGCAGTTGTGATCTCAGGCCAGCACAGGCCACAGCCTCTCAAGAAGCATAAAGTTGACCTGAATTTTCCAAAAGACAGGAGAGCAGGACACATAGAAACCCAACAGTTATTTTGCTTAGAAGACCACAGCCAGCACCTTAGCCTCCAAGGTTATAAACAGTGGGCCGCACAGAGGCCAGTTTCCTACCGTAGGAGGCAGACATCTATGTCTCTAGGCTCAGACCAGGAGGTACACATCCTTGCCCTCTGCAAGTAGCAGAGCATGTGATTCTCTGTGTTCTTAAGTGTCACTAAAATAAGCTGCAAGTCAAAAAGCTAAAGCTTTAGTTCGCTCTTTTTGCACCTCCCTGTTTGAGGTAGGGACAGGATGGGAGTCTCAGAACGACCTTTAGCAGGTTAGACTGGTTTGTCTCCAACAGTGGCCTGTAGAAGATCCTAGCAAAGAGTGTCCTTCCACTGGGAAGGACAAAAGGGGACTGAGGAACATGATACTGAAAGGGAAGAGCTGGGACAAAGTTCTGGCTCTGGAATACGTCATGCTGCAGGGCTTCCAGCACAGGCTCTTGGGCACAACAGAATTTTCTAACTAACAAGCAGATCAGTATTCCAGGATTTGGGTCAGTTCTAACTCACTGCAGGTGTGAGACTAACAGACTATGAGGACAGCAGGACACCGTGCATATCATATAGAACCTGGGAAGAAAGAGGCCACATTGATGTGCAGGATAACACTAGAGAAGCAATTTTGCATTGCAGGTAACTCGCCTTTCCCCAAGAGAGCCACTATTTCCATTAAAGAAACCCACAGCATGGCTAATGCTCAGTCTTGCACAATTCAACGTTCAATCCCTCTGACATTAACATTCATTTTTGCAATAAGGTCGAGCAAACTGCTGCTGTTCATGTTGGTATTTGTGTAAGAGGCTGCAAGGATGGAGAGGTGGCTAACCTACCGTGCTTTAATTGGGATGTTTTCTTCCTTTTAATACTATTACCACTAAACGTTTTTGCTGCACTGTTTTCAATAACACCTGTCAAGAGACTTTCTTTTCTAGTTTCAGCTTCAAACAGCCAACTAGTGACTGTAATCTTGCTCTGTACACTGTTAAAATATTCTGATCTGCATGATCAGTAGTTCTTGCCTAGAGACGCATCTGCTATCACTGCAGCAGTTCTGTGCTGCTCAATATGAAACGTCTTTGCTTGCTTGCTTTGCTAGGTTCCTTTTGTTTCTGTTCCCCTAGCCTCAGCCCTGCAAGCATGTTTTCATATCGGAGTTGTGATGTTGAGCAAGCAGAGTTTAAGTGCCTGTGGCATCGTCTTACCTACAGCTTTGCAGTTCTTGGATAGGGTGTCCATCTCATATCCCTCGTAGCACTCGCATTTGTAGTCCCCCTTGTAATTAATGCAGATCTGGCTACAAGCGTCTGGATTCTCACATTCATCTATGTCTGAAAGGAGTGTTTGAAACCCATCAATAACTTGAAATCAAACCATCTGTGATGGAGCAACGCTGAAGTGAATATAATCACGTCTCTCTATGGTGAAACACAAGGGACTGCTGTTTGCATGTAAATTACCTCCACACGTTTTTTTATCCAGAAGCTTGTATCCGGGTGGGCATTCACATTCATAACCAATCTTCAAGTCTTTGCATATGTGTGAGCAACCACCGTTGTTCATAGAGCATTCATTAATACCTGGAAGGGACATACAGATTATCTATGACAAAGGAGGGTTTTTAGTTGTAAGACTGAATAAAATTAAGAGACATCCTCAGAAATTTCCCTATATCTATCAGCTTTTGGTAGCCAGGAGCTGGCCCCAAAGAGCATGAGTGACTTTACACAGGAAGCCACCACCATATCACTTTTTTGCTCTTTATTATTCCAAACCAATGCTGTAGGATCATTTGGACTGAAAGCTAGTGGCTAAATGAAGAGGGAGCCCTGGGGATACAGTGTATGTGAATCTCTGTATCTCATCCCATCAGAGAGCTGCTGCTTTGAGCATGCTCTGCCACATGTGAGAAACTTCCAAGGGACCTAAGGGCTGTCTCCAGGAGATGACTCCTTCCCCATGCACGGGTTCATGTTGACTTTTCTGAACAGTCTCTGAGCTTTAATAATTCATGCTGGGGGAGTCTCATCTCCCAGGGGCCAGCTATTTTGAAATACTGTACTATTTTCCCATCTAGCTCTAAGGAATGATCTATGTGAAAATTCCAGAAAATACCAAAGTGCAGTCTGCAGAGATACTCCATTAGCACTGAGATACAGTCCTCCCACAGGGACGTCCCACACAACAGTCTCTGCTGGCAGCCTGCATCAGCCCATCGGCCCCCATCCTCTCCTGAGTCCCTGTCTAATCCAAGGCCACCTCTCTGATCCTGCTTTCAAGTGCTGAAATGGAAAACAGACTAAATGGATCCTTGTAACTAGAACTGAATGAGAGGTTGAGGAAAGCTGGTTTCCTGTCAGAAACAACATTTCTTGTTGTTGTAATTAACCTACACAAGGTGAAGAGAAAGTCCTCTCCCTAAGTAAGACTGCTGAACAGAAGCTGTGGGATTTCAGGGATAGTGGGCTCACTAGAACAAGCAAAACTGATTTGCTTCAATCTATAATGCAATTTAAAGGCAAATTTTTCATTTATCTTCTACTTCTTGCTTCCTTGCACACTGCAGCTGAGCAGTACAGCAGAGCCATTAAACCAGTGCTCTTGGAAGAAAATGAAAACAACCAGAAGCCAATTAAGTCAGTAAGACTAGGAAGATACCATGCCAGAAGGAACCCCATCTCAGCTCTGGGATGCTCTCACCTTCCTATCAAAGACACACACACATATAGATATCAATACATTATTAATAGAGGAAGTTCACTAGGCTCCAAGAAGGTGTCCACAGAGTCACATTGTGTGTTGTCACTGTTCAATGATGTTTATTACTGGATATCAACTATTCCTACACTTGCGTAGGCCTCTAGCAAATTAGGTCATAAACATGCACAACTGCTCTCTGCAAAATACTACAAAGGCTGTTTCTACTAACAAGCAAACCCTCACTCAGATGATTCCCATGGTTTCAGAGGTGCTCTGTGGAATGGATTTAGACATTGTAAATCAAGTGCTAGTTCACTGGCTGCACTTCTCAGTAGGAGCTGAGGAGGAGCCAGGCAGAGACATTAGCCTGTTCTCTTTCTGCTGGGCAGCTGCTGCCCATTACCCAAACTTCAGCAGTATATTCACTGCCTGCCTAAAAGACAAGTGATGTTCTGTCTTCTGCTGTGCTTTTTTGGGGAATCTCAGAGGGCACTGCCTTGTCTGTCTAGCACACAGCTAGACAGACACACCAAGATGAGTATGTCCTGCACCTCCTGCCTTCTGCATGGATTACTTGTGTGTGGGCGTTACATTCACAGCAATCCACATCATTCTGCACTCTTAAAGAAACATGTTTCCCTTGGGGGCTATTCTCTGCTCAGCTTCCTAACTCAAATGACACTTCACTGCTAGCCTGGGACTGCACCAAGTCAGCCATGGCACCTCCATAAAGTTGAGCACCAAGCCCAGCTGTGCCGTGCTACTGCCCAGTCTCCTAAGACAAACTGGGCTGCCAGATTTGTTGGGAGACCTCCACAGACAGACAAGTTGCAACAGCCACTCAGAAAGACAGGGAGATGTGGATTAGTGTGGAATAAAGCAAGGGCATATGGAAAGTACAAGGTAAGAGCATCCTCACTAGGCATACACACACAATTCTTGTCTTATACAAAGGAGAGACTGACAGTTCTTCCTGAATGTGAGTTACCTAAGAGGCAGGCACTGAGCTCCACGCTGCTAGTGCTCCACAGTGTCATGGAAAGGGATGCCTGTCTGAAACATTTCTGCACTTGGGAAAAAAATCAAATGTGTTTGAGTAATGCTCCAGATTGGGGCTGGTGCCCACAATGCCTGCTGGGAAAGGTGAGAGACTGGCTGCCCTAGGGAGAGTGGCACAGCTCTCTGGCCGGGGCTTCCCGTTCTGCTGACTCTGACAGCCCCGATGCAGACCTGGCTCTCGTGGCTTGTGCATTCTCACTAGCCCAGAGCTGGCAGGATGCTGCAGAGAGCAACCTGCTGTCATTTCTAAGGGAAGCAGCAACAAGATGTAAAACCCGTAAATGGCTGAAGTAATCTCTCAGCGATTGCTGCACCTTCAAAGCATGTTCCCAATGCTAAATTTTTATGATTTTATCATCATCTCACAATTCAAAGATAATTTAGGCAGTGAGGCTAAATGAACTGGTCTGTGCTGTGGAGGACACTAGTATCTGGGGAGAGGGGGAATTCCTGGTTCCGAGTCCCATGCTCAGTTCATACATCCCTCCAAGAATAAACGCTGAGCTGAGAAGGGCACAGTTCAAACTTACAGATGATCAGACTAGGCTACTAATTATATTCATACGAAGGGTGATGAGAGAATAAAGGCAAGGAAAGAGGAGCAGAGTGAGAAATAGCATTAGCAGCTACATGTGGTTACACTCAAAGCTGTGAGCGCCAGATGGAGGAGAGGGGAAGCAGTTACAACAGGAGCAACACGTAGAAGGCAAGTACTGTACCACATTCTTTCAGAGGCTCGTCAGACCAGTCCCTGCAGTCTCTATGTGAATCGCACACTTTGCCTCCGTCAATGCACTCTCCACTCTTACACTGAAACTTGCTGGGACTTTCACATGCTGACTCTGTCATGTCGGGCAAGAGAGGAAAGCAACTAAGTTAGACGAGGCTCATGACAACATAAAGCCTGATATAAAGCTTCAAGAGGGTGTCATTAGCAGAAGTAGGATGGGATTAAGCAAATGAACATTAAGCCTGAGTATCATGCAAGGAACTTTTCAAGTCATGCAGTCTGCCTGGTCAGCACAATCATCTCTCCCAAGCAACCCCACTGCCAGAACGGCTTAAAACTCTCTACAGGAAGCAGCCTGCCACAACCCGCACAGGAGCAGCACAGGCCTCTTCCCTTTCCAATAGCCACGCAGCTCTCGCAGGCTTACACCATGGAGCATAAGGAGTGCAGAGCTGCCTGTACCTACCTTGGACACAGCCTGCCTCGTCACTGTTGTCAGGACAGTCGTGCACCTTGTCACACTGCTTTGCTCCATGGATACAGGTCCCATCGCCACACTGGAATTCATCTGGCCGGCAGGTCACCAGAGCTTTAAGACAACACATTCAAGCATTAGCCACACAGAACGTGAGTATTTTGTGAGGGACCTTTTAGCCACGTATCTCTGACACTGCTGGAGTTTTGCACCCTCTGTTAGCAAATGTCACAGAGCATCGGCTGCTTCTACCAAAGGAACAGAGACAGCAGCTGCCTCAGCCACTGTCTTCCTGTGCCCCTCTGCCATGCCAGATCACCTCTACATCCTTGGGAAAAGAGCCCCAAGGCCTGTATGAGCAGATCTAGTCAAAATAGAATCAGTGCAGGCAGGCAGTGAAGCTTCTTGGGTGAGACACAAGAAAGCAAGCAGGCAGCAAAACTATTGGCAGTGGAGCCCCTCTGGGGTCTTCAGTCTATGCGAGAGGCCAGGCTGCTTTCCAGCTAGGAGTGCAGAGTGGCACTGGGTAGGCAAAGGCAACTGCTCCTCAACTCACCTTCCTTCAGAAAAAATTATATTTAAGATGTATTTCAAAACATGTTCAGGCTAAGGGCATAGGCAAGACACATGTATTGACTCTCTCTTCCAAAGCCAATGTGGTCACACTAGGGACAAAGCTAGCAACAGAGACATGATCATTCAGGTTACTAAATGCCCATGAACTAACAGACCACTGGAAGGCAGAAGAGCTCCACTGCACTATGGCTTGGTGTTTCTTGGGGTTACAGGCCAAAAACATCGCCAGTGTCAGGCCAGGTTTCAAGCCTGAAGCTCATTTGGCCAGGTGCGATTATTACAGACTCAAACCAGACCTGATGAACAGCAGAGTTGGGTAAAAAAATAAAACAAACAGCTGCACTAACCATACTAAAAATCATTCACATTTCCTTCCTCAAGGTTACACTACTTGAGAGACCTCCCTAGCTGGAATCAGACTTGTGTTGACAAAGGGTACAGGCACTCGCTAGCTAGCAAAGGGCTGCAGCCTGTAGTTCACTGGCAAAACAGGCTCCTCATTCCTGAGATGGCATGCAGCTTACTTCTGAGGGAACCGTTTTACAGATGTTTTCTTAAAATCCTATTAAGGCAGCACACCCTGGAGAGCTCTTGATTCTAGCCTTTCCATCTTGGTGATTGTGTCCTGGTATCACACGACAGAAAATCACTGCCTCTGAATAGCTAGAGGAGGTCAGCACTGATGTTACTACATGGGAGGCGAGAGCTACGTGCCAGACCTTCCTTGACAATTTGACAAACTGGTTCTAATACAAAAATTACTACTTTCAGATAACCCAAGAAGAGCCACAGACATGAAGTGAGCCAGCATCGATACCATAAAGTATTAGTTGCACAAAGGCTCAACATTATTGGTGATTGCATCCCACAGGATCCAGGATCCAGATTCATGACTGCTTCACCGGACTTAGCTCTAGGGCATCGTCAGCCAGTGAAGGGCACAAGAGACAGGAAAAGCCACAACTGCAGGGCTGGTGGGGGAAGGGAGAAATCCTGCCTTTAGAAATACACAGTATTCACATGAGTAAAGTTTGGAAATAGCACTGCTCCTTGGAGAGGAAAGCCATATGCACTATATTCATAAAAAGCTGCAAAGCGAGAAAAAAATCCCAAGCAATAAGCATAGTTATGGGACCAGCTGTGTTGCCACGTTTCAGCTAATAAACTCAGACACAGAAATGGGAAACCTCAGTGGGACAGCATCTCCAAACTAAGCATGGGGGAACTGCTGCTCTAAATGGAGAAAAATGAAGGAGAGGAAGAAACAAAGCTGTGGTCTGAGAGAATCACAGACCACAGATCTGGAAGGGGCAGTAAGAGCTCCTGCAGGGAGGCAGAAGTACTTCTGCTTGAACCGTTCCTGCCATGCACAGCCACCTGCCTGGAGAAGCCCTGACGATGGAGAGACCACCTTCCCCCTAGGCAATCCCGACCTCTTCCAAGCTAAACCTTGGCCATTGCAAAGCTTTTCCTACTGTACAGCCGAAAATTCCCTTGCCACAATTATAAAAAACAGTTTACTTCACCTTTTCTGTAGCAAATTCTGTATGTGGAGACAGGAAAGGACGGTCACCATTTCTTACTATAAATATTAATCCCCCACAAAAGTGTAACATGTAATTAAAACCAATGGTGGTCTTGTCTTTCCTGGAGCAGGAACAGGTCTCCAGTTTATCAAGTAGATCTGCATGACAACAGCTACAGATTTGGAAGGCAGCCGTTATAAAACCTACTAATTGTCCTCAACTATAATCTTCAAAGCTCTTCTAAAAAGCAGTTATAGCTAGATGCTAAAAATAGTAAGGTTTCTAATCCTAAAACAAATGAAAATGAAGGAGAATTTTGCAGGAACTGCAAAGACAATGTTGCACAAACGCCACAAGACTGAGAGAAAAATGACAGCACAGCTCTTAGCTCGGTTGCTACAGGGACTGCAGAACACAGATGTGGGACTGTACAATATCACTGCACAAAGCTTTTGCTTCAAGAAGAGACAGAAGTTTGGAGACTGGGCTTGGTTTCCTGGCTCACTTCTCACTTCACAAGAGCTGTGGAAGTTCAGACCTTTGAGGAATGGCCCCTGAGCCTCTTAACAGACATCTAAAAGAGCAGATACAGTAACAACTCTTACTGATCACAGAGATATTAAAATGCATATACAGCATTTCTATTTTTTGGTGTGTTTTTCAGTAGGAGGAGAGAGAACGCTATGTTTATACCTGGCCTGGAGAGCATAAGTTTGAGGGGAAAGGGCCAGGAAGTTTGTTATCCTGAAGCCGGGACACAAACCCATCTCGGCACCACTGGCAGAGTTGACAGCAGGTTGCCATCAGGGCCATTCCCAAAGCAGAGCAATATGCCAAGAAGAGGGAAGAGCTGTGCAGTTAATTTGCATAAGATGTTCAGAAAATTGCTGTGCTATTTTGGAAGGTTTAAATCAGTGAAATCTCAGCAGTTTTATAGCCATCTCGTCTGCTCTGTAAATCCAGCATGAAACAGTTTACCAAAGCCCTGCAAAATTAACAGGTACACTCAGACAGACACACTTCCCATTTGCAAATACTGGGCACAAATCTGTATTGCTCAAATTCAGCAGATATATTCCAGATTCCAAGTCTGAACCTGTGTTTCTTCTGTCTTCTGGTTTTTCTTCCTCCCAAAATGAACTTAATCTCAAGAAAACCCCAGCAGTTGCAAAATGCATCCATCTCATTTTATAGATGGGGAGACAGAGGCACAAAAGTGTGAGGTCAGGTCTCAAGGGATCTGTTTTCTAGCTGTCAGTTGTAAGCATTATTTATTCTCCCTTCTGGATACCCTAATGTGAGTTGCAAAGGACATTTTAAAATATAACCATTCCAGATTTGGAGACTAATAAATCTAACCTAATGTTCATTTTATAAATATATATACATATTTGAATATATATGCTAGGGAAAAAACCCCAACCACTCAACGTTCTCACACAGCTTTCCTGAAATGCTCATTCCCTCCTATTTATTTGCTGTCTCGCTGCCAAAATCTGTTCACCAATTGTCACCCTTCGTTTCTGCTCTACTTGTTTATCACCCCAAAATGATTATAACAAATGACTGGTGATGGCCTCATGACATTTTTTTTAAAACATTAGCTCCCATCCCTCTATTTTATACGATGCAAACCCCATATGACTCCCATTTACAAGAGAAGATGTAGTGCTGATATCTGCAGTTTTAATCAAGTCAGACCTAGTGGTACTTGTGCCATCCCTGTTGCTAAGGGGATGGAGCAGCGTCACACACCTGTAACGCCCCGCGTGCAATGCGATACTGATCTCCGAGAATTTCTGGAGAGGAATAAGACATAATCAAGGTCAATACCTAAACTCTTCAGTCTGACAGATGAACAGTGATGGTGAGTTTCCAGAGCTCTCAAAAGTCACTTTCTTACTGCAGGCACCCAAGCAACAGCTGCATTTAGGATGGGGAAGCAACATCAGTTTTGTCACTGACCCAGTCGACCCATCAGCTACACAATGCTGCAAATCCTCTGCTGGCTACTACCTTAGAGATTCCCCTCCCCACGGTGTAAACAGCAGCAAGCTTATGTACCTCTGTGGCACTGGGGTGACTCCTAGTTTGCACGGGTGTAAAGGGCAGAACCAGGCACTCCATACAGAGGAGCACTGCAGTAGCTAAAACATGGGGCTTTGAATCCCACTGTTCCCGGCCCACAGGACTGAAAGCAGCAGAAGCAGCTAACATGCTCGTTTCTCCTGGGTAGATAAGCTGCACACTGTGCTGTACTGAGACTTACTGGAAAAAAACCTCGAGTGCTAAATCTCCCCTAGTCAGAGATATAATTGTCTCAAGTCACTTCTGCCACATTTCCTCCTTCCTCCACTGGTTGTCAGCACTGTGCTGTGCTGCAGCGGTGTCCAGCTGCGTCCTCTGCCCCAGAGAGGCTGCCCTTGGTGTATCTGGAGGTGCTACTTGGCGAAGCTGCTCTGTAGCTGAGGGATGCTGTCAGAGCCGTGCTCCTTTTGGGCCTCATTTCTCAGCAGTTTGAGCTCAGCTGGATATTGCTGGTGTCTGTCAGATCAACGAAAGAAGCTGGGGAACAGAGTGCCTTCTCTGCCTCAGCAAGGTACACGGGCACAGTCCCACTCCTTTCACCCAGCAGAGTGTCAAAGAAAATGGGGCCTGTAAAAGACTTAAAACAATTCCTTTCAAGTTGAACAACAGGGATTGAAATTTTAGAGACATTTCATTGGAAAATGCCATCTGTAACCTGCTCCCCTCTTTTACCACTTGGAAATAGAGGAGTTCACCTTTGTGTGTCCTGAATTGTCTAAACTCAGCCATCCTGCCAGGTTGCCATCACTGCAGGGAATGCAACCTGTGGGACAGAGATCAGTTCTGCTGGGAGTCCCCTGCGCCAGGCACCAGTTCTTCACCTGTGTTTGTAATGCGGGCCTAGCCGCTGCCTCCTGATTCGGAGGGGATACAAGTGCAGGATTGTCTGCAGGAGGTCTCAGAATGAAAACAGGCACCAAACAACACAGGCTGTCCCAGCTAGCAGTGCACATCTCCACCGGACATGCTCCTGCCTGGCTTTCTTACAGTCATTTCATACTGAAACGGATGCCAGTAACCAGCTTTGTCTCCTGACTCCGCTGTCCCTGTGATGCTTCAGACCATGGAAGTACTGCCTGGGTACCTGCTGCCCAAGAGGTCTTCAGCTCCTCTATCACCTTCTTGGAGATGAAGGAAAAGACATCCTAGCTAATCCATCCCTACTCGGAAGGGGGTTGACAGCGATGATATCCTCGTACCCAGCAAAGCTGCTCTCTTCCTAACAAAACATGTTCGGCTTCTCCTACTCTGCTCTCACCTGTCTTTTAAGAGGGTCCTTGGCTCTTTTAAAGGCACAGCAGCTCCAGGATTACCTGTGGCTCATCCCCCTGCTCTCCTGCAGTGTAAACAGTGATGTCCAGGACTTACTACATCCCCCTCCTCTTGCTAAAGAAGCCACTGAATTTACATCTGCCTGCCTCTGCCTGGGGGAGAGTCTGATCCCCTGCTCCTTGAAGGGCTCTCCCACACAGCTGCTCTGAGCTCACCAGCCTGGACTCAGTGTTGTCATGGGTATGAAAAGATGGTGCTGGCAAAAGTGGTAAATTTTCTTAGGTACCTTTGCAAAAATGTCTGGTTTCTGCAGCTGGTTGCTGCCTTCTTCCCCAGAGGTGGCCCAATGTCAGAGCTGCTAAATATATACAGCTATGTAAATATTTTATTTTATTTCAATCTTGTCACTATGAATATTTTAGCGAAACATTTTGCTCTTATTTTCTTGTCTCTCTCTCTTTCCCCTCAGGTGAGTGACCAGCTTGAGCAGTTCAGTGGCTAAAAATGGATGAAACATTCAAAACACCATGCACACCAACACCACCATGTTAAATGCATAAAGCCAGCTGAAAAGAAATCCATTATTTATTAGCTCTATGCCTTTATCAAGCCAAGTTCAAAGTGCATTTCAAACTGGATTCTTCAGAGGTGCTGCTCTTGACTGCCTTGTTCAGTATACTCTAACTTCAGAGGCAGAAAATTAATTATTTTTTTTCTGCTGATCATACATTCCCTTTAGCATTGCGGCTTCTAACCTCCAGGCTGTGACCTCACCATGCAGCCTGAGGGCTTTGAACATTTTTCCCATCTTCTGTTCCTTGTCTTTCTAGTGAAACAGATCTCTTGTGACGCATGGTACCATCCAACAGCTCTTGCACCTCCTCTCTGAATCCTCAAGGAAAAAAGCATAAAAGGAGTCTGGAATACACCTGACCCTGCTGGACTGGGCACCCAGCCGTGCCGTTTGGGACACAAACTCTCCTTGTCAGGCACACAGTTGCTGCACAGACATCAAAGACGCCTTAAAACACAGCCCACAGCAGCTTTCTGGCCCCTCTCCCCTACCAAGGAGAGCCCTCAGCCCTGCCCTACCACTGCAGACACTCACGGCAATCCTGCTCATCAGACTTGTCCTTGCAGTCTTCGTCCCCATCACACTTCCAATTCAGGTGGATGCATTCACCATTGCCACACTGGAACTCATGAGCCGCGCAGGTGTTGAGGGCCTTGGCATCGTAGCCACACTTCTCTATGGACTCGTCCGACTGATCCTCACAGTCCATCTGGTTATCGCAGACCCACAGCTCTGGGATGCACACGCTGTTGTTACACTGGAACTCATTGGGGTTGCAGGTCAGAGGGGAGCATTTTCTTTCATCACTGCCATCCCCGCAGTCATTGTCACCGTCACACACGAAGATGATGGAGATGCACGACTTGTTACTGCACTGGAACTCATTGGGAGAACAGGCTTGGGAATAAAAACAAACAGGTGAGCTGTGAGGTCTCCAACCTACCCCTCACCACTGTGCCAGCTTTAGCACATTAGCAATGTCTGAGACAGGGGGAGAGCGAGGGCACAAAAGCATTACCTTGGCTGTCCTAACCCAAAACATTTTTCCCTAATGGTAAACTACATAGCAAGGAGCAGGTGAAGACGCAGTGGTCATCTCCCCAGCTGTGCCATAGGATGCATCCTCTATGGGCAATGGGCAGCCCTGAAGAAGGGACAGCAGGGCTGCAAGAACTGCAGGTAGGAAAAGTGAGGGGCCACCTGCAGCGCTGCCCTGGTGTTGAGGCAAGAGCAGCCAGGCAAGCCCCAGTGTTATGGGGTGACGGCACAGAAAGAGCGGGGAGATTGCAGGGCGGGCTAGAGGTGTGCCGGTGGACTTGCACAGCACTTCGATTTGCTTTGCGCTGACATTACCAGCTTCCTGACTTTCACAAGCACAGAATCAGGTTTCAGGATTTCACAGTGTGCCTGGTTTTGGACATATTAAGTGGGATGTGTAGGGTAAATATTTAGTAAGTCGAGCATCAATTTAGCTGCAATCTGCCAGTAAGGCCCTTTACAACACACTGAATGCCTTCTCTGGAAATCACAACTCAACATTAACATACAAATGAGGCGTTTGTCAGATAGGAAGCCGAGTGGAGTACTCTCCTCTGCAAGCCTAATGGACAGCTGAACCAGAGAAGCCTACTCAAATTAAACTTTCAGGTACTCCAACAATGTGCAGTTCAGAGTCACTTTATATCATCAAGGTGTGGGGGAGCCAACACCCTGGAAGAAATTCTCCGTAAGTACTTTTAGGTATTTACTTAAAAAAGAATTCTGCGTCTGCAGTTTCAGTCATCTACAGGAAACTTATGGCTTTGCTAAATTACAAGTACAATAAATATATACAAATAAATTACAATAAACTTTTTTTTTTTCACATTGCACTTGGCAGTCTTTTTGTCTTCAGAAGCAAACTATTTACTGTCGTATCTGCAGAGCCCCTGTGATAAACCACACAGTTCAGATGGTACCGACTGCTGCAATGGCAAGTGCATCTGGAAAGCAGCAGAATCTCTGTAAAGGAGTTGTCATATCCCAGCTTTCAGCCAACGACAGGAACTCAAGTAGTATTCTACTGAAATATTCTGTCTGTTTTATACCTGGGAATGACACTCTATTTATCTAGCAATTAAGAACATGTTCACTTGTACATGGATACTTACATTCTAGCTTGCAAACTTGCTGGGCTCTACCTGTTAGCCTAAGCAGCCTGTAGTTTTACGTCAGAGTGTGACAATATGTATGCTTCTCCCCTCCTGCCCCATGCTCTGCCCCATTTAGTCCCAGGTTTTCCAGATGTTACTGTGTCTACCAGAGTAGCAATCTGCCTAAATAGAAGAAAGAGAGGTTTGCCTTCCTTGGTGCAATACTACCATGCACTGGCTACAACCCAAGCTCCCTCCAACAGGGATAAATGTTAAAGAGAATCTCAGCTGCACACTGCTGTGTGCCCAACTTGACATCAATAATTAAATGCAACAGAGTGTGGTCACCAATGAGCACCTAGTGTTAGACACTGAAGTATCACCTGGTCCAGGCAGATTGCTCAGGCTCCTTCTCTACTCAGTAGAGTATTTTGGATATAGAGAGGTGCCCTCAACAGGCAACTCCTGCTACCTACCTTGGGATAAGAATTGTCCCTTGGAGGGGCTAATATTTCTCCTCTCCAAACAGAGGGAACTGAGATCAGACAACTAATATTAGGAGATGAATGCCTCTCATAAGCACCTGAAATACGAGCACAGTCTGGTGGGGAAGCATCTAAAAAACCCCCTCTTTTGGCTGGCAGAATTGAAACCATTAAAATGCTCCAGTTTTCACCCAAATTCTGCTCTTTTTCTTCACTGATACTTTTCTATCCTTATCCCATAACTAGAAATAAAATAATCTATTAACCCTACTGATCAGTACGCAGCTGTATAACCTAACACCCTCTTCGGATGATGCGTAATATAGAACCACCAAGTGGAAATTTAAGGCAACAGTTATAATCTTACCAATCTATTTAAAAAAGGAAGTGAGAAACAGGAATATTTCTAGGGCTATGTACAGTTTCTGTATCAGATCAAGGCTAAGAAAAAGAAATTGCTTTTCTGGCATTATTTTGATGACTCTCAGAAACAGATCAGTGAGCAAAATTTTGCATAGTCCTTTGATGCTTAATTTTTGGGCAAGGTTGTAATGATTTGCACACTCCAAATGTGCATTAATTTCCTTTCCCCTAACTGTAATGAGCACATCTTTTTTCCCCTCGTTGTTTTCCTGGACCCACCTCCACCCCTCCTTCTGTCTGTACGCCTTTCCCTTCAGAAATCTGCTGCATTGGCAAATTAGCGACGGATAAACATATGTGTGGGATACAGACAATGGAAGTTTGCACAAAAGCTCCTCCTCAGCACCTACAAATCCCAGTACAGATATAAAATTACTGATAATCTCAGCCAGAAAATAGAAGCAGTTCAGCTTTTGTAACCTCTCATGAGGACTTTCTCGGTGAACCTTGTGAATTACTAGCTAGAAAAATCACATGGTCATGATTATTTTATTTCTTTTAAAAAATTAAATTTAGTGTGATGACAGCACTAGAGACTACAAGTTCTCCCTCCACTGAACAGGCACAGCAGTCTGGCTGTTGCTAACTCCCCCTTCCCACCACCGCAGTCCTTAGGTGGGGATCAATCTCTGCAACTCACTGGCACAGCTAAAGCCAGGGGCAGTGGCACCAGCGCTGACAGGGCATCACCTGCACTGGGACAAGGCCTGGGAGGCAGCAGAACAGCTCTTTGTGCTCAGGTCTTCCTGCCTGCAATTACAGCAGCCATACGCTGCTGGGACAACCAGTAAGACTGATGGGTTGCTACCACTGTGCCATGACAAGGAGGCTGCTGGACAGCCACCAGAGCTGTCACAGGGGCCACTGCAGTGCGTGCACTAGCAGCCAGTGGCAGTGCCAAATGGGAGCACATGGTCCCTCACTGCAGAAGGCTGCTCTAGGCACCTCCTGGTGAACTCAAGAAATAAAAATGTCCTTTTCTTCACTTAGAGACCTAATGACCATCTTCAGGCCAGCTCAAATGGGACAGTTCCTTCTGGGTCACACACGCCTCCAGCAGAGACCTCCATCTCCCTGTACAGCTGGCTCTCCTGCTGGCCATGGGAAGGCAGATATTGTCCCAATTCCTCTCACTCTTCTGTTATCCTCTCTGACAGCTAAAATCCGCAGGGCATGCTAGGATAAAGCAATGTCTGCAGCTTCCAGCCACTCGGGGACTTGCTCTGGCACAAACAGGCAACAGAGGAGAAAAGCTGCTTACAATTCCTCTGTACCTAGACAAGAGCCAGCATGCTCGTGCTCTTTGGGGTCCGTGCTGCATGGTTTGGTGCTGGTTTGAAGAACCTAATAAAAAGCAGCACTACAAATTATCTTACGTAGCACCTGGGGAGATGAGGATGGGGAAGTAAAGTCTCAGGGACAGTTTACTCACATCTCCTTTCATAAATCTTTCAGGGTACCTAGGTAGTCCCATCACTACAGCATTTCACTGCCTCAAGAGCATTTCAATAGAAAATGTGCGAATAGTAATTAAATGATCACTGGGGTATTTTTTTCTTTGACTTGAGCAATTTGTTTGCATTGTCTGGTTTTGGTACCTGTCCTATTGTAAGCTTATTTGTGCAAAACAAAGGAAACAAATATTAGCTTGCTTTCCTCAGTGCCAAAGAAATTAATAAATGTCATACTCTAAGGTGCAAAACCTACTTCAAATATGAAGTGATCCCAGCAGAAATCTTAGAAATGTTTGTCAAGAAGTGTTTAACCAACAGGCTTCAAAGCAGTAAACAAGCATAATTACAAAAGCAGTTTTGTAGAGTACTGTAATCCATTAAGGTTCTTCACAGTTTTAGGAAGCACAGTATCACATCTAAATGAATGTACATGTGCTTTGGCCTACAGACAATATATACTAGAGGTGTTCTGCATTAATTTCTGCTGTGTACTATATGCCAATACATAGAGCACAACTGTCACAGTTTTTGCCTCACAGCTTCCAGCTGCAGTCTTGTCACATCTTTTGATGAAAGCGGAGCAGAAGCAGTCTTTGGATAGAGGAAGTTTAAAAAAAAAAAAAAAACAAACCACAAAAAAAAAAAAAAAAAACGGAGAGAGATGACAGTTGTGGAGTTAGTGTTTCAGTACTGGCTGGTTCTCTTTTGCCTGGAGCCAGGATTTAACCAGAGGCTTTAGTGAGTAGTGTGGTGCAACAGGGACAATCTTAGCTCAGGCGTTGCACCAAAAAATTAAGATAATTCTACCATATGCTTTTTAAGCATTCATAGAGAAAAGTAGAATGCTCTAAAGACACAGGGCACTCTTTGAGAGCTGCAATTTCAAAAAAATATATATTTGTACATAATAACGTTTCTACAGTGCACATCTCTACCAAGCATGGATCCTCAAATGTGGATGAAACTCAGAATATGAAATAAACAGGATATCCATCATTAATAGGAGCTAGGAATTATGTACAATGGACTATAACTGCTGCCACTGCTAATCTTTAATTAAAGGTTTTCTAGCTTTTCAGTAAGAGTCAGATATTTAATTCATCTCTCTCCTTAAAAAAAGTCAGTTCTACTTGAAATTACATGAATGGCTTAAAGAAAGATAATTATTTGGTAAAATTTGTGGTAAAGTGGATAACAGCAATTACTGATGCTGAAGACAAGAAAATAAGATGAATTATTAAACTGCATTTTTCTGACACCCTCCCCAAAGCAACTTAAAAAAAGTGTGGCTCAAAATTTCTTGTTTGCTTAAATGTGATCACAGCTCTTCTAAAGAAGGCAAAGGATGATTTGCACATACTAACATTTGCATTGGGGAGGAAGAGACCTGCTGTTGATTTATCACCACTTCAACACTGGCAGGAGAGGTTAGTGGGCTTCAGAAACTCTCCTAAGCTGTGAGGTTTAGGATCTGAGCTCCACATGGCTGCAGGAGTGGAATGCCTGAACTCCATCTGCCCAGGTATTCTGCACAAAGTGCAAACCCAGCTACCACAGCCCACATAAATTAATCTCTGAGCTGGACCATGGATAAGGAGGTCACAGAGTCCAGACAGGCTAAATTAAGTTGGAACTCCCAGGCCAGTTACCAATGCTGTCATCATGTTAGTTTTATTTAACTAGTATTTATATTCAGGCTTAATTATACCTAAATTATTTGTTTTGTCTGCAGACATTTGGTGTGCTTACCAAATATCTGAATATTTCATACAGATCTTCGGTCAAATGCCAATCTTTAAAGCACTGATTCATGCCTAGAAGGACAAGTTTCCCACGGAAAGCTGCCCTCCAGGAAGGACAGCAAAAGAGATGGAGGTAAATGAAGATGACCTTGAAGCGAATTGCTCTGAAAAAATGACAGGCCTCCCATGGAGGGAATAATGCAGCTGAATTGCAGTCTCACTACTAACAGTGGTTGTTGCTATGGTGATTGATACCGAAAAGCCCATATAGATGAAGACTGCAGAAGGAATAGTAATTCCTGATATTGTTCAAATCAGTAATGTAGCTAAGAAGCCATCTCACGCACTCTTGCAAATTAATATTTGCATGCGCTCACTGCCTTTGCCACACTGCTCTCCTGAAACACAAATGAGTTATTTTTCCATTCTCTGCAGCAGTATTTGCATAGTATTAGTTAATTATAATGGAGCAACCAGACGCCAAAGCCCCTGCTGATAAATAATAGTTGGTTCAAAAATGTATTTATCGATTTAGAACATTATTTCCTGAGAATCATATATTCATTCAAAGTGCTTTAATTTTCTGAAAATATAATTAATTATGAGCTCACAATTTATGGAGAGAAGCAGCTGATGTACAAAAGGTATGTACACTCTGAATTTCTTCCCTGTCTTTAATCTTACTTATGTGCAATAAGGTTGCTAACTCATACTTGCAGTCTCCTCAAATTTACTTCATACCAAGAAAGCATTAGGAAGTTATTCACAGGTTAAATGACTGAAAATGACCTCAAAATAAGAACAAGTCAGTCCACTGTAGAGGGTTTATGGGTAAAATAAAGCAGCTTGGGAGAAAAAAAAAAAAAAAAAAAAAAAGATGGTCAGAATGCCTAAGGTTGATACTGTACTGCTTTTTGCTAAAATCCAAGACACCCCATGGGCATCTCATAAGGATAAAGACATTACTATTACTCTTTGGATTACAATCAGCTGAATCAGATTGGACATGTTTGGTACTAGCCAAAATTTAAATGGAAAAAAATATGCTGGGATGTGTTTAGTGGGTTTCTTTTCTGACTCTGAAAGTTGGAACCTGTACAGGACAAGCTCACTCCTATTCCCTCAGACATGACTTGCTTATTAAAATAGCAATTTTACAAATTACACCAATTTGGCAAATCCCTCAGAAACATCTGATAGTATCCATGAAACTAACAGCTGCTCTAATATTATCACACAAAATTATGTATTTCTGAGGAATATATATATATATATATATAAACGTTCTTCCAGCAACCAGAATAGGGCATTACTGAACAGGCCCTTGATCCTGTAACAGTACACACAAAACCCACATTACTGCATACGCAGACCTCCTAGATTCAGCAGCACTCCCTGTGGTTATGAGGACTGCCTGCACAGGACTTCCTACATGACCAGGAGCTAATTTTGCCATTACAGAGTTTAAATCACAGACACTTTGCCAGGAAAAGCCTACTCCATAGATCTCACTTTCCATCCATTGGGCAGACTTCCACTCTGTGTGCATCTGCTAATACAGAGACATGAACTGCCTTATTACACCTGCCTGTTTTCTCCACCGCTGTCTGGTTTCTTACACCCAGCTCAGGAGAGAGACTTCATCAGAATCTTAAAAGTTACACTTTCGTCACATTGGCAAATGATGGCACGATTTGTTTTGTTCTCAGAAAATTTGCAAGCTCCATTTTTGTTCTGACTGGGAAAGGCAAGGAATTCAAACCCATGTCTGTTGGTCCACAGCTATTTCGCTGTCCTGCCGCTTCCTCCTTACCCGCACATTCCCAAGCACAGGGATGGCACCAGTTTAACCAGCTGGAAAACTGAACCATTCCACCAGAATCAATCAAGTCTTTTACACTGCCATAACTAAAAAAGGAATCCTGGAGGTTTGTAACAATCTACAATACTTTATTGAATGTGGGTAAGACAAGGGAGCGGCAACTGACACTACAAAGCTACAGGTACTACTCTGCTTGTGCATCATGGAAACTGTGCACCTCAAAAGCAATTGTAGAGAAAAAAAAAAAATCTTAATTCTTAGGTAGAATTCTTTGTTGATGGAATCACTGCACAGGCCTATCTGTGAAAAACAGAACAAAGAAAAGCCACACATTGGCCACGCTCATGATACATTTCTGAACCAATGGGCCAAACAGGTACGGCAGAGAGAAAAGCCTGGCTTCAGCATGATAATCTGGTAGCTACAGCAGCCGAGGGCTCACAGGTTTTAACTCAGCTGAGTAATGAGGGACAAAGCAGTGCTCACATTGCAAGCAATGAGGTCACTGCCCCATAAAATCTCCACTTCCACTAATTTACTTTGCTTGATGGGAATTCTCTGTAAGAGGAGATACTACTTCTTGTTGCAGTCTGCTTCACTATCAGCCTTAAATATTCATTTCATTTAGAACATGGCGCTATTAACTCTTCTGGAGCACAGACAAAATGAAAAACGCCGAGAGTTCACACATCTCACCCCCCAGTTTACCCAACTGTCTCTCACATTTCTCTAGGAACAGTGGTCCAAAGTGAGTTTGAATGTAGGTTCAGTAACAATTAAAAAGATGCTTTTGAAATAAAACAATTTGCAAGGCAACTGATCTGAAGGGAGGAGTACCTTAAAAAAGAAGCACTGAGGATACCGGACACTTGGCAGAATTCACTGTAGCCAGATTCAAGGTTATGAATATAAGCACATACTATATTGACCAAGTCTATAAAGACAAGACCACTGTGGTGGTTTTGGGAGGAGGAGAGACTGACAGACTTTTCAGGAAACAACCAGCCCCTAATTATTTTCAGTTATGTGATATTAGGGGGCACAGCTATTATTCCGTGTAAGCAACCTACCCACATAATGTACCCACAATTCCACAAAGGAATGGCAATAATTTTTAGAAAAAATGTCTTCGATATTCTACCCAAATGGAAAATTTAAGCACTGAGTGACACTCACTGCAATTAAAAGTGTAAGGGTCATGTGCTAACTGCACTCACTTTAATAGTAGTGAGATTTCTATGGCATTAGGATTTGCCTTTCAGTTTCTACGGCTCTGAAATAGAAAGCAGCACTTTGCTGGATTTGGGCTGAGATGAAGAATCAATTGTACATGAGCAATTATTTTAAACTTGTTGGAAAAAATAAGTGTATTGAAGCATATTTTACTGTGAGCTAAACCTTCCCAGTTATATTTTATCAAATAAACAAACTTCTTTGCAAAATATAAGCAAAGTTAATCCAACTATTATATCTTCCTCTGTATGAAATCAGTGTATTTCAGCCACTAAGATAACTTTCAGATATTGTTTTATCCATTAACATGACTCAAACCAGCTTTTTTTGGTTTTGCATGAAACATTACATGGTCCTCTCCTGCGTAGGACTGTACTGAGTTCAAGCTAACTGATTTTGCTTCAGTCTTCAGATCATATGCTCAGGAAGCATAACTGTTAAGCACTCGTTAATTAGCATAACGCATATGTACCCGTGGCCACTGA
The DNA here is from genome assembly GCF_026419915.1 of Harpia harpyja. Taxonomy (NCBI): domain Eukaryota; kingdom Metazoa; phylum Chordata; class Aves; order Accipitriformes; family Accipitridae; genus Harpia; species Harpia harpyja. The sequence goes on from NC_068950.1 coordinate 39,503,250, forward strand.
AGGATAGAATTCCTACCCACGTATCTGCCATCGTAACATGATTGTTGGCACTGACATCTACAGAATATTTCCCTTAATAAAACTAAACAGATTCTTGTTTTTTGGATGAATAGACTCAGAATTATAGCTCCATTCTTATGAAGAAAGCACTTCAGGGACATGAAATACAATCATATTTGGCAATAAGAGATGCAATTTCTTGGCTATTTTGACTCCAAGCACTCTAACTGTTGAAAGATAGACTGCCCGGAAGATAAACGTAACTACAGGCCAATTTTTGCTCCTCTGACAGTATGACATGTGAGATTGGAAAGAAGAATCAGAGGCAACTTGTCCAGCTAAAGTACAGAAAGAGCAGCAAGACAAAGCTTTTGTGTGGGTGCACAGGTAACATGCAGTCCAGCAGCATTAGGCTTTCATTTTAATTATCCACAAATCTTGGTATAAAACCAGTTCTTTCATACTACTCTTCCACAACTTTGTGAAAAATTATCATTTGGGTGTGTAGGCTGTGTGTGTGAGAGAGAGAGCACGAGCGTGCTTGCAGTGTGTTCTTTGCATCTACTCTTTTTCCCTAGCATACCTTCAGGGAAACATTGTAAAAGTACCAAATTCTAAATTGCCTTGTTTTCATACTGTGTTTTCGTTTATTATGCTTTAAAGAATAAATTATTCATGGAACATACTGATACGGACAATTTATCTGTAACTGAGTGATCAGCACAGGGCAAACGTGCAGAGGCCACCACCAAAGCCTGCTGTTGTGAGCTAGGCACCACTCAGTACTGGGAAACTCCATTTGCAGAACATTACACGTGTCTGTTCTTTTTTAAAACCTAAGCTCAAGAGACAGCAGTAGGGAAAACAAAGCCATTTTGCCTTAACATTCTGCAGGTAGAGCCCCTGGCACAGCTTAGTCCATGGCTTTAGGGTTTAATTCTTGACTTACGCAACGACTATCTTACCTCTAACCTAAGTTCATGCAGTATTTTACATTTAATAACAACAAGCATCCAATATATTCAAAATGCAACTACCTTCATTTTTCCTGTAAGAGTGCAATTAAAGGTAACTACCAATCTCATTTTTCTTGCTGTTTTGTTCTGAAGGAACTCAGGACAAATATAATTATGGGCTGAGATTTTTCCTAAATAACAATGGGGATTTTTCTGCAATTACTACTGCTTTTGAAGGAGCTCTAATACTTTAAGCAGTGATAAAGTGGCAGCTGTACATGTTTAATTTCTGAGAGCCAGGGCATAATGCACAAGCATTAATCCCTCCAGCTGTCCAGTAATTAAACATCATGTAAAGCCCAGAGGATATCATTGCTGTGCTACCTTATCTTATTTATGAAGGACTTCCATTTGTTAAATCTATAGTAATTTTTTATCCATTCTTGGAAATAATTGTAGATTCCTCCACCACGGCAAGTGTACTCAAGTTACAGCTTTTATAAAATGACAGGAATTTCAGGCTAGCCATATCTCTTTTCATCACATGCTGAAATAATCATCAATAGTGATATTAAGTAAGTATTTCCTCTACAAGCATGAACGCAATACTATGGACTTTAACCCCATTAAAATTTGTGGGTTTCTCAGGGAGAAGATATGCCAAAATCTGATCCTTTGATTTCCTTCTGAGCTGACTGAGGAACAGTACATCACTGTGCACCTAGCGTGTAAATGAAGATAATGAACAGAATTCGTAACTTTGACAAAAGCATGCATTAATCAGGCTGCATGCATTATCAGGAAGATAAAAATTAGTGCTACATTATCACCAAGTAAAAAGCTCTCAGTAGGATCTGTGGAGATTTGGAATGAAGAGAATCAGTATGGTCAAATCCCCAGAGGTAGCACCGCAAGTGTGACTCAGATGCAAAACACTGGTACCTGTTACTGCATGAAGAAGAAAATGATGCTGAGATGACATGATGCTCCTTATTGCTACGGGACAATGATACAAAATGATAAAACAATTTAACTGTCAACACAAAGGTCACTTCACGTGAGTGTAGGTGCAGGAGCAGTGTGGAGAACAGTGGCTTTAAACCAGCTTTGTAATTTCCCCACTTCAGCTGGCTCATCACCAGGTGGATCTGCTGGAGGAATCAGACCAGCTTTAGCCTGCTTTAAATTCGGCCTTCTGCCAATGGTTCTCAGGTGACATGAGGGCTATCGAGCAGGGCATTGGAAAGAGTTGACTCTGAAAGTTTTCTGCACTTGGACCTTCCAAGAAAAGGACCACTCACACTTGTAAGCACTGCTGCTTTTTATGGAGAACCACACATGTGCCTGGAGCTTTGCCAGCAAAGAGTAAGCGAAAAGCTCCTGTCATGAGACTCCTGCAGAAATTCCTGGCTCTCACCCTTGGACAACTTCATGAGATCACTACAAGCATGTCTGTTACCTGCACAAGTTCCTCCATCACTGTCTCTATCCTATAGTTAAGCAGAATAAATCATGGTACGGGAAAATAACTTATTATGCTATCAATGTATCAACGAATACGTCATTTCACTGTATCTGACTATTGGGAAAGGGGAAAATTGTACATTTCCAACTCCTCATCTGCAAGACAATTTCCATACTGGGTGCAAGAAGTGGTCCAGGTGAGAACCAGTAACACAATCAGAAGAGTGGGGTCAGAGCCTTGCTCTCTCTGTTGAGCATCCCAGAGTCCTGTCAGGAAGAACAAGTGATGTGTGCATTAAAGGGGTTCAATGCCCATTTCAACTGTTGCAGGATGGTAGCTCTTCCATTCTAAAGCCATGCTGAAATGCTCACTGCATTCCTGAGTGGCTGACAAAACACTGGTTAATATCTTTCTTAGCAGAGATTTAACAAGTTCTGCAGTAGTTAGCAAAGTCCAGACTGACCCCAAGTTGTGACGCTTTAATTACAGTCTCTCATATTTAATTTCTCTTTTAGTCTCAGTAAACACGTTCCTAAGCATGTCCAATCAATTGTGACAAAGGTTAGGTACAGTGGGAGTAGAAAACCTCAACCAGAGAAATAAGAAAGAGGATGCCAGCACCTCCAAGCCAGCAAATTCAAGACTGCTCTTACATTATCAACTGTTGATATCTATTTTAGAGGACTAAACCTGACCTATGACTGCAACACACTTCGTATTGTAAAGACACAAATTACTTCTGCTCCAAAGAACTGAAAAATAAGGGTTTTTTTCTTTTTATATACTCTTTAATGTTAAAAAGACAGATATTTGCGTTTTCAAAAGTTGTCTGTGCACTGGAAGTTAGTGGACTTAAAGCCTACCTGCTGGAAGTAAATTATTTAGGCAGACAGGCACTTAGCTACCTACATGCAAGGATTAATACCTCCAATTAATCCCTGGGGCAATTACAGCCTGTACAGACACAAATCTGGATCCCTATCACTGGTGCTTTAACTACTGCAGGTTAAGTAATTCACAGCTTCCTTCCATTGCTTCCTTGGGAAGTTCTTCCACAGGGTGAAAACCACACCATTTTTTCCTCTTTGTTCACGGGTCAACAACAACAACAAAGTGCCTTACCACTGATAATGGCTTCCAAGCAGCATGACGCGGTCAGTGCCTGGACTGCTTATGAAAATAACTGCTTTCCTAATACTGGTACCAGACCCGGCCTAACAGGCCAGCAAAGGCTGTTTTACACATCTCTATGAAAGTTTTTATTTTAATGGATTTCATCTATCAAATTGTTTTCTCACTCCCAGCATGGCAAACAGGACCCTTATTTCAGATGAATACAGTCTGCTTTGCTTACTCCTAAAGCTAGCTTTTTGTATGACTGGACTGTAAGGGGGAGATGAGGAACTCAGAGGAATTATTTCCACTTATCCGTTGTTTGAGATGATGCATTTTTTTTTCATCATACCTGCACTCAGGTAAGTCCAGAGCTTGCTAACTGCAGCTGAACCCTTTTTGTCTAAAGGGGGTTACACAAGGACAGCATACAAGACTGCAAATTCCCTCCTTCCTTGAAGGAAAGATATTCTAAGCATTGCTGTGATAAACTTTTATCAGATCCACGGGGTGCCAATTGAAACAGCAAGTATTCAACAGTGACCAAAAGCAAAGGAGAGGGATGTAGAGCACCAGTTTGTTTCCATTCATGCAAGATGATGCACCAAGGACGTGGCTGATACAAAGCACAAAGGAGAACCCAACCCAAACAGAAGATTCTCTTATTCATTGTATTGGGTCTGGCTGAGATGGAGTTAATACTCCCCATAGCAGCACTCATAGCACTGTGCTCTGCATCAGTAGCTAGAAAGGTGTTGATAACACACTAGTGTTTTGGCTACTGCTGAGCAGTGCTGGCACAGCATCAAGGCTGTCTCTCCAACATTTTTGCCCCCCCCCTCAACGGCAGGCTGGGGCAGGGCGAGATCTCGGGAGGGGACATAACCAGGACAGCTGACCTAAACTAACCAAACAGATATTCCATACCATGTGACGTCAGCTCAGATATAAAAGCTAAGTAAAGGGAGACGGAAGGGGGGCATTTTTGTCTTCCGGAGCAACCACTACATGTTCTGAAGCCCTGCTTCCCAGGAAGTGGCTAGACATCACATGCTGATGGGAAGTAGAGAATAATATCATTTGTTTTTCTTTGCTTTCACGCGCGACCTTGGCTTTCAGTTTATTAAACTGTCCTTATCTTGACCCACGAGCCTTTTGTTATATTTTCTCCCCCCCGTCCAGCTGAGAAGGGGGAGTGATAGAGCGGCTTTGGTGGGCACCTGGCATCCAGCCAGGGTCAACCCACTACATTCATATTCTATACTTTTGCTCCTGAATTTCTGAACAGCAACTTTCTCCCTCCAGCTGGCTGTGCCAGTGCCTACATTGACTATGCTGGATAAATTTCACATTGATCCAAAAAGCAACTACATAATTCCAAGAAGAAAAATCCACCAAGAATTATCAAATCCAGAACAGTATCTGAAAAGCAAGTTGTTGGAGGCCAGAAGCAGACACAGAAGGAAGAACCATAATATACTTGCACTGTTCTTACAGTTTTGGATGATTCTACCACCATAGCCATTGTTTTCCTCTCCTGCACTCTCCTGCAACAGATCCTCCCTTAACTTGGAGTGTGAACATTTTGATATAGGGACAGGCACTTGCACAGCCTCAGCACAACCAAGCCCTGCTCCTGTATCAGGATACCAGCACAATATTGTTAGTGGTACAAATTACCAATGCAGAAATACAGGCTCAAGTAATGTTCATAAACTCCATATTAAGTTCTTTTGAAGAATTACAATACTAAGAGCCAGTTATTGCTATCAGGAAATAGGAGTATCCACAGTTAAAATATGTTTAAAGTGTCACGTTAGCTTGAAGTAATAGCCTTATTAACATGGATTTAGAAAGAGCTTAGGGTTTTTGTTCTGGATGCCCTCACTCACAATATCTTCAAGTCGTCTTCCACTTGTCTGTTGCACATGCAGGCTCTCACCATAGAAATTATCCTGAGCACAACTAAACTCCCTTCCAAACATTTATCCAGAATGATGTGTTATTTATAGACAAGTTGGTCAGCTCCGTGAGAGGTGCAGCCTTAGCTATGACAGGGTGCTCTGCTCCAAGGGGCTGCAGGTGACGGTGCTGAAGCTTCTTTTAAAATGAGAACAAAACATGAGTGCAGAGGTTAAAAAAAAAAAAAAAAAAAAAGAAGAAAAGGTCTGAACCTAGGAACAGACTTTTTTTTTTTTTTTGTCAGGATGCTGTCTGCTGCTGATATAAGAGAAAACAGATAAAGGAGGATTCTAAACAGAGAAGAAATAGGAATGTTAACAGAGTATCAGTAGATAGGCTTAGTGAGGTTTATCAGATTTGGATAAAAGAGAGGATAGCTATAAATCCCCCACAAGCTCTCAGAGTTTAAACAGCTAACGCATTTGTTCACATCCATGAGGGAAACACCTTAATTTGACAAGCAACCTCACTGACAATGCTCCCACTACAGCCATTCAGCAGTGCCTCCTGTTTCTTTCTCAAAGTGAGTTTAATGCCTCTGAAAGGTGCTGAGTCAACAGATCTTAGGGCTGAAAGCTTCTGATGTTTGCACCCACCCAGGAAGCTCCAAGTCTGCCTGTCCGTGCCTTTCTGCCTGGTCCTCTGGCCAGAGTGGCCCATCCCACATTCAGACTCAGCAGTGATCCCTCGGCAGAGATTGCCAATGTGCGCCCACCAAGGTGACAGCCTATGTGGGGACAACACTCAGTCATAAGAAACTAGATGAAAGTCACTAATTCATTTCACATGAGTTACCCAACAACCATCAGAAGATGGTTGATTTGTCCTTGGATTAAATTTCCATTTTATGAATCTGCATGTGCACTAAAAACGTGGAAGATAAGCAAGACTAGAGATGCTGAAACATCCAGAAGAGAAACACTCAGCTATTTCTAAATCCATTAATAGCATCATTATGCTGAAATTATGTGGCACTCAGAACATATTTACATTCATTTTGGGGGCTACCTGAAGCCTTGGAAAAAAAGAAGTTCAAAGCAATTTCAAGTAGATTCTTATTATAAATAAAAGACTCCATGAGACAACTCCTACTGATGTAAGCAGCAGCGTTAAATTAGCATAGGCAGCCACCAGTGTAAAAATTGTTTTAATTTCACTAACTTATATTGGGAAAAGAATAATTTTTTCAGTAACAGTTACAATTATCTTCTGAACTTGTCTCTAATTCAAGCCTCCCATTCAAAGGAAAACACATGCATATGCTATAGAGAGAACACTAAGAGTTTCATACATAAAACAAATAAAAGACTTTTGAAAACTGCCAAAACATCATTAGCTTAAAGGACATAGGACCAGGGGTCTAAGCACATCACCAACTTACCACATCATAATAATTTATTACTTAGGAATTGTCCATGCATACACACTTAATTCCACATGAAACAGGAGGCAACATAAGGCAACCTATGCCTTTTCCATGTGAGCCAACCCAACTGGAACCATGCTGCACAGGCTCAGCACAAGCACAGTAACCTGTTACTGTTACCACTGGACCTCTGAGTCATGTGTAATATGGAATGGAGATGCTTTGAAAAACTTTGTATCTAATCTGTGGTTAATTGAATTAGTGAGTCACATCGAAACTTCATACTGAGCTTCATACATAACAAACCCCACACTGGGTTTCATTAGCAAGAGTGAGGCCGGCAGGTTGAGGGAAGTGATTATTCTCCTCTAGCTAGTTACTTGTTAGGTCATATCTGAAATACTATGTCCAGTTTTGTGCCACCCTGACAGTACAGGAAAGGCATTTGCAACCTGGAAAGGGTCCAGTGGAAGTCCAGCATGATGATTATGGTGCTGGAGCATATGACATACAAGGAGGGGCTGAGGGAAATGAGTTTGGTTAACCTGGAGAAGGTTAGAGGGAAATCTTACTGCAATTTTCCAATATCTAATGGGGTGATACAGTGAAGCTGGAGGCCAACTCTTCTCAGAAATGCACAGCAGAAAGAGAAGAGGCAATGGGCACAAGTTGTGACAAAGGAAAAAATAAAAAAGCACAAAGAAAAAATATTTTTACAATCAGTGGCTAAATACTGGAACAGGTTGCTCAGACAGTAAATCTTTGGTAAGATTTTGTGTGATAAAGCTGACTACAAAGAAATAAATTTATCCACAGTGTTTTATTCAGAACCACAAAATGTTCACATAAAACGTATTTCATTATGCAACTTCAATAAAAAGATATAATGTGGATTATGAACTGGCTAGGTATTAGAGTCCAAAACTCAGTTTTCAAATGAAGAAACATCAATCTGTGCTTGCCTGTAATCATTCAACCCTTTCACCAGTAATCTGGAAGTAAAAATAACATTGCTGATACCACGTGCAACCCCAGAAACACTGATGGATGAATGAACAACTACACAGAGCATAAGATACCTTCTTAATAGCTTGGGATCGTTTGCACACAAAGAATTTAATAATGACAAATAGTTATATAAGAACAGTATTAGAAAGGTGATTTTACTTCTGCACAGACTTTTAAGACTAATATTCCCTAAGTTCTGGTGGTCTGTATAAAAAGAAAGTTGGAAAGTCAGCTGGGATATTGAAGGGAGCCACAAAAATGCATCAAGCAGTCATTCAAAAGAAAATATTTGACAACAAGAAGCATAAAGAACTAAATATGTTCAGTCTATCAGAAAGACAGTTTGAAAAGTGGCTTGATTACACAGTGTAGGAGTTTTCACAGAGGGACAACACTGTTAAAGAGCTCTTTCATTCAGTAGAGAAAGGCCTAATAAAAGGCAATGGCCATTTAGGGACTGAATTTAAAACAGTTACAGTAAATAGTATATCATTCTCTCTCTGTCCAGTGAAACCAACATACTATTAATAAAGAAATGTCCAGGCCTATCTATTATTTCCCAGCAAAAACTAGCCTTAGTCTATAGGGCTACATTCTGCAGGAGGAAGAACACAGCAGTAAGCTGCTGAGCTACCACAGAGGAAGGTTTGAACATTGTTATTTAAGTCCTTACCACATCATCTGGGTATTAACCCTGATAATCATGTTCCAAACTAACTATATTCTGCTACAGTAGTAAAAGAATACTTAATTCTCCACAGAGTTCACTTTATATTCTCCAGCCAGCTCCAGCTGGAGAATCCTTCTTTCCTCTCCTTTTCTAAAATTCACCGCTTAGCACTGCAAATGTACAGTGAATGAATTTGTTGGCAGGAAAAGTCATCCCTTTACATGCAATTTGTAATAGTCACTCTAGGACTTTTATAGTCCTAAAGGGAGATGTTGCATACATATTAAAGTATTACTTTAACTCACCAGGAGTGCAACCAGCCTCATCAATACCACTTTCACAATCCTTCTGCCCATCACATCTCCAGGACAATGGGATACATTTGTTGCTTAAGTCTCCACAGCTAATTTTTTCAGCTGGACATACTTGCTTAGCTGGAAGAATAAAATGAAAAAAAAAAAGTTAAACATAAATTCTAGACATTGCTAACATTGTTTACACTTTTAAAGTTACTTTTATTTTGTACTGCTTAATCCTGAGACATATTGTAATGAAATCCCAAGTCAACCTGATTTTGAGTTATGGCTGCTTACATGTCCCATACATGTCCTCAGAAGAGATCACAATACTTTTACATGGGGGGGGGGGGGGGGAAAAAGGAAAGAAAAAAAAAAAGCACCGCTGTTTATTTCAACAAAATCCCAGAACCTTAACTTTAAACTCAAAGGAATTAGGGCAGAGGAACAGAAGACAGATTCGTATGCAACTTCTCCTACCTAGCATTTCCTTGCAGGCAGGCTCTTGCTTCTGGCCATCCCAGTGACCCTGAGTTGCAACAAACTGTGCATAGGCCCTGTGGCTCTTTACACACTCTTGGGGCCTGGTGGCCCTTTCACACCTTCTCCGTGCCACCTCAGACTGTGCATGGGCTAGAAGTGCCCAGCTTTGTACTGCCACCTTCCTCTCTGCCACATGCTGCTGCCTCTTCAATCAGGTCTCCTTGCACAGGCTACCCCAGAAACAAGGGCCTTCCTGTCCTTCCAGCCTGTGCCTGACCCAGCCAATCCCTTCCAGGAACATACTTGTACAGGAACGTGCAAATAAAACAAATACCAGCCCTCACTCCTGTTTTCAAGCTTAACTCAACCAAAATGAACTGACAGAGTTGCTTCAACTGATCAACAGGGATTTCAACTAAGAACCTAGGGCTGGTTGTTCCGTAGAAGGACTGCAATACTCAGTGTGAGCAATGCTCAATGCAGCAACAGCACTGCCTGTTTGCGACTGCCTCAAACCTCCAATACACTGTGCTTTTGCTATTAAAACACTAGCATCCTGCACAAAGCAGCAGTAGTACTGGAACAACTACTCTGAAAATACTACCTCAAATTAAGTCAGGAAAAATGAATTGCCTAGTTTTAGTATAAGGGTTTACTTATATGTTTGGTATTGCAAGGCAATTTCTAAATTTAATGATCTAGGCAGATTATGGTCAGTAAAACTGGGGAAAAAGTGGCAAGCACAAGCACGAACTCACACATGTTAAACAAACTTGACTGTAACTGCCTAAATTAAAGGCGACTGTGATCTAAGACACAGAGACACAGGATGACCCACAGAAGCAAAAACCCCAGTACATGCAAGAATACAACTATGAAAAAACAATCTGCCAAATTTATCTGGAACCAAGCAAGCTGTGAAGCTCGTTCTCTTATAACTATTTTGCATTGCCAAAATTCCTTCTTTTTATTTTTTTCATACTAGTGTAAAGAGCAAGAGATGTACGTTTATTGTGACAAGGCTGCTTGAATGCATAATGTTCCACAGTTTAAACAATTGTTTAGTATTCTGGAATCATCATCCAGTTTGGCAGGATTTGCTTATTAAACAGACCTATTTTTCTCTTTAAAAAATTACATGTTTTCAAATAGTTCTTCCATTGGTATTAATGATGGCAACACTATATATGGCTGAAGGTCTACTGAAAAGGGAGGAACCTAAATTCTGAATTAAACTCTCACATTACCCTGCCCTGGTAAAAGTATCTATGCAAAGCCAACCAGCTTCCCAAGTGCTGAGCAAAAGAGGGTGAAAATTATACCTCTCCCTTTCCACCTGCACAAGCAGGCTGTAGAGGGGCATCTTACAGCCCCAAAGCATCAATCAGCCACTTAGAAAGCAGTGCCATTTAATTCCAGGATTTCTCTGTCCTAGCACCTTGAAGTGCTATAAGAAGCAGTTTCTAGAAGCTGTGGGCAACCAATATATCAAGAAAAATTAGGTCCTGCCGCAGACAGACAGTTAATGACAGACATAAGGAAGTTTCATAACCCTGAGGCAAGACAGCGTTTTTGTTCAAATTTGCTCACTGCATACCTAAATAACATTTATGAATGTTGCATGATCTACGGGGGGGGGGAAGGATGCTTACATAGCCTTTTCATTACTTTACCAGCAGGTCGGTAATAAAAATCACCTGACATTGGACAGGCTCCACAACACCACCCCACCAGGATCAGTATGTCTGCCCACTCAGATCCATGCCCTGCCACAGGCCAGGACCCACATCCTGCATTTTCCCCTTGGCCCTGGTCCCTCTAAGCTGCAGGTTTATAATGCACGACTGCAGGGACGCTCGGTGGCCCTGAGCACTCGCGTCCTTCCACAGAAGTCAGATAGCACATCTGAAAACCAGGTCACTTGCCAACTGTGCAAAATGGTGTAAAACAAGGTGCTCGCCCTCACCCTCGAGGAAGCTGGCATGCCTCACTGCAGCCGAGCTGCTCCAGACACCATCCCCTGAGCTGTAAGCTGGGGCGTGCCATCCTTAAACATGCCCAAGTAATTCATGGATACAGAAGTAAAAACAAATTCTGTGGCAGTTGATTGACAACCAGCAGCCCCCTCAAACAAGAAAAAATGGAGCTAAAATGGTCTATTTGGCCTAGAAGCCCCATGGCCCCTCAGCACAAAGAGCTTGCACCCCAAAAATACTGCTTCTGCTGGCCTCACCCAGCCCTCACATCCATAGGTGTGAGTCTGGAGAATGCTGCATTGAAAAACAAAAACGTGCAGCCAAGTCACTATAGTTTATTTTTAAAAAACAAAACCAACTCTGTACAGAGCCACACAAGGATTGCAGACTGCACTCTGGCAGGACAAGCCTGCAGGGGCCAGGGAGGGAAGGCACCAGAGGCCGCATCTCACTGCCATCGGCCCCTCTGAGGAGAAAGGTGGCAACTCTGAGGAGAAGACAGCAACTTCTGGCAAAGGAACAGGGATGGCCGCAGGCCATGTGTATGAGGCAGCACAAGAGGGCTGGGGAGGGGAGAGGCACGATGCCTAGCTGTGGGGAAGGGACCCCAACCCCAACAGCAGGGCTGCCTTGTTTCTGAGGGACCCACCAAGCAGCATCAGTGAAAACAGGGCTTTTGCAACAAATACCGTACAGAGGGATGACGTGACTGGGGTCTCCAGCAGCTGCCTGGGCTTTGCATTCCTCCACCAAGGCCTCCAAAGCCTCTCCGCTCTGAGGTGCACAGCTCCCCAGCCACTGGAACCCAGCTGCCCCCTCCCAAATGTCTTCACCACCAACTGCTGGCTGCTGAGGAGCCACTTCAGAGGGTCAGGCAGATGGGAGTTTGCTCCTGGCGCAAGGAGCTCACAGCTCCCCTTGACCCTGCACATGGCTGTGCGAGATGGAGCACTCGTGCCCTGCTGAGCCCCTCTTCTCCCCGCCATTCAATTCAAGGTTGGGCCCTGTGATGAGGTTCGCTTCTAGGCTGCCCCATGCCCTAAAACAAATTTTTACACCATAAGCAAACACACGCTTAGAATACATGAGATAAAAATAAAATTTCCTCACTAGATTTATTACTCTAAATGGATTTCCATTCTTTTGCACTTTTTTGAAAGTTTGTCTCCTAACTGCATTTGTGCAGTGCGTTCAAGAACGAGGTTTGTATTGGACTGGCATAGTGGGAGACCAAAAAAAAGTCACAGAGACATTTGTTAATCAGGTTATTGGTCCACATCTCAAAAAGTTGTTCTAGGTCTTCTTGCTCAGGCTATGGTAATGGAACAGAAAATTTGTTTTGATGCCAAGTAGGACCAGCTTTTCCATCTTCACAGTAAATCTCCATTGAGAACTAAGTAGGTCAAGACAGGTGAGAACACTTTCCGTACACCTGATTTTGAAGAAAGTGAAATATAATTATAAAATGGTATCATAACACAGTGGGATCATTAACCAGCAAAAAGATTATTTATTGGTCACAGTTTAAGTATGGGCATTACTTTTGCTTGGCAGCTGTGGGCAGATGCTTAATAGCTTTGGGAAGCTGAAAGGTTTGGAAAGGTAGGGACAGAAGATTCCTATTTATGGAAAGCAATCTCTGTGTTAATCATCTCACTGACAGAGTAATTACAGACATTTAAAAAACGTAAATCAAAGCTTGAACTTGCAGAGATGCAGCAACAGAAGCTGCTGTCGGTCACAGTTCATCAAATCTCTGTGTTCCAGTGGTTTCTGCACCCAAGAAATCGTTGCATGGAAGCCAACAACTTGTAAGCACTGGCAGATAATGGATAGGGTATCTTGCATAAAACTCAAAGCAAAATTTTGGCAAAAATACTTCTGCATCATTTCAGCAAGTTGGGTTTTTTTCATCCCACCCAAAAATGCCGCAGCAATGCAAGTGGACTCGGTGTTGTCCACACTATGAAACCGGCTTTTAGCAACTGCAATCCAGACTTAACATTTCTGTTTCTGCATACTGCTTACACAAATGCAGGCCTTTTAGGTTAACGTGACCAAAATGTTTACTTCCTACTTTCCTCTTCATCCACCCAGAAAGGAAAGGGTTAGCGCTGTACGTGACTGTGAGTGCTCTTACCCTGGATATTACTCTGGACCAATACAAGTTATAGCAAGATCTGCCTTTTCAGAAAAGCACCATTAAACTTGGTTGAAATGTCAGACACATCAAGACCAATTTATCACAATGAACTGCAAATGCCAAGGATGGACAACAATGGTTTATTTATAAGAAGACAAGAGCAAAGAAGACAAGAAGGTTCCATTTACTCACTACCGCCAATGGCACATTCTTCTTTTTCTTTACAGGAGGCTACACAGTCTTTCAGAGAACCATAGAGCCTAACTGGCGCCCCACTGTTTGCTTCCTCTTGTGCCACTGCTGTGCTTTTCAGGCTCCGGACATCATGTATATTCAAGAAAGCCCAAGAAAACAGAATTGATTTACTTTCAGAAGCCCATTTGTCAGGTTCTCACCAAACAGGTACTCTAAGAGCATACACAAAATGTAATTAAGCAGCTTCTACTGGTGGGAAACTCACAAGACTTTTCATCAGCAGACTGAAAAGAACACCCTTTGTGGAAATACATCATCTTACAGGTTCTGAACACTTTATCTCTACTGAAGTAACTCCCCACCCTCTCTAGACTGCCCCCTGTGTTTTTCCCAGGTTCTTTCAGAGGAAAAATCTCAACCCAAAACTTCATTCTGCAACAGAGAAAATAACATACTAAAATGGTTTAATTAATTTCTGACATGCCAATAAATTGTTCCTGCAAAACTTCCACTACCACCTTTATTACGGAACTTAAAATTCCTACCTCCCTCTTTCCTCCAGCAATGGTTTAGTTGTCAGCTTTTTTTTAAAGGAATGGTTTTTAAAAAGGACCTCCCCTCCTTTATATTGCCCTTAAATCTTCTGTCATAGCTGGCAGTCCTACCTCAGAGATGTACCAAGAACAAAATAAACGTTCATACCTGCCCATGTACAGGCCTAATACCTCTACATTTCCAGCCAAAACAAGCACAATTGTTAAATAAGCAACTGTTCAGAAGAGAGGAAGGGAGCTGACAGGTAGAGATTGCTCAGGGAAATTCAGAACTCAGAGTTTTCAATTCGTGGAGAGTTGAGATGCAGAAAAACATCTCAGTCACAAGTTTGTATATATAGTCTCTTTTTTTTTTTAAATATATATGTGTGTATATATATATATATGAATTTATATCCCAATCTACACTCACTACTGACTTACATCTCATACTTTCCCATTGAAGTATTTAGAGTGCTGTCACGGTTTAACCCCAGCCAGCAACTAAGCACCACACCGCCGCTCACTCACTCCCCCCCACACCCAGTGGGATGGGGAAGAGAATCAGAATGAAAAAATTAAAACTCGTGGGTTGAGATAGGAACAGTTTAATAGAACACAAAGGAAGAAACTCATAATGATAATAATAACAATAATAAAATTACAATAATAATAATAAAAGGATTGGAATATACCAAACAAGTGATGCACAATGCAATTGCTCACCACTTGCTGACTGATGCCCAGTTAGTTCCTGAGCAGCCACCCCCCAGGCCAACTAACCCCAGTTTATATACTGGGCATGACATCACATGGTATGGAATATCCCTTTGGCCAGTTTGGGTCAGCCGCCCTGGCTGTGTCCCCTCCCAACTTCTTGTGCCTCTCCAGCCTTCTTGCTGGCTGGGAATGAGAAGCTGAAAAATCCTTGACTTAGTCTAAACACTACTTAGGAACAACTGGAAACATCAGTGTGTTATCAACATTCTTCTCATACTGAATCCAAGACATAACACTATACCAGCTACCAGAAAGAAAATTAACTCTATCCCAGCTGAAACTAGGACAGGTACGTAAGAAACACATTTCAAAATCCATCTTGTGACTTAAATTACCATCACAGCTGAAGGTGTGTCTGCACTGGTATTTTCCTCCCCTTGCCTCTTCTCCCACCTCAGCGTGGGTGCTAGGAACACCGGCTTCTACCCTATTCACCCACTAGTTCACTCTCTAGCTCAGGACAGGTTGCTGTTGCCTTAGTGTACTTCACTTAACCCTGCAAGACACATCAGATTTTCTGCTAAAGAGTGTTATATAATCATATTTATTACATTTAGTTAATCTCCCTCATCTCCTCCTTGTGCCGAGCCAAACCCAAACCAAACAATATCAAACAAGAGCCTCATTTATAATGAGAAGTGTTTGTGTGGGGGAAGCAACATCCACGGTGGATGCATCTCAGGAATTTCTTTGGCATTGGTGTACAGAGCACACACACTGTGACTACACAGGATCTCCCCTGAACGCACAGCTTTACTGTGTGCCTGCGTTTGGATCTATGTATTAGCAATACACAAAGACAGAAGACATTACAGGGAACGCTAATCAAAGAATTGTTTCTACAAAGGTCAGGATTCTGCAGTGAACTTCCCCTTCTGTCATGTAAAGCAATATGCTACGAGCCTGCTGGGATAGCAAGCTTTATGTGAACTTGCAACTTCTACTAAAGCCAGTGCAACTGCATCCAGTAGGAGTATTTGGTTTGCTCACCATATCTGTACTACGCATACACTTGAGATCACTGAGACAATAAAGGCAACTTTAAATTTCCAGTTGAAACCAGCCCAGGCCAAAACGAATGTCATGATTAGTGGCTTAAGTGAATTAAGATTACAGCACTTGGAGACTTGGAATGAGACCAAACCACCACCACAATTGATGCCTTTGTTGACAGAGGAGGCCAACTCCATCCATCTGCTAGCATGGGATGGTCTCTTCAGGTCAGAATTGGGGCATGCTGACAACACTGATTCCCAGGACCTGGGAGCTTGGACTGCTGCTATCTGACTCTACGTTTTTGAGTATGTAAGTACACACTTATGTGCAATAACCTTTGTGGGAGTGTGCAAGGGCAGAGAAATAGTGAAATCCTATTCTTTCTGCACAAAAAGACAATTAACTTATGGCTGTTACCTTTAAACTTTGAACATAAATTACTATAAGCAACTCAAAAGACAAACTAGGAAAGGCTACTATGAAACTATACTATAAAGGTCAAGAAATCATATCATAAACAGTATTAACAGTTGATAGACCTGATAAATAGTTAGATTCTGTGGTGTGATTTGTTTGATAGTGACTTATGTTCTGAAGTTCCCAGGGGAATGGAAAAGGATTTATGCAGATTTAACTCCATTGCACTGCGTAGTACAGCCCTTATTAAGTCCATTACTGCATGCTTGTAAGAAAGGCTTCTTTATAACAGCATAGGTTAGGAGCCTTCAATGAGCCTCCAACTCCTCTACCTAGATAGAAACTGGAGGGAGAAAATAAGCTTAGCATACAAAGGGTTCAGCACGTCTAAAATAGATAGCATGTACCTTGCTTTTATGCAGATTATCACATTGCTGATTATCACCTCTGAGATCAGAGTGAAATAATCAGGAATTCAAAATCCCCGGATTAATCCTAATTACTGAAATACAGACTCACTGTCAGAATAAAAGTGAGGTAGCTTTTATAGGAAAAGCATGTTTCAAATACAGACGCTACAAACAACCTCAATGAAGAAAATTATTCTCGGGGTAGTGCCAATAGTTTTAATAGGTAATATAAACTGTATTTGAACACAGTGTTAAGAGGTAAGATGTTTCTATAGTAGGCTGAAGAGACAAGCGGCATCAGGTTTTATAGTAACAAATAACTAAGCTTCATGTCCCACAACTTGAGTCATCTGCATGTGTTAGGAACGGATTTCTTTACCCAAGTTCAGAGCTACCCTGGCATACCTACAGTTTGTTTTTAAACCTTTCCCAGAATACTGAATATTGGCACAGCTCAAGATAGCATGCTGGACAGAAAGGACTAGTACTCTTGGGCTTCCAGCACATCATTTTTCTTAGATTCATGATTGCTATGTCTTGTTCACCCACTTCAAAAATAAAAATTACCAAACTTGGATAAGAAAAGCATTTCCTTCCCTCAGTCAGACTGGCAGGACTTCAGCTGAATTTGTCTTTCTGTTAACACAGCAAATGCTCACTTGCTGCAGTCATCTGAGCATATCTCACCTAATTAATTTCATAGCTTTGCAAGATATTGTTTTGATGGCACTTCTGTTCTCTACCTGATATGCCCAACAGCCCCTGCTGCTGAGAACTGAAGTCCTTTAACTCAAGTAACTTGGCTCATTTTGGGTAAATGCAAATCAATGTTAATCACCCATGGTAAACAAGAGGTCAAACTGGATGATTTCATGATCCGCCTTGGCCACAAACTATAGGAAACTTGTGATACTTCCAGTAGGAGTCAGGAAGCTTTTTGATTGTTTTTAACCTATTTTCATGGTCATACTTTCTAAAATTTCAGAATTTACAAACTAAGATCAGATGTTTAACAACAGTCAGGATACAGGTTGTTGGGCCTCATTAAATTCCTTTTTTTTGTTTTAGCTACCTAGCACTTGTAAAATGACAGTGTTTTAATGGTGTCTGTACAATACACAGTGACATTCCCCCACCGTCAAGTCTGGTTGAGCAGAGAGAGACCAGTTTCTAAGAGACTGATGTACACGATACAATAAGGGTTTTCTACTCCCAAACAAACCACATTTCAGTACTTGTCATTACACACATGAGAACTCAAGAAAATATTGTAAAGGCTTATTCCCTACAGCAGCTTTTATGCCCAAGCAACTTCTTACAAAAGTTCCCTTCCCAGGGGACACTTAACACCTCTGCACAGAGGGTTAGCAATTCCTCAACAAGGTCAGTCCTTGACTGTCTTGACCTTTGTACTCCACCTAGCTCATCTAGCCCAGCTTCTTATGATCAGTAGTACTTAGACATCTCTAAGATTTGTCAGAGATGCATGAATCTTTTAATAAACTTGAATGAGACATAACATAACCCTGGGATTCCAATCCTTACTACCATTTTATATAGATTCTGGACAACAGTAACATACAAAACAACTATGACCACCACCTACTTGTGGCATAATGGCGCTGGAAGGTATTGACACTGTTGCAGACCTGAGCATGAAGGGAAAAACACCACGTAGCAAGGCAGGAAAGGTGTACAACAGAAACAAGGTTGGTGTAGTCCAACTCCATCTGAATAAAACATTGTTATACCATGTGTAGCTGTGTGAGATACCATGAACCACGTGCCACCTCTAAACACTACAGTTTTACATCTTTCCTGACACCACAACCATATGGTCGCTAGAAACGTTTACACAGATTAATCCAGAGAATAAATTAATACAACCCTGTAATGACAGGCTAGTGCCTAGCTTAATCACTATGAACCACAGCCTTCATTGTTTAAGGGAACAAAAAGGGGATTTTGACAAACTGAAGTCTGAGGCCATCTGCCAACCTTTCCCCCTACTTGTACCAACTTTGGCCCCTTACAGGTCTTCTCTATGCATGAGACAAATCCATGATTTACCCTGGACTTAAAATGGAGAAATGCTGAAGCATTCACGGAAAAATCCTGGCGCAAGAAATTTGCTGCGTACTTCAACTGAATCAGAAATCAAGTCACAGATCATGTTGAGAGTTTGCCAAAATGAGTCCAGCAACTGCTCCATACCAGCCAGTACCCTGAAGGCCAACATTAAATATGGACATCAATCAAAATACATCCTTGCCAACTGTGCCATTTACTTCCTTAGATTAAGTCACAAAAGGATATTACTGCTACAGTGACTTTTAAGATGCGAATAGCTATACAGCAGATTTAGTTTTGTACTTTTATCAGCAGCAGTCATAAGGCAGACTACCCCTTTTAAACTCAAGAGGGATAAAACCTTAACTTACATCTGCTTACAGGAAGAGTTCAAAGTACTCATTTACATCAGCACAAAAGTAGCCTCTGTTCGTATTTATGGGTAAAAAAAGTGCAACGTCAGAGACTTCAAACAGGCTGGTGCTACAAATGCCACTGAAGCCCATCACATAGCCGAGCAGCAGGAATGGGCATGGATTCAGAGTGGCTGGATGCTTCACCCTGCCCCGCTGAAACCCTAACGTGCTCCCTCCTTGTGAAACCACCAAACCTTCTTGTCCTTCCCTCTGCTCCACCCCTAAGCCAGGGCAGAACTTGTCTTCAAGAGTTATGACACTACGACATTACTCTGGCTACCGAAGACCTGAGTTTCCATATTAGAGTTCTTCAGATCATTTTGTATTACTAATAATTTTATTTTCTCTTCACTGATGAGCATCTCTGATCTCAGGGATGAGCTGGTCACGCCCTTAGCTTGGCACAGAGGAAAGGAAAGAAAAGAAAATATTACTAATAAACACAGGGAAAAACTTAGACATCAAAGTAAGAAACGAGATCAGCTGAAGAAGAACCTGTTCTTGGTGTACCTAAAGCAACAATGTGCACTGCTGATCTCAAACAGTTTAATAATTTAATAAATTGACAGTTGACTTTTGTTAGTTAGCAAATATATACGCCTGTTAGCAAAACCCAGGACTTGTAATTTTCTTTAGAGATAGTTTTCTAATAGCAAAGCTATTAAATATTCCCTTTTGTGAGAGGCATTTTATATGCTCTATCAAAAGCAAAGATTAAAAAAAAAAATCCAACAATAACATGACTTTAAGAAGGTCAGTTAAAACACTCCCCTTTTTTCCTATACTGAACATAACATCTTCTTTAAACTCTATTGTTTTTAGAGCTAGTTTGAAAGTGAGTGATGTACAACATTGTCCTGTCACACTGTCTACATCAATAATTACCCTGTCAGTCTGTGTACACATTGCCAGTTGTAATGCAGTTCAGACTTCCCTACTTTTTGCATTAACAGTAATGAGTGAGGTAGGGACAGGGAATTTGCCTTTCCTGTAGCCCAGAAATCAAACTGAACTCCTATCTTTGGCACGCCTGAGAGCAGAGCTCTGTTCCTCAACACAGATCCTCCACCTCTCCTTATATCCAGGGATACCTACTGTGAAAACCTAAGTCTGGTTACAGACAGCCTTTAAAATCTATCATGATCCACCGTGTTCCCCCATGATTAGTGATGCATGATGCTTTCGAGGCAATTCTGATTCAGGCAAGCCTTAGGAGAATAAAACACTCAAAGGTAACAGCTGACCCAGCACAGACTGGTAGCAATGTAGCTGGCAATCAGCAAAGTTCAAACACAGACATGCTATGGGAAGAAAGAAGAGTGTCAAGCAAGAAATGAGAGTCAGGAGGTTAAGGCGGCACAAGCTAGGCATGAATGAAAGTCAGCTAATTAACCCTGAGAAATTCAACTTTTGAAAGGAAAACTTGTTCACTGCCCTAGATCGGTGATTCTGAAGCCTTGTGGGCAAACAGATTTTTGAACAACTTTCAAACTTTCTCACGCAGCCACACAGCTGACAAATTGATGCATTTAGCTGCTGAATACAGCTCTCGGGGCCTACGATGGCCTTGCTGAGCAAAGGTGCACAGCTGGGGAACGACTGCCTTAGCCTTCCTCCACCAAAGCGTGACTTATTACAAGTCATTTGTCAGCTATGCAGGTATCAGCCTGGCCCTGTCAGCTGTGTGCCTAAGTGGCACAGCCTAATTCCCACTACCTGGGAATCCCATGGGCACACCAGACCCCACTTTCAAGCCTTGACCTATGAAGCCTATCCCTCATGGTCTGACTTCACAGAGACCAAAGAGCTGTTCTCTACAGAAACACAGGTAATAACTATATTCTCCCGATCTGTACTAATACAGTCGTGCTTCTTTCTTTATTCCTAGGCTTTTGGTCTAAACACGTTGCAGCTTTATTAACATCAACTTTCTTCACTAAAGATTCGGTGATAAAATACTCCAGATTGCAGCACACAATAAATCAATCATACCCCCCAGTGTGATTTGTAACTCAGCAGTTTGAAAGCATCTTGGAACAATTTCTGCACAGATACTTTTAGACAAGAGACATTTACTTTTTATTGAATCAAACGTTATTTGACTGTTTTCGGTTTACAGATACAAACAACAGTTTTCTAGACTCTCTTCAAATCTGTGGCACTGGGATCCTGAACTGTTAAAAATTAGTTTCTAAAAAGAATTCATTCTTTTTACTAGCAGTAATCTCACTTAGTACAAGCACACCAGCCACAGTCACCTTGGTCACTTGTCTAATTCTTATACAAGCAGCTGAGCACAGCACCAGGACCGATTTATCTATTTCTCTTCCTAGAATCCCCCATATGCATACCAGAGCGCACCATCCTTATTACAGCAAATCCAGAAACAAATTCCAGAAGAAGTCTTATTTCATACACATTCTGGCACATTTAAGCTCTTGACTTCTCTAATTCTTCTGAAGCAAATTAATGCTCAACTCAAAATTAGGTTTTTAAGCACAGTGTAAGAAAGAGTTCACCAGACTGTATCACAATTAACAAAAATCAGATACCAGATGTCAGTCGGAACTTGAAAACAGGAAAAAATATATTTTGTAACTACTGAAAGCAATTATAAAAATCACTTAAGTTAGAGAAATGCCTCTACAAAGGTGGCTCTGTTTTATGGGGCCAGTACACAGACTGAGTTGAGAGCACTAAATAGATCAAAGCAAACATCCAGAATGATACTGGAATGAACCCACTGGCCAGCTACCTTGGTAAAAGGAGTGTTGTGGGAACAAAAGATACAAAAAACCCCTGTAATGATCCTCATAGTAAGTGGCTATACGCTGTGCCCATTTAGCAATCGCATAAGCCAAGAAATACGTGGGGCCAACCTCCATCTCCGGTTCTTCCCAGCAAATCCCACTTCCACCAAGGCAACAGGAGAGTACTTAGCCTGTAAACTGAGATGTAAAACAATATAAACTGGCTGATAACAGACATGTAAACTGTATCATATAAATTTTCCTGTGGCGGTACCTGTCTCTCGCTCTTATCACTTAAGCAATAACTAGGAAATTGTCAGATATCCTAGTACTATCCTGAAGATAAGTGTAGTTTGATATCTGATGAACTCCTAATGACTATACTGTTAATTGCATAACCTTCCTTCAATACAGTAACTTTTCTGTTCATCAAGGCCATGGATTAAACAGCTTCTCTACTTTAGAGTATCCTTGTAATTAATAATATATTCTTCCCACTTCTAAATATAACCTATAATGAGATGCTTTAAAGAATCCAAGCTGCACCTTTCACCAAGTACTTTTGATCAGAAAAAAACGAGCCAGAGACTGTTCAGACAACAGAGCCTGCTTTAACTGTGACTGTCAGCTTCCCAGTGGGCCCAATCCTGAAAGGCAGCAAGCCTACTTCAAGCAGGTCTCTGCAGCAAAACCTGCCAACAGCAGCAAACACCTTCCTCTATCTAAAACTAGCGTCTCTTTCTCTCTGGGGATATTCTGTGCAGATCAGAGATTAAAGGAAGTATATATAGATATATTAGATATAAACAGTATATGTAAGATAGTATGTATAGATATGTATTAGGTAACTTCTGCTCAGTGAAGAATAATTAACTCCATGAAAACTCTGCCATCAATCTGCCCATCAGGTAGTAAGCTAATACACTGTGCAAAATCTCACCGATTACATTTTCCAAGCATGTGACATGTCCTCTCTGATCGAGTTTTTTCCTGGTTTCCATTTGTTGACGAAATACAGATCTCCAAGGAAGGTTTCTTGATACCCATGACTGTCTTTGGACATCTACGAATGATACCCACCGTTGGAGAGGTGGAAGGAGAGTGGCTCTCCCCTGCCCACGAACAAACTACTTTTCCTTAACCAAACAAGGCTATTTTTGCCCTAAAAATTCCTTCCCAGTGATCTGGATGCCCAGCTAATTTCCAGACAGAGTACCTCCCGGTGTCAGGCCATACTGTGGCTTGCAGCAGCTGGGCCAAATGTCTTTACATATAAACTGTGCAGCTTCACCAACATTTGTTTGCACCAGCTGAGAGAAACTTCCCACATTTAAAAGCTACAGGACCATTAAAATCAGCCAAATGTTTGCACAGCAAAAGGTTGTCACTTCTACATCAACACCCCTTTAAATTAAACCATATCTTTAAGACAGGTATCTATTTTGATTTAAAGACTTCAATTGGTAAAGATTTCTGGACAAGTGAGTCCACTTGTTTATTTACCGCTACTGTTAAAAGCTGTATCTTATCTCTAGTTCTAGTCTTTATCTCTAGTTTTCTTATCTAGTTTCGGCTTCTGTTCACTGGATCAAATTATGCTGTTTCATGCTAAGCTAAAGAAACAACTGTGTGATGAAACCTCTTCTCTAAGGAGACAGGTGTAAATTGATAAAGGCAACTCTCAACCCTCTCCAATAAATCAAATACCCTTCTAATAAGGCATATTTTCCAACTCTATAATCATGTGAGCCTTGTAAGATTATTCACAACCCCTTGTCTAATAACCTTTCCACTTTATAGCAGCTATCCATGCCTTTTACCACCTCTCAGTCACCTACTCTTCAATTTTTTTTTAATATGGCCTCTAATTATTTTGTGAAGTACATTTTTATAACCTTTATGCTTAAGTCAAATCACATATCACAAAATACACATAGTAGCTTATTAACACACACAGTATCTTATTAACAAGGTCATGATTCAATCAAGAAAGTGGAAAGTGAGACAACTCCTGTTTTCCCTAACACGTTGACACAGATTTTTTTTTTTTTTTAAACTCGATGCATTATATTCCATTATCAGTCTTTCTATGGTTTTGTCCCAAACTAATAACAGCATGATCAGCACATACAGCTCTTAGAGCTGAAATGTGTATTGTTGTAGCAGTTAGGAACTCAAGTCTTGACTGCAGACCTTCTACAGCAGGTTCTGTACCATGCTCTGTTTAACCTTTTAAACTACCATGAAAATACCAGCTTTTACTAACTTACTAAAACTTCCACCAATGTTCCAACATCTGTAAAAAAAACAGTAATAAAAGTTTTTAAAAAAAGAAGAATCAAAACCCATATTGGAAAACTCGCTGGTTGTGTCTTTCAATAAGAGTTTGCCAGTACTTCTGTTTTAAAACCATAAAACTTTAATTGCTGCTGTTTAGTAGTGGGCACATTGTTAAACGTGCAAATGTATCTTCCTCCTCCTCTTTCTGAACAGAAATTAGAAATACTCTTAGTATTTTCTCATTTTCTGCCACTGCAGCTTACTGTTTCACTCTCATTGACCAGTATCACACCGTATGGATTTGCTTTTCATACAGCTAAAGAATTCCTTACAATCCTTAACATACCTGGCCATAAATTTTTCACGCATACTTCTGGCTTTCCTTATTCAATGTCTTTATTATCTAACTACCCCTTGTGCCTAGACTGTAATTGTTTCAACTTTCAATATTGTAAGTTCTTATGCTGATTTCCTATGGAAACAAAGTTACCACACACAATTAAGAAAACCCCAAGAATCTATTTCTCTGCTCTCATAAATTCTAAATGCAGCAGCCAAATCAACGAAAATAGCAAAAAGACAAGAGGTCTCAAGGAGAGTTCCTATAAGGTCAATGAAAATACATGACTGGGCAGAACACACTGACAGAACAAAAGGCTGCCATGTAAGCTCAACCTATATTGCAAGACAAAGAATCCATGCAGGAAGAAACTGGGGAAAACTTTTAACTAGAATTCTTACCCTCTTATGGGTAGACCAGGACATAAATGAACATGGAGGGGAGTGGGAGGGACAAAACAACCAAAACCAAACACACACAAACAAAAAAAACCCCCCACATCAAACTTCACTAGTTCTGGTGCTCCTGAAGCTGTTTGCTAACGCAGTGATTGAATTATCTTTATTTGCAAGAATCTGACCCATTTAGCAAGGGGTGAAAAAGCTCACAGAAATATAGTATAATGCACTAGTTCTTAAGGGGCGATACATGGCTTTTTAATGTTTTCAAGCAGGAAGACTTTCTTTGCGCCCTAGCATAACTAGAAGAGGTAGAACAGATCTCTGAGACAAAGTTCTGTCATCTGTATAGTAGGTAAGATTGCATTCAGTCTAGATAAAGTAATTTCTGTGACTTTCAAGTTGAAAGTACACCTCATTTCCTATGCAGGTCAGCTATAATTTCCTATGCAGCCACCTAAGACTTGAGGGAGTCTGATGTCAGAACTTTAAATAACTTGCTGCACTCGCAGCGCCTAACCTTTCCAAAACCTTCTCTGACAACGAGACAAAGTTGTCTTTATGTAGGTTTTTCCACCTGCCAACTGCAGGAAAGAAGACATGCAGAGCTCAAGGGAAAAGGGTCTAGCAGACTGCGAGAGCTTCACTGTAAGACTCAAAGCACCTGCCCAGCCCCGCTTCACACTGAAGACAAGAGTAACAAGAAGCCACCATCCCTGTCTGCTAACATCAGGGACATGGGATGACTGGCAAGCACATGCGCATCTTCCATTAATCATCCTACGCCTCGCAGAAAGGTCAGCTATACCGCTGTGAGTCAGCTCCTCTGCAGCATGGGCATCTGTGCCATCTTCCCCGAAGAAAACAGATGCCGGTCTGCTAATCTGCTTTTAGAAGAGGAAAATGATAGCCTGGCAGAGATTTTGATCTGTGTCACAATTACAGTCTAGTCCTGGAGCAACACACACTTCTGGTGATCCCAGGCTGGAGTTAATAACAAAGGCTAAGCTGAACCAGTATAACCTTCAAAATGTAAAGGAAATTATCTCTTATATTTGCCCTAAAAAGCAGTTGGAAGTATGAAAACTGTCTGAATACCTAAACCTAAACTGAATACCTACTTCATTCTGTTGGGTTAAAAAAAAAAAAACAACAAAAAACCCAAACAAAACCCCAAGAACCACAAAACAAACCAAACAAGAGTAGCCATGTGAAATCAGCAAAATCAAATATCCATTTCTTACTGTTTGAAATAACCCCAATATCCCAACTGGTTATGCCTAGAGAATTGTGCTCATAACAATGTTCAAATGTATTTTGTGGTTACATCAGCCTTTTCAATGAAGGTAACACTGTGAGGTCACACAAAAGAATAAAACCAGCCTACAAGTCACCCCAGCATCCAGATTCCAGCACTATTTTGAAATAGTGCCTGGTCTCAACAAACCCGGGTGTACAGAAAATCAAATGCAAATTCTGTGAGCATGTTCAAGAAGATGATATAACATGCTTTTGTTGACTTTCAATCAACAGAACAACCTGACTTGCTTTGTCCAGTCTGTTTGCTGTCTAGGTCCAGTTAATAATATGGTTTTAGCTGACAACACCTACACACTATACGATGCGCCGGAGCCCCAGGTATAGCAAATGTTTTTTAAAAGACAGATTCGTGCATCTATGTATTACGTATATTGGCATGTGTCATCCATGGCTGCCATAACTGTGCATTGAATCATCACACTCGAGAAGTGCATATTCCTGTTCCTCTCAAATCTCTCCATTCTCTCCATCCAGTCAGTTTTGATCTCTAAAGACCTCTGGGGTCTGGGAAAGTGGTTAACTAATTACATAGGAAGTAAGTCAGCACGTGTGCAGGTTTGAACTATCAAAATTTTTCCTTTGGCTCAGTAAGAGAGAAAATATATCTTGAAAGCCAGAAACATCAGCCTTAGTTCTCATAATATTTGATGAGCAGATAGGGATGTATTCACTCCTTCTGGGAAATATGTTAACATAACAGCTTCCAGTGGCAGCTGCTTTACACTCTTTGGAAAAAAACACTTCTTCCAAGTCAGGACCATCGGAGATGAACGAAAAAATCCAAGTGAAGGAGAAGAATGTACAGAACTGTTGTTAGGCTATGAAAAGGGAAGAACTGATCCCACAGTCGTGAAGTTCCTGATTTTGCATAATCATTGAACACTTTTCTCAGGAACCTGAATCCTAGACTTTTTTTTAAAATTTATTCTTTTGCACGTTTTAAAGATCTCTCCTCCATTTATTATGTATAACAGGGATTACTTTTTTATTTAGTTTAAATTGGCCTTTTCTACACACCATTCTACAGCTTCAAGCTATTTCCCTTTGAAATGTTTTCAGTGGTCGTCTCCCTGGTATTTAGAAATCACCATGACTAACTTCTCATAGCTTCTTAAATACATGAAAAAAGAAAAGGACTTTATGTTACTAAATACAGTCACATCACAGACTCTTTTCTGAAGCCAACCTTTAAAAACAATAATAAATATTTTATACCACATGATGAAAATATCATGGACTCCCATCTCAGAGAAAACAGTCACACACACGGAAACTCCTTGCTCACTAGTCTGTGGAAAGAAACTGTAATGCAGAACTTAGACACACATGTGTATAGAAGCTGGTCTGCATAAGCACAACGCAATGGCTGCTATTAGATAAACAGAAAATGTTGCACATTAGGACTCAAACTGTGCTCAGAATTCAGGCCACCAGTGATCTGAGGCCACCAACACTTTAGAGGTGTTACTTTTTCTGTTTTTCATTGCAAGTATCATTTAAAAGGATAATTCTGCATTTCAGATAAAACAAGGTGTAATGTTTGCACCAGCACAGTCTGGCCATGAAAGGAAGGAAAAAGAATGACAATAAAAATTCTGCTTTTTCTCCATAATCCTGACATACAATACTGCTTAAACATTTCTCCTTAAACCTTCACAATCAAGATTAGTGGCTCATTGAAAGTAACAAGGAATGGTTCAAAACACACTAGACAATGGAGTGTGACTGGTACCGAGACAATATCATACTGCTATTCTACAACGATGGGCTGATTTTTAGACAGCCCAAAAATCCATGCTCCCAGTCCAACAGCAGCTGGAAGTTGCAACAGTGACCTTTAAATTTCAGGACAATAAAGTCCAGCTACAGCTTGCATTAGAACAGCAAGAGAGCACATATGGAAGGGATGATCTGTGCCTGAAGGCTACGCAGATTCAAAACTCCCACTTTTTTTTTTTTTTTTTTTAAACTTTCACACGGATGGTTTTGAGGAAGTTGCTTAAGCTCAGTTTTTGTCAGAGCCTGTGCACCTCACTGCCTTCACTAAACTACTGATGCGTGTACACATGGTATTAAAGCGTGGGCATGGCCAGATGCCCCCCTTCCCACTAGCAGTACAGAAGTGAAGTCTGCAAAAGAAATTGCTTCCTAGAAGCCATTAATTTAGGGCATTCAGCTTAGAAGAAACTGCCTACACTGAAGCATCCAGAAAAGGTACATTTAAAAACTGGTAATCTTTTTCAAAAGTCTCAGTCCAGAGCCTATAAATATTTCCTTGTGCACTTCTGAACTTCTAGGCTTTACTCCTTGCCTACAGTTCTTAGAAAATGGTAACTGAAGACAATATCCTACTAAAGAGGTGTGAAAAAATTTAAGGGATTATGAAAGAGCAACATTCAACCTAAAATGTCCCCATGTGCTCCACTTTTACTCAGTTTAAAAAAAAGGGCAAAAAATTAGACCAAGAAGAGTACCACAGTTAAGAGCTTTTAACCCGATGGTAAAATCCAACCACAATCATAGCCCTATTATTAGCTGGTGTCTATCAAAGAGGAATATATTCAACAGATGTACTCCAATCATGTAGTAAAGATACAGTAGCACCACTGTGAGCAGCTTTGACAGAATTACACCTCTCTTTTTGCAGATAGTGACACTTTTAACCAATTCACTCTCCTATGGTCCCACCATGAGGCAGCAGCAGAGCCAGGTTCCTTGACTGCCAGACCTGCATCTCAACAACTTCCTTGAGCAAATGGTATGTGTTTCTCAGGGGGCTTGCATGACGATATCTTAACTTCCTACCACTACCTCAGCGTGGAAAGCAGAAGCAGCTGTGCTCCACCACTGGCACCAGACTCCTGTTTCTCCCACCCCTTCCTTTCGCCCTCCCGCCTTAACTGCTGCCCACCCTGCCCTTTGCACAGAGCATCCTCTCATACTTCTTGCTCATGTTCTTCCTCAAATCCACCTTCACAGGCTACTTTTACCAAATCTTTAATGATCTTATTAATAGAATTACATACCTATTTATCTATTATATATCTGTGTATATACAAGGGTAACACTCAAGCCATGCTTGTCCTCAGATGAGGGACCCCTTTGACCTTATTACTATAATCTTTGTTCCATTCCTTCTGCTATTACTCTGTTTCATTAATCTTCTTGGTTTACTTGAGCCTGTTCTGATATAAAATCCACTCTGCAAGCCCCCATGTGAGTAACTTCACCACGGCCGTAAGCTCTGTGCTAGAAGGCAGCTGCACGGGTCATGGCAGAACCCCACTGGTTTCAGCAATGCTCTGTTGCAAACACAATTACTCAATTATAAAGGAAATGGTGAATGCTATTATAGGACCCATGTTTGATCTGCTTTTCTGAAGCACCTCACGCACCTCTTGGTGCTGCAATAACCACCAAGTTTAATCACAGTTTGTAAAGTGCTTGCTGGTTATCGGATAGAAGTACAATTTAGAAGGGGCTCACACTAGAGTAGTTAAGGGCAAAAATGATTTAAAAATATGATTTTAAGGTTGACAATGTTTCTTTAATCCCTTAAAAGCAGTTTAGTTTGCTGTCTGGCTTGAATATAATGGATCAGGAACTGTTTCTCCAAGTTTCACATCAGATAAGCAGTTAGGTAATTATGGAAACAGAATGGAACTTTAATTATGAGAAAAACCATAGATTGTTCTATTGTGATCTTCCACAGCATTGCTGTTTCTTCGAAGTGAACATATTGTGCAAGCTGGGAAGAAACCATTGATTAAAATAATCAAAAGCCCTACTAGAAACTTACACATGTTTTTGCTTTGTAAAAAACAAAACATTGTATCTGACTGGTTGAGAGATTTGAATTACCTCTTCCAAAGCCCACTTTAATTTTTTTTGTCACAGATTAATTTAATTAAATTGAATGTTACAGGGTGGTTTTTTTCATTATACATAAACTCTGTAAAAGCTTGGTGTACTCTGGGAAATCTAGAAGATTAGAAAATTTTACCAGTAGCTTTTTATCTTGATTTCCTCCCAGTCATTTTCAGCTGAAGCAACCTGTTTGCTTAACACAGTTTCCAAGCATGCCAGCAATCAAATATTTTAAAAGTGAAACATCAGTAGTTGCACTTATAGGTGCCTGATAAGCAGAGCAACTTTTCAGTTCCTGTTTTGAAAAGCTGGAATATCATTAAACACATGGTCAGAGAGGTCAGAGTCATAGGGAGGAGTCCATAATTGGAGTCATCTACCATGTCAGGCTACTAGTTGAATAGTCACCACCTTTTCCCCATACACCCGTGTTTTGCCAGCAGAATGGGTGCTCTGCAGTGGATGCCAGCCCAGGACAGCCACACATGTACTAATATTTCAGGGTCCAGCAGAGGCAGCACCACTTCTGCAGATGCTCAAGCACAAATGAGACTGGGGGGTTCATGTACGAGTGCACGTGTGCATGCTGGCTCCTTCCCTTTCTTTCTCTGGCTAATCAAGAAGCAACTCTGTATCCCGGGCGCTGGGAAGAAGGAATGCTCACAGACTGCACGCTGCGCTCCATCGAGAGCCTGCTGGTTACAAACAGCGATGAAAACACAGCCTCTTCAGAAGTCTCTCAACTGTGGCTAAGAGTCCAGCACACGCCCGTGGGGCTCTCTGAGCCTCTGTATCAGCAGCTGCTCTTTCATTTTCCCTCTTCCCAAGCTCATTTTCTTTCTCTTGTTTGCAGAGATTACTCATAATCAAAACAGGGAGGAAAAAGCCCCACAGAACGCTAGGGGGACAAAATTATACAAAGGATAAAGGAGTCAAGCAGCATTGACACCATACCCATTTGTAAAAGAGATTATAGTTGCAAAAGTGCTTCTTATCAATAGGGAAAATAAAGGCACAAAAGGTCCCTAGATGAGTAAACGTAATGAAACCTGCCAAGATGAGTGATAAAAATCATAGAAAGAAAAATTATACAGGCCTCCAGGAAACTGCCAGAATTCATCATAAAACGCTTTTTCCTGCTACCTGAAATCTGCATTTTTTTTTTTTTAATTCAAACAAAAAGCTTGCCTAAGTATGTTGCAACACTGGTATTTCACCTTCTATCTGCCATTATGGTATCTCCTCTCTGTTCTATCAAAGGACTGGATATACCAAACAGCATCCAGGACTTTTTAAGAATTCATACCATAAAGGAAAAATTAAGTGCAGCGTCACGCTCCATGTTAGGTCATCTCCAGCAGCCACAGCAGCTGAAAGGAAGCCATCCTGCACCATCGCTGGTAACATCTGCACGGCCACAAAGAGGCAATTGCTGCATCAAGATCCGAGCTCATACCAAATGAAGATGCCGCTTTTTCATGCCAAGGTGACAACTCTTCTGAGGCGCTATAGGTATCAACAAATGAATTGCTGCTCAAAGGGACCAACAGAACATGAAGAACTCAGGGCAAAAGAAGGATTCCATAGACAAGTGTAGACTTAATTTCTAGTATGTCCTCACTCTAATCTGTGCAAAAGCAAGTAAGTCTGAAAAGGCTCTGCTCCTATTAAATAATTGTTTCTCCTCTCAGAGTGAACATTTCATCTTTTATATACATACAAAGAAACCCCCACCTGTTTTCTTTTTCAGAGGATGGAACAGGCAGCTTAGATAGCAATTTTAATTGAATGTGTTCAGGCTGTCACACAAGAATGGTGCGTGTAGACCTGTGGCTGAGAAGAAAAGGCTTTTGCTACCACCTACACCTTTACTTCATTACAAATATCCCTGCTAGTTCACACAACTCAGCTCCAAGTTTGACACTTGCAACATGTCTAGAGGCAGGAATTGAAGCAGAAACATATAAATTCTAGCAGAATTCAGTATGTTAACCGCTATTTCTCATTCACATTCCATACAGGGCTGATATAGCTGCTGAAATACTTGAACGGCATACTGTTATTTTTTTTGCGTGTGCATATGTGCATTTCTAAATACACATGTATAATTTTACCCATATAAATGCACACACAATGGCTAGAAATGAAATCGCTGATTGTCAAACATGCTTCTCCCTGTACAAAAAAAAAAAGGGAGAAGCACAGTTATGTTTGTGCTAAAATGACTAGTGTTTGCAACCTCTATGCCAAAACAGAGAATTCACAGTCTTCATACAATAACTTGAGTCTCGTACAACAGTACACTTAGAGAACTCAAATGACATGGTAAGATGACTACCCTAGTAGTATAAGCCAGAAAAATGGTGCAATAACTGGCATGAGTCCATTCATATGGGAACGTGTAAGCATGGTTGGTCTAACAAAGCTACTAAGTCAAGTCCTCTGTATTTTAATGCAAAGGATTCTTAACATGTTTTAATATGTTAAAATACAAAATGGAAAGGGTGAGCTGAAATCTGTCACGTCAAATATAGCCACTGAATACAGTGTCCCTAGAAAGGAAGCTAGAAGCCATTGCAAAAGCAAAGCCCTGATAAAGGCTCTCAGCAGCTATGGAAGCTCATTGCTTCCCGCAAATGCACAGGGTGAAGATCCACACTACCCTCACACGTGCAGACAGCGCTGCCAGTGACCATGCTTCACCCCAGAGCACAATCTGACTGAAAGCATTTCACAGAATTAAAAGTCTGCAGTGCAAGGTTTAAATTACATAAATTATCTACCAAAGCATGCAGAGACGGCATATTAAACCAGTCTTAATCATGATCCTAATCCTCAAGAAAGCAAGATGGAGTATCACAAGACCCTTAGTAAAGCTGCAAATGATTTCAGTGGGAGTTTGTCCTGAATGAAAACACAATCCTACAACTGTGGAAATGAAGAAACAGAGGAAAAATACCTATCAAGGAAAAGGTGATGGAACTAGGAGTCACAGCTTCAACATAAAATTCATTACGATACCAAAACACAGAAGCTATTTAAACATGAAAAATGTTAAAATGTCATTTGATAGTCACTTATTTTCCTCACACCATAATTCACCCATTTAAGAAAAAAAGGTTTGCTTTCTGTGCTCTTGCAGTGCAATACTGCTTCATTCTGTTCGCAAAACATTTCAATTTTCAAATTATGTTTTGCTTTTGATTCCCAGAAATTATTTTCTTTTCACATCAGCCATAGTAAGTAAACCAACCGTGATCCCCCTTGCAATAAACAAGCAAAAATATAAATATAAAAATCAGGTAGTCTGAATTTCAGAAAGCAAGCTGCAAGAAAACAGAAAAAAATGAAAGCACTAGGCAATGAAAGCTGCTTGAGATTTCTGAAAACCTCTTAAGTTTTTACTAGTTCAATATTTATGGCCTGTTAAATAATTACACATACAAGAGCTTCACATGCTCAACTTTCATTTTCCTGCTATTCTCTCCTATTGAAATAACTGCAAGATTAATTACAGCCATGAAAAGGCAGCATCAAACCCTTTTATGACCATTCCTGTTTATGAACTGCATGAACGCATTAGACCAACAGGAAAAATATTTAAATACCAGCGTTTAAATCTTTGTAGCAGTCAACTAGCAAAAGCTCAAAGCAGATCTGAGACACTGCAAGTGTCAAAGCTTGCAATGCTACATGAGAAAGTGACTTTCTCGCAAGGTAACATTGCTTAAGAAAAGAACAATAAAAACATCAGAAAAGACCTGGTAAGTATTTTCTATTGTTTTTTCTATTGGACTCAGCCCTCTGAAAAGGTCACTTCTGAGACACAAGCTCTAACCACCTTCCCTTAAAGGAAGAAACACATTTTGTTTTGAACAGGTATTACTTAAAACTTTTTAGCATTGGTAGAATTGGAGGACAATCATTACATACCCTAAATTCATTTACATCTCTAGGTAAGTAAAATGCTGAGACCACCACAGCCATGTAATCATCAAAAAGGAGATGTAATTCGCTGCCCATGAGCCACAGATAAAGTTATCCCACTACTAGGGATAGACAGCTAGGCTTTGAATTTGCTGAATTTCCTTTGATGTAAAAAGGATAATTTCATGCTTCAAGAAAAGGAACAGGATGCACGAAAAACTGCATTTGGTTCCTTACCTTGTCAAAGACTTCTTATGTTAGTCCCTACGGTTTTGCGTCCTTTGGGATATTGAGGTCAAGTTGGGGTTTCTCAATAAGGACACACCTGGAGGCATTCAAAGCAGTTACAGTGGTTAAGGAACCAGAGGCACTTGGGAAGCAAGCATACACTGGCTGAGACAGGATGATTAAATCAGGAGTAAAGGTACATTTGTGAGAAGTTGAAGAGTTATATACACTTGGAATAAAAAGGCCTTTTAAAAATATGCACTGGACTATAAGCCACGATCCATAGGGAACTAGTCTGCTAACAGGCCTCAACAAGTCTTGTCCATCTCCAGTATACTGTTAAAACACTTCCATGGAAAGGAGTTTTCAAGAGTCTGGAACCTTCTGCTAAGTAGACCTGGAAGCTAAGTAGCATATTAAAGACATAAAAATGAGTTAATTTTTAAGTTATATTTTGGACATGGTAAAGCTTTGACAGAGGTGAGCGAACAATGCAAAAACCGTAACCTGGTTGTAGAATTGTGCCATTTCCAATTATCTGAAAAAAATAATCTGAAATGAGATAGGTAACAGCATTTGTTCAGCCATCAGAAGAGAAGACCAAAGGAAGATTTTATTGCTGCCTTCAACTACAAAATGGGAGGGATTACAGAAGATGGAGCCAGACTGCTCTTGGAAGTGCACAGTGACAGGATGGGAGGTGACAGACACGTGCTGCAAGAAAGGAAAAGTCTGGCCAGATACGGGGATTTGTTTCATTAATGAGGGTGGTCAAACATAAGGACAGGGTCCACTTTGAGCAGGAGATTGGACTAGATGACCCCCAGAGGTCCCTTCTATCTTAAATTATTCCATGATTTCATGGAAAGATGATCATGGGGTGTTTTCATTTTATTCTGTCTCAATAAATTTGATCACACTGACAAATCAAAGCTTTCAACATCAGCCCCACAAACCAGTCTGGGCATCTGGAAAATGAGACTGCCTCTTTTGTGCCTTGTCACTGGGAGGATCCTGTAGCTCTAGAAGTGTTTCCACATCCCGTACCTTGTCCTGTATTTGTTTTACAGATGTGGTCCTCAGCTGCTGTAATTCAGCAGTGCTCCCAACGGCCCACCAGGGACAGTGGAGACAATTGCAGGGGGACAGTGACAAGACTATTGAAGCTGCTGTATTTTATGCTGGCAATAGCCAGTTAGTGCAGTGGGATTGTTGTTAAAATGCACATCTGACATTACCATCACCTTACTCCATTCCCTGAATGATCTGTAACAAATTAATCCAACAGAATGGTCTTTAATTTACATGTTCCACTACATTTACAGTCCTCCACCACCTTATCACATATATACAAACAGATCTGCTCTTAATATTGGGGGGAAAAAAAAAACCAAGAAAAAACAAAATCCTTTCTGTTACTGCCCTAGGTCCTAAAACCTGATATCTGGCTATGCCTGCCTGATTTGGCCTACTTTTTCTTTTGCTGCTTGAAGTTCAATGGCCCCATGTATGCGATGCCCTGAATGAGACAGTCCACCCTTCTCCAGCATAAATTCTCCAAGGGCAAGGAACAGTTTATTAAGTCACTTTCCACAAAAGCACAGTAATGTCACCAAACTTACTCAGTCATGCAGGAGATCTAAATTAAAGAAGAATAATAGAGACATAATATCCTTTGGGGTGAACAAAGAGCTAGGAGAGGACTGTGCATTTGGGGGCAAGCAATACCGTCAACACTACCAACAATTACAGAATTTTGCATTTGGGCAACTTAATAGAAAATGAGGACAGAACTGATCACCACTGTGAGAGATCAGCATACACAGCAGCAGCACACAAAGTGCCTAGGACCATGGAAAATACCCATTAAAAATATAACTGTCAAGTTTGGATACATCTCCCTGAACAACTCGTGACATGTACTTCAAAATAAAAAGGACTGCATGAACTGGTACCGTATTTCAAACCAACATTCAGAGTTTGATTTTATATTCCATTTCCATTTAAAAAAAAAAATCTATTTCCAGGGCTGCTGCTTATTAAACCTACCCTCTTAAATCATTGCCCTATTAAATGCAATATGAATTCAGGTTTCCTCTTCTCTTTTTCTTCCTCATAACACCCTACTATACCTTTCTGTATAATAATTTCTGCTCTTAACTAGGAGAATGTCACATATCTGATAAAGGAATGTGGTGAGTTCATGCTGCCTGCATTCCTCGATCTCATTATATATACAATGTCCTAAGGCAAGAGTTTGCCAGCTTAGATTTTCACTTGCTCTATCCCTTTAATTTGTGCTTCCATCAGTGCTGTTACTGTTTGTTAGCATTTGTTTTTATTTTTCTCTAGAGATTTTTTTGTTTAAGCCACTGGTTAAATAATCAAAATATTTCAGAGGGAAATTTAAAATTTCCTTCTTGTAAAGAAGCAGAGTGATTCAGTACCTGAGCTGGAACAGCATTAGGTGGATAACACTCATTTTGCTGGAGGTCTCAGTTAGCTCAGTAAGAAAAATTACTTCCCTTCCCCCTCTCTCAGCTTCAAGAAACTGGATAGGAAAATAGTGAGGAATCTTTTTATATGCATAAGCAAAGCCTGTATATATCAGCAGTGGCTGCACCACAGCTCCAGGGTTATCATCAAGCCACACTGGGTTGCTTTTAGTGAAAGCAATGAAAAATACGTCCAGGGCTCTGGCCATGGTCAGGTCTCCAATGGGAGAGTACGTGTAGGCTACCAAAGATCCCCTGCAGTTAGTAGAGGCATGCTGCTGTATAACCTTGCTGCAAACAATTATAAGATCCTCAGCACTCGAGCCTACTCTGAGGTCAAAAGTATTTTCTGTATCTCAAAACAGCTGCTGGTGAGGCACATGGGAGTTGCAGGCGTTGGGCTGACAGAGACACTAGCTCTACTCCCACTACTTCCAGATACTCTGCTATCCTTTTTAATGATTTGTGGAGAGCTCCTTGCATACTAACAAGCTGGTACGATGAAGATGAAATCCATTATCATTTCAGAGCACCTTCCAGCAATGGTAGTTTTGCACCCGCTCTAGGCTCTCCCTCACGGCAGGCAGGGAGAAGCAGCAATGCCTGATGTCAAACAGGAGAACAAGTCTGCTTCTCCGCTGGCTATTTTCTTGGCATGTATCCTGCAAGGCCAAAGTGGCTCATTTGCTTTATGTACAAGCAGCCAACCTTTCCTGAACAGAGGCCTAGTTCAGGCAATTGCTGAATCTAAAAAGGCTTTGTCAAGGAAGACAAGGCTGGAGGTTGGCATGCCCAGGTACTAACTCTTCCCCTTCCCCACCAGGAACACTGCTGCAGCACAGCTAAATAGTATTTCTTTGTTCCCTCTCACCCACCATCCCATTTCTTTTCATTTATTAAGTATGTTTCTCAAAATAACTTTCTTCTCTTCAATATTAAATTCCTCCTCCCTCTCCTCCCTCCCCCAGCCTCAGTCAACACAACTTCTTAAACTGTGAATTCAGTCCCTTCTGCCCCTTGTGGAAAGCACTAATTTCCGAGTTCAACATGGTTTTGCTTCTCTTGATTTAGGGGTTCATTCTGCTTCTGCACAGAAACAAAAAAAATATAATAAAACACACCTCCCCCCAAAACTGACAATATTTCTGATGATGACTTCAGAGAGAACAGATCCAGCCCACAAGATGGCCCTGAATAGATCAGCTCACAGAAAAGGGGGACACATTTCTTTGAAACCTTAACAGAAATTAAATGAGACAAAATAAATTCAGCAGCCAGATAATAGCACTGAAAAACTGACAGATGGCAGAACACTGAGGTTTAGTGGCGACACTCACATGTTACATGAATAATTCACTTAGACAAACCTATGGATGTGAGAGCATGTCTAGGTTAAGGATCTGGCTCAAAGGAAAATGAAGAAATACAAGCAGTTTCTTATTCATAATGACCCATTTCAAACAAAAAGCCTGGATAACCATCTTCTCCAAAATCAGCCCATGCTAGAAATTAATCAACCTTCAACTAGCACCAAAACCCAGAAGAGGGAGAAGTCCTATAGATCTCATCAGCTGAGAATTCAATGGGACGTAAAAGATACCCTTAGAGCTACCACTTCCGCCCACATTTCAGTCGCTTGAAGAAAATGCAGTTTAAAAAAATAATTGCATGAATAGCAAGAAAAGGCCCCAGATATCACAGGTCCAACAGAAATCAGGCCAGCTGCGACGCCATCTTACCTATCTGACAGGAGACAGGTCATGCTGTCCTGAACACCTGGGGATGGGTAACATCCCTAGAGAGGATATTGTTAGCTACAAAGCTGAGCAACTGCAGTGATCTGGGAAACAGAAAAAGCAAAGTACTGTTTTGATTTTGCAGCAGGGTTATCTTAAAAAAAAAAAAAAAAACACGACCACAAACTGTTACCTTTAACTGAGCATTAGAGATGGGGACACAACATCCCTAACTACCAATAAGAGAGCACAAGATGTATTTAAAAAACACACCATAAAAGCATTCAGAAAATAAAAAGCCATTTAGCAGGTGGCTAGATGCTGAGAGGAACTGCCTTGTTTTCATCACATTCTAAGCTGGAAATACTCCTAAAATGCAACAGTCAGCGTTATCAATGCTCTTAACCTCCCAGGCTTGAATGGACTATGGACAATGTCCCAATGTTGCATTAATTGAGGAATAACCCTAGATGCTGGCAGAGGTGCCAGCAATTATGTGGCCTGTCTGAAAGCAATTGATTTTATAAAGCAGTTTGATCTTGCCAGAGGTGAGAAATCTCCATTTCCCAACCTTCCCGAGGGAAAATCTGCAGTGCAGGCTCCTCCAAAGCACTGTGCTGAATTTCTAAACAGGAAAATGAGACAGT
The DNA here is from genome assembly GCF_026419915.1 of Harpia harpyja. NCBI lineage: Eukaryota > Metazoa > Chordata > Aves > Accipitriformes > Accipitridae > Harpia > Harpia harpyja. Next base: position 39,542,493 of record NC_068950.1, read on the forward strand.
CATAGGGGCCTGCAGTCATTCCTCAGCCACAGGGAGAAAGTTCAGCCTTGTTTTCATCAGGGAGAAAGAAAATGGGACTGGAGGGAAGGACCATACAGGAATGTCCAACTATACATTTTGCCTCTCACTACATTTTCTGTCTGTCATTACAGCCTCTTCTTTGCCCTTAAATAACATTTACATTCACAAAGAGCTAGGCCTTTTACATTAAGGGTACAATTAAAAGCAAAGCCTAACACTCCAGTTTCTTGTTTAATAGTCCACCAGGCTTATAACTTACTGCTGTCTTGACCAGTGGTGGTAGGAAGACCTGCAAACATATGTGAATTAACCCCACAACTGGCACTGTGCTTATGTGTTACCAGGTTGATTCTGCTTCCTCACAGAGCAGATCAGATCAGCCTTTGAGATGACACATACTTTGACAAAGATACAAAGCATCTGGAAATAATGTCCTTACTGTGCAAATTAAAGCCTATAGCTATCAACAGTCGTAAGATTAAAACTACTTGATCTTCATCTGATTAAGTGTGAACTTCAGATCTGAATAATCCTATAAAACAAGTAAAGTACCAAAATTCTAGTTGCAGACATTTTTAAGATTCAAAGGCAAGCTTTTAACTGGTAAAGACAGAAACATTGGCTTCTCTTGTGAGCTAGCCACAAGTCAGGCTTCTATCGAGTATCCTGTGAACATCAAGACACAAGTTCATGCATCCATCACACAAAAATTGACCTATTTTGGCTAAAACTCATAACAAAACCTAAATATCTTATGCTGAGGTAAAGCGTGGTAAATCTGCTTGAGACAGCAATAAATAAAATATGGCATAGTTATATGCCATAGCCTTTGAGCTGGTTTCAAAGCCCTTCTATTTAAAAAACAAATTAAGAACTGGTCCATACAGGTACTGCTACTTTCACTAGGAATTCCCGATTCATCTGTTAGAATGGGAACAAACTTCTTCCTGTGTCAAGGTTACACTGGCCCACTCCCATGAGCAGCAGGGAAACGTTTCAAGGGCCATCTATTTTTCCAAACAGAAGAACCACCACAGAAATGCAGACTTCAGTCTCTTGGAATGTTTTAAGCGGGGGTGGGAGGGGAAGTCACACAAAACTGAACAAATTACTTTCCTCTCAGGACAGCAGTCCCATACTGTAACAATCAGAGGCTCAGGTCAAGTCTCCTTTATGATACTTAAGTTTTAAGGCTGATTTCCCCAGAGGATGAAGACAAGGGGTGGGGGCAGGGGCTTGGGGGAGCACGGCGTGGGGTGGTGGAAATGGAAGGTGAAATGGCTAGAAAAGGAATAGAATAGCTAGAAAAGGAATGGAAGATGATTAAGAGAAATTGTCAGGGATCTTAGCGCAGCATGGTCCAGGCTATGGCCTCTGACAAAAGATTTACAGACAGAGACTGCAGAGAATGGAGCTGCTTAGTTATTCAGCCCCCCTCCAGGCAATCAGGTAGTGGAAGCAGCATTAATAAGATAGTTTCTGACTACGGATGATGCAGGGTGAAAGACCAACACATACAATATATAAATACGTTAATGCAGTTACTAAAGTAATTTTTTCTGTAGCCTCTATATGGCTGCAAAAATGATTCCATTCATTTTATGCAAGAGAAGTGCATTCATTTTTCTTAATTAGGGAGAAAGTACGACTGGTACTAGGCCTAAAAATAAAAGTATGGTTAATTTTGAAGTCCTCTATGTGCCCCATTCTGGTGAAATCCAATAAAATACTTCCTCCAACACTGCTTCTGACTCATGGGAATATATTTGTGAAGTACATGACTGGAAATTCAATAGACTGGCTTGTACTAGTTTCATGGTCTGTTCAAGAACAATTCTGCATACATAAGTAAGCACACAAATAGAAGTCTACATATTAGTTAGTGTTTTCATTAAAATATCCCTGGGATTCATAGAATCACAGAATTCTATGATTCTAAATAGAATTCTACACATTAGTTAGTGTTTTGTTTAAAATATCCCTGGGATTCCCTTTAACTCAACATCAGACAACCATTCACAGTCCTAGAAAAATGGAGACAAATGGACCTCCTCAGATAGTCAAAAGAACAAGATAAAATGCACTATGAGAAAATCAAGCATGTCCTTTCACTGACTGAATCAATGGGTTTTTAAAAGGTGTTACATGCAGTTAATATCTGTCATACATACTCTCAGCTTTAGTTATTTTACATTGCTCATCTTTTATCTGCTAACTTTTTCTTCGTTTATTCTCGAAGGCAAAAAAATTAAAAAAAAAAAAAAATAGAGCAATACTCTAACATTGCAAAGTTCCTTTGTAATGACAGAAGTGCTGCCTGCAGTGATGACAAATCCCAATATGCTACCATGCAAAATGCTGCAGATCTGAGTTTCCAAAAGGCCTTATCCCAGGCGAGTGTGAATCTTCGTGCACTGCTGCTGATCATGAGCATTACAACCAGATAAACTGTAACAGAGCCAGAGATGTTTTCAATTCTGTTACAGAAATACACAGTAGATAGTGCTGCCTGTATCACAGTCTGGAAAACTGGTACATTTGAAAGTTTGGAAACCATCTGATTTGAATGACCTGAATCTTTTGTGTCTTTAATTTCTGTTCTAACAGAAGCAAAAGTTGACACATCATCCTGCAAGTGTTGGGAACAACACCTCCAATTTCTCTACGCTTTCACAAGACAACATGTCTGAGAAACACCACTTTTCTGTGCTACTCACTGCATGCTGCTTCTGATTCATCTGACCCATCAGGACATTCTTCTTCACCATCACATTTCCACCTGGCTGGGATGCAGTGGCCGTTGTCACAAGTGAAATCTGACTCAGCACAAGTTTTCTTTGCTGCAAGGAAGAAAAAAAGAAAAAAAAGTACTTAGCATGAATATAAGCAGTGCAGAAGACCTCCACTGCATCCAGTCCCACTGACATGATACCGATGGTCCTGTATTGAAAGGATTCACTTCACATTCAACATTGCTTCTCATGACAGAGTTGAACAGGTATCAAAGACAGGTGTTTCTTCTTGCTAATACTCTTATCCCTCCATTATTTAACATGGATTCACTCTTTTATGTCTTTTTCCAGACATTCAAAAACCAGGGATGTTCTTTTTCAAAATAGTTTTCTAAGGCTTTTACTACAAAAGGCTGCTGCCTACACAGAACTGAAAGCATGCTGCATAATTTACAGACAGGTAAAACAAACAAGTCTCACCTTTGGAGAATTATAATCTAAATAATAATGTTTTTATCTATGCAATCTATTCATGGCTTTTTAGTACATCTGTCACCATAGTAGATGATCATAAAGCACTCCTCGAAACAATAGAAATAATTTAATTAAATGTCAACCACTCTGCGCTCTTTGCTTTGCTTGCATTAATCTAGGGCTTGAAAAAGATGCAAGACATGAACTCAAGCAATTAATTGGTCTATTCCTTTGTGCCAGTGGCACAGCAGAACCAGTGCCCTGTAATACTAGTCAGCATGTTTCCACTGCAGCAGAAAAAAGTAATCTGTAGATATCTGGCCCCTTCAGTCTGCGTCCTCAGTGTCAGTGCAATCACCAGGCACTCACTGCTTTTGCAATGGTGACTTCAGTGGCTTTTCTGCTAGGAAGGGAACAGCCATGCCGTGAGAGTCACGAGCAATGGCTCCGGCTCAGTATTACCACCCTTGAAGTGCAAGACCCTATGGCTAACTGGTATCTACCTTTGTTAGTGATCAATTTACATAGGAATTGGTGGCAGGGAGATTTGCTTCTTCCCTCTGCAAAGCTGCTCACAACCTAATAGGATCACAGGAAAATTCAGGTAGTAAAGGACTTCAGAAGGTCATCAAGTCCAACCTCCTGCTCAAGACAGGGTCAGCTCTGAGGTCAGACCAAGTTACTCTGGGTTTTATCCAGTCTGGTCTTAACCCCCAAGATGGAAACAGCACAACCTCCCTGAGCAATCTGTTCCACTGCTTAGCTGCCCTCATGGCGAGGTTTGAGCTTGATAGCTATTCCCTGATATAAGTCATGTGCACACATCATTGCTACATCAATATTTCTTCCAGCAAACATTCTGAAAGCGTTAAAGATAACAAATAAGCCTCCAGGGTTTGATCTTTTATTTTCCTTTCTTTTTTTCTTACATGAGCCGCTGTCACAGAGGGAGCCATGTTAAATATCAGTCATGTGCCCACACAAGAAAGAAGGAGCATTACTGTGTGAAGTACTGGAGAGGTCTACATGGCCGAAATCAAGTACTCATTTTCTAGTACACAAAACACACAGCTTCCCTGAACAGGCATCCAGCAGGAAAACACTGCAAAGCATCACTAAGCAGCTGTACTCTCTCTCAGGATGTACTTTATAGAGAGAACATACATTTACTTCCCTTCTGTTGCTAAATGAGCCAGATTCTGGGGGCAAGGAGGAAGACAATTTTCTCTTCGGTCATTCAGAACCAGATATTATGAATTAATATAGGAAAAAAACCCCAACCCCACATGGACCAAGAGTTTTTACAAGAGACCAGTCATACTAAGAATCCAATCTGATGTTCCAAAGGTATTGCACATCCATTATCAGAGAGAAAAGACTTTCTCCTTAACATCTCTGGTTAGAAAACCAAAACTTGTGAAACTGGCTATCATGCATCACTTCTGATGTATTTCATGCAAGTTTGATGGAATTAATCTGATGTATTTAATGATCAGAAACTCTGACCAAATACTGATGGGATATGCATTCATAACTGAAGTCAGAGCACTCTCCTGCTCCCTGTGAAGCTGACTGGGTAAAATGTTAGTATCTGCTCTTAGGGGAAGGTTATGGCATATACGAATGAAACAATCATGTCTTCATCCGGAAAGCAGAGACTAGCATAATACTGGAGACATAAGAAACTTAATTTTAAAAATGTATTTAGTTTTATACTAGCTCTCTCAATGTTCTAATATCTTGTTTTCCATAGGAAAACTATCCTTTGACTTATTCGCTAGAGTTCCAAACAGCAACACGACTGCTTTTCCACCTCAAAATAAACCTTCCCTTTTTCCATCAGTCTAACACTCTGATCACTGTTATTTCCGGGACATGTGGATGCAAGTGTGAGCGAGGAGGTCAGCAACAGAAAGGAACGTAACAGGCATTCCCTTCAACATGGCCAACCTGCTCACAGCAGATGGTGGCACTGATTGCTTTGTTCCCCTGACACTGCTCTTCAGCAGCACAATTAATAGATTGCGATTGCCAGGATTCACAAAAGGGGGAGGGGGGGGGAGCATTACTGACAGTCCCAGGGCGTCATTTGGAAGGTGTTAGTGTGCTCCCCAAGCGCAGCTCCTCTTTGCAAAATGAAGTTGGGCACAACTGCTCATCAGCAGTGTCACCGAAAAGCATCATCCCTGTCCGCATGCCCACCCAAAGGTCCAAGAGTCCCATGCCAGATAAATCAGCAGGATACAAATGCATTTGGTCCTTTGCTTGAATCTAAGATGTCGAATCTCTTAAAGGAGCAAGATTAAGGGAAGGGGAGCTCAAACCTTTCTATGATTATTATATTTACTTCTACTGTTTTTTGGGTTTTTTTACTGTTTCTGCTTTTTATTATTTATACTTTAATACTATATTTTATTTGTTCTTATTTTTTACTACTATTACTCTCCAACACATTCGGTCACAGCTCCGCAGACTGTCTTAATTCCAATAAAGTCTGCTTTGCGTTGCGAACAGCAACCCAGATTATTCAGACTGCGAGAATACTGAAGCACTGTCTCATTTCTCACCTCTCATACAAGACTGGAATCACTTTATTTCCAACCAGATTCACCTTCTGGCACTCAATCATCATGTCTCTGGGATCACAACACAGGCAGGGAGCAGTTAATTAAAATATCAGCTCTCCAACTTTTTCCTTCCTTTTTCTTTTTCAAGTCCGATAACCTTTTCCACTAATCTCCCACGTTATACACCTTTCTTCTATCAATTCTCTATTAAAAATGCATTGAGGCTCACACCATAAATTGTCAGTGGTGCATTAAAATGTAAAATAAATACATACATCCCTTTTAGACAATGGGGAGGACACAGGTTCATTTTACGGTTTCACCTGGCTCAGAAATAGCCAAGCAAAATTAATTGCTCCCCTGAGATCCATTTCCTTTGCCGTAAGCAGCCCAGACAGCTCTGCTCACATGTCTCTTCCAAATGAACATAAACAAACAAGAGTAAGTAGTCACAGCATCCCTGCGCCTCTGCTCCTTGGGGGGCAAACCAACACCTGGAACAAGAAAAGAGAAGGCTACTGAAGCGTACATAGAGCCTTTCATCTTCTCCCCTGCTCGGATGCACAGAGCGACACCAAAGAGACTGCCTTTCTTTTGACTCTTGCTTGATTTGCCTTTGGTATCTGCTTTTCCTCTCTCACATCTGCAGCTGGACAGATATGTCAGAAACTCCAGGGTGGAAGTCGGCGCCTGTGTGACCATGGGGCAAGAGACCTGGCTTAGGCAGCTTTCCACAGGAAGACTTGGTCAAAGGAAGTAATTCCTGCTTCTCTTCTCCCAGGAAGAAAGGGAAGGGGGGGAAAAAAGAAGGTTTCAACTTTATCCAGCCATGACAGAAAAATCCACTAACACACTGAATTTTAAACTAAACTGCATCAAACCAACGTGGTCCCTCATTTTGCAAAACATCCTTCTCCTTTCCATTACTCACATCTCTTACCCTGACCCGCAAGTAAGGATTCAGGGTTCATCCCTGCAGCAAATTAAAAGCATAGAACCCAAGGAGCCTGGTTTAGAATATGAACATTTATAGAGGGAATTCATAAAAAAAACAATCACTGGGGATATGTGTAATTAAACTGGAGAAAATAAATATATACTGAAAGGAACAAATCTTGTACTGGCTAAGAGAAGGGACTAGATGATCTAAATGTGACTCCTAACTTGCAAAAATACCTCTCTCTGAAAGGTCACATCCCTGACCCTAAAGCCAAATGGGTATCTGAACCTAACTGAAAGGTCCAGGATTTATTTTTTCTTCCTCTTTCTAATAAAACCCATCAGCCTCCCACTGCCCTCACAAGCCCTCAGTCACTTCATTTAACCTCACTTAACTTTTGTCTCAGTTCTAGAGGCTTTATGGGGCAGGAACATCTTTACAGTTACTCTTTGTAAGACACCAGGGCCTCTGTAATTCAATTCCAATTCATGCCCCTTGTTTATTCCTATTTTGCACATCTGTAACACTAAGCAATACACCACTCTATGATAGTTTCATTTTTTGCTACTTCTAATTTTCCCAAACCAACACGGTTGAAAAGCAGAGTGAACATATTTCCTTTCTTATCATCAAGAGTTCTGCGAGCAAAGCTGTAGCTGTTCAACAGCAGCAGCGATGTAAAAGCACATACAAAAGCACATTTTCTGATTGCAGCTTGCCTGTAAAGGACAGTTAAAACAAAGATTCCCCCCTGCCAAGAGAATGAACCTCGATGCCCCTATGTAGTAATAACAGACTCTAAACACAGGATTTTTAGATTAAGGGTTTTGTTCAAACTCTGGGTTGTGTATCCAGACAGAAGACCTGGCTGATGAGAGCATCCTTGAGCTTAAACGACAAAGACCCCACAGACTGTGCCCTCTCCCCGTTCTCCCCCCTCAGTAACTGTAGACCAATTCCCACCAATTCTGAAAGGGGGGAAAGATGTGAAAAATAAGTCTACAAGTTTCATAAAATTGGTAGCTGAATAGAGAACAATCAAAATCACAGCTCCGCAGAGGGAGATGAGGGCAGAAAGTGGTCACTGAGCCGGTCTGCAGGACATGCTGCCAGCCAGCTGGAGCTGCGCAGCTTCTGCACCTCATTCCTAAGGTAGGTTTATTGCAGAGGGAAGAAGGCAATTAGGGATTAAAAATCAAATGACCAAAAAAACCCAGACACCAAAACCATTGAAAACCAGTTTGATTTGGTCTGCTGCCCTCATTCCTTTACATAGATCCTGCTCCTACTTTAACTTCTCAATCAACACCAGACCTCCTGTCAAACTGTGTATCTGTTCTCATTTGCAGCCAGTATTCAGCCTTCCTGCAGAAGCTAGTTTCACTCAAGCCACTGTAAAAGTAAAATAAAATAAAATAAAGTAAAAGGCCATACAATGAAAGTTTTGCTGTGATCCTTCTGCAGCAGTAAAATAGCACAACCCTGTAGGATGTGAGAATAGGAAGACGATGGTAGGCCAGAAAGAAATTGAAATTCATAAAACAGGGTTTCATTTCATGCTGGGAAACTTCAATGGCAACTTTGATCAGTGGCTTATCAGAGCTGCTGACAAGCTCCATACGAGAAGAAGAAAAGCAGCATCACACGAGTTCAGGAGCTTAACACAGACCATCGCCATCACTCAGCCCCGAGGGGTGCCAACGGCAGCTTGAAGGGTAACATGGGACACAAGTTAGCTCTTCCCAGAAGAAAATACATCATTGTTATGGCTCACCCTGCACTTCTTAAGGACCTCAATTAATCCAGTCTCACAGTGAGCAAAATACACCCCAGCTGCATCATTTGCTTGGCCCAGTAACGTTTTCTGCTTACCAAGAGAAAGGTAGGGGCTGGACTCATCATTCAGCTCGAGAGAGATTCTGGGCTATACAAAACTTGACAGCAAACAGTCGCCTTCAGTTTATAACCTCAGTCAACTCCTGACCACAAACAGAGCCACCATGGCATGGCAAATGCCACTCCCAAACAAAAAGTCCCAGCAATACAAGAAAGCAAATTCTTTTTTTATTTTTTAATTCAAAGTTATGTTCACCACAAACTTGACATATACTCCCAAACCCAGAAAACTCTTGGAGCAGGAGACTGAGCCCTAACCATGTACTTTGTTGGCGTCCCTGCCCTTCAAAAAAAGTCTGTGATATTGATCCCAAATCCCTTGGCCAGGTTATACACCCAAAGGATATCTTAGCCCTCTTAAGGAGATTTGAAAATCCTAATCCACATCTGACAATACTGCAGCCTGAGTACTCTCAATTCCTGCCACTAACGTGGTAGCGATTTTGCAAAGTAGGAATTGTAACAGGGAGTGTAGGACTATCCACCCCGGTGTGGTTTCCTGGTCACAGCAGATGGGCAAACAGCACTCCATCCCTGGCCGTGCCCAGCTGCCCTGGCTTTAGGCACCCAACCACTGCGTGTTGGGAGCCCGACCCCCAGGGCAGCACCTCTGCCAGGGATACAGGGTTGGCCGCAGGTGACCCCCTCGCTGCCAAATCCTCCGTATGGGAAATCCCAGGAACATGTTGTTTTGCAGCTACAAAATGGCAACAGACAAGATCCAAGAATTGAAATGTCAGGAAATCCTAGTGGATGTGGACTGTTGAGTCCTTTTAATTTTCAGACAACTAAGGACACCTTGAAGTAATGAAAGGGAGTATTTAGCCACTCTCTGAATCTGGCCACTTTTTTTGACACTGCCATCTCAGCCGGCAATTACATTTATAAAGCAAGATTTATCAGATCACCTCAAACAGCCCGTGCTTAGACACAGACCACAGTCCCTTTGATTCTCCACATGAAACACATTTTAAAGAAACTTCTCCCCAAGACCCCCTGAACCAGCCCCTGAAACAACCCCCAATTGATAGAAGCATAGTCAGAGCATTTGGGACTGCCTGAAGCTGCTATCACAGTAACCAAAACATGCAGCTGCTGAGTCTAAACTAGCCCCTCTGATCAATCAAATCAAATCAAATCAATTAAATTAAAAGGAGAAAAAGAGATGTCACCTGTGATTTTTCATTAGTATCAAAGGTATCCTTTGCACATTTTAAATGGTAATATGTGTAAGGCTCCTATTTAGAATTATTTAAATACATTTTCATGATTAATGCCAAGTTTAACATGAGGAAAATGGCAGCACCTAATTGCAAGCTATGGAAAACACAATGCTGAAATAGTATTTTGTTCTCATGTATGAAATTAAAGCGATTTCAACTAACAAATACATGCCTTCATTGCTAAATTTACTCATGTAATCAAGGCAAAACTGAACAAAATTTTTCCCCAACCTGTCCTCAGGTTGCTGCTGTCATTTCAGACTTCAAGAAGGGGCTGTACGCTCAAAAGTGGCTCTGGTTTTTGCCAAATATACAAGTTTGTTTAACAAATGCAGCGTTTGTCCCTACAAACCATGCTTCACCAGCAGGAAAAGCAGGAATCCCAGAAGATAATTCAAGGACAAAATGATCACTTGGACTGGTGTGTTCCTTCGAGGGCATTAGAGGTCTGTAAAACATACTACTTGGGTATTCAAGACAAGTTTTCCCTTGGAGTTCAAAGGCTTCAGAGGAAGGTGCTACACATTCCTTTGGGCAAAGCTCCTCCAACATCTGCTCCCCCCACTTTTCCTTCAGCTTTCTCAGTTTTCATTGTTGGTTTTGGGGTTTTTTTTTTTTTGGTTGGTTTTTTTGTTTGTTTGTTAAGACCCACTTGTAAAGCATCAGTGATCTTTTAAGCTGTACAAAACCAGGTTTTGTGACAATTTTCTCACTACTATTCTGCAGGAACCCATATCACCTCAGTGTTCAAGTCTCTAGAGTTTAAAAAAAAAACCAAAACCAAAAAACAACCAACCAACAAACCCACAAGAAAACCAACCAACTTCCCTCCCATTCTACTCATAATTTGGAAAATCATGTCCTTCTACAGAGGAAGGGGGAAGAAAGGACAGATTTTCCTACCAGCATCTTAAATACACCCCCAGCTTTTCTCAGAAATAGGCTGACAACCCTGTCCAGCCTGCAGTCACCTCTGGATGCTACCGATCAACCTCACTGCAACGTGGCAAGTTGGCAGCTCCGAAAAAGTACCTGACATTCAGTGTCAGAACATGCCCACTGACAAAATCTCACTGACATTCATCCTCATACAGCAGCAACAGTGACAAGGAGGCTGGCAAGTAGAGACAGGGTCAGGTTTCAGAAAATGTAATTTTTATTACAACAAAGATTATGCAAGGTAGCATTCTGCAAAAGGACTATTGGAAAGCTTGCTCCTCTCACTTAAGAGATCTGAGAACTTGAAGTGCACAAGTCATGCATGTCCTCAGTTACAGGCAGATGGACACAGAGACATTAAATGACATGCCAAAAGTCATGCAGCAAATCTGTGGCATAGCCAAGGATCTGACCCACATCTTTCAGCCACATCTGCTAGTGCAGTATCTTAAGCTCAAGACAAAATTTCCACTGTACAGAAAAGAGCAGCCGTCACTCTGCCGTAGAAGTTGAACATGTTTCCAGAACTCCATATTGCTGTAGTCACGACCTCTTCAAAGGATTTGGTACGCTCTGAGTTTCCAGTTTGTTTCTAAATATTTCTTTGACTAATGCTCATCTGCACTGACTTTGCTGACAGAATTGCCAGCTTTGTCTGTCTGTTCTGGGTTTTGTTTTGCTTTCTTTTAAAAAGCAGCAAGACATTGTTGCGAGACACAAGCTCTTGGGTGGTACCTACATGTATGTTATTTCACAATGAAGGATGTCTGCAAATTCCTCAAGAGGCACTTGACATTATTCTGCCTTTCTATTTCTGGGAATTAAACACTAGGGGCCATATTCTACCCTGATGAAACATCACCAAAGCCCATGAATAATTATTGGCCTCAGTGGTCTCTGTGCAAAATTGGACGCTGATGTTTTTATGACACCCTATGATGTCTGTTTTCAATATAGGTTTTATAACCCTCAGCCTAAGTCAGAGTTATGTGCCTCAAGGAGACACCTATAAATACTGCTGTTCAACAGGATGGTCACAGAGATATGAAAACATTCCTGGACAGAAAGGTGAAAACAGTGTAAAACTCCCCAGACTCTGAAACTTGGGAGTGATCACAAGCATTGGACTCTCTTCAGCCAGGCTGACACTGTGCTATAGTACCTGAAGCTTGAAAACTCTTGATATCCCCAAATTATTAATGGCTATCCATCTCCAGAGAGAGGTTAAACAATCAATCCCCTGAAGAAAAAAGCCAGACTTCCTGAGGACAAAACATATTGAACACCATTTCTGCTAGCAAACGTATTAAGGCAGAAAAGCAGAAGTTGTTAATTGAAGTTCATGGAGCAATTTTAGTTCCCACCTACAAATATGCCCATAGCTTGTCAGACAGGTACCAGGGAAACAGAACAGCCATACTAAATTTGCTTTTAGTTATTCAAAGAAGGAAAGAAAGGAGGAAAATTAGGACATGTGAACACAGATCTTTTCACTAAGTGATACTGAGAAGGGATACAAGGAAAAGGAGGGCCTCCCTATACAGTCACTACTTAAGATATCTGCTCTATTTGATGTTTTTAAGTATTACTCCTTTTTCATAGGTGGTGGTAACAACATCTCCAAGACCAGTGTAGAGGATGGCAAAGAACATCCCCAAAGCCTGAAGGGCTACTATTTCTTGCCTGGGTTATGCTGTTGCATCAAAACATTGTAACACTGGAGTTTATAGGGAGACCCCATTTGCAGAAGTAGCCTTTCACAGCTTGGACACAGCATTTAAGTTCTCATTGCCTGAATTTAATGTACATACTGTGAGGTTAAAGTACACCAAAGCAAAACATGGCACCTTCAACAGAACTTCATGGCAAGTTTGCTGAAACTGAAGTCTGCATGCAGGAGGTAAATCCAGGAGTCCCAAACTCTGTGCAGACCCAGTCACGATGAACCCCGTCACGATGTCATAGTTGTTGCTTGATCTACACTGTCTTTGGGGTTAAATCAGTGTAAGGCATTTCTGGCAGTCCTCAACCCCTGGCTGCATGTTCGCCACTTCGCTGCTAGAGTCTGCCCTTGCACAGCTGTGTGCGTGTTTCGCAGCCCAGGTCACTTGGCCAACATGGGCTGCGAGAACATAAAACACATCTGCCTGGGAGCTGTAGCAATTTCACCAGTCACCTTTGCCACTGAAAGCAGAGCAGTGTGATTGCACACTGGGAGTCGCCAAAATTGCAGGCAAAGTCACTTCCTCTGCAACTCAGCCTGAAAACAGCCAGAAGAGAAATATATACCATTTAAGCCCTGTTTTGCAGAACTTGGCATGGGTCCAGGCTGCATACTGTTACTACAACTGTGTGGAAAAACAGTAACCTGATATTTACACCTGCAAGCTCTGTGTTTGTAAGCACGGTAAAACACACGCATATGACATACCTATGAACAAGCATTATACGTTCCCAAAAATGTGCTAGTTGCTAACAGCCCACGTATGTCTGACATGTAATACAAGTTACCTAAATCTAATGACACACTGGAAACCCAGGACAAGTCAATGCAAAACTCACAATCCCTAACAAAACAAAGAAAAGAAAAAGGAAAAAAAACCAAAGGCTTTTCAAGAGTCAGGATCAATAACCTAAATCTCATACTTGAAGACTCAATCTTCTTGGTGGCAAAAGGATGCCTTCTGTTCGTGGGAAATAGGGAGAGGGGACAAGAGAAGCGTAACAGATTTGGGATGACTAAGAATGTATTGCCAGTTCTGTGCACAAATCCGCGTGGGTGGCCAGCAGGGAAAGGCGACATGGGTCCGTGCTCCCAATTAGGGAATTACATGTGCAGTAACACACCTGAGCATTCTGTTTGGCAACCAACAGCAGGGGAAATGAAGCTGTTACTTTACTTGGTTCTGCTGCATTTATTTTTTATTAGTAGCAACATTGCATTTTATGTCACATCTATACATGGTCCAGTTGCTTAATGTTGGATCCATGTTTGCTCTTTTTCTCCTGTTCCTACTTATTGATTAAAGTTGCAGGGTGAATAATGCAAGAAATGCTCTATACAGTTAAAAAAACCCCACATGCCATAGTTTACTTTTCTGGGAGGTTAAAATACTGCAATTAAAATACCCACTGCACAGTCTTGGAAGAATGAAGAGTCAACAGCAATGAAAGGAGCAGGGATTTTTCTAAAGTCTTAATCCAGTGCTTTTTCCATTTGCTTTGTTTTTAGCCAAATTATGGCACTTTTTGGAGTAAAAAGTTATTTCTAGGATTATTAAAAAAAAAGTTCCCCTTTCTGACCATGCATGCATTATCCTGAATTCTTTAATTGCTTCAGACACCAAAAAGTGAAATGGAAAACGGAAAGTAATAATTGGTATGCCACAGAAGAAAAAAAATATACACAGAAACCCCCTGTGCCATAATAAATACTTCTGAAGAGCATTCTTATGTCATACCAATATGCATGGTATAGAAACTGGCATTATATTAACTGGGTAGCAACACATCAGGAATGTTCAAGATGATTAAAAAAAAAAATTTAGATCCTGGTTCTTAACGATCTTTAGACAGACCAGTGCCACAGATGTCCCTGTGTATGTACCTGTGAAGATACCTTTTCTACAGCTCTGTTAACTGCTTTGTAAAGACGACATGAATTACATCCAATGACTAATTTGCCAGGAATCTTGCTTTTTAAGACCACTGAATCAGAGCTCTGGGAATTGTAAGGGATCGCACACAAAAGCATTTTCAAAAACGTCTCCAAAGCCAGCATCGTTTCAGACTGAACAGCAGGTTCATCCTCTGATCCAAGTCTGTTACGGCGGAACAGCGCCAAACAAACGTCTATTAATACTCTGCCAGGAAGCATGAGCGGATGGGCTCTTGCATTACATTAAGCAAAGTGGTCAGGTTAAGAGTTAGGCATCGGTCACACAGTTCCTCCATTCAAGCACAAACCTCTTCACCCATCATCATGTGTTGTCAAATGCTTTTGTGCATTGCAATATTAAATACTAGTACCCTGGGGATGGGAAATGAATAGGCGCAACATGGAAATTATGATGCATGCAACAGTACCCTTTAACCTATTAACAAGTATGACCAAGCTTACTTATTCCGAGCTCTCTAATCATCAAGACAAGAAGACATCAACAGCTACTGTGTCACACTGACAGGGCCTTCAATGGCAAGTCTGGTTCAAAGGTCCATAGGAAACACAAAGAGGCTTTGTCTTTTGATGTAAAGAACAAAGCTACCATGTGGCACAGCATCACACACGCAATTAGTCAGGAAAGTTAATACAGTAGAAGCAGATGGTGGAACCATGTCAACATTTTTAGTGGGCACATTTCCCCTTACTCTCGAGTTGCTGTGAACTGAGGTCATGGGGGAGCAGCAGCAGATTGTCAATAAGCCGGACTACACCAGGGATCAACATTACCCTTTTATCTACTTGTCTGAGGTACCCGTGTGCTCCCACCTCTACTGGCATAGCTCCCATCTTTCAGACACCTCCTCTCAATGCCACAGGGTAGCACCATTAACCTCACTGCACATGGAGGGAAACTAAGGCAAAGAGACAACCAGTCTCTAACCCTGGTTGTGCTGGGAGATGCTGACAGGGAAAAGCATTAAAAACACACCTTCGGTGGCCCTTACGCTGCTCATTCTGCTCATTTCTGCAGCAAAATGAATTACCAAATGGTATACGATTCACTCATACAGTGCAGCTACAGCACATGTCGCTCCAAAATACTTCATACATTCACAAAGAGCAACCGCTTCTCTGATGCTTCTCACCTGCCAGCCCTAAAGCTCAGCTAACAGGACAGGAACGAAAGGCTTCTGTTCACCACCAATCACACTGGATGCACAGAAAATGTAAAACCCAAACCAGAAGGATGGCACAAAGAAATACAGTACAGGAAATGCTGCGATTCACTCGACTTTGAAGTAACAGCCCTACACAGCCTTCAAACAAAGTCTGAACTGCTATTATCATCAACCAGTTCTGCCCAATTCCCCAGCTCCATACCTCATGGATTTCAATAGTACCCAGGTGAGGATGGCAGGAGCTTTCAGCTCTCTAAGTCTTTTAATTAAAATAAAATGAACAACCAGCAGTTAGTCAAACTGCATGTACGTTGCAGCCACTACAGCTGCCGAATTCTGCAGCCCTCGGTCCAATCTGATTTCCTTTAAAGCTCCTAGCAACGCATTAATTAAAACGCATTATTTACAGCTTCCAGGGGCTTGAAACCATGGGATGTACTTGATGGAATTTATGCAATTATGTACAGTCAGTCCTAGCGACAGGCTCGATTCTTGCTCTTGCTCTCCACTGCTCCCACACTCAGCCATTTCCTTCCCCACAGCTTGTCCACACAGTGCCGTTCGGCCTGGGCCTGCCACGGTGTGATCGGCTGCCATGGAAATGAGCAGGAGGCAACAAAGGAACCGTGAGTCTCTCGCTGGAGATGGAGGAGTTGCAAGGCAATAGTGCAGGAAGGCCAAGACAAAGAGAAACCAATTTGCCTGCTGCCTCTAAACACAACCAACCTTCCCCCTTTGTGCAAGGAGATGTTGATAAATAGACTCTTCCCCTGATAGAAGAAACTAAGCCTCTTCCAGTCAAATGCAACCAGGCTAGGCAGAGGGAGCATCCCACCTTTGGTCATATGCAGCAGTCCACCCGTTAGTGCTTCGTGGCAAGACATCAGTAACAAAGTGATCCCAAATCAAACCCGGAGGATGTGTAGTTTAACTTACTTAATAAGCAATCCTCATGTCACTCCTATGGCAGCATCAGCTGCAGACAGATCTTCTCTACTTTTTCTGAAAGAGTTTTTCTTTTTTTACTCCATTATTAAGTAGTCACGCTCATCAGCAAGTCCCTTGACTTTGTAAGAAAAAAGCATCTTAAAACATACATTAGAAGGTATGACTGACAAGCATAACAAAGTCTACTGTGTCTTTGAACTGATTTCCAAAGGTGTTTTAGGAGAATAAAAGGAACAAAGTTCTACGGAACCATAAACTTTTTACTGCTTAAGGAGTCCCACATGAACACTGCTGAAAGATCAAGTACCATAAGCCCAGGACATCCAAACATATAATCCTCCCAATGATTATTACTTTTTCCCCCCACCATGTGTTTCTCACATACTTTTTTCCCTGTGAGAACAGTGACTTACCTATGTAAAACCTATGGAAACCATCTTTAATGAGACATAAAAAGGAGAAAACTCTGTGCAAGTAAGCCGCTATTGAAGCCTAACAGCTTTCTTCCAGCAATACAAAAGTGGATTTTGACCTTATTCTCCTGTGGTTCATTCACAGTAGGAAGGCAAGCAAAAAGCAGAGAAAGCATTTCTTGCATGATACAGAAGCAGCTCCACAGATTTCAGTCTGTAATTTCAAATACCCAACCTGCCCTGTACCATGCCCTCAGCTGGTATAAGAAATAGCTTATATGCTCTGAAGTCACTGTAGCTACTCCAATTCAGATTAGCTCTAGAAGCCTCTTTCACTAAGATGTATTGCAATACTGCATTGGCATTATTTAAGTCCAGATTTAAATGTACTACAGAAGAGGTATTTTTTACCACAAGAAGCCTAGAAACACAGGAGTTTCTATCAATATTTGGCTCCTGATTAAGTCTTTTGTCACTGATTTTCTTAAGAACAGCTATGAATGGATTTATAGGAGATCAGTGACCATGAAAATGCCTCTGAGATGACTTTTATTAGGTTTTCTCTTTTCCAGCATTGCCCATTCTGTACTGGGTCCTTGTAGGTGATAAAGTACCAATGCTTTCTATCCAGGGCAGCCAGAATGAAATGCCAGACACTTCTTGACAAGAAAGTCAGCAATGTGTTTTCAGACTGTTCAAAAGACGAGTTTGTAAAAGCCTAAACTTGCAGTATTTCAGTAATCTTCTTGGTCCCCAGCATTAACATACACTAAAAACATTAATCTACACATACAATTTTAATTCAACAGGATTTTTTTTTTTTTAAATTTATCTTTTAAGTCTGTTACATCACACATACTGGCAATACTGCGTGGCTACCACTGCAGCACAGCAAATGATCTGTAGCCACCAGCTAATCAGCACCTTCTAGAAACTAAAGAGTAGCATCAGAAGCAGAAAGTGAGATTCAGGGGTAAGAATTCTGCCTCCAGCAGGAGGGACAGCATCCCCAAACTCAGTGTGTCAGAAATTAAGGAACAAGCAGAGGAATCATCTTCATATGTTCCTCCAAAATCTTCTCTAAATAGCAGCACAGGCAAGACCCTATGAAGAGTATGGCTACAAGGTAAAATTAAAAGGTTTCATAACTACCAAACACCATCCATGCTCTCACCACCAGAATTGGGACCGGTGAGCAATATCAGAATTAAACTTCCCCTCTGCAAATGGTTTCCAGTCACCTAAGTGTTACCAAGATAACTCCAGCAACCAGAATACAAATTATCTTTGGGGTACCACAGTAAACTCTGAGCACTTACCAACTCTGCATGCAAATTTAAATGACAACAATTTAAATGACAACTGTGTAAACGGCAGAAACTATTAAGCTATCACAGGAGTCAATGGTACTATAGTCAGGAAAAATGTTACTGGAGGCAGCAACAAAACTGAGCAAAAGGAGGAGGAGACACACATAAAAAAGTTCAGCCTTGTAATTCATGAGTGCCAGGCAAGGGCTTCTCATTCCCTAGGAAACATCACTTTTTCTTTGATGACTTCTTGTCCTGGATATCAACTATAAATAAGTCCCAATGTTGGGGCAAAACTTTACATGTAAGAAAGCCAGGCAGCTTTGGATGCCAAGAGACGCCCAGTTATAAACAACCCTGGAGCTGTGCATTTCAATTGTTTTATTTCTGACAACTGGGAAAAAAAAAAAGAAGAAGAAAAAAAGAAATATACCTTCTTTTGCTTTGGGCACTGATGTGTGATGCAATCTTAAAACACAGTGTTAAAGAAATGCTCTGGATGCACAAACTGTTTTGCAAAAATGCTGATAAACCAAGCACAGCAGTAGTTATATTACTGGCCTGAAAAATTAAGTTAGTAAATAGCTTCATGAAGCGTAACCATAAGGACCTAGCAACATAACTAAGAATTTTAAGATGCATGACAAGCTCAGAGACTGAAATCTGAGAATGAGGGAGAGGTGGGAAACGCTGAAAGCTGCACTCTCCATTAAAAAATTACTGTACGTTACTCAGTTTTATCCTGTCAGAACATTTTCACTGGAAAGTCCAAAACACTTTACAGCCGAAGAGTTGGAGCCAGATTTTCAGGAGGAGATTGGTGGTGCCCTCAATTTTAGGCTTCCTTCAGGAGGTAACTTCATCTGATGCTTCTCATGATCAGCAAGAGGCAGGAGAGTTCTGGTCAAACTCCTTCCACTCTCTGCTGTCCCATCTTCATGCAAACTATAACAAAAAACCAACGAAACAAACAAAAAACCCCACCCTCAAAAAAAAACCAACAAAAAACCCAAAGCCCTGCATTTGGGAGCATGCTAAACTGGATCCCTCAAGAACAAGCAGAGGGGCAATAAGAATGAGAAGGATAGAAAGATATGTGAAATAAATGGCTGTTGCTGCTCTGGTAGCTGAGCTGTTTAAGTAGTTACTTGTTATGTTAGATGTAAGAATAAATAATATTTATTATTAGGGTCCATATTCCTCCAACAAGACTCTTGAAATATTCCTGACAGGAGGTCTGGATGCTCTGGCAGCTTTGCAGATCCCACACTCAAATGAAAGCCAGCACAGAAGTCCTGCTGTCCACAGCTCACATAGCTGCTTGGGTGTTGCTGAAGTGTTCACACGCCTTTATTTTTCCTTTTACAAAGACACTTTATCAAGAGCTTGGCTACAAGAGGATTTACTGATTAAAGTATCAAGTGCAAGCAGCTCAACTGCAGAGAGCCAAAAGCAAGGCAATGTGAGTCTGACCACTTTGTTCCACCTTCCCTTTTGCTAAGGTGAAGTCCTTCTACCATATTAATAAAGTGCAACTTTTAAGTAAAAAGTCTCATTCTCCTGCCAGGCTAAATTACTGTTGGATAATCTGTATGACCAGGCAGGAGCCTCTGTTGAGTATGACAATTTGCCTGGTAGGACTCTCTGTTCAGCCACAATCGCTTGAGATGTTGATCATTCCATAGAAGATGATGTAGGAAACAACCTCCTGTTATTAGGCCTTTCCTTGCCCAGCTGGGAGCAATTGATTAAATCACAGAACAGTTTATTTCAAAAATCAAGATAATTCTCTTCATGTCTGTGCATTAGAAAACCCTCACATTTTATAGTATATGAGCATTCAGAAAAATATTTTGTAGAGCCTACCACATATGTTGCTGGCTGGCCCAAAGATGCTGAAGTATGCTAATAAGAGAAGACTCCAAGGGGTCACAGCACACAGTCATCAGAAAAATCTTTGATGTTTTGGGTCAAACGGATATCACAGAGACTGAAAAATTGGTTTTCAATTAAAATCAAACTCATTGGATGCTCAGCTTGACAGTAAAAGCAGCAGACTATTTCCCCAAACTCTGTAAACTCTGGAGCCTTTGCTGCTTGTGCGAGTAGCAAGAGCAGTTGTGCCAGCACACAGTGGTCATCATGACGTAAGGGTGGATCTGATAGAAAACTAGGTTTTTAGTGTCAGCTCAAGAGAAGATAAAAATGGGATCTAACTACCATGCTGGGCTACATGAGCTACATGGTGGGCTACACGAGCCCAATATTACTTGGACGTTAAGCACAACTGGGGAAGAGGAGTACCACAGAGTATGATAGTCATCAGTTCTAATGACAATGTGCTGAACTGGCTGTGCAGGTCTTCCTCTGTAAATCCTGCAGTTACTCCAGTCTGTAGCTTATCTCATGTGGTCACCACAGCTAGGAGAGATGAATAGAGGTTTCAGGGCAAATTTGCTGAGCAATCACCCATTCCTTGATGGCAACATTATAATTAAAAATAATAAAAACCCTGGAGATACAGAACTCCAATTTCCCAAAAGACAACTCCCAACTATCCATCGCTGTCACAAGCTGCCCATTGACTGGACAAGCCCTACCAGAGCCAAGTGCAGGGCATTCAAGGGGCTAAGTATCTAGATCAGTAGGATATTCAGAACCTGCCAATAAAGTTCACCATCTTTTCATCTTTGAATCAATCTGACAGTTGACTGAGGAACCTCAGAACTTCCCTCAGTCTTTCAATCTCATAAACAACTTGTCTGCTCCTTCTCCCTCACTTTGCATTTCAAATCAAGTTTTAAGTTTTAGCCCAAGCAATACAGTCTGGCCACATCTCATAGTTGCACTGATCATCTCACTTACGCCTGGTTTCATGACATACTACACTTTACAGCAGAACTGAGTCTAAATGGAAAGCTCATAACTCCCAGCCAGATGCAGCTCAGTGCCCTGCTGTTTTTCCTGGCCAGCTAAGCAAAGTGAGACTGAAATCTTCTGGCCACATAGAATATAGGAGAAGCAGCTAGAAACAGCTCCAAGGATCAACCTGCATTCAGAAATGCTTTATTGCTGGAGTGGCCACTATGAGCAGGCAAGAGTTGGGGGGCTCAATGGCACTGAACAGCAACCAACTCAGAAAAGAAAAGGCATTTTCCCACCAGACTCCTTAAGTATGATGCACATCCACTGTAACTTCAACTTCTGCAAAACCACAGCAGGACTTAAATATAGCCCTATCTATGCCATCCCTTCGACAATCATATACGCAGAAACAACTGCTAAAGACTGACAGCTTATTACTGAATTCACAACCCTTAGTTTCCTTAGAGTTCTTAGCTCCTTCACTCTGAATTACAAGCATTTACAGTTTGAGGTTCTGTGCACTTTCCCACTTGCTTGTTCAACAGCCTCAGATCATAAAATCTGAAGTCTCTATAGCTTGGAGGAAAAAACATGCTGCCCTTCAATAATTAGCTAGAGTCCTTCATAAAGTTACTGAAGCACTAAAACCAAAATAAAAAATAATGGTTGCAGCATTTTATTTTATTCTTGCATTCAAGACAATCTGCTTTCAGAATACTCGTCATATTCCAGGAGGCCGAGTGCACGCTGGCAGCTAGCACTGGAGTCACAGCAATGCACTAATTAAACACTCAGTGGTGTGCGATACAGGGACGTGGAAGAAGTGTCACCAGAGGAATCGCCTCTCCTCCCTATGCTGGCAAGTCCTCCATTCTCAGACTGGAGGCGCGATGGAGGCAGGAGGCACCTCTGTTGCACATTCCCTCTACAAGTCAGTACATGAAAACAATACAGATTCCCTCACTTCTCTGTCAGGCCTTAAAAACTACAATAATCAAAGCCAAGTGGAAAGACGAAAGAGCACTATGCTCAGCCATAACTTCCCTGCTCACCAGCCATTCCCTGAAGGCCACAACCATCTCTGATTATTTTCAGAGGGGAGAGGGAAGGATTTTTCCAAGACATCCTGCTTCACACCATGGGAAGAAGATGCTGTTCCTGCACATGCGGAAACCAAAGACACTTCTAACTCACTGTGAGTCGCACAGGGCTATGACATGGTGTAATACATTAACCTAGCCCTGCTTGTAAGCCAGTGGCAAGAATGTGACTAACTTCAGTACCAACTGGAATTGACATACAAAAGCACCAAGGGTTTCCTGCAAACTAGCAAATAAAGGCAAGACGTAACAGAATCAATTAAAATCTTCATTCTGAAAGGAAAAATAAAAAGGGCATAAAAAGATCTTCATGATCCCCTCCTACTATTCGACAGCTACAAGGAACAGCTGTTAAGGAGAAGCTGTGTAATGTGGTTCATCTCATACAATATACAGCCTGCAGTGATATTGCCCAAAAGCAGAAGATGGGAACAAAGAAAAACAAATCCCTCAGAAAGCTTACAGTCAAGAACCTCAAATTACTATTGTTAGAAATAATTTTGCTCTAATGGCTCTGCCCTACAGTACTCGGCATTGGGAAGTTCAATCCCAGTATCATTACTCAGTGGGTGACTTCTCCATTTTCAGTCTACGTGCACATTTCTCTGTTAGTTGCCTCTGGGAAAGGAAAGGGAAGGGAACTAGTAAAGGAACACAGAGGAAAGGGTCCATCTGCATGGGGGAGAAAATAACTGTACACTGGCTTTGATGCTCTTCACTTCTCACACATTTCTTTAGCTGTTATGGGGAAAAAAAAAAGGCAAAAAACCAAATATGCAGTTAAACCCATTGGCAAGTGAATAGCAGCTCAATCCCTCATCAGGTAGTCACCTAACAGGTATACCTGGACATGCATGTGGCAATTTATCATGAAATGAATTATTGAGGACAGATGTCTAAAAACAACCACACCCCCTCAAAAAACAAACAAAACCCCCAAACCCCAAATTACATCAAATATGGAGCAAATGCAGCTGCAAAATTTAGAAGGCAGAAGTTTCTCCAAATGGCCATATGTTTAACAGTCCTGCTCCTTGAAATTACAGCCACTGGCCAGCAGGCATTTCTCTTCTGATGGACAGACTCATTCACATGTCCAGCAGAAGCAGGTAACACACAGATTGACCCATCCTCCCTCCTCTGCCTTTGGCTTTTTATTGGGGAGACAGGTGGAAGGGAAGAGTGGGTTGGTAGAATAATTATTAGAGAAGGGAAAGGGCCTATGCACAAACACACACCAACTTGCAAACTTTCTCGTGAAAGAATAAATGATTCAAGGATGTGAAACTGCCACCAGATAGGAGAGCAAGACCACTCACAATATTTTGGTAAGAAAGCTCATATTCCCTGCCTTGCGAAAAAAGTTTTGTTTCTCATAGAGCTGGCTCCATTCTCTTCCTTTTTTCTTCTTGGCTCTCGGTCCGTGGCAGTTCCTTGTAAGATATGAATATTTCACTTTGTTCCTGGGTCAGCTAGGTCCTGTCATACAATTCAATTGGCAGGTGAATTTTAAATGGGTCAGAACTGATAGTAAGCTGTTAAAATGAGAATAAGCTGATAGTCCCTGGGAATAGAAAAGAACAGAGGGGAATTTGAGAGTACCTGTCCTGTGTCTCCAGATAACCTTTGTTATGTAATGGAGCTGACTTACACTGATTTTGGGCTTTTCTTCCCCTTCCTTTCTCCATGGAAGCAATTATGTCAAGGTTTGCTAACAGTGGAATAGCTGTTTATCAAGCAGGAACTTAGTAAATGCATATAATGCCTGGAAACACTGCAGGACTCTCAGGCTGTAAGAATCACAACTTCTGGGTCCCACAGCCAAGTCAGACCCCCCTCAGGGGTTGTGCTCCTTGTATATGTGGGACAGGGGCCTCTCACGGTCCCTAGAAGGCTGCTGCATAGTGAGCAAGGACAAGCCACAGGTCTAAGGCTACAACACACAGAAGTGCCCAAATCCAAATTAAGTACTGCTAACAGTGACCTGTCCTGCGTAGCAAAGATTTACTGGTTTGTTGACAATCTCCTGAAGGCTAAATTTGACTCTCCCCTAAAGCCAGATGCACTATGCACAAGGGTACAAAGTTATTTTGGAGGCAGATGAATTTATATGTAGTTGCTTAAGTCTTTAGGCTCATGCCAGTTTTCTGTGAAAACACTAAGTCCTTTGCTAAATCAATTCAAACACAGGCTCATGATTTAGATCAAACCCTCAACATCCTCTCCACAAGTCATCCATGGCCAAATGGAGACCAGTCACTAATATTTAAAACATAACTGATGATGGCTACTGGCTGCTTAGATGCCACTGTTCAAAGTTATATCCTCTCAAGAAATCCTCACTGATCAAAATCCAAGTCAGAAGACAAAAACCTCCTGCTTCTCCAAGGCATGCTGTGCTTCCAAACATAGCCTGGAAGAGCTGGTCTTCTGTGTTTTAGCTGCAGTAAACCAAGAAGAAAAGCGGAAAGCCACAGACGCCTGCTCTTGCCCTTACAGTCACAGTCTGTTTTTCTCCGGACCAGCTTTTCTGCTTTGAGACCAGAATGGTTAACAAGTTTTTAAATAGCAGAGCAATAGAAAACATGCAATTATTTCAACTTCAGGCCTGTCCTTAGAGATTCAATATTATCTAAAAACTAATAAAAACATTCAGAACACACACACAACAAAATTACAATTTGAAATATTTTTCCACAGTCAGCAATAAGAGAATACTAAGATTTGTTTTTTGTAAACATAAAATTGTGGAAAATATACAGCCTGCAGTGATAGTTCCATCCCTTCCCAATCACCACCTTGAAAAGTCTGTATTGTTTTCTGCTTTATTTGAATTCTCCTAAAACTGGATGTTTATGTCAGTTTTTATTAGTTGTTTTCACTGCTGTTTCTCAGTGCAATTTTACTGTACAACTTGCCACACTGCAGAATCTTTTTTTATTCATGTAGCAATGAGGCTGCTGGGATGAAGCTTTAGTTTGTAGCTTAGTCCTTTTATTATTAGTCTACATTTTTGTGACCATCTTTTTGTAAATCAATAAAATATTTTGTAACAATAAAAGCAAAAAAGAAATAAAAAATGAAAACAGCCCTCTAACATTGCAAGCACACAGCAGAGTCCTAAATCAGTGACAGCTGAGGTGCATCGCATTCAGCCAAGCCCCCATTCTGTGGCTGCACTGCCCCATGGTTTCCTTCCTTCTCTGGACCCCAGGTGTCCCCAGGAAGAAATCCCAACACAAGGTGGAACAAGCATGTGAGCGTACACACACACACACACCCCCGCCCACAATCGCTGCTCTTCTGGAGCAATGCGTTGCCAGCTCCAAAATAAGCCAGGAGAGGTGGAAAAGAAAGGGAGTCAAGCCCATCTCCACATTCCCCCCCCCCCCCCCATTTTTGTCTTTCCTTGCCAGGATTCATATGTAACCTGTAGGTTATAAAATCTGCTCTCTGCAGGGACAAACCTCTGGAGCAGCTACATCCTAAGTGTCTCCACACTGACCACTCTGCCAACAGCCACAGCCACACTCAGCAGCTCTCACGTCCCAACTGAATGCTCTGTGGTGCCGGACAGAAGCAGGGTGAGAAGCCATTCCCACACGGTAGCTCTTTGCAATCTATATTATGACAAAATAATAAATCAAGAGCGTCATAACATCCCATTCAAACAGTGACAATGCTCTCTACCTGCCCCCAGGGCACCTATAAATCACAACCTCTCTTCCAGAATGTATGCATCTGTAATTTTACAGATTCAAAAGGTCAAAACTTTACCTGCATTTACTTTAATGCTATTCATACATTATTAAAATCTTTTAGGAGTCACCCACTTGCTCCAGGCCCTCCCACAGGGCTGGGCAGCAAGGGCAGGCTAGCTAGGGAATTATTATATATTCCATGTCAAGGACAACAATTCAAAGTCAAGCACAGAAAAGAAAGATGCTAAATAAGGTAATGTCTTAGTATTTCTAATTTAGCTCTAAAATAACCATTTTTATTTAAATTTGTGTGCATTATACAACTAACACTGGAATCTCTCATTTGAACACATACAGCCCTTTAACCAGAAGTAGTAAGATGCTCTAGAAACCTTCCCACATGAATAAGGAGCAAGCAAAAAAAAAAAAAAAAAAAAAAAAAAAAGAAATATAACTACCTGCACAAGAAATTCAGCTGCTTCTAATCTATTTATGAGAGGCCAAAGCACCAAACAGCCTATGGAGATGGAGTAATACTGCATTCATCTGAAACTCTGAGAAAAGATCGATCCCAAATAGTCAGTCCTCTTTCCTTCTCCAGCTGTGTGTATTGGAGAGCCAACACCTACCATAGCTTTACACCCTCTTGCCAGTACAAAGGAGTATTGATTTTTGCCCAGTGGAAAAGATGAGAAAAACAGACACATAAACATTGTTTAACAACATTTCCTAAAGCAATTTTTTTTTTTTTTAAAGACTCCCTGTAAAGATTAGTAACCAGTTCATTCCTGAGTAGTTTGAAAGATTTAATTCAAAACATGGCAGAAGGCAGCATGGCAAAACAGATGTTTAGTTTAAGAAACAAACAAAACAACAACAACAAAAAAAAAGGCCAACTTTTCAGGTAATGTCTTATCCAAACAGCATTATACAGCTGCTAACAGGTACAAAATGCTGCAAACTTTAACATCAAGGATGGTCACTGTTTTGTGTGACAGCACCGTCTACACCTTGAAAGGGGAACAACCCATTAGCAGAAAACATAATACTTCCTCAAAAAGTTTTATCCTGCTTACTGGAAATCAATCTCCTAGCACACATGTGCTTGCACGCACACACGTATGCATACACATACTCATACACATAGATAGTTGTTATGACCTTAACTATCCATCCCCAGTTATTTGGAAAGTATCCAACTCTTCAACTGCTACAACCACCTACCTAGCAGAAATATACCTGTCCAAGCATCCTCAAACTCAGAAATATTACTTATGTGGTTTTATCTTCTTGCTTTCCAGGAGATACGATTTACTTATGAGCCAATAAACACATACATGGTCACTGTTTATAATGCTCCAGTACCTATTACTGCTTATTGATTCAAAGATTGAGTGGACAAGAAGTGCAATCTTATGACCAAAGGGTGCACATATAATATGCAGAGACCCTCCCTGCTACCCCACAGCTCCCACACCTTGGAAGACCCTCCTAGCCTCTTCTACCATGGCATTTTCTGAAGAATGGAAACCTGTGCTCCACTCTGAGTTTTTAAAACTCACTCAAACGGCTGCACACAAACCAAGTCAGGACTTAGCACACAGGAATATTCAGTCTTTGTGACACCCCATCAGAAACTTTCTTGAGTCTTATGAGCCATGCTAGCAGGCCATCCTTCTGCAGCACCGAAGGCAGTGAACAGCCTGATTTTTAACAATACAAATGAACCCAAGTGACGCATTACATTTTTAAAGATTACTTTTTAAAAGAACTGCCAGAAGCCCCAGCCTACTGCTAATGGCAGCAGGTATTTAGGCATCAAAGAAATCAGATTTCACTGGAAATCTAGGGAATTCAGGGAGAACAGAGGTTAGTCCTTCCTCCTCCCTCGCTCCAATCAATGGATGCATGCTGGTACAGCACCGAGGGCAAGGACCACCAAGCCCAGTTGTAGCTGTGGGCAGCACTTTATGAAAACAAGTAGTATTTGAAGCTCGTTTCAGACCATGTGCTGCATTTTGACCACCCTCTCATCCATTTGAAACTGCAGATGGGAATGAATCCTGCTCCTTAGTAAAGAAAATCCTTCTGATAACAATGAGGAACTGGGAAGCATCTGGCTGCCTTCCCCTATCCTAATCTCATGGGAACTGTAGCTACCACTCAATAACCTGACCTTGTGTCTGGGTTGTGCTTGAATTATTCTAGTAGGCTCACCCTTTCAACCCATCTCCTGCTTTCAGTTCATCTTAATTTATTGCCTATTTCCATAATGTGCTCCTTTGGTGACCTGTGTATAAACAACAGTTGCTTATACAAATTAACATTTTTTTCATTTGGTTCAAACACTTTTATATTTACCTGGCATCTGCATAGTATTTTGGACTAAAAAAAAATAAATCTCACTTCAGATATCCCAGGTCTTATCCTAATTTTCTATTTCCTTCTTATTTGCCTTGTAACATTTGCAAGAATGAATCACGAAATAAATAAAACGGTTAAGTTACAATGCTGCTTATGTTACTGTGGTTGGAATAAATAGACCTTATCATCACAACATGCTGAGCCACCCTAACAGCTGTCAGGACATCATAAACTCACCACACTGCAACATCACACATCCATTCCTAAGGGTACAGCTGAGGTTTCTCCAAAGCCTGAAAACTCCAAATACACTTTATTTCTTAACATCACTTGAGAGGTCACTGTCCTGGAAACACTTCTTGTGAACAGCCAATACCAATGGCAAAGCCAAACAGGTTTAATTCCACTCCTAAGAACATTCTCCACTTCTAGGACACTCATTGAAAACATTTACTGAACTGCTCCTTCTAACTCACAGGGCATTGTGAGTAACGGTTTGATGGACACATTGTCAGCAATGGCTGCTTCTAGCAGAAATAAGTGGTGTTTAGACTTTCATGTCCTACTAAGTACTAATATCAATTACAAGTTCTTGCACACTTACAGTGTATCATGTTCACTGGTCTGTACTTGTAAATCAGTAAATTGATCATTAATGTAGCACCAAGGCCACATTCGTACCTTTACTGTAGAGAAGGCCAGCACAGCATCTCATAACAAAGCCAATAAAAATCATTCCCCAATGAAATCGAGCAAATAAACATGTTTCACAGAAAAGATCAGACACCCCCCGCCCCATGATGCAGCCTTATTGATGCGTATTAGCTCAAGTTTGGAACCACTTACCTCTCTCTCCTACCCCCTTGCCACACAGCATATATAGCACATACTTGTACATAGGCACTGAGTGCTTTATGATATTGTACATGGCAATGGGTTTAAAATACAACCACAAGAACCTATAATAAATAAACCACAATGAAATTCTGGGTCTGTCAGGGTGAGTGTGCAGATTGTCTCGGGTTGTAGAGTGAAGGACACAGGAAGCTTTGCGTTTTACTTTCTTTCTAATAGGTAGAAAGTTTCTCATCTTCATTTTATTACCTACCCTTGAATAAGACTATTTGCTTAACGGTGCAGCACCTCAGCACATGAATAAGACTAAACGAATTTATTCCTAGTAAGTCTCCACTAAGTTTTATTACATCTAGATCTCAGACTGGCAGAATTGTGAATAAGCATGAATCTCATGTTCTAGGTCCAGGCAGCCCAGAGAGTCTCCACTCTAAGCTGGCTCTGATCCCAACAACTTTAACTGAATCACTTAACCTCTCTTCTTGGTTTCCCATCTTTCATCTGGAACATTAATACATACTTCACAGCCCTGATAAAAAAAATAAAAATCCATTATTTAAAGTTTGCACAGCACTTTGAAGATGAAAAGGGCTATGTTTCGTCACTAGCACAGCTTCAACAGAGAGATGTGGTTTATTTTTGCTCAGGAAATTTCTGCCATTGAGTTCCGTTTGAAGAATGTATTTATCTGGAGAAAAATCTACTTTATATGAATAAAAAGTATTCTATTTAATAACATGTCGGGGGGGGGGGGGGGGGGAAGGAAACAGCACAACAGGAAAAGATCCTGAAAATTAAATGCTGGCAGGATCAGAAAGCTGCATTGTCTCTCCAAAGCACCCTGGAGATTTAGGGGATCCCTGGAGTGATCCTACGTGTCCATGACACAAGCCAGAGCAGGCAACTATTGTATCAAAACTCCGAAGGTGCTAAGCTTCAAGAAAAGCTTGCCTTTTGCTTAGTTCCCCTCACTTTATACTTAAAATAATAATATAGTATAGACCTTCCCTGTTAAGTCAGAACCTCACCTACTGCTGTCAATAGAGATTTCTGTCTGGAGGAGCAGTTCTTGCTCCACTTCACCAAAGTTACATCCATACTTATTGCCATAATAAAGTGCATGTTGCAGAACGTGACCAAAAGGAACGCCTTATATGCTTCCTTGACTGTTGACTTCTTGCTGGTTGGAGGCGTATGACAGCTGGGGCCTGAAGCAAGGTGGTTACATGGATCTAAACTTGCCTGTTGTTTCCATGCACTGACCCAATCCTGCTGCACAAACTGCCAAGTTTATGCTGCTTCCACAAAATATGACATCATGTGATTCTCCCCCCCTTCTTTCTTTCAAAGAGGGGGTTGCTTTTGTTTTGTTTAATTTGTTGTAGCTGCTGGCATGTGTGAGGAGAGCAGCATCCCAGCTACAATAGTTTTGGAAGCTGGATTCATTGTGTTGTGACGGGTTGCTCAGGGCTCTCTCTACATTTTTCCATTTCCTTGGCAGAGCTGCATGCAGTACCATGTCAGAAGACAAATTACAGAGGCATTTACCCAGTTCTGGGGCTTGTCGTTTGCTATTCAGCCTTGACCGAACTGGCATGATGTACTGAGCGCGCTCTGCTGCTTGTGGGACAATTTTCTTGGCACTGCACAGAGACTTGTCATCATATTTTTGGACAAATGCACTGTGCTAAACATACCTAAGTATTTTAGGCCACAACCCTAGTCGATGTAAACCAGTGTAGCTTTACGGAAATCAACACAGCTGTTTACATTCACTGCTGCTAAGGATTCAGTCCTTTAATGTCATACCAGTTTGAGAACAGGGACTTCAAAACATACAGCACTGCAGAATTTGTGCTTGTTTATTGCTGTACAAGCTTTAAAACAGTCATCATAAAAGCTTCCAATACAATCATCAACCAACACCATTCACGCAAAAGCGGTATGTGAACTTTACCAGCTTAAAAATAATGAGCACATGTATTATATGTGCTGTTCCCAGGTATATTTGTAAAACTGCCCACAGCTCAGCAATGGTAAAAGTCACACCAGGGCAAGTTTACCAGAGAAGCCCACTTCATAACCAGTGACCTGACTTGATCTCACATCTCACAGGGCGTTAATTCTCCTTCAGTAGTCTTCTTGCCCCTAACGCTCTTTCCTTTTTCCCCCCAAAGCATTTTTCCTTTATCACAACAGCCATTTCAGCCTCTGACTTCAAGTGTGTTACCTCGAGAGCTTCTTTTAATGTGCCAGTTCCTGGCTACCTGAGGTACAGGCAGGTACCTGTGCATTTCATGCATAACCAGCCTGGTCACCTCTCCCTGCCGGTTCTCAGGTCTCAGGTTCCATCTTGAGTTTGAGAGATTCACTGAAATATTAGCCAAAGTGCTTGAGCTTGTTCATGGACTCACAGCTTTGTAGGAAGACCTTTAAAGCAAAAGGGAACCTATTTTTCATGTTTAAGTGATATATGTGAGAAATGAGACAGTAGAAACAAAGGCTCAATTTCTTCCCCCTCACACACATTTCCTCCAGTTTGACCTTTCCTACACAATCAAGGCAGTGCTGCATCTAAGGCTGGGACAGGATACCAAGCATCAGAATAAGGATTCAACTCAAAGTGTAATTCAGCTATGGAATATCTCTAGGCAGATACTGTTATTTTAGGATCCAGCTCTTTTATCCCTAAAACCATTCAGAAGCAAGGACAATATAAATCATAGCTCTTCTCTCAGGGAAGAGGGGATTCCTCCTTTTCTACTGCTGTGGAGTCTCCCCCAATCCAGAAAGTGCTGTTTGGGCTAGTTAAGAAAGGAAAATCCCAAGCAAAATCCCTTCTTCGTTAGAACAGAAAAACAAGCAAATGTAAGTGAACTTCAGCCTAGATGCCAGGGTGCCTCCCAGCACTAAAAAAAATGCTTTTGAGAACTAGACATACTTCCAGGACAATAACAAGGTACCTGGTAGAACCCTGAATGCCACTCAAAAGAAGGGTTTGGGTGATAAACAAAATGAAAAGCACATTTGTGGAGATGTAGTGGATCAAATCCACTGTGGCAGGTGCACTTCTACAGATCTAAGTTGAGCTATGCTCCCTTATAACAGTCCTGTGTTCATACCCACATCAAGAAATCCCATCAGGCATGCAGCCCTGATGCAAAGAAAATACATTTTCTCAAATATGCAGCACTCTATCTATTATTCACTTCAAAGCCCTTCCTAATATGCTATAAGGTTCTGGAAGTTATTCCTTGAACAGGTTAATTCATTAAACGGTTTGAATACTTCCCATTCTTTGCTTACACAAATAGTTTATGTGGTTTTGCTTTAATGATTATTTGTATAAGGTTTTAAGTTAACTAGTAATAGCCAATTTAAAGAAAAAAATATATTGGCTAAATCTAAGTTAAACTAGGTTTCTGCACCAAACATGGAAACATAATGCAATTCTGCTTCCTTTTACCACCACTTTGATGGATGGTGATATTATGTAATAGGGATATTATGGAGAAGGAGAAACCTTGCATTAGCACAATACAGCAGTGCATAAAGGCTTCAAAAAACAGCCGCATTGCTGAATCTGGAAGTGAAGAGGAAGAGCTGATCTTAGAATGAAAAGCCATTACAGGCTATAAGAAGGAACAACCTAGCTGGGGATTCAAAGCAAGGATAATGGCTGCCGGGTTCATCTTCCCAGCTGCCTCCTTTACATGTATAGGCTCAAAATTAGCAATGTCTGCATTATCTTTAAATCCTTCTGTAATACCAATATAGAAACACAGGTATTATGAGAGAACTCACTTTTAACATGAACCTCTCATCCTCTGTTCACTTCTGTCACACACACCCCCGCCCTCGTTTGCCCAAGCCATTGAGTCCCTGCACCCTGTCCCACTCCAGCACTGTCACAGCTCTGGGACAAAGATTCCCCTTATCACATGTCTGCATGAAGCCCTGAACTACAGGGTCCTAATGCTTCATGACAGCTCCTTTGGGGGCTGCCTCCATAAAAATTAACAGTTACTGATCACCGAACTATTAGACTCCTAGACCCCCTGTGTATGGGCACACACATGCATGTGTACATCAGAAAGAAAGACTCCAAGAAAAACATTTCCTGATTTTGTTCTTTGCTGAGACATAGCCACTGGAGACACTTCTGTTTAACTGGGCAGCACCAAGACAAAAGATCAAGTAATGCAAACATGTCAATTCTTCTCAGTTTTAATACTTTTCCCAATTCTTTCTTCTAATATATTGTGTCACTTTGCACCTAAGTGAACCCTAGCATAGAGTCTTTCTTGTAGAAAATGTTAAAATAAAGTCTAAATCATAGATTTTTAGGATGGAAGTGCTAAAGTTCAAAAGATAGAGAACTGCACTACTGACTCAGAGCCCAGAAAATGGTTCCTGAGACTTCAGCAAGCCTGCGGGGACCTCAGCAGAGTAACACTAACAGGGATGCTTTCTGAACTACCTGAACAACAACTGGAAACCAGAAGTACAGAGGCAGTGAGTCTTTATCTGAAAAAATCTAACATCCGAGATATTTTGTCATCCTATGAAGGAAAAAAAAAAGAAAAAAGAAAAAAGAAAAAAAAAAATCATGCTTTCTAGGAAATGACAGCTGGAAACTGCAATGGGAATTACGCTGTTTACCATCTCAAATGCTTCATTTTCACACAGAATAGTTTGCTTCTACGCAAACTCTTTCCTATGCCAGGAATCTCCCAGTCTTTCAGGGACCATCTACATTGTCACTGCCATGAGACAGGGACCATCACTTCTGCATCATGCATATCCACAGTGAATAACTACTAGAGCCAGCTAGTTTCCCCTCATCAGACTGTGTGCACATATCCCAGGTTGAAAGCCTCATTTTCTTAGAGTCTGTTTTCCTTCAGGCTAAATCCTTCACCATCTTTTCTCTGACTCCGGCAAACATCGAAGGGTCATATACAAAACAGCGAGACGGAAGGGAATGAGGACAGAAACATCTCCTAACCAGGGTGGTGCGGCCTGTAGACTCTCAGTCCCAGACCAGAGGGGTTTTCCTCCTTGCTGTTTTTCAGCATAAAGAGATAAGCACTGTGCAAACACACAATGATAAAGGAGATCCTGAGATGCAAAAGGATTTTAATGACCAGCTTTCACTGGGATCTTGATTATGCTTTGCTTGAAGTGCTTGTCTTGTTTGGAATAATGTTGCATCATTTCCCTGATAAAGAGAAGGAAGACTGCCAATCTTCTGGATAGGCGGAATCTCAGAAAATGCAGATTGTTCCCTTCCAATTCAAAGAAGTGGCAGTGACAAATTTTCTAGCAGCTATTCAGGGACTTAAAAGAGCAGTTAAGCTTCCATGCTTAAATATATCCCTTTCCCTAAAAAGATTTCGTAGACCCCCATACCATTTGTGTATTTGGAATGGATTTCCATACTTTTGAACTGAAACAGATGGAGATTAAGTGACATGCATAAAGGGCCCAGAAAATTTTCATTTAGCAATCATAGATTGAAGAGTTTTGAGGACTAATTCAAAAAGTACTAAAGACGCCATGACAAGGCCAATGCTGTTGCTGTTTGTGCTGGGTCACAACAGAGCTCACTGCTGAAAGTCAGACATCCTCCATGAGACTGAACTTCCCAATGTCAAAACTCAGGATCATTTTTCCTCCTGGAGTTCCCCCTTTCCCTTTTGCTCCAAACACATACATGTTTACACATCAGAGAGCAAATGGGAGAGAGAGCCTATAAATTAAGTCTTGCCTTCTAGAGGTTTGAAGGAACAAAAATAAAGACCAATAATATTGGTAACTGCTCAGACACTGTGGTCTCATGGGCTGAAACACAGGCTCTTTTCATTGCATTTTATGCCAGAACATTTCTCTACCTAGCTGAATAGGCCAAATTAGCACAGAGATGCCATGTCTGCTCATCAGACGAGCAACAGCCTGTTTAGCCAGTGTAACTTCATCTTGTTTTACTGTGATCCTGCAAGAGCTTCATTAGTTCTACCTGATCTCCAATGAACACCACTTCTGGAGACCCAATCACTCCCTGGCTTCCTACTTCAGTGCCTTTTCTGCCAACCTTCACGTTTCAGATTGGTGGGCTTTACACCAGCAGCAACCACCTGCAGCCCAGAAGCATCTGTACTCACTGTTGCCTCCTCTCTTCAGCGCCAGTTTATATTATAAGACCTCTCAGGAACAAAACATAATAGGCCCAGAGGAAGATCCTATGCTGCCACAGGGGAGGAGTTTCCCATGAGTGCTGGCTGCCATCACCATAGAAGGAATCATCCTCTTGTCTGAAATAAAGTTGGGTGAAGAAACACAACTTCAGTAAAAGCTGCTTGGGGCTATATAGAAGACCTTTGAAAAGCATTCAAAGATCCTTGTGAAAATTACCCATCATATACACAGCTCCAGCTAACATATATAGCAGCTGTCCTTATGTACTGAAACTCACTGTGTGTACTCAGGGCTTCTTCTCTGATACTTAAGCCAACATATTATTAAACAGTTGTTGCAGAGTAGCTATACACACACTAGGAGTCATCCCACAGCACCGACATGCAGATTTGCAACACCAGTGACACACTTGTACCTTTGAATCCTCAAAGTCTCCAAAGAGAGACAAACATGGCCAGGCTCTAGTACTTGCATCCTACAGAGTAACAAGGAAAGTTGTACATCCCCCAGACCCTCATGGGAATCCCAGGCATGGAAAACCAGCAGTACTCCCAAGCAGAGGGTCACAGAGATGACTACCTCTCACAGCTGCCCAGGATGACTTTATCCCTCATACCACTGGCTCTGAATAACATGACTGGGTCTTTGAAAGAGTCTCCACAAGTTTAAGAGTAAGTTAGGCTGAGAGCAGCTGTAGAGAAGAATAGAAAAAGGTCTATTTCTCAGGAAGATCAGCCTCCTGTACAGGAAGGACAGGGTGCCCAGCGTGCCAGAGATGTGTTCTTTGCCAAAACGCCAAAAAGAAGCAATAGAAAGCTGTAAGTCAGTCTGCCAGTTCCACAAGCACAAACTGACTCCAAAGCTAACACTGGATTACAAAGAATTACTTTTCTGTTTGTGTTAAGCAATGCTCTCCAACAACGCTGAAAAAAGCTCGCTATTAAAGCAGCAAGTGTTGAGACCACCTGACAATTATCAGCAAATACAACAATAGTTAAAATAAAAACCAAGTATAACTAATAAGAGGCAAGCACTTTGGTTACAGGTTCTGAATTCCACCCCACCCCTACCCCCCCCGAAATAGTATGTTTTCTACACAGAGAAACAAGTGTTCTGGTTACAGCATGCAATAAGCAACCAGGAAAAAAAAAAAAAAAAAAAAACAATCAGAGCATGGAAATCACAAAGCAAGTTAAACAAAAGCAAAGAATTTTCAACATCCTGACACAAGATGAAATATTTAGAAGTTTAATTAGCACTGACCACCATACATTAGGCTTGCTATTTCCCAAGGGGCTTGACATTTTGGATACTGTGAGAACACAGAAACATGAGCTCTTGCAGAAAGAGCTGTCGTTAAAATCTAAACCCCACTTTGAAATAGAAAGACTATTTGCACAGCATTAAAATAATAGCTGGAACTGTCAATCTGGGCTCAGTGAGAGCAGAACTACTCAGAGGAAGCATGCGAACCTGCCAAGTGATGTACTGTGGAGGCTTTTGCAAAAAGTTGCCTCACATTCTTGCACCTACAGCTGAGACCACTGAGAAGAGCAGAACTGCATCTGCTCCAGGGCAGCCACTGCTAACTGACCTGTGTTTCTCCACCTACCTTCAGAAAGTCACCTCTGCAATGCATTTGGCCACTTCTGACCAATAAAAACTTAAAATCTCCTGCAAGTGCCATGCACAACTGTTCTTCAAGTCTTCCATTAATGTTTCCTACGGAGTCATCTCTATGGGTAAACAAACCACCCCACAAACCACAGCACAGCCACAGCTGGTCTACAGGCAGGCAAGGCACACAAAGCTGCTGTTTCAAGATCGGGAGAGGAAATTTCTAAAGGATTTCTTCTGGAGGGCAGCTGAAACTGCTATCACCCTGTGGACCATATAAAACCTCCTGGTTCTTTGGGAAGGTTTTCTCTAGAGTGAATGTACTGGATCATGTTGTATTTCACTTCAAGTGACGCACAGCCTCCTTCTCTCTGCCCTCATCTCTGATCCACGTTGAATGCAGGCACCAACGCCTCCACACTAGTCTTGCTGACCAAGTCATCCTTTCACTGCATTTTTGCGCCAAGCAAAAGTTTCCTGTCCTTCCTTTAATGATCAGCTATCAGACTGTTCAGTGGAGTCTCCTGATCTCTCATCTGCTCCAATCTGCCAAAAAGTCTAAGGATCTTGGGTACTATTTTCTGTGTTCCCCCATTCCTAGAAACCCTCCCTTGAGTGGCTGTCTGCTATTATACTTCCATTCAAATCTCTCTGAAAGCCCCAGCTTTATCATAGCACTGAAGAGAAACCTGGTAGAGACCACTCCAAACAAGAATTTTCATCATGAACAGCAAACTACTGACACCGAAGCCAAACTTGGAAACAACAGAGACTTGCTTGAGGCACTCATGACATTAAGTCATATCGCCTTCTGAAATAAATATGGCATCAGTCATGATAAATGCTCTCAGTGACTTGCCTCTCTATTTTCATGTAAATAAAAAGGGGGTTTGATCTGCTTAAGATCAATTCCTATCACCTCAGTTTATATTTGCATCATCTTTATTTTCTTATTTGTTTCATTTGCTTTGCATTCCTAGAATCCAAGGTCTTCACAACAGACCTCAATGTCTTTTTTGCTGCAGAAATAAACAATAGTGCCCAATTCTGCTGGTGCAAGCACAAAGCCATAGGCACATCTATCCAGGGGAATTTTTCAATGTCATATGGTTCTCCACTGTCACACGGGGTCCAGATGTAGTCATTACTCCTGTTGATCTTTAGGATCCAGAGATCATGAACCAGCTTTATCATTCCACTCTTTGATGAGCTTAGATACTTCCAGGGGCCACAATAATGATGACCATCTGTGTTTGCCTACAGTTATTACAGGGTTACACTGCATGAACCAGAGATCACTGGAAAGGTTCACTGACTTCAGAGCCTGTGTCAACATACACCAGGTGAGAATTTGACTCTTTCTTTGCCTAATGGTAAGACAAAAGCACAGAGCTTCTGCTCCTGAGCCTGTGAGACAGATTTGTGTACCCTGGCTCTCCTGATATTTCCAGTTGGCTGAATGAGCTGAATTCATGCTTAAAAATGACCACCACCCACCACCCCCAAAACCAGTATTTGTCACATTTATCATAGAAAAAAGGGACAAGTTATAAACACATACCTCTGTGTGGACAGCACCAGTGACAGCCATAAAACCACATGAATTTAGCTCAATACAGAAAGCGTCAGCCAAGTTTTGTACAAAATTCAGACCTGTGCCAAATGCAGACCCATAATAGGTGAACAGAATCTGCAAGGAAGGAATACTGCTTTGAAACTTTACATGTTTTCTGAAAGCACTATGTGTCAGTCTAAATCCACTCTGCATGTTAGCAATCAGTCACAGAACCCTCTTAAACTTTGAGATGTTTGTGGGTTGTGTTTTTCTTCCCCAAGTGGCATTTCAGCTGTTAAGATGCAACCATAACAAATTATCTCCTGTCCTTTTTGATCTGAGAGAAGTCTAAAATTGGAAATTTTATCACCAAAACCACAAGCAACCTGAAGCTTTGCCAGATCCATTGCTGCTGGTAGCATGTTCTGTTTCCTCATAGTTACTAGACTAAGATAATGCGGGATACCTACTTACTGTTAAGTATTATGGAGTATATACACTA
Organism: Harpia harpyja; assembly: GCF_026419915.1. Lineage (NCBI taxonomy): Eukaryota > Metazoa > Chordata > Aves > Accipitriformes > Accipitridae > Harpia > Harpia harpyja. The sequence continues at coordinate 39,581,555 of NC_068950.1, forward strand.
GAAAAGTAAATTCCTATATATTTTCAATTAATTATTGAATTCAAGCAACGAAATGCACAATCTTTCTGGTACTTCATTAAAACAGAATACCTTTTTTCTCCTGAAATACAGCACCTGTATTTCGCTGGAAAATACACTTGTTAAAATAGGATGCTTATTTATAGAGCTAGTTTAGGCAGATAAACTAACTCTATAGTTTAGGCATTTTTCAGACAGAATTCATATTCTACAAAGGCACTAGGTTCAAAAGTTTATCACAGCTAGACATGGGCAGGTTTTATTTACAGTGCAGTGTCCCAGAGATTTCCAGTTTTCTCACAGAGCACTAAAATCACTGGGAACTATCACCATGCAGTCCCCCTCCTTCTTGATTGTGCGTTACTTAAAAGGGAGGGAAGAAACAAGCTTGCCATAAGCAACAGCAAGTAATTAAAGATATGCCCATTTGGATGTGCAAAAGTAGTTCAAATGGCTGGTTAGAGAGATTGGTGGTTTTCACCCAACAGACTGCCAGCAAGTCTTCATAAGTTAAGACATTCTGAAACCAAAGGAAGCTCTTCTCTCAGTTCCTCCAATATTCCTCCTGAATAAGTCTTTTTGGTCGAAAAAGAATTTCACCCGTGGTTCCAAATGAACAGTCCCCCCCACCCCACTATCTTTAAGATCAAATCAAGTTATACCTGCTACAAAGATATCAAGCAAAATCAAATCTGTATTTCAGCTTTTAAATCACTTGGACCCAAACTAAACTGCAAGGTGCATTCATCAAAGAGTTAAAACATGTGCTTAGCTCACATCCATGTAAACTTACAGTGCTGTAATTTTGATTATTTTTAGAGTGCGCATTTTTGTCATTTATAAAAACAACTTAAAACAAAAGTTATTGGTTTATAGCTTTTTATTACTCACACTACAGTAAAAATATAAAAGCATCATTTTTTACCATCTTAGCATATCGATGCCTTATGATGATCCAGTACATTACATTAAGACAAAGACAAATAAAAGGCAATAGCACACTTGTGTCAAAAGCTAATATAGACATCTACGTGTATTAAGTGCTGTTATATTTAAGTGGTCTTCACAAGAAAAGCCTTCTTTATACACAGTACAACCCTTGTTTACATGTCTGCTCAGAGCAGCATGATTAACTTGACCAGGCTTGGTAACAGAGCAGCACTCTTTAGCCCAAAGAGTGAGATACGATATAATTACTCTCTCAGGAGAAGGCTATAGGCAAGCCTCAGAGCTGACCTTCTCAGACACTCACGTACAATTGCATCTTAGCATTTAATTAGTCTGATCTGACCTGAAAACATTTGCTATCACATCAGCTCTGCGAAAGAACACACGGCTGAAAGCCAAAGTGGCAGTGACTCAAAACAAACCAGCCTACCACTGTAAAACATTCAGAATTAAAAGACATATCAGTGTTTCAATGGTTTTTAAAAAAATAAAAAAATAAAAAAAATCACTAAGCATTGTCAAATACTCATTTCTGACAAAGATCAGCAGCACTGAGCAGAAGACACTGAACTACCTCTGGGTCCCACCAACTGCAGAAGAGCTCATTAAAAATGCATCCAAGAAAAAAAAATATTCTCATGCTGCAAGTCAAGTTTTATTTAAGCAAAGTAAAAGCCAGACAACTAAGAAACTACAGGGAACCAGGCAGCACACACTATCTCAGAATCTCCCAGGCTTTGTGCCGGAGAGCAATCACTCATCCCTGAAAGCCCAGGCTGGACTCTGCACAAGAATACAAAGAGCTTCCACTTCCCCCATGAATCCTTAATTCCTCAATCTGGGAGAATGCTGTTGGGAGCTTAAATGATTGGCATTTGAAGCCAAATGTAAGTTAAACTCAAAGAAAACAAAAGTTTCTAATACTTGGTTTTCTGTCTTGGTTCATACTTCACTTCCACAGATATCAGCAGATATGACAGAGGGTGGTTACCTTGTACTCAAGAGTCCAGTAATGGATGACATGAACCTATAGTGCCACATCTCACCCAGGATGCGTTATCTCTTGAAGTTCCCCAGCTCCTCAGATTTTCCTCCATCTGCTGACTGCACCCTCCTCCTAAGATGTGGCCCTTTGAGCACTCATCCTAAATGCTCAACAACCCCAATTTCAAATCCCCTGGTCTTGTTCTTTCACTCCCTAGGTCTGCTCCGCAGCACGGAGCTTTGTGCAGTTTATTTTGGAGATTAGGCAGCTGTGTTGCAGTCCTTCTCACAGCTTGAGAGCTAGACTGAAAGCTGAACAGTGAGTGAATATGGTGGGAAATGGAGCAAGGGAGGCATGTGTGTGGGGACGGAGGAATCACAAAGCTTGCTATGGTGAAAAATGGTCAAGATCAGCCTCTTTCTTGGTTCCTCCTTGCAGGTGTTCAGGTTTTCACCACAGAGTCTGTATGTCTAAAACAAAATTCTGATCTTTACTCCCAACTCCTCACAACCTCTTTTCTTAGTCAGTCAGCAACTACCCTCACATTACTACTCACCTGTAGTCTGTGCCTCATTTTTTGACTGGTACCTTTCTCTCATTTACTCCATCCAAATGGCACCTTGCACACCCTGGACTCCTCTCTGCTTACAAGTACAAGTCTCATCTGGAGTCTCATCAGTCCCAGTAACTGTAGGATCCTTTTCTCTGTCCTTGAATAGATGCAGCCATCACTTTCAGCTATCTACCTCCAGCCAAGGACTGGTACAAACAACAAGAAAAATTGACCAGCACTTTAGCACATCAACCCTCTCTATGCATCCCTCCACCGATGAGCTCGCACTCCTCTCATGTTGCAGCAATGGACTAACTTTCACCTTTTCTCTAGCCTACTTTCAAAGTAGGTTTGGGGGTTTTGGGGGTGGTTTTTTTTTTTTTTGCTTTCCCTCACATGGTCACTAATGCTTCACAGGTGCTGCCAATAATAATATGGAACCACATTACTGCTTTCAAATACTTCCTTGAAAATGCCACTTGCCATACCACCTAAGAAAAACTAAATACAGGTAACCTTGTAATGCGCTCTTTATAGCGGTTATTACACTGACCTCAACACAACAGCATCTCCTTATGCTTCCCCATGCACAGACTGTAACCTTCCTCTGTCAGATATGGTCTTTTTGTCTGTGGTAACACAACAGCAAATACAACACAGCCCCAACTACACTAATAATAAAAACCCAAATGACAAATTACATTACTATAGTCAGGCTGCTCCTTACATCTCTCACCCAACTTGCTGGCCCATCTACCTACCTATTTCTAATACTAGTCCAAAAATTGCAAACAGCATCTTTTTGACTAGCTAAAATAAATATGCTCGTCAGCCCTACCATGTTTGCATCCATTGTAAGTTTGAAGAACTTCCAGAAGCAACAGATAAAGCCAGGACTGACTGAAGTCCTACACAGCAGGGCATTAAACCCCAGGTAAGTTTCATTTGGCTTTTACTTTTGCATCCTCATTTTGGTAGGACAATCCCCAGAGATGTCTATTCATATGCAATGTGAGGTCTCCTTTTCCTTCGCTGTGCCAAAAATAATGCATTACCATCTGTTCACAACTAAAAGACAAGAACTGCTTCCACAATGATCCTGTGTAAGAGCTGGAAAACTCACGCCAATCTCTGCCCAACACAAACATACAGAGACAAAACCAATGAAAACACGACAATGCCATCCCCTTAACTGTGCATTTCCACCCCCCCCTCGTGTCACCAGTAGAAAGATGAGAATTAATAAGAATGCTGCTTCCCAAGAGCTTTGCTGAACAGAACAAGGAATAGATCTGTCTCGTTATGTTTTATTATTTATAACACCCCAAATCTCTCTTGTAACCAGCCAGTGCAAAGGCAGTGACAAGAAGTGAATATGAATGGAAAGCTTCGTAAACATGCAAGAAATAATGCCAAAACACAACAAATTTCTTAGAAATGAGAAGTCAGAACTTCAAAGTCAAGTCAACCAAAAAACAACCTGTCAGGGCAGTAACAAAGGAAGTTAGTGCCACATGCACAGCAATTACTCCATCTGCAAATTCTCTTGAAGAGCAGAACTGACTATAAAAAGAATCACATCCAGCAATGAAGGCCCTCCCTAGGCAAATGAAGGAAACGCATCCTTCCAAAGACAATGTAAACAAATGAGGGGAGAAAGCTAAGGCAACAGAAAAAAAGGAACATCCCAAAATACTTCTTACAGTCCACCTCCTGATTTTACATGTATAATTGAGAGCTACCAGAACTGCAGAGTCACTATTAGCACATGGTCATCATTAGCTCAAAATGTTTCTTGAAGTTACTTGGCTCAGAGGGAAGAAAAAGAAGATCAAGGACACACACAATTGTGCTGCTGGCATCAAAATGCTAAAACGAAGTAGCGCATAATGAGAATTTCTCCTGGTGTACGCAACACTGCCGCAAGTTGAAACAGAAATAAAAAGAATTCTGCCTAGAGTTTGAATTACCTATTGATTTTAAAGCCTATACCAAATAATGGCAATTGTTTTGAATTGACCTGTGCAGAAGCATATGCTCCAGCATAGGCCTAAACCTATATTAATATGACAAAAAATAGCTTGCTTTTTTTTTTCTAGGATCTAGAAGTATACTGCAATTGCTGTACACAATCATAAGACTATCCAATAAGATTTCTGGTTCAGAGCACTGATGATCTACCCCCTGCCCCCCAATTAAAAGAAGATGGAGCTAAAATGATTTGATACTATCCCAGAAACAGGAGGATGCTTATAATACTTGTAAGGCTGCCAGCTGGCCTCTGCAGGTTTCCACTACAGACAGCCTGCAAGTTCAACTTCAAAGAGTTATCTGACATTCAGTTGTGAGAAAAGTATAAAAAGAAATGTAATCATTTCAGTTACCAACCTTACACACACTTCTTACTGCTCAGACAGTGGCTGACCAAGCAGGCACACAAGTCTGGTTTTAGTGCTTAAGTCAGTGCTCCTATTCCAGACTGAACTTCCAAATACACCCTCAAATTGGAAGAGAAAGAGCATCACCTCTTCAGCTCTCACTGGTACCTCTGGGTCACATTGAAGACAGGTTGGCAGAAGAGGAAGACAAGTGCTCTTGAAGAGTGGTTGCAGTTTACTACATTGTTGCTCATTATACTTACCTCAGTGTTCAAAACAACTCTTATTCAGGGATCTGCCTTACTTTGGATGCTGGGATTTGAAGGTTTTCCTTATTGTTTCCTATCCTGGAGAATCACTAGCAAACACCAACCAGTTCATGGACCAAAGAGATGCATGATAGCACTTGCTCTGTTTTTAAACCATCTTATGGAGAATTCTTATAAGATCAGCTAACTCACAGGGAAGACCAACTGTGTGTTTCTCAGCTGCCATTACATCTAAATGAAACAAACAAGGCTCTCTTCCAGATTAAACTGATAAATTCATATCCCTGACAATGCAAGTCAGATTACTACTGTTTACTTCAGCCCTCTCAAGGTTTTACCTAAATATATTCACACCTCCATCACCATCTGAGCTTAATAAGTATGACTTTGATTAGGAAGCTCACATCTTTTGGGGAAGGCAACGGAGGGGAGATTTCCACTTAATCCTGCATATAAAGGTAGAAATTAGTTCTTTTGCTCCATTAAAATTAAGCCTCAAAATACTAAAATAGTATTTTTTTTTCTTAATTATTCCTGCTGTTGCAAAACTACCCACACATATATCACTGGAATAGAAAGATCAGTCTCGTAGGTAATAAGTTTTATTGAGTTCTCAGAACCATATCATCCGTCCACCAGACTTTTTAATTTGCCACATGAATGGTTCAGTGTAACACCAGCTCTTGGAGTATTTGGGTAGGATAGAGTTCATGCTGAGTGCTTTCCTGAGCCAAACAAAAGTTTTCTCTGATGTGTACACAGATTAGAGAATACTTTTTTTTTCCACGGCAGTATTTAGATCACTTTTTATCACTTTAGGAGTAGATGGCTAATTTATATATGGCTATTTTCACACAAACTTTACCCACATCTTGTTTGACCACACTAAAAACAAAAGGAAAATCTCCAGGGCTGACATTCTATAGCATGGAGGGGGAGGAATCTTCCATATTGGTGAGACCAACTACCAGGGAGTTGACATCACAGCCCTGTAAAAACCACACTCCACTTGAATAGAGAATACTCAGGGCTGAGGGCCAGATCTTGTACGTAGGTTACCTTTTCATTTTGAGTTCACTATCAAGGAGCTAAACTCAGTAAAAATGAAAACAGAATGAATCCCAGAACCCCACAGAGTTTGACAGCCATCAGTCCTTGCAAATGCCTCCAGCATTTTCCTTTTTACCTGCTTGTATGAATCAATACTGCATAATGAGGACAAATTCCTGCTTAGCGTTCCATGTGTCTCTCAAGGCCAGAAGAGGTCCTGGGGTGAGACAGTACAGCAGGCAATGGTACAAGGAAACAACAATTAGCGGTAGTTCTGACAAGCTATGATAGCTCTGGAAATGATAAATCCTGGGACTTGCAAATATATCCCACATTATTAAGAAAAGCCAAGCATCCTCAGACTCAAGCAACATTTGAAATCTCTGGTGGGGGGAGGGGGGGGGCGAAGTACATAGCCAACCTGTCCTTCCCACCATCAGTAAAGTCAGTCCACTCGAAATACCAGAAGTATTCAAATAGTACCTGGTATTCAAGGCCCAGACAGGTGCACCTTTCTTTGCGTGAGTAGATTCCCGATTCCTTCTCCCCCTATCCCCATCATCTTCAGTTCCACCAAAGATTCTCACTCTTTCACTGTCTTAACCCATTTAAAATGTTTAAATTAATTTAGTATCAATATCTCAGTATAAAACTCGGGGGGGGGAAAACCCACTCAACCGGACATTTGTAATCTTGATTTTGCAGTATTTTAATTATGTTCAGTGAGGAAATTATTTAAACTCATCAATATAAGCCACATTTAAGTCAAATTAAGGACACAAACACAAAATTCTATAACAATTGGCTAGACAGATTTAATGGAAATTGATGCAACTTCTGCCTATGCATAAGCCTAGGGTACGTAGAATACCTGTGTACTAAGTGGAATATTTATCTGGAAAAAAGGATACATTTAGTAGTATTGATCCTAAATAGATGACAGAATTGTAATTGGTTTTGTTGAGGAAAGAAAAAAGCAATTAATTTCAACTTACATTGAACAAGATACATTAGGGTAAAATATTGACAAAGCAGATGATTCCATTCCCCTATGCAGAATGCCAACTGGCACCCACTTTCAAAATGCCAGCTTAAAAAACAAACCAAAATAAGAATAAAGAAATCAACCATTTGAAAGACTACATTGTACATAACTGGATCACAAGCAAACTGCTTTTCTCTGAAGGAATAGGAGGGGAGAAAAAAAAATTCTACTGTAGCTAAGGGAAACAACCACCTACTTTTTCAAAACACATGTATATAAACATGTAAGTATCCACATGTGTATGTACTTCCCCTTTGTGGCCAAGACTTATGTGACCTCAGGGACTCAGTACAGAAGTCAGAAATCTGGACAATTCACTAATCCTGTGTTCAAAAGACACAATAGCACAAGTTTTGGTGGTGCAATACTTTTTTGGTGTTCTGTATTATTCTACGGTAACAGTACCCTGTGTTATTGATGATTTGAAGGGCATCACCCTGCACTACCCTTCCAGCTAACAGGTGAAGGAAAGCCACAAAGGGATGACATAAAGGTTAAACAACCTGCACAGTTGAAGCTATCACAGACACAGCCCAACATACCTGTCACTGCAGAGCCTTGGAAAACAAACCAGCCAGAGCCCTCACTTGCTGTCTAGAGAAGCTCCTACCAGGGAGTTGGAGCCAACTGCTGTGTGTACAGATGCTCTGGGCTCTGCCCAGCCACATCTTGGCAAAGCTGCGACATTAACAGTGCCTTAAACTGCTGCCTTCATGCGAGCAGGGATGATCCAGGCCTCCATCTTTCATCCACACAAGGTTTTTTAGCCTCTCCCCCAGGTGGAGCAGCAGTAGAAGCAACAGCGGCTGGACTATGCTAACCACCTGATTGCTGCCACCACCAAAGGTCTACACAGCAAGTCCCTTTCACATCCACTTTCCACTCCCAACACTGCCTACAAAACACAGGCTTGTTAAGAACAACCACCTATCTGAATAAATTCAGTGCTGAGATTTCTCTGCTCAGCAGGAACCAGTACAATCAAGGAGCATACGGTGGGTCCTCTCCCAACAGAGACCTACATACATCAGTGTTGGCATTGGACATACTGGCCTCCAGCACAGCTCAGACTTCTCTACTAGCAAGATCAGCATCTTGTGAGAGCAGTCCTCACGTGAGCTGAATGTATCTCAAGTCTTGCTTGCAGGTTCCCCCTGAAGCAAGTATATTATATGCTTTAGAAAACACACAGTAGTTTAGAAACTACTGTTCTAAAAGAGCATTAAGTTTATAAAAAAAAAAAATCACACATTCAAAGCAAAGTGTCAAGCAAGATTTCCTGAACAACCTTAATTGAGCTCCCTTGTGTATTTACAGTATAATGTAGACTTATATATTCCTGGGCTATTTTCTTTCCCTACCAGCTGAGCCTCGTTTACAGAACAGGGAGTTACCAAATATTTCTCTTCACCATTTTAATTCTATACCTGGTTATTCAATCTTCAGCAAACATTATCCAGTCTCTCCACTGAATGCAAAGCTGGCAATTCCCTTGTGACACTTTATAGTGCTCTCCCAACAGTCTCCAACTCATTTTAACCAAAAATGTATATGTAGTAAATAAATAATAAAAGGCTTGAAAAACACATCAACCACACACAGAAAAGGTCAGACTAAAAGGTCACAGTTTGGAAAATGTTAACACACAGGAAAGCTTGTCACATGAATCGGAAGTGTCAGACAAGGCCTCGCTATAAAACTACTACCAACTGTGTGTAATTTTAAGAAATTATGACCTGTGAGACTTAAGTTATTAATCATTCAAGGCAGAGAAATTTCAACATTTGCTGCAGATGCCTCCTGGGCACCTCTTGCCTGGCTGAGATGGCTGTGCCCTCCTGCCCACTGGAGATGCTAAGGGACTCTCACTCTGCCCTCAAACCCAAGAGCCTCTCAGTGTCACACAACAGCCAAATCCCAAAATGCACCAAACACCACGTTGTTTCCAGGCAATACAGTGTCAGCAGTTCCCACAATCACTTGGGATTCATTCTTCTCTTACTGCCTGGGTTGCAAATAAATTTCTGTGCTCTCTATTTTTTCCTGAAGTCAGCAGTATGGTAATCCTTGGAGAGTTCCCTAAAGAGCAGCTTGGTAAGTAGTTAAAAACCATAGTGTTTGACAAACAATATTCTTGCTATAGATCTTTAAAAAAAAAAAAAAATCAGAAACCAAATTTCTGTAATAAATTTTGAAGCAAAACTATACTGTTGTGAAAATATAATCACATTACTGTGTAAAAGTTTGCAAGTATTTTTCATGCATTCTGCTTTGAGACTAGCTGTAAGAGGAAGAAAATTTATTATTGCACCCTTTTTCCTCCTGCTTCTTGGCTTTATGAACCGCTAAGGAAGTTCTCACACAAGACCCATTTTTTTTCTGCCTTTCTTTTTATAATTAAATAGTCAGGTCTCATCTCCCCTGAACACGTCAGAGCTAGCAAGCTTGTGTTATCACAGGTAGCTAACAGAATCTCATTAACTGAAATGGAGGGGATTTCTTCTTAATAGTATTTAAACTTACTAGATGGCAAAAAGAAACTTCCCTTTCATTAAAAACACATGAGAGAAAAACCTTGTTGCTAAGTATTCAGCAACATTGCTCTGTCAGTAACGCACTGAAAGCTCTTAATTCATAACTATGTATCACACAAAGAAACTCTCCCACAAAGATAAGATGAACCAGCAACAGCCCTGCTAGTTCAGGTGATGGGGGGAAGGCCACATGGTCAGACAATGAAAATTAAAAACCAAAACCATACAAAATATTCAAAAGTATGGTTTGGGTTTTTTTCCTCCAGTCACAAGCAGAACTAAACTTATTTTTATTCTCTAACGTGCTTTCCTTTACAAAATGTGTTCCAACTTTATCTGTTTTCAACAGAAGTGCTAATAGGCTGTGTACAGAGTGGAAGTGCACATGTAATTTAGATATAATTTAGCAGCTAAATTATCTTTGTGGTAAAGGTCCGTTACTAAATCACTTCACTGGAAAATTAATAATAATGAAATAGTTATTAGCATCCCTTGGACATATATGCTATCATCAGCATGTTTTTGATAATAAAGTGATCCTTAGCCCTGTGCCAGCTAAGTCAGTAAATGCATATTAACTTGCTTCAGAATACACATGGCACTTTGCTTGAAAACTACTTAGAAACCAAATATTAAGTCTTTGCCTCACACTTAAAGGCTAGAACGTTTTATCTGATGTTCACTCCATAGTGAATAAAAATGCAGGCTAAGTTTTTGAAGAAAAACCCCAATCTATATGGAAGAGAGGAAAACCAAAAAGCAAATTGACAGCAATAAATATAGGGCAGGAACTCTTGAAAGCAACATTCAAATAAGACAATGCAAGAAATTCTCCAGGCAGTAAAATTAAAGTCTAAAGACATTTTAAAATACACTAAAAGTGACAGTAATAACATAGAAAGTGCTCAAAAATAGTTCCCATTCCACAGCAGAAGATAACAAAATACTTCAATTTTAACAAGTAACACAAGGCTGTTAAACAGCAGTTATTAAATTTAGACATTTTAAGGCAAGTAACCTGCACTCAAGAGTTTAAAAGAGCCGGCTGAGGGAAGGCAATAAAAAAAGAATACTGTTTATTTTCATTAAATCTTAGAATACTCATGTCATTCCAGGAGACTCAAAGAAAGCTAACATTATGTCACAATTTAAATCCAATGAATGAGTGCTTATTGACCTGTAGACCTAGTATCAGTTCTAGCTAATCCAAGTAAGTGAATTACATTCATTTTTAATTTTAAGACAATCAACATGAGTTTCTAAAAATGACATCCTGTCAAATTAACCAGTTATTTTCCTTAGTGGGCCATGAGCCTTACAGAAATAACAGTTTTTGTAGCTTATCAAAGCAGATGCGAAGAACAATTTGATTACTGACTGGAAGCACCTACCTGGCAAAAAAAATGGGGTATTAGAAGGTTCATTTAGTCTAGCAGGCAAGCCTACCGTGCTCCAGTGATTTTAGGTTGAAGGTAAGTTCAGACTGGAAGTGTAACATCATTTCTAGGAGCTAATAAATCTCAGAACAGTGTTGCAGAGTCCACCGCCGGTTCTGCAGCAATAAGCTGTTAAATGAAATCCGGATTTTTGAAGGGATGAAAGGAAAAAGAAAAAGGGGAATTACCTGTCCATGAAGCAAAGAGCAAATCCCAAGCAATCACACAGATGACAGCTCTGCTCTCACCTGTGCCCAAACCCATTTCAAAACATCAGAATAAATGTTCAGGAAAGATTTATACTACCACATGTGCTTCCTCTGTAGGCTGCTCATGCCCTGACTCAGGGCAAGAACAGGGCCCCACAGACAGAAGGACATGCGCTTCAATGAGAAACAGATGCTAATGCCCCACTAGTGCTGCCAGACTACTGATATTAACCTTCTAGAACAATTATTACAGCAATAAAATGAAAATGAATAGTTATCTAGCTACTGCAAATTGATATTATGAAAATGAGTCCTATTACAAAATTTCACGTGCTTCATAAACCATTAAATACTGAGATGTAACGAGGTAGCTATCAAAGTAGTCAGGAAACGATCATTGGAAAATAAACTAACCAACTATTTAGCCCAGGCCCTGATTACGCAAAGCAGTGACTGGCTAGCCTCATCAAGCAAAAGTCACCGTCTATCACATCAAAATGCCCAGGAAACATGAGCTGGAAAATAAATAGGTGAACACGCATCTCCATGGGCATTGCATGCAACAGTCATAACTGCAATACTTTCCATCAAACATTATCAAGCAGAGCAATGCTGATACACCCTACAATGTTTAGAAAGGCAGAAGCGACAGAGCTGGAGTTATGCTAGGGTGGGCAGAAGACAGAAAGCCCCTGCAGCAGACCATAAAATCGAGTGAATCAGGCTCAAAAAGCATTGCATCCCAAGTGAAATGAAATCTCTTCATATGCTTGCAGGCCAATGCAAAGGGAGCAACACAGCAAGAGTGACACACTGAGGGAGAGAGGGCTGAGACCATTTTGTGAAAACAAATGGAAGATGCTGTTAATATAAAGAAAATATTTAATTGTTAACATCTGACAGTAATTCAAGAGATGATGCAATTAGCTTAGTTACACTTTCTCAGATTACCCTTAAAGAACACAAATTTCCAAAGGACTGGCCCATTTTTGCTTCCACTGAACTCACCAGAATATTTGCCATTGATTTCAGCACGGAAAGGCTCACAATCACTATCATCTATTACATGACTTCTGCCTACTTACAAATACGACAATAAGCATGTCTTTGGGTTGGACACAAGCAAAAGGTATCATATCTCTATACCACCTCTCTCAACATTCAACTGCTCCACTGCCCCTCTTTCAGCTTCAAACTACTTGAATCCCTCCAGAATATTTGCCTATGCATCAGGCATGCTGCAAAATGTCCTCAGACACCAATCCTAGCAGAATTCAACAGCGGGGGGGGGGGGGGGGGGGGGGGGGGGGAGGCAAAACCAGGCCACGCAGCTCCAGACCAAAGACTGGACAGCCTCTGTAAACTAGTAACCAGGTAACATTGAAGAATTTCTGGGGAAAGATGAAATAGAACTACCTATAGCTATCAATAGTGCCCAGATATACAGTAATACAGCAAAAAGCATGTTTGAAGCTTTGCTAGTTTTGGGTTACATTTTGTCTCATCTTTCAATGTGTTTGGAACATTAAGGCAGTTTCTCTGTAACATATATAAAAAACTTGTGAACACAAGTGGGTATCTTACAGTATAGAGTTATTTTTACTTGAACTTGTTTGAAATGGCCTACATAACTTATGGCTAATGTATTAACCATTGTAGCTTTCCCAGAGGCATGTTGACAAAACCTTAATGTTTCATCACATGCAGTGTATATATTGTGGTCTGGACTTTCCATCACTTACAACTTTGCCAAACAAATAATTTCAACTGAAGTGTCCCACATATGGTCTATAGTACAGGCTGCACATTTTATTCCCCCACCTTGAAGTCAGACAACACAAATTTAAGCTATACCAGTCTGTAAAGTCAGAGGAAGTGTGGTTCTCCCAATTTAAAAAAAAAGTTTTTAAAACTGAATGTGGAATGTTAAAATTAACAACTGTTTTCTGTGTTTTTACAACTACTTATGAACCAACAAAGGAGGAAAACCAGGTTTTCTTGCTTCCACTCCTCTCCTTGCAATAGTGAGGAACTGATTCAGGAGATGTTACAATATACACAGTTAGCGTCACAAGCATTTGCATAATCTAAAAGGGCAGAGTTCACTGTGCAATAGTCACTCATGTTCCATTATTCATAAACGCTCTGATAGCATTTCCACAAACGCCTAGTGGTTAACGAATCCTGAAAGCTTTTAGTTCAAACAATTACTCCTCATGAAAATGTGTACCAAAGCATATTATTTGTTACTCTATTTGCTTCTCCCCATTTAAATTTCAATTGCTGAGTGGGAAGCAGAAACAAAACCTTCACTGTTGGGTGACAGCCACAGTAGAACAAATCATGAAGGTGAAGAAGCTGATGAGCATACACTAAATAAAAATAAGCCCTTCAAAGTACATCACTGTGAACACCACACATTTGTATAAAATAAGGGTCAGCTTATGAGTTATTTACAAGCCAGAAGGGAGATATGACTGATGAATATTATTTGCTATTTTCAGTTCAAAACAGCTGCAATTAACTCTGCCTTTGCTATTACCTGAACAGTTAATCTACAAAGTACTGATGCTAGGGAACAACACAGTGATGCCCAGTTCCAACTGATAACCATGGGAACTACAATACAAAAGTCACTTTCAACAGCATCCCTAACCCTGTCTCCTACACGAAAGGACTATTTTCTGGCAAAGCTGCAGCTCAGGGCTAGCAGCAGCCATGTAACCTCACAGCCCTCCACGCTGCACCAGCCAGCAGCAAAGAAAGATGTTCAGGAATGCTGAAAGCAGATGCTCTACATCCTCCCAACTGCTCACAGGGAGAGCAAGTCATGGCTTGATAAGGAACATGTTTTACACACAAAACTTGGACTGAAAGAAGAGTGGAGAGGGGCAAGTCAGTCCGACTGGCTTTGAAGTCCGACCTGCCTGATAAAGCAGTTTCTGCCATGCCAAATAACGGTTTGCGCTCCCCCAGGAGATAGGCCAATCTTCATGCATCACAAGGGAGAAAAATCTGGTTGTCATGCTTACAGTCCCCTCCTCGCCACAGGTGAAAGGTGCATCAGGAGATGTTACAATCTGTTTCCATCTGAATTACTTGAACTGATAAGCATTTTCAACTGCCTGAGTTTCACCTCCCAGGGAGGCTGGATCTGGGAGCTGCCCCATTATATCTGCATGCTCTCTCACACACATACATCCTCCTTCTATGGAAGAACCATTTGTTGTAAACATATGGAGAGGCCCTGCTGGAGGCCAGCATTTAATGCTCTAGTTAATAACATTTTCGAAGGAAAAAAAAGAGGGGGAGAAAAAAAAGAAAAAACTAAATTCAGTAGGATGTGAACACAAATGGGGCTCTCAGGTGTAATATGATTTGCCCAAGGTTTGACCAAGCAAGTTTTCCTAGGGCTTTAATAAATAAGGGACATGGCTGCCATATAATACGTGAGATAACTGGCTGCCTATATATATATACACACACACACACACACACAGAGGAAAGGGGGATTCAGCCTGTTTGTGGTCATTTTGAGGCATGCTGACAGCAATTTGCATTGGGCTGGGGTTTCTTAACATTCTCAAATACAACAGAACAGTTGTTTTTAATGTCAGACAACATTTAGCTGACTTGTCTTGCATGGTCCTCCTCTTCTGTACAGGGAGTAGCAGCCGTCTGGCTGATGCTTTGGGTTGTTTTCCTCCTGGCTGGATTTCTCAATTTAGCTGCCAGCATTTTTGTTCTTTGATGACTGGGTTTTTAAGCTGGTACCCACTGCTAATGATAATGGCTAGTCAGGTCTATTACAGCACAGTGTTAATACCAACAGCCTACATCCCAGAATGAGGAAAAAACCAAGAGGGTTGGATCACAGAGAGGCAGAATGTGTGGGTATGGATTTCGCTCCAGGATCAGCTGTGCCTTCCTTGACTAATTAATCTCTGAGATTTGAACAGTCGGTAGAATGGAAAAAATGGGTCAAGTTGGCAGCATGGGACTTAAATAAATAAAAATGAGGCATTAGCTTACACGGTGTCTGTGCTTTGTCCAGGTTTGAAAAAAGCACAATATAAAATATAGTCTTAGAAAATGAGATGAACTGATGAAAATTAGATGAGGGTGCACTCTATGAAGCAACTTGTTCTACACAGGAAAGACAGCATCAGTACCTTTATAAAAGGCCAGGCCACGACACGGTTAGGATGCAGAGATGGACAATGCACGCTTAATGTATGAAAATTAAACAGGCTTCTCACAGGAAAGGGTAACACTTGAAAGATAAAGGCAGATCTAACCTATGCAGCTACAGTTTTATTTTAATTTAAAGTTCATATTGTATGTGTGTTTCTTTTGCAAAGTCTGGGAAGCTCAAGCAGGCAATCCCAAAGAAGGAAGCCCAGCATTCCATCCTACGTGTTTTGCTCATTCAGTTTGTGATCTGTGGAAAAGAGCTGAAGGACTGACCACCACGCATCTTGTCATTCTTTACTGCAAAATGAGCTAGTGTCTGACTGGGGTAAAGCTGACTGCTCACCACTGGGACATGGATCAGTATTCAGGAACAAGAACTTTGGTTTCAGTCATGGAAAGCAAATTAATTTCCTGCACTTCTTGAAGCTCAGTTTTCAATGGATTTGGTACAGATGTTCAAGAGGTGAATTAAGCAGGTTTTTTGAGACCAGAACATGACTCCTCTGCGCAGACTGTGAGGTCTTACACAGTTACATAAGACCCTTTGTGCAAGCCCCTAAAAAAACCCAAGAAACTCAAAAGAGAGATGCAGGAGACCTACTTCCTTACAGCCTCGAGACCTCCATCCCTCATTCAAATGCCATTAAAATCAGTTCACAAATAAAAGAAGCCAGATACCTATATGTCAAGAGTGAGCACATGCAAGTCTTGTTTTTACAGAAAAATGAGGTTAGGCAGTTGAACACACCTTGTGACAAACTGGACCTAATTCTAACCAGATTCATAGTAGGTAGACCACTTCTCCCAAGAAAGGAAGCGGTAGTGTATATTGAGTCAGTCAGAGAACGCCAGTCATGTTCACATCTATGCACGAAGTTCTCCTACCTCTCTCAAATACAGCACTGATTTAATCTAAGAAGATTTACAGAAAATAACTTGTTCTTGCCTTTCTTCAGAGTGCCTCTTTCCCACTTGCCTCTGCCCACTCCTTTCCTACCCTTAGAGTACAAGCAGACTTAACTTGATCTGTTACCAACTCTCATTTGGGAGAAATCTTGCCTTGTACAAGGTACCAAAGAGTAAGAGCTGGAGGCTCAAGGACATTTTAAAAGGATGACCAAGCAGGATGACATTGCAACACAAATTCTGGCTCCCAGTTGTGCACAGACAACTGAGCCACCTGCCAACATTTAAAGTAAATGAGTAGAACAAATTTCATTGTGAATTTACTGACCAACTTCCCTCCTCCTCCACAAAGGGAATGCTGTGCTCCACCCCTGCTCTCTTTGGGCAGCTCACTCCCATCCTCTGCCCAGAGTTTTTTTTTGGTCTTGTAATTGTTGTCTGCTACAGAAGTTACTTACAGCTACAAAAGACAAATGGCAGGCAAATGCAGCTAAGAACCACTGAATTTGTCCAAAAGCATTACATGGTATATATTTCATTCTGTAACTTAACTAGGCAGCCACAATAAAAGCCCCAGACTTCTCTCCTTGTCCAGAAGCCATTCAGGCCCTGGGGAATGATCATGAATACTGGCTAATGTGGGTGATGCCATCTCTAATGCAACAAGGTCAAAATACATAATTAGCATTTTTCTCTCAGGGTTTCTTTCTCTTGCTGTAATTTTCACTCAGCTTGCTTTCCCTGGCTGGGGGCCGTTCTCACTTGCTGCAGGGTAAATCAAGAACAAGCTCCAGTGAAGACAATAGCGATAGCCCAGCAAAAGAGAAATCCAGCTCTCAGTTTCTAAGGGTACTCAGCGTTCACTAGTGCCAACTCGAAACGCTACAATGAAAACTCAACTCAGCCATCCAAGAGGTTGGTCTTCCATTCATATTGGATATTATCAGGCCAAAATTTACAGCAAGGAAAAAACCACACAACCTTGATATACATTAAAATGAAAGCTAAGAGTAGCCCATGTGAACTGGGTGAAGGGGACCTCATGAGAGCTGTTAGCATACCAGGAACACAGCAATAAACTTTCACTGGTATCTTTGCACTTTTAGTGGAGTCTTAAAGACATTAAAAGGGTAAAGAGTTGCCATGACAACAAAAGAGAAAGATATACCTATGAGGCAGGGCTTTACCAGCTTGGGTGGAAGGCACTTGCTGCTGGTTCTATGGGACAATGACTGAATTCACCTCCCTGGTTAAAACCACTGCCCTCCTTTCTGCACACAGCATTGGTAATAGCTAGTCATTTATGTATTTCATGGGCATCACCAAAGGACGGATTCCAAATTGAGGGTGCTGGGGAGGCAACCAACACTTTATGGCACAGCCTAGATTTGTCCTTTATATGGAGGCCTGCTATTATCTTTAGTAGGCCCATGTCCTCCTCTTCCAGCATGTATGTTGCAGTGCTGCCCTTCCATCTCACTCAGCCCCAAATCTGTTGCGCCCCTTTCACCAGGGTCAGCCTGCTGGGTGCATTTTGCTGTCACTTCCTTGGCAGGAAGGGGGCAGTTGGGAGGAGGAGGAGGTCATTGCCCATGGCACAAGAGCCTGTGATGCATTAATACAAATATTCCGCATTGTCGCCCAAAGCAAAGAGCACATCTTTAATTCTGTCTCAGTAACCACCATAACCTGTGATGTCTCCTTGATTCATAGATGTCTCCCCTCGTTTCCCTCCCTGGCAGCTTTCTTCTCTTTTTCTCTACCTGAAACTCACAGCACACTTGAAATCTGTCAAATGGTTTCCATTTGTACCCAGGAATCTCAGTATTAATAATAAATTTTTACCCTATTATTTCTGCTTTCAGTGAAACTTCATAGCAAACTGACAATTTCTACCTTATAAATGCTCCCATGACATGATTTCATGAAGTCTGGCACCTAAAGCAGCAACAGGAACTGCAATTCAGCCACACAAGTCTCTGCTTTGAGGAGGGATGCTCACATCCTTCATTGTGGTACCTGGGGTTTGCTGTCACGTCACTTAGTGTGAAAGGTGCACATTTCAAATCCCAGCTACTGGGGAAAGGCAAGTCCAGCTGTCCTCTGCTCTGAGAGGCAAGGAAAGTGGAAATCACCTGCTTTGTTCTCCATATAACAAACAAGGCCAATAAAACAGGATAATACTGTCTCGACAGCCAAGCAGGAAAGCCACTCTCCCTTTCTTTCCAGCCCCCCAAAAGGGAGTGTAAAGTAGCAAAAGCAAGAACCAACAAACAAACCTGCAGGACAGAGTAAGGGAGACATAACATGACAGGAGACCCTCCAAAGTACATGGCTAATGAGGTGACTGATTAGGCATTACAGCCCAAATAATGCTAGGGCTCTGCATCAGGCACAGGGGAAAGCTTTCCACAACACAACATAAAACCTGGTGGTTTCTCCAAGAAAGAGAGGATTAATTATATTCAGTCTAAAGCCAAGGGATCATAAGAAGTGAGCCTCAGTCTGGAAGGCTGGTTTCAGATTAAATTCAATGTTCAAAAGATTACCAGTCCTTTTCAAGTTTTTTTTCTTCCTGCTCTTTCACAAAGCCCCTCAATTTCCACAACCTACGCCTCAGCCTTCCTGCAAGTCACAGTGATTCAACTTCACCCCACATCCCCATCTTTCTTATTGCTCCACCCCAGCTCCCTAGCCCTCTACAATCCTGCTCAATGGGGACATGCAAAAATCTCAACCCCTTCTCTCCTCCTCGCCTTCCAGAGAGTTATCTTTGATAATACTAAACTTGGGTTATGCAATCTGCATTCACTCTGTCTATTCCTGGCAACGCTTCCCTGGCCACTCCTGCACTGAGTTGCTCACTTCTGCTTGCATAAACTGTATTCTCCTCTCCTTGAGTTCACCTGCATCCTTTCCATACCACACACTTCCAGCAAACGCAGCTCAAACGCACACCAGCCCCACAGACATGTGATCTGTGACTCACAATTCAAGTCAGCACTTAAGCTGCTTTCCTAAACCCAAATCCAAATCATCTGACGAAACATGCTGCAGAGTACAAGCACAATACATCTTAAAAATCAAGTTCTGTGACCAAGCTTTGTTTGCTGAAGAAAATTTCTCCCTTGCTACTTCAGAACGCAGCAGAATTTCTAGACAATCACAGTGCTACAAAAATGCCTCTGTAGTCCGAGTCCACCCTTTTGTTTCAGCTCTCCTGACACGGAAATGATTCTCTTAGAAAGATTTATTACTTCTAGTATCCCATATGAAAGTTAAATATAGCATGGAACAAATTAATAATAATAATAGTAGATAAGATATACAAATTAACCTGTTACTGACATTAGAACTAAAAAAAGACAAAGCCAATTGTTGCTGGCAGCCAGATTTGACATTTAAGCATGCATCATGCACAGCTAGAGTCGCTCTTTTAATATGAGTGCAGATGAGAAATCATCGTCATCCGACAGACATGTTCAGCAGCTCCTGGGGCAGCTGCAACTGTGAAGCAGATTTTGGTGCAGTCCAGTCCCACAGTATGGCAACAACAGGGGATGCATAGAAACACATGCTAAAGCAATGGGAATTCCTAAACAATTGGAATATGGGTAACTGAGGGGATACCAACAGAGCTAAAAAGCTGTATTCTAGAATCATTATTTCATCAGTAAGCACAGGGGGCCTAATTTTGTCCTCAACTACAGTGATAAGAAAGTTACAGTGGAATCAGAGTAATCGCACTACAAGAAAAAAAAGTGTTAATAGCAGAATCAGGTTTGTACTACCTGTGAATCGATGGGCAACAACATCTGCTGTGCTGCTTGCTTTACCTTATTTTGCTTCAAGATTTGTGGCAGTCCCTACACTTACAATGGGAGGTACAGCAAACAATCACTTCTGTTGATAGGAAATGATACCCTCTAGCAGGTGCTGCAGAAAATCTTATGAATAGCTACCTCAGTGCTTTTCAAAAAGAAAACAGATATTGTACTTTAAAAAAAAAAAGCAGCCAAATAACACAATAGCCTTGTTTAGACATGTCCTTTGTGAACAATTACCAGTCAAAATTATATGGAGGTGATGTTCAATGTGTTCTCTACTTGAGGTTTTAAATGACATCCATTACTAAAAATGCAAAGACATTTACTGAATTGCTACAGTTTCTTTACAACTTGTACCCACTCACAAGATTTTGGACTTTGTCTGAGGTCATCTCATTGCCAGGCCAGAAGCATCAGCTGCTTGCTTGTTCCCAACACGTGCTACCACAAACTAGAGGTATGTCTCCTTTTACAGTGTAGTTTAAGTAAATGTCACCAAAAATTTCTATTTTTTCACCCTAAATCATCTGTCATACGTTCTCTATTATAGCAAAGTACAATTCCTTTTAAGGAGCCAGAAATTGTGGAACTCTGTCTCCAGGTTCAGATCACATGTAAGATGTTTAATGTGCAGATAAAGAGTTAGATTAAAATAGTATTTAGAGGTTGCAAAAAACCAGTTCCTATTGTCAATTCTGACAATTTCTAATTTTTAAGTGCTTGACTATGACTTCAATGTTCTTTTAATAGAAATACTTGATTATTCTCAGGTTTTGCAAAGAAAAGAAAAAAATCAGACAGAAAAATTACAGTTCCAGAATGGAAGCTAAACACACATCTACAGAGATTTGCACAAAGGTTCATGCCCAGCCAAACTTTAATGGGACTATTAAAAGCACATCCTCAACACAGAGGCAAAGCTACAACAGATTTCAAACCCTTAATGACTCAAGTTCTTCAGTGAAGACCAAACACACACACACACAAGTGAGACTATTTTCCTTAAAAGTCTCTGATAAATGGCTCATCTTTTGCTTTACCAACAAAACCTGTCTAAAGCAGATGCAGAGTATATTTGGGTCTAGATAGTTAAACTAGGACAACTGAAAGCAGGGTTTTAAAAAGAGAAGTTTTAAACAGTGTTCATCACAACCAGTGCTTCTGCTAGATTTGTTTTATTCCAATACAGTTCCTGTGTCAGTGATACAGTCTCCAAGCTAAACCCTACAAAAGGGAGGCAGAATATATGTCTTTGTTAAACAATCTATGAGAAAAGAAAGAATAAATTGAGAGGTAAACAGTTCCTATACCTTTTGTGAATTACAGTTGCAAAATGCTCTGAATAAGAATAGAGTATCCAGCTACCTTCATTACACTCTCATTCTCATCGTTCCCTTCCTGTCAGGGCATACAGAAAAGCTGTACGCAGACTGCATATAAAGCCTCAGACTTATACAGGTAGCTGTGTATTTCATGAGCTTCTGTAAATATTCAGCTGGATAACTAAATAGACAATACCTATATGTATAGCATGCACCACCCAGGAAAAGTCAGTATCCCTGGGAAGGCAGAGATGTATCACTATAGCAAACACTTGTACTCCTTTATTCTCAGACTGCAAACTATGACTCCTAAATACTACGTCTCCTCTTACCTTAACCTATTAAATCAATATGTTCTTTGCAGTATTGGATGACTACTTCATTTACTTAACTTACAGTCCACCAAATACCGTTACCAGAGATCTCACGTAAACTCATGCAGTGAAGGGTACAGTCTGACATTATTACATTTTCTCCAGTGGCGTTTCTTTAAAAGGCAAAACAACCCACCCCTCCACAAAACCCAAACACACAGTCATTGTGATGATCCAGAACACTGCCCCAAAGTAACTGCAGCAGCTCAAGGGAGGGTGCTGTGGACCAAGGTGTGGGGTTAGCACAGTGGGTGGGAACCTGGGAGGATAGGAGCTTCTGAAGGTAATTTTTTCCACCTGTAAAAATGTATAATTTAATTTGCCCATAAATAAATTTGCCTCCAGTGTATTTCACACATAGAGAATATCCATTACCTCAAGTCCTAAACAACATCTCTGAAATTAGGGGAAATGAACCCCCACAACCACATCTAAACCAATCAAATCTAAAAACCATTAGAGCCATGTCTTTCCACCTTCCCCCTTCCAATTTAGTTAGTGTCAAAAGAGTAACAAGTAATCAGGAAAATTCCTGTTAGGCTTATCTCTCAGTCCAGTGGGATCTCTAAATCCTTTATCAGTATTCACAATGAAAAAATAAGATAACACCCACACTTGTTTAGCCCAGATTATGACATACTCTGATACACATTCACTGAGTGACTGGAATTTACATCTTGCAGGAACCCAGTTTCCCAGCAATCTTCCTGAATTTTGTGTGTAAGCATCCAAAGAAGCAACAGCATCTCACAGTTTCCAGAGACATTCAGTGACCCTTTTTATAATCTACATTTCAACCACTGGCATATGACACACCCCACACCCCTTCAAGATAAACATGTTACGGGTCTATAACTTGAGAAACACAAACTGCTAGGGCCATGGGGGCTTTAGGATAATATTTGTATTCTGGAAAAACCCTTGTGCCACTTAAACTCGCAGAAGACTAGCTTTTGCAGGTACCACTGATTTCTCTTTGAGAGATATGAGAAACAATTGCAGAAGCAATACCCCTTTGCTGACAACAGCTGCATCTGTACCAAAGGTTGCCCAGGCTCAGCTGATGAGTCATTCTGACTCCACACAGCCTTGGTCTGAGGCTCCCAGTTGGCCACAGACTAAAATTTGTTATGCAGACTGGTATTCACACTCTTGGTGACCTCCGTGAATGAAATTGAGACCTCTTGACTCTTGGTGAGCGAGTTTACCATCACTACTAACACCAACATAGCTGAATGAGCAAGCCTTCCATACAGCAGAAGACAGACTTGGAGAAAAATCAGACTTCAGTGGGCTGGGATCCTCCAACATCACATGGCAATAGCCACTTCACACCTTTCTTCCTGTACAACAGGAAGGCAGAATAGTCACAATGCTAAAGGAAAAGCAACTCTCCCCATCACACACCATCCACATGGTGGAGCATCCCCTGCATGGATATTGCCAATCAGGAAGAAAGCCTTGCCCTCTTCATCCTTTTCATGCTCACCTGCTCAAACTGAGAGACCACACAGGACATCCCATGTGAACCAAAATACAATTTTAGTTTACCATTTTACACATCTCTAGATCAGAACTGTATAATTAGCTGCCAGCAGTCAATGCCTAATAAAACGGAAAGTGAAAATAGTAATAAAAAACCTAACAACTTAAACCAACTTAAAATTATTAACAAAAATTGCAAGATGGATTTGCATGAGAAATATTCACAAGAAAAGGTGAAAAGGAAGGACTAACAGGAACATAAATACTCTGGAAGCTTGCCACTTGGTCACCTATCAAATGAATTTCCACTAGGCACAAGAAAGCACTGAAAGATCTGGAGAAACCACAAACTTCAGGAAATTCTGCAGAGACCAAGTCTCCTGTTAAAGCCAGGGAAAAACTAAGAGAGCTCATTCATCTTACATACTTTGCCTAGAAAACATAAAATATAAAGTCCCTGCGTTAACCTGAACCACAGCAGAGTGAAAGGGTTCACAGAGGAGGAATTACTCTTCTGGACACAAACCGACTTCAACAAAGCAGGAGGGGAAATTTTTCTGTAACAGCCTCCACGTATTACTCTGAGGGCAAAAAGAAATATGTTATGCACTAATATATCCAGCACTGGCTACTGCTGGAGGCAGGATGTCAGCCACAAAGGGCCAATAGACTGATCCCATATGACAATCCTGTATTTCTGTGTATTTAACCATATAATTAAAACCTGCTGCTGCTACACATACTAATTAGATGGACAGCATTTACTTCAGCAGTCAGCACCCCCTTAACTGACAGCGTGGCAGCACCAGTGCCCTACAGCAGCTAGGCAAACACTTAGCTGTTTGGAAATGTCAGCACTGGCTCACCAGAGGACACCCTAGTAGGGCTGGATGGGGAGTTAACATGCATCTCCGCTAGACTGCGTAAGTATCCTTAAAATCACCAAAGACTGAATTGAACCAAGCGTAAGAGACACTGCCTGCGCCCATCTTGCCAAGAACCAGTGACAAAGCCAGATCCCAGGGAACATCCACTGGGGCCTCAGCAGAGGCTGCTCAACAGTAGGTCTAAGCAGCCATAACTCAGGACTTCAGCTAACTAAAGCTTCACATACCTGTTTCCAGTGACAGCGTAGTGTCCACTTCTGATAATTTCTATAGACAGTGCTATTTGCAGTTTGGCAATACATCCTAATGCAGATTAATCAATGCACAGGAAAATCTTCAGAGGAAAGAACATGACTTAAGTTGATACAATTTATCTACCCCCTCCAACAGCACAGGTGCATGTCTGCAACCAAATGCAGAAAAAAATCAATTAAGCATACCCCCACCCACCCACTGCACAACCTCAGCACCAAGTGAAAGACTCTTCTGCAGACTTTCAGCTGGTCTTCAGACTTCTAATGGCCACAAATGTTTATAATTAACCCTCCCAGTTCCCAAGACAAGACAAAAGACAATTCCACATAAGAAACAGTAGCCACAAACCACACAAGAGCAGCATTCTCTGGGTTGCAGAACAACACAAGCATCAAAGGCTCAGGGAAACTTCACTACTCTTGCGTGCATAGAAGCTCACAAGGTAGTACCCAGCCTGAATAAACAGTTACACTGACCACGCACATTCATTTACACATCGTCCTGTACTGTTAACCCAATTGCTTTCTGCATACTTGAACTATTTTTTCTTTGAATTTAATCTCAGTCCTCAACTGATCACCGCAACACACTGGCCACCACAAATCCTGTGGACTCAGGCCAGAGCTGGTCTGGCTGCTCAGGAGGTAAGTTGGCTCCACACTGCAGTACAACCTTTGGTCATTAGATGTAGCACAGTTGCCCCGCTCTCGTTAATCCCTGCCACTCAGCTGCCTTCAGGAAATGAATGGCTGTAATCATCGCACTGCCTTTTAACTGAAGAGACAGCATTAGATTTCATCAGCCATTTCACTGTCACACTGCATTGTCCCCAACGGATAATGAGCCCAAAGGCTCTGCCACTCCAACCACTTTAGTTTGATAGCGAACATATTACTTCATGGCACACAATGACAGGAGACTGTCCAGTCTCCTGTCATTGTGTGCCATGAAGTACAGGGAGAGCCTGCAGACACTTGTAGAGACAAGGCACACCTGTGTCTCCGCTCATATGGTTTTTTCTTGTAGATTTGTATTGAGGCTTGAGCTTGAGTTTGCCCAGTTCTCATAGCAAAAACTTGCAGCCCTCACGGCAACAAAGACATAGCATTGGTCTTTAAGGGTTTCTCTGGATAAATAAATAAATGAAGTATTCCTTGAGAAAAAAAATTCTTTGTTGTGTTTAGTAGAAACTTCTGGATATCTGTAAGGGAAGTGATTTTAGGTTGTAACTTGCCTCACCACGTCTTATGGTTTTTTGGTTCTTTCTGGTTCATCCTGGATATTACAAAATTGTGTTGTTTATACACTCATTTTCACATTCCTAAGACATGCTAATAGCTAGGCTATAAGCACTGCAGTGAAGTGTTAACTGAATTTTTCCAGCAGCTCTCTTCACCTTTCCACTCTCCACTGACAAAAATCTTTTCCAGCCGAGTTCAGCAAACATGCATTTCTGAGCAAAGGCAGCAAGACCCCACACTGAGTCACAGCAAGTTTAGGTACAAACAGTTCCAAAGCAGAATTAAAAACAAACAAAGCCAACAACAAAATCTCAGATGCTTATTTAAAGCTACAAACTGTTGACCTAAAAGGTTGGTGCTGACTAGGGAGAAAATGGAGTCAAAACATTTTTAATTTGTGAAATATTAGCAAAATTTACTGATGGGGATACCAAACTATGCTATGCACAATCACAAGGCACTAATAAACACCAGTACAATGAGCTAGGCTCAGAGCTCAGTGACACTGGGATACATTCAGTCTCAATTTACAGTGGCATCACTAGGAAAACTAAGAAAGCTCTGTCCTCCCAAATCTATCCAACAGACAGCAGGAAGAATTTTAGTTGCAGAGAACATGAGTCAAGGAGGACCCATCCATCCATACCCTGTACCTCTCCTGCCTGTTCTGCCTGGATGTGGTTTAATTGGATAGCATCATTCACATACTGCAATCACCCCCCTTTTTACACCGCAACATATTACAATTATTTAATCCTACATTATGTCATCTTGAGCTCCCTGCCTACACATGGCTTCTAGAAAGCAACTTACGTGTAAACCCTGTAAAGCAACTATTAGTCCATACATTATGGAAGTAATAATCTGGAGAGACAAAAAAAAAAGAAAAGAAAAGAACAAATCTATAACATTAGTAGGATGGCTAAGTGACCCATTTCCAAATAAATGAATGTCAGTTTGCTGGTTACCTGAACAGCACAGGGATTACAGATTTCACCTATGCTGATAGATGGCATTTTACACTTTTGATCCATGACACATTTAAAGGAATACATTTGTGAAACACCACATGTGAGAAAGAGTAAAGGACCTGAAACAGGAAAAAATGGACTGTATTAAGCATGCAAGATTCAAGCATGCAAGGTTTCACTCTGCTGTCACACCAGGATTGATCCTATTAACTTCCATGGGGACAGGCCTGATTTACTCAATTGCAAACAATCAAAATGAGGCCTGTGGATCGAGTCCAACAGAGCACTTCATTTTAAGCATGGTGGGCTCCATCAGGGCCATACCCCCACTTATGGCCAACCACATGCTGTGGAGATTCACTGGCGTGAGCCATGGTGTGCTCAGAGAGGCCATCAGCACCCCAGCAGAGCTCCCATATTGACCAGGCTAATCCTGCTTTCACTTTATCCAGTTCCTTATCAGAAGCATTTCAGGATGAATGAGGTAACTTTACTTATGATCTGGGAACAATTAACCAGCACTGGGTCCAATTGTCCAGCCCACTGGTTAAACAAATATAAGTCCCATGAGGATCAGCATAAATATGACCCTGTATCTTACTGTTCCCTAGGCAGTCAAATATCATCCTGAGAGTTGTTCATATCCAGAGGTCAGTGTGCAAGGGACGACAAAATACAGCATTGTTAAGGACAAGGTAAAAATACGTTAATTAGAAGCACGCTACTGAACTTCACATCCTTACATGACAGGGAAAATTTCCAAGGTTCCCATTTGAAATCTAAACAAAACACACCCTTATTTGCACTTATTTTCACTGTCTCTCCTTCCTCTGTATTCTCAACAGCCATACAAAAGCTGCTGGCTAGAAACTCTCTGCTCTTATGCCCACATTTCACTTAGTAGCTTTCACAATAGTTTAAAATCTTGACAATTTTATTATTTTTATCTAAGCCACAGTGATCAATCATGAAGTAAAGGATATGAAGTAAAAATGCAATAAACATTATTGCTTGACAGCTGCTTGGTGACCCATGTGAGACTAGCTGATGGCATTACTCCAGGATCTAATAGAGAAGCATATACCTTCAGATTAACATTAATTGGCATCCTTAATGGCAGCGCAGGCAAAGAGGCTAAGGACCAAACAGGCCACAAAAATTCAGCAAACCACTTCTCCCTCAGCCAAGGGGGAGGCAGATATGCAGCTGCAACAGAGAAACTTCTTTGTTATTCCCAGGCAGAGGCAGATACACAGACAGTAGCCTGACAGGTCTCTGCAGAGGGTGACAGATGATTTCATTGACAATGAAGTTTTAAACAAAACACGTAACAATAATATTAAAGACAGAGAGAGCAGATTGCCTCTGATGTGACCAGACACATCTTTTGAGGATGCTAATGGAGTAGAGAATTGATTTTAAAGCTTGCCTTTTTGCACCACACACAGTAAGAACAAGTGCTTGAATCAAACACGAGCATGCATAAGGATCCCTTTCCCTGGAACACAGTTTTAGACTGCGAATTTTTGGCAACAAGATGCACAAAGCACTAAAATATTTATCAAACAATTTTGGGCCAAAGACCCAGGCACAGGCTCTGCACTATTTCGACATGGGTCTCTTGTGGCAGGACAGGGAGCTCTTGGTACATCAAGAAAAAAACAAAACCAAAAAAAACCCAAAACAAAACAACAAAAAAACCCACCAGCTCCTCATAGATTGGGTTTTCCTTGTTAATCTAAAACTAGAGATTTTATTTGTCCTTGCTGACAGGATTCATTGTAAATGCAGCTGGTAGGAAGCTAATAACATCAGCGACTTCTTCCCTATTAATTTGGGGTTGGGGGGGGGGGGGGTGTTTCATTTCTTCTCAGAAAATTCTGGCAACCTCCTCCTCTGGACAGGAGGCAGCACGGTAATACGTGGTCTTGTCCATCAACACCCAGGCATCACATGGGATTTCTCAGAAAGTCAGATTTTCTCACGCAAAAACCTACCACCCTCCCACATAACAACAAGCCTATTGTGTGTGTAATACATCAACTTATTTAAAAAAAAGTTTCAGACCTCATTAAGCTCTCAGGATCCAGGTCACAGGAAAACTGTCTATCACACAATTTCCCAGCTCCTGACAGAACCTTTTCCTTTCAGCCAGTGCTGTGCCACTGCTGGGGGTCAATGGGAAAAGCTGTTAGCAATATATTCACTGATTGGGTTTGCACTTCACAAATTAAGTTGGAACTACAAATTCAGACATACGACTTACCATAGTTTAGACTGGACATTTTTTACACAACATGTGTTCCCTGCAAAGGCTGCAGAGCACAGGCAGAGGCACATGGTAGACACCTGCTGCCCTCCACACCTTCCTGTGGTCAGGTCACTACTGACACAGACAACACACACAGAAAGAGGGTGGCACAAATATAGAGTATTGAAACCAGAGCAAGTTTATCACAAGGCTTGCCACTGATTCACAGGCCATTCAGATGGTGTCACGATGGTTTCAGTCTGGTAATGGAGGATGGGATATCTTAAAGATTTGAGTCTTCGGCTCAGCAATTGTGAGACACATCAACCAAGTGCTTCTAAGTGTAATAAATGGTCTGGGGGAAAAGCCTCAGTAACCCTCTCAAGCTGCACAAGCAACACCATCTCAGCCACCACATCACTGTGTCCTGGCCTTTTTGGGAACAAAATCCCACTATGTGGGTACAAAGCTGCAATGCAGGCAACTAAAAGAGCATGCAACATGGACGTAACTGTTACAATCAACATAAAAGTGATCCTCATTACCTAAGAAGCCAGGCTATGCATGTCAATTCAATTAAAAAAATATGCTGGCCAAGAATTATTCTCTAAGAACTACTTCGCATGCAAGTGTGTATCAGGATCCAATTAATTTAGGAGATGGAATACACCTTGCAAAGAAACCAGTCCCATGCATAATAATGCTTGTACCAAGAGATCAGCAGGGGATGTGGGGGAAGGAAAGGGGCTAGGAAGAGTTGCCAGGCTGCAGTTCAAGGAAGAAGCTTTGATCTAAGACAGAAGGAAAAGAAAAAAAAATTAAAAATCCTTTAGACTATATCAGCATGGTTTATTTATCAAGCTAGAACCTATTATGACTGTACTGATTGCTTTGAAGTTCCCTGGCCTATGTCAATTGTTTATTTACGATTCCATAATTGAGTTATGTCAGAAGTGCCAGCCTGGGAATTAGAGTGCTTCCTAAGGGACAAAAAACATGAGTACGTTTTAACTCCACAGTGCTTCAGTGCGTGCTGTCAGGATGAACAGGTTTCTGTTCCAAACCGGTTCTCCTCTTCCCTAAGGGCTGAAAGATGTTGAGTGCTTCATGACAATGTGTCCTGGTTTCAGCTGGGATAGAGTTAACTGCCTTCCTAGTAGCTGGTACAGTGCTATGTTTTGAGTTCAGTATGCGAAGAATGTTGATAACACACTGATGTTTTCAGTTGTTGCTCAGTAGTGTTTAGACGAAGTCAAGGATTTTTCAGCTTCTCATGCCCAGCCAGCGAGAAAGCTGGAGGGGCACAAGAAGTTGGCACAGGACACAGCCAGGGCACCTGACCCAAACTGGCCAACAGGGTATTCCATACCATGGGACGTCCCATTTAGTATAGGAACTGGGAAGGGGGGGCAGGGGAATCGCTCCTGGGGGACTGGCTGGGTGTCGGTCGGCGGGTGGTGAGCAATTGCACTGCGCATCATTTATACATTCCAATCCTTTCATTATTACTGTTGTCATTTTATTAGTGTTATCATTATCATTATTAGTTTCTTCTTTTCTGTTCTATTGAACCGTTCTTATCTCAACCCATGGGTTTTGCTTCTTTTCCCGATTTTCAACCCCATCCCACTGGGTGGGGGGGAGTGAGTGAGCGGCTGCGTGGTGTTTAGTTGCTGGCTGGGGTTAAACCACGACACAATGACACTAATAACTTGATTGAGAGAGGAAAAGATTGCCACTGTAAAAACAAGCATCTGTCAGACTGTGCAAAATCAGGAATGCCCATTTCACCCGTGATATCAGGAACATATGGAGGCTGATGCTGCTGGTCAAGGGTGGGAACTGAGCTCCAAAGTCATGATACCAAGCAGTGGCAGTCAGAAGTGAAAGATTATGTATTAAAAACAAAGTTGCCTGGATTTTCCCCTCCTACCATATTCCAGCCACAGGGAAAAACAAACAAACAGAAAAACCCCACCCACAAACAAAAAACAAATCCCATCACACTCAACCCACAGCAAAACTCATCTAAACTGAGCCCACAAAAGATTTGTTTCGACAGGTGATCTGTTTCCACCAGTGCTAGGCAGCTCCCTACAACATTCCCTAGGGCTTTTTACACTCCAGCTTCTGGTTGAATATTTTTAAAGTATGCTGTTCTCATAGACTTTATTTCCCAACTTCTGTTCTTCTTGGCAATATATTTATCAAATATAACTCAGTCATTAACAATCTAATGCTCTTTCCCACTTATGGGATAGTCTTTCACAGCACTATACCCACTCCTTCCCTCCTCACAACATATGTTAACACAGGCATTTTCTATTCCTCCTAACCTTCCTCTTCCTTTGCCCAGCTTTCATACTGCAATGTGCCCACATTGCTTCCCTTTCTTCCAGCCTGTACTTTCAACCAAAAAATGAAGTACAGGAAATAAATACTCCACTGTGCAAAGCCATCATTACCTCCTTCTTTCTCTCTTCATCATACTCTTGAGATGCTGAATATTACCAATTTTTTTTTTAAATTCTGCTCTCACTCTTCCTTATACAGTAAACTTTGCAGTTCTCAAAGTATATCTTTTCTGTTTTAAGCATGAAGCAATCTCCCACTGAGTTTTAGAAGCCTAGTTATTTCTATTGGAGGTCATTATCAACAAGGTATGAGGGATTTGCAAACACTAGTGACTGTGCCCCAGAGGGTTCCTGTGACCTAGAGGCAATGCATTCAGTTTCTAAAGGAGGAACTGGGGCTCAGGGAACAAGGTACCTGATCAGTGTCTCACACAGGAAGGAGCCCAGGTCTGTAGTCTGAAGAGAATGTTTAAAACAAAACAACAACACAACAACAAACAAACAAAAAACAACCCACCCACAAAACACACACCCCCAAACACCCCCCCCCAATAATTTTCTCTCAAGCACTTTGTGTTCACTGAGACATCAGTTAAAATACTTGAATTCTAACTAAATCCACAACATTTGCTAATTTTAACTAGTTTTCTCCTTCAGTGAGAAGATGGTTTCTGCTCCAAGTCCCATTTCCAAGGTAAAACATGATCAGGGCATTCAAAGTCACTGGGTATCACACTAGTGAAGGAAGCTGACCGTGTTAAATGCAGCTCTTTTAATTGTGTCTCATTCAGTCTTCAAAGTCCACATCAGCTGCCAAATGCAATTTCTTCTGCACTTCGAAGTACTTATATCCTAACTTCAAAAATACCTCTGCCACAATCCTTCATTGTCAAATCATGGCTCACCAGCAACAAATGTCATTAACCTGACCCTCCCTTCTTCAGATGGCATGGCTTGAAACCATGCTTGGTTTTAACTATGCCCACTAAAATCTCATACTGTAGATTGTAAAGTATCTCAAATTCTTATCATTCATTTGTTCCATATACCTTCCATTGCCATACAACATTTCAATATATCAACACTTTTCTAATTCATCCTTCCTTAAAAAATAACTCAATCTTCAGTCAATCTTTCTGTACTGGAAGAAGCTGCCAGAATTTAAAAGCTCTCTGTCCTCTCAGCCAGCGTGAGAGTATATTTGATGAGCACTGGCATGTCCAAACCCAGCATAATGCTTTGAGCTCGAGACATTCTGCATATTCTAGAGCGTAACCTTGAGTCCCACAACCCTGGGCGTCCTAAACCTCATGTTTTCTGTGCTGACAGCTGGGTCTCCAGTATTCATCACTTCCTTTCTTCATTTACCTTTGGCACTAGAAAGACATCTGAGAAAACTGCCTTTTTCTTAACCATCTAGACAGTTAAGATGGTTTGTTTAGTTTCACAAGTAATTAAGGGAAGTCCCACCCAACCACTTCTCCCTTTTCCAGACTCATGAGTGGCTCTGTGTCACATCTGAACACTGAGAGAGCAATTGGTTCTTCTGTTTGTGATACAGGGCACTCAGAAATGGCTCCGCTCTCTGGGGCAGTCTTGCAGAGTAGAAATGGTTATGAACCAGAATTCAATTATGTAATGAGAAATTGCTTTAATTAGCCAGTTAATTGACTCCTCAATTGCAATAAGTAAAATCACTCATTTTTACAAGGCACAATATTTTTTTCCTAAGGGCTCCCGGGAATCAGCTCTGCATCTCGCTACCCCCCCAACCCAACCAAAACTAAAAAGGATCCAAGAGTGCTGGCATGCTACTGGAGGATCACACATTTGATCACTGTTTCAGAGCAGCCCAGAAAAAAAATACGCAAGAGGCAGGCAGAGGTGCAGAGAGTTACACTAGGGTAATGAACCAGTCTTCCTCTGATGGAAAGAAGCCTGAATTTGAGGCAGGATGAAATGCAAATTAATCTAGCTGCCTTAATGCTGCTGTCTTTTTATGTTTGTCCAAAGTGTCCCAACTCAGAAGGGCATGGACTTTTCAACACAAGTGTGACCCAAGATCCACAGACATGATCAAGAGATCCGCTCAAATGTCAAAGAAGGGTACAGAGTGCCTTGGCAGATGTCCCAAAGACACAGTTCAGGGCCAGTTAAGCAATGATGTAGTTCCAGATATCTCAAAGACGAGCAGGAGAGAATCTAGGCCACTTCTGTAGCACACTGAACCCAGTGCCTACTCTGGGATTAGGATACTACAAGTCAAGACCCAAGATCAATAGCAGAATTTAGCCAAAGAAAGACAGCTTCAGTTTACTGCAAGTTTGGATTTGGCAACCCATTTAATGGGGATGTAAAATTCTACTCTGAAACAGAGAAAAAGAGAACATGACTCGTGAATCAAGTGGTGTATTCGCACAAGGGAATTCCCTAATCTGGAACAGGAGGTATTGCTAGTGCAATCAGTCACCAGACTTCACACAGCAATGACAACCAAGAAGAGATAAAGGGTCAGACTGGAATGAACCATCAATCTCTGCCCCAGGACCCTGCACTCTGGTTATCCTCTGGAGAGCTACAAGGGCTTAAGAAAAATACTTCTTATAGCACACAACCATCACCATACTGGTAGTTCCCAAGTCTTCCACCTTCCTTCTCCTCCTATCCTGTTCCATAAAACTTCTGTGACAAGGTTCCCTGGTGTCCCACAACGTACGCCTCTGCCTGGATGTCTTACCCATGGTGAATCTTCCCAGGACAAGCCTCTGTCCTCAGGGGCAGTCTGCCTCGAGGGACAGTCTTCCCCTTCACTTGAGAACTGCAGATAAGCCTTCACTCTAGCAGGGTTCTCCAGCAGCTCCCACCAGTAAGACTCTCTCACTGCTCTTGCTGTGCTAGCAACCTTCCATCTGGGAGGTGACCTTAGGTCTCATGCAATTCACCCACTTCCCTTCCTCTCCAGTTTTGCAGCAGGTCATCATCAGGAGGCGAATAATCATAAATGAACTGTGCAAAAAGTAGGCTGGTGAGTTCTGTGTTTTAAACACCTGTTTAATAGCAAGGGATAGAAACCTGGATGAATGCAAAGCAATAGGGCACACTGCTTGGAGGGAGGGCTGAGTCTGACAGCACTTTTAAAAAACGAGAGAAAACATCTTACCTTGGTGACAGGGGAGGTAAAGAGAATCAGTGGTGTGGTACCTCCACGGGAGTTCACACAGGACTTGAACAGGAATTGCAAATGTTATTTATAAATTAACTCCTCTTGTAGGAAACCTTAGATATAATCAACAGGGAACATCTCTGTGTTTGATTGGGGCTGGCATACTAAACTAAAGCCAAACACTCTGTAATAACACTAAAATCATCAGCATTGTAGCAAGTAAGTCCCTGCTTTTGATGCATATACACCAGGAATAATTTTGGCTCAGTGCTCTTCACCTAAAGCAAGAGTAAGTATCACCAAAAGAATGCCTTTCAGGATTTGAGCAGCAGCAGCTCCTGCTGGAGCCTGCAGAAAGCAATACACTTTTTGAGTGTCTAGGCAAGTAGCTCCCCAAACAGGTAGCAATCCCAGGTGGGATCACAAGTCAGGTAAAAGTCAACTGCAGTAGAAGAGTTTGCAACAGAAAATAGGGACACAAGCAGAGAAGTTTGAGAGCCACTTTTGTACAAAATCTTCCACTGAAAAAACCCCAACATTATAGCTCAATTAAAAAAGCAAAATCCATCATCTTTTGAAACATAATTCACTGCAAAAAGCCTAGAGAACTGGCTTGCCAACAAAGCACTGGATTTTAAATGAACCAGGCAGCTTAGGGAAGCACATGTTGAAATGGATGGCACACCAAACCAGATACTCACAGAACCAGCACAGACAGAAGAAATAGAGCCTAGATACAGAAGTGTCCAGAACCTGCCCAATTCCCTCTCTTACACCACTGTCCGGGGTTCCCTAACACATCTGGCTAACACCAAAGAACAAGAACCTTCTTCCTGGGAGGCTCTGTCACCAAATGCCCAAAATACATTATATAGCACTGAGTAAAACAGGCTTAATTACAAACTACTATTAAAATACATGGCGGATCTTGGATATTTTTCCTTTTTGCCTAATGACATTCTTTTGTTTGGCAAGAACACCACAGAATTTCCATGACAGAATTACAGTCAGTATCGTTTTCCTTCAATTGAGAATATACTGTCAGGACCAATTCTGCAAACCTTTATAACACCAGACACTCAAGGATGGACTGCAGCAGCCTTTAAAAACAGTGTGGACAATTGCCATAGAAGAGTTAGAGACTGGAATAAACGTCATGTCTGAGGTGGTTGCATGGAAATTTAAAATAGGCAAAATTATATTACCCATGAGAAATCTAGCCTGAAACTCTGACCTAAATTTGGTCAGAAAGTTTGCTTTGTCTAACTTACTCAAATCAGGAGCTAAGCATTCGGTGCAAGATTGAAATGTATGAAGGTTAAGAGGATACAAACGACAAAGCATGCAGGGTAATACACAGAAAGCACTGTGCCAAAATGCAGAAGGTGCAATACTACATATGCTAAAATCTAGCACAGGATCTCTGGAAGAGAGGGGTGTTCCTAGGAATCCCTACAATAACCTGGGAGATCAATGCATCCAAACCAATCAAGATTCACTGAGTGACGAGCAAGGGATTAACAAAACCATTGCAATTTAACAGAAGTAATAAAGAATGGAAAAATAATCTCAAGAATCTCAAACATGGTCAGATTTCTTCAGGAACGAGTGTAATGTATCAAACCAAGCCATAATCTACAATAAAACAGCACTGGCACTTTTGTGAAAGAAAACCTATTAAATGATATGAGCCTGACTGGAGTAATAGCTCTGTGGTATGGCCAGCACGTGAAGCAGGCCAATCCTTACCATGCTACTTAATAAAGTAGAGGTCCATCAGTTACAGGACAAGCCACAGTGTCTGAATATGCATGGCCAAAGGCCACCATCCTCCCTCGGTATAACCCTACATGCTTTTTTATATAGAGCACACAATCTCTTCCCAGGTATATGCTTCTCTGTGTGTGTGTGTCTATAGGCAGCCACCATGCACTGGGCGGCTCCTCCTGGCAGACCCCCAGGGGCTGTCATCCATCCTGCCCCTGGCACTAGGGCACAGATAGGCAGCAGCAGAGGAACCGAGCATTGAGGAAGAGGAGTAAGTATGTGTCCAGTTTCCAACAAGCATTTCTAAAGGAGCAAAGATGCTGGGTGCACAGACAGTGCTTTACACTTCATAGCAAAGCCCTCATCTGGGAAAGGAGAGCTGACAGACGGCATTGTATATACTGCAAGGGGCCACATTCATGGAAACAAGGAGAGAGAAGCAAGCGACCCCTCCAGAGCCAGCAGAGCCGTCTGTTCATTTCCCTGTTTGTTTGCTCTTTCGAACTTAAACGCTTGAGCAGATTTATACAAGTAAGTGCACTCAAGAAGTGGGCAAACTGAATATGAACACTAGGCCAACTGGCTGCAGCGTCCAAGGAACAGAAAGTGGTATTAATCCTCTGAATTGGATACCAAAGCACCGCCTGTGCCCCATGGAGCTTCCCAGTGGGGTCCCCTCCCCGTCGTTCTGCAGAGCTGCACAGTGGGGAGGCTGCAGGGCACAGCAGCCAGGCGGGCTGGCTGCAATACCTACCAGATCTGTGCACAGTCCGTCCTCCCTGCCCCTAACTGCCCTTCCATATGCAACGGATAGACAATTGTTAGCAGGAGCCTAAAGCAATTAGCGGAGAAGGAAAATAAGATAGTCAGAAGTAATCTGCACTTGGAAGTTTACCAAAACAGCTCTCACAAAATTCTTATTCCAGAAGAACTACTGCAATAGATTTTTTTAAAACACAACCTGCCCCTTAGCTGGGCAAACTCTGGGTTACCTCAAAAACTTGCCTCTTCTAGAGCCAGCAGTCAACAAATATCCTTTCAGGTATATTGTTGCTTAGGTTACCCCTATGCTACAGCAAATCGGGTATTGTTTGAAATGCAAACAGCACAATTTTAGACTTCTAAACCATCAAAGTTGGAAACTAGTTTACAATGGGAACACTGCCTTCATGGTTATTTGTGCATGTGCACACAAAAGAAGACTCAGAGTCCAGAAATGAAAATGAGACTTCAAAAATGCTGAAATCCTGCAGCTTGCATGTCCTCCCCTGTCTGTCAAACCCAGTTTCTCAGGAATATATTTACAATGCCTAGACAACTGCTCATCAAACACAGCGCATGTTTTTGCAATTTTTGACAGTTAGAAGAGCATATATTTGTTCAAGTTTATTTTTATAGTGTTCAACACTATATACCAAAAACTCAGTAGTATGGAAACCAACAGAATTTTCTTCTACCCAGCTGTAACTTCTACCCTGCCTCAAGCCTGCACAGGAGGATGGAGAAAAAGATACCTATGCACATCTTCTGCTTTCTTCATGCAGTTTTCACGCCAACAAAGAGAACAGAACTTCTCCTGTCCAACCAGGGAATACGAGTGAAAGACGAGCTGTTCTCTGAAAATGAACCATCTACAGCTTTCTCTTAGACCAATGAAGTTACATGATAGATCCTAGTCACTGACAGAAGCAGTTGCTGGATGTTAATTATTAATTCATGTAAAACTGAATTGAACTAGAAGATAAAGCACCTGTACCTGTTACTTAACCTCTAACCACAGGCTTCCTCATAATCCACCAGCATCTTCCAGATCTGTCAGTGGCAGTGAAGAGTTTGCCCATTTTGTTGTTCCTGGCAAGGATGCAGTAACCTTTCCCTTTTGCACATGACTGCTTTCAAGTGCCAATTTCAAGGGATACCAGCGTCCACCCCTGTCTTGTCCCTATCATTTTCAGCTCTGTGCCAGCAATGAGACTTCCCCTAAATTTAATAGATATGACTGTATCTTCTACCTTTGTATACTACACTCTGCAAATTCTTGTAACTCTCCCTGCTCCCATTGCTCCTGACATAATCTTGAAATATTTGTGTTGCCATAAATAGTACACACTGCATTATCTAGACAATATATTTTTAAAAAATAATTATGTTGCAGCATCAAGCACACAGGAGTCATACAGTCTTAGCTCTGCCCTCTTATGTGTCCAACACGTTCACCAGTGAACACAGGAATTTCATGGGGCAGATCAAGACACATCATGTAACTCGAGAACATAATCCCAGAATAGAACACGTAATTGCAAGTAGTATTCACAAACACCATCTTGCATATGGTTTTGTTCCTTTGGCAGTAACATAGGCCAGCATTTCAGAAACATCCTGCTAGTCTTATAAAACAACCTGACAAAAGGAAAATACAATTCTTATCTCAACACAACCCAAAAAGAATTTTATAGTTGGACTTTCTTGGTCTGCAGGCTTTCTTCCTGTTAGATTTCAAATGCCTGCCACAAACAGAAGAAGAGGGAAAGGTCATTAGCACCCTTCCCACAAACCATGGGAATCCTTTAAATTGAGTTGAAAGGCATCAGGCATTCAGAACAGATGAATTACTGCTGGGTTTCCCCACAGCAGACTCGCAATGTTCTGCAGCTTTTTTTGCCCAGCTGCCACGCTATGTTTTTCCTTCTCTGCTCTTACAGTTCAGTACCAGACAGTTCTCTGTAGGCCACAGCTTGAGACATGCTACACCAGGCAATCCAAAATCATCAGGTGTTTCACATTGTCACTGCTACTGCCTTCACCTGTCTGGATTTTCCTGGAATAAACTCCTTCCAGTAAATCCTAAGGCTGGGCTACGATCTGACAGCAAACAATAACTTGGTTCCAGAAATGTAACAGCAAGCAGGTTCCCTTTGGCCTTTACTAGCTAACTTGATATTTCCAAGGGTTTTTTCAAATTTTGGTCAAGGTGTACCAAACACACAGCACCACAAATGCAATTTTTCTAATTATCAAGGAACTGCATAGGAAGGTTGAACATCAAGATGCATAACTAAAGCTGCTGGCACCGTAGTGCTCTACCCATCCCCTCCTCTCCAACATGAAACACCCTCTGCCCATTCCCCAGCTTCTGCCTTGCTGTGTCTTGTCTCCTCAGATTTCTTTCTGGTTGCCAAAACAGTCTCCTGACACAGCCAACTTCCATTCACTCCATCTGTCACCAATCCAATGTGACGGACTCCACAAACTGAAACCAAGGTGTCCTCTTAACTTTTCACCGAGCTGCACTTTATGTCCTTTCATGCTGCTCTTCCAAAACCATCATTATCCCATTCCAGCCAACTAGGCTCAGCCAAAACAGTCAAACCCCAGGTTTTGTCCTAGGGATGCCCAGAAAGCTGCTGCTGTCTCCAGAAGCAGGAGCTGGTGAACAAGGACATGAAATTCCCTCAGTATTCCTCATGGCTCCGATTATCATGACAGATATATTTACCCTCCCTGAAGGGTCAACAGAGTAAGACAGCCCAGGGAAAGAATACCTAATAGAGACCAGCCATCCTGCAAACAGACTATAAACATAGCCTGCAACACAGACTATAAAATTCTGCCCATCCTAAAGCAACATTTCAGTTGAGTTATGCCAACTTATCCCAGCATGGGCTAAACATATGGGATTGTCTTACAGCCTGAGAGTTCATAACTTGCACACCCACATTTCTGTGCAGCTGCAAACACACGGCTGCTTGCACCGGAGTAAGGCTTTCATGCCCTTCAGCCAAGTATATTTAAACCAGCAGGGTTTGAAACTCCATGGCTTGTTTTAACTCAACAAACAAAAACTCTTGGCTTGACTACAGTCTCGGCAATACACATAAAAAATGACACAACTGAATTAAACATATTTCAGAGGGGCACAGGATATACAATGTAGGTATGAAGATCTGGCCAGAGAAGGTATGATTAAAAAAATGGAAGAAAAAAATTTAAAAAAAAAAAATTTTTTTTTAAAAAATCAGGCAC
The DNA here is from genome assembly GCF_026419915.1 of Harpia harpyja. Lineage (NCBI taxonomy): Eukaryota > Metazoa > Chordata > Aves > Accipitriformes > Accipitridae > Harpia > Harpia harpyja. Next base: position 39,622,000 of record NC_068950.1, read on the forward strand.
TTTTTAGTAATTCTTTTGAATCAAATTCAGTAGTTACTGACATATTTTGAAGCACTCACTTATAAAAGGCAATGAGATCCCAAAGCAAAGGACACTGCTTCCAAGACCTACACAGCCTCTAAATTCATACAGTAAAATGAGTAGGCATATGTCTGAGACTGGGGGGGAGGTAGGAGAAGCCTGAAACTGAAAAGTCATTCTTCTGAATATGCAAAAATATTTTAGAAGCAGTATAAAAATCTAGTAGGATTCCAGTCTCTTAAAAGCTATTCATTTTTTCTAGTAGTTTCCCTTATTAAAAGCTCTTTAGAACAGGAGTGTGTTTTGCAGTGTCCACAGACAGCAATGCATCATACAGTATGTTCCTGGAACTTCAGCAAAAGTTCTTCTGCCTAATGGACAGCCAGGAAACAATCCATTTGCTAAAAGTTGTCATTTTGGTTAACAGAAGTAAGCAGTGCACAGAAGACAGGCCATCAGATACACTGTGCACTGGGGTCCAGGAAAGGACTCCCCTCTGAGGATCTCAGTCACTGGAGATTTCATACAAGTTATTTTTCCAGCTCTGCTAGCTGCTTGCAAGGTACAGACTGGGAGGCACCTTTACCCTCTCATGATTCAGCATGGGCTTACCTAAAAACATCAATAATTTACTTCACAGAAAAGAACAACTAAAAAATGGTTTGGGATCTCAAGATTCAGTGGGGATCCCTGTAGTGCCCCACTCATATAGCATTACTCTGATAAGCTATAAACTCAGTCTGCTGCGTTAATGAGCAACATCATTATATGTTTGTGTTGTAGGATTCAAGTATTTTTACAAACAAAACAAAAAAACCAACACAACAACAAAAAAACAACTTTAAACATACCGAGCCTACAGGCAGCAGTAAGAACTCCTGGTAAAAGAACTCTAGATACAGTGTCTAACCAGAGAAAAGCACTGAAAACAATCCCTCAACCTACTTTGCTTTTATTGCCACTAAAAGGAAAGGGGGGGGGGGGGGGGGGGGGGGCGGCAGCGCAGATGACAGACACAGACAGACAAACCCAAACCTAAGCACAACAAACTAAGACCATCCAAGATGCACAGACTGGTGTCTTTTAAACATGATGACCCATCAGAAAAGGCTCATGGCTGTTCATGCCCCACTCTCTTGCAACAAAGACATACACCCACAAGCTCCTTCTCAGGAATTATCAAAATTGTGGGTTTGCCTTTTAATGATATGATTTTTCTATGTATCAATTGTAAAAGCCTCAGTTCCACCTTCAAATAAGAAGTCAATCACAGTTTGATCCCAGAAAGGCACAGAGCATCAGGGGGCTATACAATTTAGAGCCATCTGTTCCCACTCCCTCTTCCTTTTGCTCATAACTAGGGAGAAGCCACCCCCCACCAACTTATTTCCATTTGGCTTTTCCAACCCTCCCCAGCTTACCTGGCTTCATGGCTTCCTAGGCTCCACTATGAGCCTTCTATGCCTGTGGGCTTTTCTTCCTCTCTCTCCACCCCCTCCCACTGATCTATTTTATTAAACACACCTGTCTGCCCCTTCATCCAACTGTTATTTCCATTTGTGTTCATACAAATATCCAGGCACACATGCTGCTAGTTAATGCTAACTATATTAAACCACTACTGGTAGATGCACCTGTCAGAAACGGATGAGCAGGAAAGAAAATAACATCGTCTAGCTAGGACAAGACTTGCTAACCGACGACTTTGAAAGCAGTGCATCAACATTGCATTTACAAGACACCCCTGGGAATCTGGGTCACCCCATCACCGCGTGCTGAATGCGGAGCCTCAAACAAGACAGGAGCAGCAAAATAGGATTCAGCTCCTCACTACCACCAGAGCTGAATGCAGCTTCAAGTGAAGAAAGAAAGAGGCATAAATTATAAAGGCAACTGCATAGTGATGCATCCACAGTTTTTCTTTCCTAGATGTTTTCAAATGAGAATACGTTCTCTCTGCATGATGCATTGACAGCTTATGCCCTAAGGTAAAGAAATCTGAGCATGACACAGAACCTGGCGAGACACTTGTTCAGAGATTTTGCAGACCCTCCAATCTTCTCTTTACTGCAAAATGTATAATAAAATCCTATCAAAAGAGCAGGTTTCTCTCGAACATGTATTTACCTTTACTTCCCATTATTTTAAAACACACTCTCATTCATGGTCTTATCTAAAACTGGGAAAATTGTGCAATGTTTTCTTTGCTGTCAACAACTGCTCAAAATTCCACATTAGTAACGTCAAGAACCTTAGTGTACCAGCTCCCTCTTAATATTTTAAGCATCAGAACAAGATTAAGTAATGTAATACAAACAACGGTGTGCATCAAAATTCCCAGTTCTGCTGGAGAAACTGATGGAGCTAACATGATCTTAAAAACTGGAAAAAATCTGCAAAACACACTTAATGAGGGAACAGTCATTTGTCTTTCTTTTCACTGTTCTTTTTAAAAAGAATTCAGCGATCAATGTGCTGTTGCCATTTTCTTTATAACTGCTCTTAGGAACATCAGAATAGTGAAAATCACAATAAAGATGCGTATCTAGAAGAAAACACAAACTAAATGAAAACAGAAAAAAGGAAAAGCACATGTTCAAAATCACTTTGAAAACAGACTGATTAGATAATTACTATATGTGCACATGTGTATGTGTATACATATGGATAGTCTTCTCCCATATAAAGGGAGAATGGACAGAGTTTGATATCAGTATCTGAAGTATGTGATACAACCTTTTAATTTTAGTGAAACAGTGGAACACAGAAAGTTAAGCTTAAATGGGAATTTAATCCACACCATAAATACAATAAAAAAATCTGAAGTAAAGGTGAGATGGTTGGAATATTTTTTCCTTGCAAGGCAAGATGGTTAATAGATGACACGTTTCATTGTAAAATTTGGAAGGGGTTGGTTTTCCCATGAGGTAGATTAATCGAGTGTATACATAAAGCTTCCCTCCCTATAAAAACAAATCGTGCCTTGTTGCATTAAAAAAAAAAACAAACCCAAAAGACTACAAAAATCACACTTTTCTGCAGCTGTGATGCAGCCATGGAGTAAAAGACAGTACAAAGTTGTAATCTGCCTCAAAGGAAACTCAGGGAGGCCTGCTTGGCCAGGTTGCTTATAAGAAGTGAGCTAACAGTGTGCTTTAGTTCATCCACCAAAGCAGCAGCATACTGCTTAAAAACAGTGAACGCTCGAAGTCTATAAAACTCTTGACTATACTACATCCATTAAATGAGTATAAAGACTGGAAATTAAATTATACATAAGGTCTTGGAATGACATTGTTGAGTTGCCTCAAATTTGCATTTTCTTATATTCAAAGGTTAAGATTTATTTTGTTAAATATAATCTTTTTTAAGATTCCTCAGTTTAATATAATATAAAAATATAATGATATAAAATATATATAAAAATATAATCTTTTTAAGATCTTCTTCAGTTTAAAATTAATTCTTTACTTTAGAATATTTTCCTGAAACTACTGCAGTACATTTACAACATAAGCATCAACTTTATCTAATTTTTCCAAAGATGTTTCTAGACCTTTTTAATATTTATTTGATATTTGATATTTAATGCTTCAAATACATATTGGTTTGAATACTGGTTTGAAGGATTAAGAGTGTTTATTCCCATTACTTTTTTTAATGGTATAATCCACTGCAGAATCCATGAAAGATTTCAAAACCCCACTTTGAAGAGTGTTAAGTCTCTAGTAGTTCTGCAGCACTGATAAGCACTGCCATGGTGTGAGGCCTGAAAGACATCGAGTGGTTACCAGCTGCCCTCAGCGCACAGAATCGCCTGTTACTCTGAACCCCAGTCCTCTCTGATAGCTTTCATTGTAGCAGGCCACCTGCAGAAGCACAGCAACAGATACCTGCATACCCAGATGGGAATCATCTGCCTGTAAATCACCCAACTTCACAGGGGTGGAGAAGTAAAAGTTTAAAATGAGTATCTCTAAGTGTCTCAACATCCTTGGCTAAATTACATTAACTGTGTGTAGCACTAGCAGGTAACCACCCTAGCTCTAATTTGCCTACACTCAAATTACTTACCTTTCATTCAGTATTTAATTCTCATCGAACTTATATAACAAAAGAGATTTTCAAAACTAGGCAATAAATTTGATATATTGCTTATCATAAAAATGCCATCATACCTAGAATTTATTCTATACCTTTTGGCATATTTTTTTCATTTCTTTCTATTACCAGCAGTAAAGACACTTGCACATTTTTGAATGTACGAGAGATCTTGTCTGTATACATCTCTTTTGTCCGCAAACTCCCATGTTACATTGTAAGTGTGAATACAGCTGAGGGACACTTGTCAGTCAAAACAGATGCTCAATTCCTACACCAGGGAATGGAGCACAAATACGGGATTTGCTTTAATGTATTCACAGCGCATCCAGCACCAGCTACTTCCGAGACTTTTCAGTACAAATTGCAGCAGAAACTGTCTTAGAAATCAAGTTCCCATTTGGAAGCTAGCATAAAGCAAGGTACTTTGGAGGCAAAAATCTGTCCACTTAAACACGAACCATGCTCTGCACTAAAAGAAATAACTAGGTAGGTAAACAATTTTTTGTAGTGACAGTTTTCTCTGCCAAACTTTACAGATTAAACTAGAATGAATCACAGAAAAGAAGTATTACATCTCAAAACTGGTCATGTCCAAGCACAGCTCAATAATTTTGGGGCTGATGTGTACTATGGCAAGGGCTGTGGATTCCCCTCAGGAGCCGGGGATCAGCTGGGGAAGGAAAGGAGAAGACCAAGTACACCACAGATGTGCAAGGACAATATTAGATCGCACTACAGTGATTCCTGGCCAGCGGACTGACTTTCCTAGATGGCACAGAGCAGAGCAGCCCTCACCTAAAGGTATGCCAGCAGCCAGCCAGGGTCTGGTGCCACTTGAGGATCAGTGTAATGTAAAGGCTAAACCCTCCCTTCCCAGAGCCTGAACAAAAGTGCTGTAAGTCAAATCCAACTTCTGCACCCTATACTGGGGGCACTCAGTGGAATACACTGAGAGGTTAGAATTCAAAAACAAATCCCATGATAATTTCTAATAAGTATCTTTTGTTCATCAACGAGCTGTCAGCCTGAGCCCAACTATTTTAAAACCAGCATTTCTAGAATATAGGATTGTTATCCGTCCCAGACAAGATTATTTCCCTCAGAATTTATGGCACATTCCCTAGATTATAACAAAGGTTAGCAATTGTTATGTTTATCATTCTATGCTTTGCCCTCAAACTGGTGACTACGATACAAAATCTTGTACCATACTAATACTACTATTCCTGGAGGGGAAGTGGAGGGGTTGTTCTTTTGGACAGCACTGAACACCAGCTAGGATTATCCCTTTTCCAGCCATGTTCACAGCTCTGGGATGTGAACCTTTGCTTTGTCTCCAAACACTTTACAACAAGCTTTATCTTACAAAGCGCAGCAGCCAGTGCCTAGCTGATGCTTTATGTAAAACCATTATCATTAACATTTGAGAGCCGTACTAACAATGCAAGCTAAGTCACAAGAAAAAAAGAAAAATCTTTTGATTCTAGCAAAAAACTTGCAATGGAAAACAAACACTTGATTCACAAGTGCTACAGTTGGAGAGGGAGAAAGTCAAGAACTAATCTACCATAGTAATTGGATTGAAAGATTCCGAGTTGGTGGAATTTAGTGGCTGTATTAAAAAGCCATCTCCTCTTCAAGGCAAGGAGCCAATATAATGAAGAAAAGACAGGAAACAAGTTAGGGAGTGCCATCCAAGGTTAAACGAAGACCCTGTTATCTTTAAAATGGAAGGGCAGCCTGTTTCATGAAACAGAGAAACTCAGTCTTTTGCAGTCTAAGGCTTGTTTTTATTACCAAAATCAGCAACTGGAAAATACATTCACCAGAGCATTATTCCCATCATTATAATAATAAAAGGGTCAATTAAAACTCAGTTAAGTGGTAAATCTGTTGTGCAGTGGACTGACTTTAAAAGAGAATTTCAGTTACTTCAATAAAAACTAAGTAATACTGGGCGTAGCACTGGTTAGCTTTCCAAATTCTGAATCTGTACTGCTTAAGAAAGTCAAATCCTTTTTCATACCCTTGTTCCTTCCCCAGAATGACCAAGCAATTCAGAACCATTTGTGAGTTCAACAGTGGTATAAGTTTCCAGAAAGAACCAATTTTCCAGAATAATTAAATAGAACTTAAAAATGCAATTTCATGTTTACAGCAGGGAGTAACCAAACTCATCTCTGGTTACCAAAAAAGAAGAAATAAGGCAGATTTAATGAACTGGTGTTCATATTACATCTATTAAATGGGAATCAACAGTTCTAAGAATCTACTGCATGGCAAAAATAGCAGTGAGGGCCCGATTTTTGCACAAATAGATTACATTGTAATGTGGTAGCTGTTCCTGCAATGTGCAAACAAGTCCTGAATTCACACTACATCTGAGCTGTATTTGGAGCTCAGCTTTGTACACTCAACTTTGTACACCAACAAGTTTTGTACACTCAACTGTCTAAATTAAATCAAAGGGAAATTCTGTGCATTACTTACAAGGACTCGCCCCTTTAGCAGCTCCAACACAACATGTCTTTCATAGCCAGGGTCTATGTACATATTTTTCAGTATATTTTTTATTTCTTTTTCTACTAAAAAAAGGATGCGAGAATAAGCTTTGCACGTTTAAAGCAGACTAGATCATGTCTTAGCTCCTTACAAGACAGGACGACACAGCAAGTAGTAAGAACAGCGACAGAAATAACTTCTCTTGATCACGTAGACTAAAAGGTTAATAATCATGTATTTCACATCTTACCACCAAACAGTTGCTTTAAAATTCTTACCAGAAAGAGTCTGCAATACCATTTACATTCTAGACTCCCCTAGTAGGAAGTAAAACTTCCTTTAAGTTTTATTTCACCACTTCTCTTTCTTCTGCATCTCAACACTAGAACTGTTATTGGCCAAAACCCAAGAGCTCAATACTGCCAGTTTCAGGAGGACTTAAAATACACACACAAAACACCCTCTCAACCCAGGCCTGAATTCTGCAACGTGGGTCCACTTTTAATTAAAAGCAGAAGCTCAGATTATCCCACCCAACCATTAAGCAGTGTAACGAGTATTCTTAGTGCCACTTTAATAGCCTGCTTTTTTAAGCAGCTTTTAATTCTGCATTCAGCTTCAAGACACCAAATGCTGCCAGCACTGTCTGATCTCAGCATGACAGGGAAAAGTACCACTAGGTCTCTGCTGCAGTATTTCTAACAAACATGGCTGAAGAAAATTATTTTGCTGGATTATAAGGCTAACAAGTATTCCCCAAATTAATGATGACCTGCATTAGTTTTATTTTTCACTCTTGCTCTTGCTGGTAAGAAACCACCAAAGCTTGCTTCTAAAAACTCCGCTTCAGCCACAGCAGGGATGACTAATTATAAGCACCCTGTCTGGGGCAGAAGAAAAAGAAAGAAATAGTTTGTCTAAGCTTATGGAAATGTGGCTGTGTGCTTCACTTTCTGCCTTTTCTTCTTGTCAAGCAAACAAAGCGGAAGGGTGGGAGGGGGAATGGCAGCACAAGCAATGAAACAGCCTCGGAAATTCAAAGCTGAAAAGATGTTCCATCTGATGAAAGGCAATGAGAGGAGGCTGCTCAGTTCTTACTCCACTGTACCAGATAGGAGAACTTAGGACAGGCAAAATCTGTTCCATAAGCATGGCTCATCAGGGCATATGAAGGCTTCAGAAACATTACTGCATTTTTAATAATTCAGGAATCTGCCCGTGTCCCTCTTGATTAACATCTATGCAGCAATTGTCCAAGCTTCACTGAGGTTGTCATTTTGCTGTCTGGAAATATCTGTAATTGCTTATACCAGCTGAAATGGTTATTTCAGCTTCTCAGTGTCTTTTAAAGTTGGTGTCTTAATGAAGGGGCAAATTTTTTGACAGCAGATGCCAAAAATGTGCCTGAAAAAAAAAAATCAGGAGAGGAGAAAGAACACAGAGAAAACAGAAAAATTCATCTGCATACATGGAAATGGACATTGTACAGAAGCCTTTGAGAGTATATACTTGCCTTTTCAGACCTGTAATCACGTGCTTGCAAGAGTGTATCCATGAGCAAGAATTTGCACAACTGTTTTGCCTGGTTCAGCAGTAACCAGAATATGCATGTGTAGCTTCCGCTAAAACCATAGCAGAGGTAATGAATGCCCTAGAACCAGGAATTGTTCCAGATTTTTTTAATGACTGCAAACAAGTGGTGAAGATTATTATATACCAAAATTAGCAGGGGAAGGGACCCCATTCATTTTTCTAATAAAATCTGCTGGTCAAAGCCATATATATGTTACAGTCTTCAGATCTGTTTCAGAAGTTTTCATGTCTAGATATGGCAGGATACTTTTTGCCACATCGTAGTTCACTGCTGAACTATTTAGCTTTGAACCAAACTCTGCTAACTAAGGTCAGCTAACTGAACAGCGGTCCAAATCCAGAACAATTAACTTAAGCACATTTTTGACACTCTCTAGAGAAAGATCCCTCTCCTTAATAGACAGTATATTCATTCAGAGTTGGTGATCATGTTCTTCTGCTCACTGCATTAAAATTGTTCTGTTTACACTTAAATGAGACTATAGAGCAACTTTGTTACTCTAAATAATGTATTTTCCTAAGACTGACAGGTAATCAGCACTTTTTTCCCATGGCAGCCCAAACATAGCCAAGACTTGGAGCCATGAAGACATTAGACACGCAGAGATGGTTGGTAAGACAGCCTCCAGACCAGGCAGAAGGACAGACACCATCTATCTTCAGCAATCTGGAAAAAAAAATATATGTTCTTTTGTACTGGCTACAGCAGTCTAATCTGCCCTGCACCATGAGGGATGTGACAAGGTCCCCGCATTCTTACTGAAAGGCCTAGGAGGTCTTGGTGTCTCCCAGGAAAAGAGGATTCACGTTCAGTTGAAAACTGCACAATGAGAACAATAGGAGCAAGACATGTGGTAAGCAAGTTCCCCACGATAGTAGTCCTTTGCATTCTCCTGAATCCTTGTGATTGCTAAAGGGGAGACCATGACAACAGCAGAAAAGCCATTCACTGCTGACATTGGAGACACAATGGCCAACTAGTACTTTGGGTGAAATAAATCACCCACTAGCTGTTTTATTAATGACCCAGCCAGAAAGCTCATACTTCATTGCAGAAGATGAAAGAGACAAGTAAACCAAGCTGCTAGTCAACAGGAATGCATTAATATTCATTTAGCTTCTTATATACTGCCGGTCAGACCAGGAGAAGAGCTGGGCATTGCTGCTATGTCAGCACTTAGCAGGTTTTAGGTCTTGATTATATATTGAATTCCATTTAATTCAAGATAAGCAAGTGAAGCCAGAAAGACCAACACTGAAAACCACATAAACACCAGACTGACAGCTATCTGCTAATTAACACAAGAATAAGAGTCAACACAGAAGCATCCTGAAAGTCTACTGTCTGCTCTTGAATGTAAGCAGTAACGGGAAGCTGATAGTTCTAAAAGGAAGCCCTACCACCAGTGAGTACATATGTACTTCAACGAGCTTTTCTCTAGGAAGCAAACTTTCGGAGGTAGCCTGGTCCGCATCCTCACACACATTTGTATACACACATGAAGATTTTGCCCTCCCTGAGAATTTATTTCTGCAGCTGTTCACCCATAACCAAATTCTCATTTCACTTCTCCACAGTATGACTGGAAAACAGAGGACAGGGAAGAAAAATGGAGCAAAAACATCACTAAGATATTATGGCTTCATTATTTTTTCCCCTTTCAGGCCTTCCTAGCAATGCTTTCACAGGTACTTTACAAACACCCTTCAGACCATGCACATTACTTTTCTCCCCCAAAGTATAAGTCACCAAAGTCAGCATCGGAAATTCACCAGAGGTAAAATTAAAACATTATCAAGATGACTTAGGATAGTATCAAACCTATCATGTTACCCACCTATAACTCCAGGACTCAAAAGATGGCTCAGACATCACCAAGTCTGTCAATGATGAAAAAAATCGATATTGCAGTAACACATAACTTAATTACCTGTCATACAAAGGCACACACACACCTAGTACTGTACTTTTGAACCTGTGTACATACTTAAAGAAAATGTACCACCTTTGATTTCAAGCTCTTCAGGACAGAAACTTCCTAGAAAGTCAGTAAGCTTTGCACTGGACAAGGTTACACATGCAGATTTGCAAGTCATGATTACAATGCAACACTACTGAGGTATAGGTTTATTCCACTTCTATTAGGAGGCTATTCCTGTTTTTAAAAAAATTAAAAAACGTTCATGCAATGTTCTGCATGCTCAGAAGAGCCTCACCTGTTTTGTGGGGTTTTTTGAAGAAATAACATAGAGACCCACATGGGATTTTTCTGAGAAATAACATACAAGAATCAGTATGTTCCAAAAATTGTGTGTAAAGAGGTGAAATCTTTCTCCTTTACATCTACACACCCTTATTTAAGAGAATGCTTTGTTCATGAAACGTACCAGAACAAAGGCTTTGAAAACTTAAGTTCACAGGCTAAGTATACCACAGACAACAGCAATTCATATTATGTTCCCATTTCCTCCAGTGAGCCTGAACTGCTTAACATAGAGAGGAGATGAAGAAGAGAAAGCATGGGAAAGTATTTTAATAAAGTAAATGGCACAGAAAAAAAAGGAAATTAGGAACTCTGCAGGCTCTTACAAATGGATGGATCATGGCAGACTAGGAAGCTGAAGAGCCACAAATAAATCAGTGAAAGAATTTAAACACCATATGGATTTCCAGTAGAAAACATGACCACATATCGCTGAGATTTGGGGTGAGAGGAAGGAGGAGGTTTCTACGGAAAGGTAGGGAAGAAATTAGACAATTATTTTGACCATTGGTACATTCACAGGTTTTTTTTAATGGAAATTCCAGTTTTAATGGGATATAATGTCTTCAGTTTCAGAGGCTAAGATAATCACTGAAGGAGATTAGGTAGCAACTTTCACTGATGGTTTTCTAACTGGCTTCTGGCACCATCCCTTTAAGCCCACCAGACTGGGTTCTTCACAGGACAGAATAATGATGATGGGCCCCTGCGGCAGACTCGCTGTGACAGGTCCTGCATGTCCTGCACCACTCCTAGAATGACTCACTGATGACTAATTTCTGTAAGCACAACTTTTCCACCAGTAAGAAAAAATAATAATTGGGAAACAAGATTAAGAGGATTCATTAAATTTTAAATATTAGTATGTTTTGTTTTCAGTTTAAAAATCATTTCTAGGCATTTGGAAGTAAAAAAGATTGCTGCGAAAAAGGCCTGTTTGATTCGTCTTCCATGCAGTTCTCACCACTCTATTTAAAACCATTCATTCAAACACAAGGTATTCTCAGAGGCACTATTGATAAAAGACTGCACAGAAGCCAAGCGCCGCAAGCAGCTATTTTTAATTATCCAAACTGTGCACTCAAAACATGCACAGCTTTACAAGCGAACTTAAGGTTGGAAAGGGAAGCAGGGGTTAAAAAAAAAAAAAAATCACAGCAACAAGCTACATGCTAAGAAAAATCTCCCTGTGGAACCTCCCTGTCTGGCCTAGGACTGTATATCAGTCCAGGTGAAACATTTTAGGCTATTGTAAATGAAGATAAAACATGTTGGCATCTGTGTGACAGACATGGCCACAAATAAATCAAGCAATAAACAGCACAGCATGCTATTTCTGGCTTTGTGCCTCCTTTTTGTCACATTAGGGTAAAAAGTTGCATTCAAAGACCACAACTGTCTCTGAAACAAGAAGCCCCCCAACACCCCCACCATCTAGGCAGAAAAGCAGACAAATTCAAGTGTCTGAAAGGATTATGGGATAACAGGGAAGCCTGCTAACAAAAGCAGACAGCCACTGTGGCTTAAGGAATCAAAATGAACACCCCAACATCTTCCTCCTAGCTTAGTGCAAGGGTTTTGCAATGACAGTGCTTGGCCTAAGACGACACTGCCAGCTACTGATTCTTTCCTGCCCCAACTCTTCCTTGTTATTCTTCTCTGAGTCCTAGGCAGACCTCAACAAGCTTTTGAGGGACAATCTCAGTCATTGCCAATCACAGCTTGAGTCACACCACATTTGCCACACACAGTTTTTCCAGCAGTGAGAAAACATGGTTCTACCAGTACATCCAAGAGGCTTGAAGAAGAAATCACAAAGGGTCACATAGACAAGGAGATGGACTGATACTCAAAGACATTTGTTCTGCCCTTATTGTACCCTACTCCTGCAAGACATTGTATCTTTGTGCTTATTCTCACTTCTCAGCTATCAGCATCTAGCAGAGAATTAAAAACCTCAGAGCCAAGTCTTTGCTATGTGTTTGCAGAGTGCCCAACATCGTGGTGCCCTGGCCCAATGCAGAACAGCCAAGTGGTACTGTACAAGCCAGATTTCTCAGATGTGCTGCCCCAACTCGTGCTCACTACTCTCCCCCACTGACCCCCTATTTCCATGGGCTGTTTTGGCTGTGAACGGCTGAGAATCACAGGCCATGCATTTTTGCAGTGTAACTGTGCCCAAGAACAATACTGCAAGATTTTCAAGTCACTCTGAAATAGTGACTGTCTGATATGGGAGGATGCATCTGAACAGCATGGCAAACAACCATTTCAGTACAAATGCTGTAGACAACCTGGCAGCAAAACTTAAGGCTTCCAAGAACTATGTGAGGGCTGAACATCAGCTCAGGGATGGAAGCAGCACAGCTGTAGGCAGGAGGATCAGGCGATGATTCCACAACAGCAAAGCAAGAGGACAGTGTTACATGCCAGAAAAACAGGGTATGGGGCACCTTCAGAAACAAGCAAGTCCAATGGACAAGGTTCAGTGTGGACTGCTAATTCTAAGCACACGTGTTGTCGTGATTTAAGCCCAGCCACTAACTAACAAAGCACCACGAAGCTGCTTGCTCACTCCTCCCCCCCGGTGGGATGAGGAGGAGAAAATATAAAAAAAACTCGTGGGTCGAGACAAGGACAGGGAGGGATCACTCACCAGTTATGGTAACAGGCAAAAACCAGACTCAACTTGGGGAAAAAACAAAATCAATTTAATTTACTACCAATCAAATGAAAACAAGAATAATGGGAAGTAAAACCAAATCTTAAAACACCTTCCACCACCCCTCCCACTCCTTCCTGGGCTCAACTCCACTCGCAATATTCTGTACCTTCTCCCTGCCAGCAGTGCAGGGGGATGGGGAATGGGGGTTACAGTCAGTTCATCACAGGTTGTCTCTACCACTCCTTCCTCCTCCGTGGGGAGGACTTCTCACTCTTGCCCTGCTCCAGCGTGGGGTCCCTCCCACGAGAGACAGTTCTCCACAAACTTCTCTAACGTGAGTCCTTCCCACAGGCTGTAGTTCTTCACAAGATGCTCCACCGTGGGGTCCCTTTCGCGGGCTGCAGTCCTTCAGGCACAGACTGCTCCAGCACAGCCTTTCCCATGGAGTCACGGCCATCTTCCAGGGCACGTGCTCCGGCGTGGGCTCCTCTCTCCCCAGGCTGCAGGTGGGCATCTGCTCCCCTGCTCCCCTCCATGGGCTGGGGGGGGACAGCCTGCCATCTCCCCACGGGCTGCAGGGGCATCAACGTCCTCCAGCACACCTCCCCTCCTTCTTCACTGACCTCGGTGTCTGCATAGGTGTTCCTCTCACATTCCAATCTCCTCCCCCACTGCAGGTTTCCGCTTCTTAAATACGTTCTCCCAGAGGTGATACTACCATCACTGATGGGCTCGGCCTTGGCCAGAGGCAGGTCTGACTTGGAGCTGGGGAAGCTTCTAGCAGCTTCTCACAGGAGCCACCCCTGTAGCCCCCTCCCCCTCTACCAAAACCCCGCCACACAAACCCAAAACAATGCACATAAAGAAAGATGTCAACTTGAACAGAATCCAAGATGACTTTTCCCCCCCCATTCTTAAGGATCTAAATCTAAACATTGTCTTAAATTTGCATGTTGGGGGTGGGGGAAAGAAACACCTTATCACAGGGAAATGTTAGCACATCAACTGATCTTCAGTGCCTGTCCATGTGTATGCTGCTCCTGCCATGTGGAGTAATCTGAATTACCTTCCCTTTAAAACACTTTCTTTCTTTGCGACAATTTGCCACTTTTCATATTAAGGCTCTTTTTCTCAGTAAAGGCAGCTAAAAAGTAGTTAAGTATTATACTTATTGTAATTTTAAATATTGTAATTATAATGAAAATGCACAGGAAGAGTTTGCTTAAAAATAGGAGGCTAAAGACAAAGATCCAAGGAATGATACAAATAAAGCATAAGATGGGTTATTTGGAAGTATGACAATGTATTTTCTCTACCTCTGCCTACCCAGGCTTGCTCATGACAGCTATGGTTGTCAGCACCTATGCTGTCATCTTCCTAAACAATTTTTGAAAGTGTGGAGCTCAGAGTCCATTAGAGAAAGTGAAGTTCTGCACTACTTCAAACACTAAGCCCTATTTAAAATATGTTTCTAAACCAATCTCAAGAATTTATAGGTAATCTTAGTTTGGGGGCTATCTTGACTCAGGCAAACATGGTAGGTGCCCTCTCACACTTTTGGCAGTTGTGACACTTCAAGGTAGTCCAGCTGCTTTGCAAGTAAGCAAGATAAAATACATTGTAAATGATGATTACACTTTATACAGCAATTTTTATCCATTAATCCAGTGATAGCTCACAAAGGTTGACAAGAATATTGACATTTCTATTTTAAGCAACGATGCCCAGAGAGGTTAAGCCATTTGTCCAATGTCTGTCACATAAAAATGCAGCTGACGCCAAGGACAGACCAATTTCTGAAAAGCAGTGAAGCACAGACACCTTGCCTCAATTCACTGAAAGCTCTGCCATCACATCACAGCCATTCCCACTCAGCTGGAGTCACGCTTCTTCCAAAAGCTAGTAGATACAGACACAGCAAATTATTTACACCTCTACGTCTCACTGTACATACTGCTTCTTATTACCTTTCCCTGGTATGCAGACCTGTAACAGTACAGTGAGTTATATAACCATCAATCCTATCCACTTGCGTACACATGCTGTGTCGTGTTGATTTCTCTCATTGATTACATGGACACATCACAATTTCATGAATACAGCCCAGTCCAGCAGAGCTTCAACTGCTTGATAGCTCAGACCAAGTCATGGGCTACTATAGGTTGCATATCCTAAATCCCAGTGTGGGATTTACCTGGAGCAGCCATATCCAGCACAAGGGCACAGTGCCACACTGAACTCCTAAATCCTACCCGAATTTATGAGAGAGGTTGCACTTTGGGTGATTTTGTGAACTAGTCAAAGCTTCGGGCTAAGAGAACATGTAAAAGGCTGGACAGAGTCACGTATTGGACTGGCTCACCAGAAGCTCATGAACAGATTTGTTTCCTCTAAGGCCACAGACTGGCTGCAAACTACTCAGAAGCCAGTTGTCTTCAGCTATTTTTAGGGCTGGGTGTCCAGATTTTCTTTAGGATATGCATGCCAATCTTCAGCAAAAAGTCAATAAAAGAACTAATCTTTGCAGAATAACCAGACTGTGACAACCCTGCATGTGGACGTCTGACACCAGCATCATATCCTTTAATGAACACATTTCAGCACTGACAGACACCAGAAAATCCCAGCATGGAGTTAACAGCCCCTTAGATGGAGCTTAGCAGCAGGCAGGCACAGCCCTAGACCCAAGCTACTGAACAACACTACCAATCTGGCCTTTTTTCAAAACTAAATTAGGGTCTACAGCCTTTAATTGCCAGGGCCTCCATCTCAGATTCAAATACAACTGTATTTTCCGTTCAATGAGCAGACTGGACTTTTACATTCTTACTGCTTTTTGTCCTCCAGCAGTGAAATCAGAGTCTCATGCATGCTTATTTTCTGAGACTACTGCAATTTTACCATCCTTGCATTTTTCTCCCCTTTGCCTTGCTAAGTACATTTTCCTAACACATCTATATCACAGAACCCAAGTGTCAAAACACCCCATACCGCTGAATTACTGCAGGAGACAGAGACTCATCCTGTAGATTCCTGGAGAAGGGAAGGCTCCCAGAAGACCTTATTGTGGCTTTTCAATATATAAAGGGACTTACAAGAAAGATGTAAAGAGACTTTTTTTATCAGGGCCTGTAGTGATAGGACAAGGGGCAATGGTTTTAAACTAAAAGATGGTAGATTTAGGTTAGATATAAGGAAGAACTTACTTACTATGATAGTGGTGAGACACTGGAAAAAGGTTGCCCAGAGAAGTTATGGATGCCTCATTCCTGGAAGCATTCAAGGTCACATTGGATGGGGCTTTGAGCAACCTGGTCTAGTGAAAGACATCCCTCCCCACATCAGAGGGGCTGGACTAGATGACATTTAAAGGTTCCTTCTGACCCAAACCATTTTGTGATTCTATGATTATGTTCTCACAGCTGGGATCCCTGAAGCTTGGAAGGAGAAAAATATCCCATATTTATTGTACTATTTAATTTTTTTTTTTTACTGAAATACAGCAGCAATAAATGTCAGTTGAAAACAATGTGTATTTTATGGATATCTAAGATTTGGTGTGGTTTTGTGTGTGTGTATCTGACAAATTGCAAAACTCATCAAAATAGACAAAGCAATTGCAGCATCTGAAGAACAGTTGCACTTACAGTAAGCAAGCAAGCTTACTAGGCAGCTGTCGCAGAATAACCTGCAATCTCCAAAGAATAACAACTCTCATTATTTTAGGAAAGCATCTCCTTCCCACACTGAGATGACTGCTTTTTTTATATAAACAATTGCTCAACGAAGAGCAAAACAATTCATCCCCTCTGAATTTGGGCACAAAGAAGCAGCAGCAGGAAAATTAGGCAGCCACACCCTCCTTCCCAGCAAAAGGAAATACATGAAGTAGGGCAGAAGGGATCTTGAAATGTCCTCCACCTCGAATTCTTGTCCCAAGGTTCAAATGCCCTGAGCCACTCCTGACAGAAATTCATTTGTTCTTAAAAAGTTCCAGTGACAAACATACCCCCTAAATAGTTCATACCACAACTTCACTGTTGCTACCCTTTAGACGTCTAAACTAAATCTCCTTTACCAAAAATTTGAATTTTCAGTACTAGTCTCAAAGTACTTCCTTGGAAAGAAGCTCCAGTAGTGGAAAGGTTACCTTCCATGTCTCTCCTATGACACCACTATTCACAAACCAAAGTGCATTTTTCATCACTGTGCTCACACTACAGCCTTCTATCATCTTCTTCAGTAATTGTCGATTACCTTTTCTACTTAAATTAACAACAAAAAAGGAAAGCACATAAATAAACACTTCTTGCTTAGTTCTAATACCAACCTATAGTATTTCATGAACACCAGACTGCATCTGCAAGTCAGTAACCAAAAAATCCAAGAATACACTTCACCGTTCTGTCAGTCTCATGCTTGGAATTTCCATTTGCACCTTTAATTCCTGCTACAAGAAATCACACAAGTTTTCCAGTCCAAACTAAACAGCTAAAACAGATTAAAATGCAAGGGCTTGTGCCCAAGGGCTTGACCTTAGTAATTTGAAATTAAGAGCTCCATCAGCCCAACATGAAAGGAGGAAGTGTTCAACAATTTACACAATCAGGACCAAAAAAATATAAAACATGGAGATCTTCTCTACCTACAGCTTACACATCCTAGCCAAGACTGTGGCCCCATTATGGAAGGCTGCACTTCTGAAGGCCTCCAGGGCTGTGGAATCCAGACTCTGCAGTAGAGGTGGACTAGTTAAGCCTCTAGTAAGCATGCACCAAACTGAGCACAGGGGAGACCAGATGATGACTCTTTTTTGCACAGTAAAGAGAAGGAAAAACAGCTTGAAGAAATCAGATTGCCATGAGGAAATCCAGATCAACAGAATCAAAGAAAAGAAAAGAAATTCAATCTTTACAGTGGAATAAGGTGTTCAAGGGAATAGGCACAAGCCTGAGACTTGGTACCAATTAAATGGTACCAATTTCATAGCCAAGGCAAAGCCTTTGCTGCCAGAGGGGCATCACAGTCACCAAGTCTGAGCCTCAAGGCAAACGTTCCAGAATTAAGGCCAGAAACTGCCTAAAAGCTGCTCTACCCAAACTTGAACAAAGTCAAGTCTGGATCACCTCACAGCAGTCTGGCAAGTGTCCCTTGAATCAATATGGGACAACTGCACTTCAGGGATAAGCAAAATTTCACCCAAATGTACATTAAAAATATCTATTATGAAGATAAAATATAATACGAAATCAAATCAGAGGAAGAAAAATGTCCGTGGTTTAAAGATGAACAATAAAGGGATATCTGCAGCACCACGTAAACCAATTAATACCCCATGCCAAAAAATTATCACCTTCCTCTGATTCTGAACTGCATCTTATAGCGACCTTAAGCCCTGAACTTACCCATCTACTTCTCTATAACAAAGACCAACAATGTAAGCAAGAAATCTGCTCTCATTGGCAATTTACCAGCTTCATGGGTATTACAGGGGATTTCTGCATTGATTCCCACTCTGCGGAGTGCAACCAACTGCACCTAGGAAGCAGGTCCAATTTTTCATTATTCTGGAGCTGTGAGCATTGATAGGTCTCATATTTTGGAAGTATCTTTCCTGTATGGCATCCACACAGAGCCAGGATCCACCAGCAGCACCTCTATTCACAGTGTGGTATTCAGGCACTAGATGTCGGTGTTAGATATCTGTAACTTACTCCTGGTACTGGCAGAAACAAAGCTGAAACTCCAGTTTAGTAGAAGTCTAGTCTGTTTGTAGACTGGTATCTTAAAGATGCAATGATTATGTGATCATGCTGGTTTTCTGCCTGTTACACCTCTTGTTAATATCCACTAATCAACGCAGCTGATTAATTTCAATCAAGTCTGAAAACGAAGTATAGGTCTCAAAGATGATTATCTTTATAGGAACTTTATTAAGATTCAGAAAATGACAGCCTGTGTGAGAGAGCTCTGAATTAGCATCCTCACTGAAGGAAAGCAAATCGCAGCCTGTGCGCACATCCTGTTTGGCGGCAGTCAGCGATGCACTGAGAACCCAGTCAGAGTATCCATAGCTTAACACAGAGTACCTGGCTTTTTCTGCTCTCTTGAGGGTGAAAATGCAGGTTAAGACACATAGGACAAAAGTATGTGGCTCAGATTTTGTTAAGCTGTGTACTTATGGAAGGTCTTGTTCTGTACCTGTAACTGCAATTTTCTTTAATAAATGCCTCCTGATTAAGAAAAACTCTCATCTCGCCAATCTTGACAACTGTGAGTTAACAGAATATATGACCAAACCAAACAAACCAAGCAAAAATAGGGACAGACTTATAAACTGAGTATGGAATTTCAAACCTACAATGACAGCAGAACTCAAACAACAATTTCTTTTTTAATTTTGTAAAATGGAAAAGATTCACTCTGTGTTGTTGTGTGACATAAAGACTTTATGTTTCCAGACAGGGCCAGGGTGCTCATGGACCTATAGAAAAGCTGACAATTTTCTATGGCCAAACTTTGAAACATTAAATTTTAAAACTTTAAAAAAAATATAAAAAGCAATAAAAAACAAGCAGTAGCCTGAAACATTACTAGGCTGTGTTTGGATTTGCTTGTGAGAATGCTTTAAAAAACACTTATTAGCCATAATTAGTGGCATTAGTGTCATGGATTGGTTGTGCTTTTCAGGCACTCATCTCAGAAAAATACCAAACAGGAGGTAATCAGATGAGGCACCAGACCAAAGGGTTGTATAATTTATTGCAAAATACAGCAGTCAAATGGAAGAGAAAGCCATTAGAAATCCTAAAAGCAACCTTGCTGCAAGTGATATGACTTGGACTGGAAAGATGGGGATCCTACTGAAGACTTAAGAAAACACCCAAAAGGGATAGCTGGATAGCTCTGCTTCGGTAACTGCTTGTGAAATATTTCACACTTAAAACCCTGCTTCATCTCAAGTCAACGTAAGCAATGACCAAAAAATATTATTCCTACTTGGGAGGGAAGTGGTCAGAGTCTGAATTCATCCAACAGCTATTTATTTCATAAGTTCTGCCACCATGCTTGCACCCTTTCTGCAAGCCTGTAGAGAAGATTTTGTCACCACTCTGCGTGCAGACGTAAAGGCAAAGATGGCACAAAGGCCAGACAATCCTAAATACAAGAATTAAACAGGAAACAGGAACACAGCTGTCCTTCTTCGGGCCACAGGTTATCTCTTCTGGTCTGTCTACACCTGAGGCTACCAGCACAAATCACACTGGGCCACTTGACCTGAACTCCTGGCAGGTGTATAAGCTTGCTAGGTTGCTGAGTCACCACTAGACCAGAGGGTAAGAGGCAAGTCCTCCTTCTGTCATTTCTACAAAGTATGAAAAGCATTTAAAAAAAAAAAAAAATCAGATCAGACATTCAACAAAACCACCAAGTAGTACCCACCATGCTGAAAGGGAAAAACTAAATTTAGAATGTCCCATGAGTATAGGAAAGTCATGAGCCTAAGAGCAATGACTTGATAGGAATGCAGTACCATGCCAAAAACCTTGGGGAGAGAGAGAAGAGCACAAACATTTGCCACATGTTAATGGAAAAACTAATGTCCTCACAGCTCCTGCATAAACCCACACCAGATGATCCCCCAGGAGTAGCAGTGCTGGCTTCAAAACATGAAAGCCACAGAAGTTCAAACTCTGACTGAGGATTAAATTGGACTTCTTATACTGACCAATAACACATCAACACAAAAACAGACACTGTAGAGGGCCCAGAGGTTAAATCAAGGTCTTGTCTACTCTGAAGATTAACAATCTTGTATCTGGAAACATCCCAATGCCTTCAAAATCACTGTGTTAGCCTTGGACACCTTTGGCTGCATCAGATTTAAAGTTCAGCTCTCCGTTCTGATGATCAGCAGCTGAGTTTCCAAATTGTAAGTGCCTTACAGCTTGGTGAGACTTTTCTGCCTCAGAGATAAAAAGAAAATAAACTGTCCCAGCAGGTACTAAAACATTACAGTGCCCCTTACAAGATTTTCCTGCTGTTGCTAGCAGAAGGGAACAGTGCACTGTTCCCTCTCCTCCTTGCAGCAGCTGCCGCTGCATACGGGAAGCACTGTAGCACTTTGGTTTTTGACAGTTCATCCAGCACCCTTGGAGCACAGCCCTGATGAGATATTAGAACATTTTGGAGGGATTCTTTGGAAAGAATCAAGGGGAAATTGAAACTGGCTTTGAACTTTGCCAGCAACAGAAATTGTATATGCATAGCAACCCTCTGCCGTATTTATTGCTTCCTCTCTCTTTCGCAGCAGCTGATAGATCACTGCATAAACTACTGGAAGTAATTGAGAGGAAGGAATTGAACCTTCCTGTGCACCAGGCAAAAGGAGGATTCATCCTGTATCGAGGATGAGACGAAAGTCACTCAAATGACTCAGTTGTCATGATGTCTTCCTAATTACTGCAGTATTTAAAGAGGAGAAATGTGCAGCTCTCAAACGTGATTCTGCCAAAAGTGATATGAAAATTAAAGTCCTCAGAACAGAAGAGTGCCATGACAATGCAACCTCTGGAGAAAGAAAAAAATTCTCTGACCGGGATTTTGCAGAGACTTAGATTTCAGGTGACTCTTAAACTTGTGACTGCTGTTGCAAGATCAGCATTAATTGTGAAAATTAACTAGCTCTCCTATGATTTTATTCTATACGTGCCAAGAAAAGAACAAAATATTGATTGAGTGAGCTGCAAATTTTATTTACATAAGGATCTGATTGCCAGGTTCATTCTTATGCAAAGCAGAGAGAGAAAGCTCTTTCAGCAGGCATTTTAAAAAATCAGATCTAAAAATAACATTATGCTTTGGCTTTACTTGTAAAATGCCTGAGAGTGCAAGCCCATGTTTCTTTCTTCAGTAGTCACTATGAAATGCAAGAACTAGATCAAGGAAATCTCTGCAATTTCCATTGATTTCAAACTGGAGATGAGTTTGCTTAGAATTGCAATGTAACTGACCCCAACTCAGTAGCAGTAAGATGGAAACAAGAAACTAGGGTCCATTTCTGATTCTCAGTTGAAAGCATACCCCTGAAAAAATCTCCCAATGTATCACTCTGAATGTGTAGTATTTTTTCCCCATACATGCACTCCTGTGAAGCTTTGAAAGCTTTCATTTTTTTAGTGCTGTGTCTCCAGGTCCTTCCTTGAAGCTATTGTTGTTTCTCACAGCACATCTTTTTGAAGTTTTAAACCAAACATGTGTGCTGTATTGGACTAATGCCAGAAAGAATGACCCAGCAAAGTCATTTTTGAAACAGACCTGTCCCCTTTGGAATGGAAGCAAATTAGTGGCCTTTGAAAGGCAGAAGATCAGCTGCCTAAGCCCTTGTCTATGAAAAACAGGCATACCTGACAAAACAATGAGGGAAAGCACATCTGCATATAATATTATCTGTTCAGCAAAAAGTCAGATGTAACTTTTTGATAAAAAAGGCTACCTCCATTTAATAGCTTTTTGCATTTAATGCTTTTCAAAAGCAAAACACTGCCTTTTTCATAACAGCTACACTGGGAGAAGCATGCAACCTTGTGTGATGTGATAAAACCAAGCAAAACCACATCTCCAGACCAAAAAGCGCCATGAAGAACGTTTTGTATTTTATAAAGCTAGTCCTAGGTCACTCTTAGCATACATCCATATTCACAATCCATATCCTTGTTCCTATCTGGCTATTTACAAAATCCCATTTCTTCCTTCAACAGGCAGTACGGCACAAGGTAGTACACAACAGAATGCAATTCTGGGATAATGGTATAATTCTACTTTCCCTGGGGGATTTTTTTTTTTTTTTTTTGTTATGCCTCAGGAGAACAGAGTGAAAAATCTCACCATCATTACTTCTTTGCAAACACTTCTGCTCATTTTGAAAAAGCCACAACACATTTCAGTGCAGAGTAAAAACTCAGTACTAAGCAGCTGAAATAAATTCTTAAGAGCAAAACTGTTCCCTTCTAAAGCTCTTAGTGAAACATTTACTCATTAAATCTGGTATGAGATCTTGAAGTCCTTACTGGATACAGAAGACTTTGGGAAATTGCCATTCTCCTACATAAAAAGAAAACAAGTGTACCCAGGAGTAAATCTTTGTAGCCAGAAACAGCCAGGCATACTGCAGCGCAGGCTTCCATAACATCTGCTCTATAAACCTAATTATCCCTCGCTGCACAGATGCAAAAGCCATGTGAAATGTTAGCACCTGAGACATGGAGATGATATTAAGTCCCTTTAAAATGGACTTAAGAAAAAAAAAGGAAAGCCATGCAGAAATATTTCTGTAAGCTGATGCACATTCTCAAAGTCAACAAAACCTGATCTCAGTTCATTCTAGTATCAGGTAAGTCACATTCCCACAGCTGTCCCATAATGCATGTTTACTCTTACTGCTCTTCAGACTCAGTTCTCAGTGGGATGATTTGAAACTACCATCTACTACAATGCAGCCAGTTTTTCAGGAATTTGGCAGCTCCTTTTGAGTAACAACTTTATTTAGTCTTAACCTGCAGTAGAAATACCCAAGTCCTAAAATCTAGATAAGAACATCACTTCCAGAGGGAAATGTTAAATTAAGCTCACCTTCTAATAGCTACAGGGGCACTGGTCCAGCTATTGGTGGCCCATTTATTTGCAGATTCCTTCCTGAGAACAAATTACATGCGAAATTTGAGAGAAGTTTTAAATGGGTTTATTTATACAAATGTGCCAAAGAAATGTATATAAATAAGGCTGAGATATGTGGCTGTACAAGAGCAGACAGCTTAAATCATTTAAGAAGCAGTATCCACATATCTGTCTTTTCAAGTGAAGACATCGTTCTCTTTGTCTCTCAGGAACTCTATTTCATCTCACTGCTCTTGAATTTTCACTAACAGTCAAGTGGCAAGCTGCCAAATAACTCGCAGTTGGCTGGAAGCATGGTCACCTACAAGCTAATTGATGCCACAAAACTTCCCTCCAGGATGCCATCTGGGTTGCATTCAATATTCTTACTGTATTCAGAAGTCCGTCCCTCTAAACTTGAAAGCTGCTTCTCTTGACCGAATGCCAATCTGCTGATGTTGTTTGCAAGCACACACATTTAACTAAATAGCAATACCAAGCTCCTATTCCACTCTTTGACCATATATCAACTGCACCATTTTACAAAAAAAAAGACAAACCATTTCCCCATCTCACAAGTAGGTAAATTGGGAAAATGAGAGCTGAAGGGGCTTGTCAATGCAAACTTAGAAAGGCACCAATATAAAATAGAAAACGTATTTTATACTAAGTCCAAGTACCATATTCAGCCCCTGCCTGAATAAACACCCCACATTTTAATAGAGCTAAGTACCCTGCATCTCTTGATGGTTATAATGAGACTTCTTGTTTTCATTTTTAAAAATATAGCATTTACTGAATAACCTAAATATTACTTTTGGGGCCCATCTGCCCCACTAATAGTCAAACGGGTAAGGTAGGCATTTTTATTTTCCTATTGCTACTTATTGCGGAGAAAAACACCTTACTGACATGCAGTTGCACCCTTCCAGTTCTCTGCATTGACAGCGATAGTCTTCTGTATGCAAAGCCAGTTCCACAGGAAATAGCAACAATAAATCAAAGAAAATGTCTCCTGGTTTCCTCTTGTGTATCTGCTGCTTGGCAGGTTTCAGTAACTGTGCTGTCACCCCATCAGACTTGGTCATGAGATGGGGAAAGTCACTCACCTTTACAGCATGACAGCTGGGATCAAACAAGCATCATCTGATGCTGGAAGGGAGTTACCCACTCCCAAAGAACTGGTGAGGTCTACGTTATGCAGAACACACCATCACAATTATTGTCAGCAGTCTGAGGCTAAGAATGAACAGGCCTGAGCACAAACAGCTCTTCATTTCCAGATGAGGACTTCCTCTGATGACATTTGAGGTTAAGTTTACACAGTTTCTTTGGGTGAGGAGGGGAGAGCCTGCCACAGAGCCTTATGAAACACGGATATGTTTTGTCAAGCTTTCAGCCTGCCTTTCCCATCACATCCTCTTTCTGCCCTTTATGGGTTCTCCACATTGAGCATATTTTCTCAAGAGGCATCAGAAGTTCCATTTATTTAAACCACAAAGTTCAGGCATGGCTGAGTTTCCAGTTGGCTCACCAGATCTTGCACATGGGTCTCATTCTCAGCCCTGGTGACATTTTATATTTCTCTTTAGGCTTCCTTGTCTTCCAGTGTCTGAGCCCAATCAGGAAAGCTTACACTACAAGCTCTCTGTACAAGGAGGCACCTTTCCAGTGGAGAACTGCAGACATAATTGTTCAAAGCACCCAAATCCCACAGCCAGAGGTTGCTTTGTCACACTTCAGCAGGCCTGGCTCTCACTTGCATGTTCCCCCAGAACACGGCCCCTGAATGTTGTCCCCAGAGGGGCTGCATGAAGCCTTCATGAACAACATTCTCCGATACAAGGATCCGTCCAAGAGCTGTACAATTTTACTTTCTAGCCACCTTCCTAGAAAAACTTTGTAATACAATAGATTCAGCAGGACTGAACCACGGCTACCTGCTCTTCATCTGAAGGGGAGATAGCATGCTGGAAAACACAAAGACAGTTTGACTCACTCATTCAGACATAATGTTGTTTGAACAAAAGTTCAACCTGGCAAAAGCTCAGCAAAACAAATCTCCATCAAGTTCATACACTTATAAACAAATGCACATCAGGGATAGAAATGTAAAGTGCCTACTCACATTTGGCAATTCTGCCTGGCCATATTCTGCAGTCAAACTAAAAATCTAATACTCTGGAAGTGTTTTATTATCTATGTATTACAGGAAAATGCTATTAATATTAGCTGAGGGATGGCTACTGGAAAAGCAGGATGTAAGTTACAATACTGACATAACAGAATGAGAGAGGTTTACAATGACTCACTAAATACTCACACAGCAACAATAAACTCGCTTTGAACTCGCCAAGAGTTCTGCTGTGCAATCTAACAGCCTGAAGCTTACCAGGAGAAACAGCCTCTTCAAATGGTTCGGGGTTTGGGGTTTTTTTTAGGTTTTTTTGTCAGTTGAATATATTACACAATATCTAAAACAGAACACGAACATAAAGGGTTTTTTCATATGCAAGTGGATGAAAGCAATAATATTGAGGCTTCCCAAGCCATATGCAGGCCAGGATACTGTCAGGAAGGACAAGGAGCTTCGACTGGGGATACTCAACCCAAGCAGTGGTAGGAGCATAGCCTGTACACCACTTTGTGGGACTGAGAAACGCTGCCTATT